>NC_071396.1:30610063-31301419 GCF_022682495.2 Desmodus rotundus | reverse complement strand
CGATAGAAACTCATGAATGATGAAAATCCCGAAGGTAACGTCTGTGGACTGCTTCTTGGGGATTTCAAGTTCAGTGATTTGTTTTTAATTTGATACAATCATCTACATGCAGACATCATGGCATTGGTAAAAAAGTATAATTTTCATGCTGTGTAATCTCTGTTTTCATCATAATTTTCTCAGATATTCTGTGGCATGTTCCTCTTTATGCACAGGGACAAGATCCAGCATATTGCCAAGTTGGTACATGTTTCTTATGGCAAATTACCATTTTAGGCCTGTTTTTCCTTTTATTGTTACTTCCCCTGTCACCAAAATGTGGTGCTTCTGCCATTGGCAAGGTGTATAATGTCCTTTGCTATTGAGTGTAAGTGGCTTAGGCACAATGCTGTGTGTGTGTGTGTGTGTGTGTGTGTCCATCCATCCACAGATACACCTTCAGATCAGAGGATCAAATCCAGTTGCTTCCAGAAGACATTTCTTTCTGTAGTTAATTGTTGAAGGTTAGTTTTAATCTGAACAGGATCACAGATTTCTTGAAAGCTATGTTACCCAGAGATTAAATCACAGCATAAGCAATTTCTTTTAAAACATTAGAAAATGCATAGAGGATATGATAACATTTTATTCCATTATTGTTGTCATTTTATTTTGGACATGAGATATTGTCAAAGCAAAGTTAAAGCACTCAGTAGATCTTGCTTTCCTGTGAGTTAAGGTTCAAAAGTTCTTAAATTGCTTTTTGCGAATATATATTTTTTATTTGCATTTTTTTTTAAAGTTTGGGTCTGAAAATGCTAACACTCAAGTGATTTGCTTAAACATAAAGCTAATTTTCAACTCTCCTCTTGGAGTCTCATTTAAAACCCTGTGCAGTACACATTTGCAAGGGGAACTGCCTTGATTCTAAGAAAATGTAATTATTTTGGTTTAAATGCTTTAGGCTTTAGATATTGAGCGTCATCAACAGACAACTGAGATGGTCTGGAGCCAATTATTTCAGTCTTGTCTCTCTCTGAACATTTCACTAAGTCCCATGATGAAGTTCAAAACCAATAAGGTCTTGTATACCACACTGTCGGATACAGAATTTCTTACAACAGAAGAGAGGGAGAAAGAAAAAAAAAAAGAAAGAAAAAGAAACCTACTAGCCTTCTCATATTCTGCTTCAATTGCTATTCCAATTACTCATGAGGGAGAAGAGTAGAAAGCAAGTCAGACCCTTGGAAAACCTATTTTGCTGCCTTCATATAAAGAATATTCAGTTCTCTGCTCTGTTAGCAGCTGACCAAAATCTAATCCATTAAAAAAATACATCGTGGTAAGCAGTTCTTGAAAATGTTTATAATAAATGGTAAAAGCCAAGCCTCCACTGTGAGATTAACAGTTGGAACAGGATATGTTCATCAGGAAGTGGGTTATTGCCTGACCAGAGCGTCTTGCCGCATAACTTGCAGGATACATGAAGATTTAAAGCGGGCAGCTCAAGGAGTTTATTTGATTTCCCCCCTTTGCTTTCTTTTGCATATTCAAGCGCTGCTTATCACACACGGTGTTTTCCTCAATGACTCTATTATGAAGTTCATCTTAGGGACAGAAAGTATCCACTGTCTCGAAGATGCCCCCACCCCATGCCCCTTGCTCATCAAATGACCTATGCATCTTAATGTCACTAATCCACTTTTATAGAATGGACTTTGTAGCTGGAAAAAAAAATACTAAGAGAAGTGTGGAAAGACTGTGTACCAAAAGTCTGGACTCCCCCTCCCCCTCATCTTAAAGAGACAAGAAATACTGCTGAAGATGACGGTGATTTTCCTGCTTTGTTTGGATTGTGGTCCAGCCTCAGAGCGAGAGTGGACAGTGCTCATGAATAATACTTTCTACTGGGATGACGCCTAGTGTAGCGCAGGAGTGACTAAGAGACCAAATACACTGGCTAAAAAGCCTTAGGGAAGCATTATGTGTCTGAGGTCTGATCTATTGTCTGGGAGGTCGGAGAGTGTTAATGCACTCTGCAAAGATTACACTCCCTCTCTAATTGCTCCGACACTTCCTTAAAGGATTTAAACAGTCAGGAGAGGTGACCCTCCTTGTCAATTTTTGCTGGCTGCCCCCGCTGTTGAAGTTTATCTGTCTTTCCACAGAGACCACTAGATCAAGTCCGCTGGTATCAAAGGCGTAAACTCCGAATGGAGAGTGAAAGCAAGGAGAGATGTTATTTACAGCTCCGTTATTACTTGCTCTTTAAATGCTTTGCATTCCTTTCTGATGTTTACATGGTGAAGACACCGCATATCTGTGTTCAGAGCGGGGGTGGTGGCTATAAAGAATCCAAGGCTTCCCTTGGACTTTTGATCAGGTTTGTTTTTGTAATCTTTCCTGAACACTGTAAGGCCCGATGTGGCATGTTGCATTTAGGTTATTTTGGTTCGAGACATTGGGAGGAGTGAACTCTGAAGCATTTCCTCTGAGCTGCCTCCCCCACCAATACACACTCACACTCACACACACACACACACACACACATACACTCAGTCTCCCTTTTCTGAAATGTTTATCCTGAATTAGGGATGTACAAGATCGACCCACACATGGGGCCTGACAACTTTCTCCAGGCCATCCTTGTACATTTCAGATGTTGCGCGAACACATTTTTAGAAGCTCTCTTCTTTGCATGAGAGAACGCTCATTGCATCCTGTGTGTTCAGAGATGACATACTAATTTTATAAGACTCTATATCTTTTTTAACAAAATATTTTATTGTTGTTCAATTACACTTGTCTGCATTTTCTCCCCACCCCTCTACCCCACCCCAGCCAAACCCATCTCCCTCCCCTGCTTCCACCCTCCATCTTGGTTTTGTCCATGTGTCCTTTATAGTAGTTCCTGAAAACCCTTCTCCCCATTATCCCTTCCCCGCTCCCCTCTCTGTGTCTCTTCTGTTGCTTTGATTATAAATCAAATATTCTAAATGACACTGAAACGCTTCAAGGAAGGTTTACCTATTCTTTCACTATGGCAGTTTAGGAAATATTGGGGACCTGTACGTTTGAGAGTTCTTTGAACCCCTTAAATTCACAGTCTATATTGCTGTAGGAGTAGGGAGGGCAAGCTTGCATTTCACCCTGTGAATTTTCGACCCAGTAGGCACAGTTGCATCCTTGAGAGGTATGCATTCCTCTTAGATCAGTTCAAATTGGTAATGTATGTGGCCTACAGCCTGTGATATAATATTTATGTAGCTTTCTTGGGAGGATTTCCTGTAATTCAAGATGGTAGCCTGAATGATGGGCGTGGAAAGGTTGGGTTTTTTTTTTTGAAGAACGCCTTGTTTGTCCCATGGGATTTTCACACTTTTCATCTGATGGCACTGTATTTTACTCATACAGCACAGAGCTGTCAATGTATTCGTTCTGTGCGTTTCCTACAGACTCTGAGCAGATGACGGAACAATTGCTAGAGGGGGAAAAACACATTTGAATCTCTTCTCTTCAGAAGAGAATTTATCTAGTGTCTTCTTGTCCTGCTCCTTCACGGACCGTCCCTCGCACTTTTTCTGATCACATGTTCCCTCACACTGCCGGTCGATTAGACTGAATGTTTCATCTGTATATAAAAATTAAAAATTCAAACAAAAATCTGGCCCACATGAAGAACAGGCCCTTTGGGCATATGGTTCATTATGCATATTCGTTTAATTACTAAAACACTTGGGATGGCTTCCCTGCCCTTGCTTTCAACTTGCAAAGTTGGATCTCTTCTCTTGCACAGAAAATGTAGCACAGAATTCTATTCTGAAGGAAAAAAAAGAAAAGAAAAGAAAAAAAAAAAGAGCCTTTCAATAAATTATTGGAATTCACCAAAAGGAGGTATGATTCTCCGTATGAGACTGATAGAAAGAGGAATTTCTCTCTTCTCTTTTCCTTTCCCCTTTTGGTTGCCTTCTCCCTCCCATTTCTACTGCGGCCCGAAGGCTAGTTTTACCATGGTTCGTTTATATGAATATGAGCAGGCCCGGAATGAGAGACCAAGGATTTAGGTTTCAAGTTCATTTCTTCTGAGCGACTGAAGTCTCAGGACGAAGCTCAGTTTTATTGGATAGAAAGGGACTTGCTAGGAAAGTGTGACTTTAATTGATTTTTCAGGGCTAACAGGTGGTGATAGTTTAGACATGTCCCAGCCTTGGTGCCACTCCTAATTTGAGGCTGCACATATACTAGCTTTATTAAAATAAACAATTTCCTGGCTTCGCTGTTACCTGAACATCTGCCTCTTGGTTTTTAAAGGGCCTTTTCAAATATTTTCATTCTGTGCTTAAATGGATCAGATCCTAAAAAAAAAAGCCGAGGAAGACTCTTTATTCTCTTTGTGTCATCAAACTTATCATTTTTGTGTTTGAATTTAGACATAAACATTGTTGTTTCAGGATTTTGACTTGGTGGAAGTTGTTTTGAGCACATTTATTTACATAATGCAACAGATTTTGAACATAACAGGCCAGAAATTGAATGTGTAGTTGCTGGGTTGAAATGTGAACTTTTATTTTGGTGATCCAATGATGGTTTAAGGAGCACGCTTGTGTGTGAGTGTGTTCGGATGTGTGTGTACGCACACACACACATACATGCTTAAACTCCGTATTTTGGAATTCTTCCTGGTTTATAGTGTTGTCTCAGCACTGTAGGGATGCTTTTTGGGACTCGGCTTGATTACAAAAAGTTCAGGACCCCTAAACTCATTAATTGATTTTAGGGAAGGGACGATCCAAACTTGGGCCTCATCGTTATTTTTAGCGGCGAGTATATGCAGTTCTGATACAAGCACAGTGTTTTGGTTGTGCAAATAGGTCATCCGTCTGAGTAATGGGAGACCACCTAAGCCATTCTTGATCTGATTCCTGAAGGAACTGTACTTTGTTATAAATAGCATCGCTCAGTAATCACTGCTGGAGGGCTCCCAAATTAAAGCACCTTTGTCGGTTTCAAGCACATTGAATATGTACAAAGCTATTGCGGGCTTAATGTGAACTTATTGCCACCCTGCGTCTTTTAGTGCCAGAAATAAAGCTGTAAGTGGAGTAACTTAATACAGTGAACTGCTTTATTCTGTTACTGCACTAATGCTAATTAGATACACTTGCTTTATTACCCAGAGCACTTTTGCTGTATTCATTCCGATCCAGTCTGTCTACGAACACGAAGGAGTAAGTCCTAAGTGTTAAGTTGAAGCTTTTAGTTGCAATTGCAGCCTGATGCTCGTGTGGCCAAAGTCAGGGAACGCTGGGAGAGAACGCTTTGTCCACTTAGAGTACAATTAGAGCCCCCATCGGACTTCTAACACGGAGGGGGCCCACAATTACGCTTCGGAAATGAATGAGACACTTATCGGTACATTTAATGCAATTTTTTTCTTGACCTCTTCAAGATACCCAGCTTTATGGGGAATAGATAAGTGTGTGAGGATTCTTTTCTCACTTCCTTTAATCAGAGCAGAGAATTTGCTGATGGCTTTGAAAGATGTATTTACCCAAATCAGACTTTCAACTGCTCAATTACCAGCTTTTGCGAAAACACATAATGAGAAATTTATTGTCTGATTCTAGACCTGAAATTATGATCATTTTAAGGGGAAAAGCCAAGAGTTCCAGCATAGTAGATGCCTTCTTTCTTTCACTTAGTTCAGAGCTTTTGTACTTTTTAAGCTTGTGGTTCTGCCTGGAGGAGTGGTGTGGGCTGTAGATGAGCATTTGATTCTTCCATGCACATAAAGTCATCAAAAATGTAAAGTGGCCTGTGGCCAGTAGCGTGATGCAAACCATGGCATTTTCACAAATGTTCCATGTGAAAAAGAGAATAAAGATTAGGTATTTGGTAAGAACCTTGTATATAAATAGATATATAAATAAACATATTTATATAGATATATAAATAAACATTTATATAGACATATAAATAAATATATCTATTTATATAGATATATAAATAGAAGTTTTTTTTCTGTTTTTTAAATTAAAAAATCCTATAGTACACTCAAAAGTCAACAAAAACTACATATCTAGAAGAACACAGTCTAAAAGATTCTATGTTTAATATTAGGATGATATGCACTTCTTCCGTATAGACTTTTTCTAAAGTCAGAATGTAGTCAGCTACATTCTTCATGGAAAAGTTCACTACAGTGTTATTGTGAAAGTAGCAGTTTGAAAAGTATATGCCTTGTTTATTTAAACAGTCACAGAGCACAATAAAAGTGAAAACCACATAATCCGGGTGTCTTTCTGCAAAAGCACTGGGAATAAGTTACCAGTTGGGTCATTCCCACACAGAACTAGAACTTGGGGATGGAGTTTTGTCTCTAAGAGACAGGAGAAGGCTCCCAGTTTGACCCACCCCTGTGAACCGACCAGGTCATTCTGTGTCATGTGGAATGGTCCAAGGCAATGCCAAATAAACACCTGAAATTATGTTTCTGTGCACCCGGATCTCAAGAAAACAGTTGGAAAACTATATATCTTGTCGACCAGAATATCCAGAATATCACTTAGGGAAACAGGTCCCTATGTACATGGAAAACTATGATGTTTTTTTTTTTTCCTGGAGGAAGGAGGGAAAAGTGAGAGTTAACACTTTTAAGACAGGAACAGGCATTCCTGGGCTTGATCTTAGTTGAGGTTTGCTGAAGCCTGTCTTCCACGACTGGTGCCTGTATATCCCCTTACCTCTTTCTCGCTGGTGTCTGGACCTTTAATAATTTTCCTCCATGAGTTCACCCGTTTTACATTATACTTCTTCATTAGTTTTCTATTTCTACTGTAACAAACTGCCACACAAGTAAGTGGCTTAAGATCACACCAATTTATTATCTCACAGTTCCAGAGGTCAGGGGTGCACCACAGGTCTCACTGGACTAAGACACAGGTGTCGGGAGGTCTGTGTTTCATTCTGGCAGTTCTGGAGAGTCTGTTTCCTTTCCTTTGCCAGCTCTTAGAGGTTGCCCACATTCCTTGGCTGCTGGCCCTTTCCGCCATCCTCACATCCAGCGAGGGCACACTGTTGTGTTCTCACCGTGACCTTGCTTCTGCCCTCACAGCTTTTCCAGACTTTCTTTTTCTGCCTCTGTCTTCATTGTGAAGGACTCTTGTGACCATATTGGATTTAACCAGATAACCCACCACTGTCGGACTCTTAGCAACCTTAACTCCACCTGTAAACTCAATTCCCCTTGGCAATGTAGCATAAAAACCCATGGTGTTTCCCCACAAAGCTCCCCACAGCTAAAATCCAGCATATGTAAAGAACCAACAGAAAGCTCTCTTTCCTGTAAAACAGCCCTTAGCCTCCCAGACAAAAGCGGTCTTGCTCTTTCTTCTGGGCTGTTGCAGTTTATTCTTTAAATACGTGGCAGTTTTTCGTTGGCTTACCCCACGCCCACAATTAAGGGGCACTGAGCGAACAGAATTATCTAGCCGGCTATCCGACCCTATTATTTCTCTGTTTAGAAATCCATAAATGACTTCCCAGTTAGTTTACAATTACACCTTCAACTGGCCACCGAGACTTACAGGTCTTTCCACTAACTAACCCCTACGTAGTTCCCCACCCTCATCTCCAGCCCCACCCCTTTAGGATCCAGCCCCATTGAATGTTTTACTCTCTCCAGGTATGTGAAGCCTTTTAAAATGTTATCGCTGTCATGTGTGGTTATACTTCCTTTCTCCTACTAAACTGTCGGTCTCACCTAAGCTCTGCCACTCTCCAGCGTCAGGCCAATCAAAGTGATCATTGAGCAAATGCCTCCTCAAGCACAGCCTGATTGCTCTTCTGCAGAAATAACTGGTGAAGTAGAGACCAAACCAACTTGAACTTCCAAGTGGTTTTCTTCATGTTTACATCACTGTCCATTGCACGGGGACGGTCATTCATCTGCTTTAAGAAGCAGGATGGTGACCCCGACTCCTCATTTCCTGTGCTGCTTTACTTTTGACCTGCTTGACCCTCCGTGGGCATTTGGGTGTGTCACCCTTGGCGGGGGCTCACATTCTGAAACGGATGTCAAATTAGCAGTGTTTCACAGGCCAATATATGTGATAAAAGAAATCGTATCCTATTCTCAGACGAGTTGAGGAAATAATATATCAAGTGATAGGACTTGACAGAGGTTTTTGTTTGTTTGTTTGTTTGTGTGTTTAATTAGGCTCTTGAGATTTATTCAGATCTCCAGGTGTTTGGGGAAATAGCCATGTCATTGAACTTGGTATCTTATTATACTTTCTTACTAGTAAGAAGGGATGTGTGTATTCAAAATGGGCACTAGAAGCATATTAATTACATTCAGGAATTAGACAATGATATCCCTCTCAACAGTTTTATTTGACATTGCTTTGTTAAAATAAAATTAAGAATAAACAAGCAAGTTGCAAATACTAGAAAAGAGGAGACAGAAGCAGATTATGTGGATTATGTGACTCAGAAACCCCAAAAGAATGAAATGAAAAGTTATTTTAAACAATAAGAAAATTCAGTAAAGATACTAAAAAAAATAATGTATACAAATTATTTGCTTTTCTATGCCAGTGATTACCCATTTGAAAAATATAGTGAGATAAATTATTAATTTATAATAGAAACCAAAAATAAACAATAGGTATGTAGAAAAAGTTTTTAGTAATCGATAAAACAACGCTGCTTTTGGAAAGGAAGTTTCAAATATTTAAGATGCAATAATTGCACCTTCTAAGTTGGTAAATTATAAGAATGACCTTTTTTAGTATTTATTATGAATTGACATCTGATAGCCATAAGTTATCCTATTTCATCTTCTGGACTACTTGTGTTTTGGACAAGAAAGTGAGGCTTAAGTCTTGATATAATTCACCCAAGATTTCACTCCTGCCTCATGAAATGATTACTGTGTGTTCTTTTCTTGTTTGTCCCACTAAGCAGTGTGTTCCTTGGAGGTGGGGCCCTGTCTTATTTGCATTCATGTCTCCTGTGACCATTGGGGCAATAGACACTTGGGTTCAAACCCAAGCTCTTGCTTGTCCTATTTATGGCAGGGGTCACAGATTCAGAGACTGGTAGAAACTGGGCAGGGGAAACGCATGCTTTCTCTAATGTAGCCCATTCTAGCTCATCATTTGCTTGGGGCCATCCAGCCTCCATATTGGAAAATGTTAAGATTTTTGAAGAGACTTTGGAAATCTTAATTTTTTTAATCTGAAATATTTGGATTTTTAAATATTGGCAGCCCATTTAACAAGTTACCCTTTTTTTCAGTTGAAGTAAATCTTACTGGCGGCCTGTGGCCGGCCTCTTGGAGACCTTGGAGTTTTGCATATTACTTTACGTCCTTTTGGTACCATAAATCTAGGAGCAAGAAAGTAAAGGGGGGATGATAGGGTAATGAGGTTTCCAGGTATGGGGCTCCTGTATCTGTCTATGCCAGAGTGTGAGTGGCCAATCCATTTCGTCCTCATTCTACCAGTTCCACAGCCGGGTTAATCATTGCACATGTGTGTACGTGTGTGGTAACCTGTTTGTAACTGTTTCTAAAAGAGGCTGTAGAGGGAGAATCTTGGGTTTAATTTCCCGAAGTCGATGAGTAGGAATTTAAGATTGTTCCCGTATTGTCTTCTCAAGCAGCGATTCCCTCTTGTCTTCCAATCAGGTGTTTTTGGTCACTGTCTGGAACTTTGAACTGTACATGATCCCCCTGGCGTTGCTGCTGCTGTTTGTCTATAATTCCATCAAACCCACGAAAGGGAAGGTCGGCAGTACCCAGGACTGTCAGGTGAGCGAAGATTCCAGTGATTTTGATGTTTAATTAGAAAAAAAAAAAAAAAGTGTTGCCAGTAGTACACCACCACCAAATCATGGCCCAAGTCCACTGGGTTTGAGACTCAAGGAACCACCCCTCACATGCGTCCATGTTATAGTAGAGATCTTATATTAGGTGTTACCTGTGGTCTTCCTCCTCTAGCACCTTGTGTTTTTGAGTCTTGGCCTCCTTCTTCACATGGGGAGGGCCCTCTGGTTCTTGGTCATGTCTTCCACGCCAGCAGCACATGTCCCTGTGCACACCTGATACTCGGGAAGGTTATGGTGAAGGACAGTCTCAACCACTAGAGAACAGCCTTTGCTGGCTCTCTGAGCCCCTTCAGGGGACACAGAGCATCTGGGAGGCTGCCCCAGGCCTCTCCACCCAGGCATCCTGGGCAGTGTTCACCTCTGGCCTGAAGGCTCAGGGGATTCTTGGAGGCTTGCCAACTCCCAGGCATACCTGAGCAGGGCTGGGTATGCATCCTGCTACTGCCGAGTGCCCAGGTTTTTGTTGTGATTCTCACGCTTCCCATGGTGTTGCAGGAAGGTGCAGCAAGGCCTCTTGTCAAAGACACCCAGCCTCCCCTTACTTTCCTCCTTCTCTTCGTCTTCTTCCCCTAGACCTCTTATCCTAGCTCGGAGATCTTTTCCTGCCCCGGGAGAGTAGGAACTCGTTTATAGGCTCGCTTTATGGTACAATCTTGGCATTCCAGATTCAAGACTCCAGTTTTTTAAACAAAAATCTAAGATTTTGAGACTTGATCACAGGTCACCCTCACATTGGGTTTTTCTAGACTCAAAAGGTGACTGTCTTCACATATTTTCCCTTATAATGTTCTCATTATTTAAAAAAAAATCATCTCTGAAATTATGGATAGTAAAGGAATACTTCTGGTATCCTTTGGGATATAGGGGAAGTAGGGAAATGAGTGTTTTGGCAGGGAGTAAAACCTCAAGCAAATTCAAATTCTATTCTCTTTGATTTTGGATTTTTTAATGGAGTAGGCATGGATATGTATCAATAATAAAGGACCTAATGATGTTAGAGTCATCCAATAAATAAATAACTTTCAATTACAGGTTCTTTTAAGAACTAAGTTTCACAGAGGTACAGATGAGGGAAATTTTTACTGAGAAAAATATTTATAATAAAAATGCTGTCAGATAACATTTTACAACTTTCAGATTTTTTCTAGCTATGTATATGGTGTATACATGTGCATATGTATATGTGTATTTTTATACATAGTGTATATAAACATATACATGGGTACATGAGTCTGATGTATATGCATGTGTGCATATAACAAGTTTTTAATTTGTAAAATATTTCAAACTCATTACCTAATTGAATCTTGATAACACAGCCATGATGGAGGCAAGAATTACTATTTCCATCTTATGCTAAATAAAACTAAGGCCTAGAGTGCCACAGTGATTGGCCCAAAGTCACACAGCAAAAAGTGCCAGAACGGTGTCTCAAGTTCAAGACTGTGTCAAGCCGAAGACTTCTAAGTCCTAATTACAGTGTTTTTTCTCCCATAAAATCTTTTCATGATATTTGTTTTTATCCATTTGTCATGAATGCTGCTTGCTCCAATGGCGAATAGCTTAACTCTCCAGCATCAGTGAGTGTCACATGTGCTAGTTCAAGTTCATGGGGAGGGTGACTGCTCAGTGGTTTTAATGGAGTATAGCAGAGTACTCTCTGGATACTTCAGAGTTACTCCCTCTTAAGAGCATAACATTGACAGATATTTTTTCATGGGAACAATGACATCGAAACAGCACGGCTGACCTTTTCAAGGTTAAGTAGGAAGGTGAGTGTTCTAGCTGAAATGGGCCCTGGCTTTTTAATACTCGGCATTCTTTGCAAGCTACCAAACGCATTTGAGTGTGAACCAACATGTGTTAGCTTTTAAATACTGCAGTGATATGATTGAAATTTACTTAGTAGATAGACAAGATTTTAAAACGAGTCTGAACCAACCTATTTGCATCACAGCTGGTGCTGTGACCCCTGAACCAAAGCCAGGCACCCTTTGGTCCATATCAGACCCTTGTTCCCTTCCCTCACCTGCCCTCCTCCCGCCAAAGCCCAAGGAAAACAACAATGCCATATAGAAACCTGTGACTTATTCTTGAGATTGATTATATTCAGACTAATGGATTTTCTACTGTCTAATGTTTCAGTAATGGCCCCAAAGGAAAAGAGAAATCATTATAACAATGAGCCTAGCACAAACGGAGTACGGTATTCTCAGGCTTAACGTAGCAGTTGGTTCATTTGTCAGAATAAGAACAAAACTGTTTACAGAAAGTACAACTCGGCAATGCATTTTTAAAGCTGGATGCCTCCAAAGGGCACTCGCCTAATAGCCTTATTAATAGTTAAGTTTTATAAAGATTATGCATATTGTTTATACTTTTGCCACAGTGGCCTTGAACTTTAAAAGTGTCATTTTAAAGAGTATTTTGAAATATTGTACTTTAAAAATACGAGTGCTTAAATTATGTAGAAAAATTATTAAATGCGAATGAGTTTAGTTTGCATTTGGGAATTTCTGGTGATATTTTATTAACAAATTGTGGGTCTTCCTTTCAGGATAGCACAGACGTAGATGATGAGGAGGATGAAGACGACAAGGTGAGTGTGCCAGAGAAGACACGTGAAAGGCTGGGACATTAGTGTTTCCAGCAGATAACTCTCTTCCAGGTTGAGTCAAAATGCTATTTTTTTTGATACTCTACAGTGACCAGTATATTGATATTTTTGTCATTAACAAAGGTATCCCTTTTTAAGATATATTTTCATTTATTTTTTTCTTTCATTTTTTTATAAAACGAAGAGGAAAAGGGGCAAAATATAAGGAGTAACTGAAATAGCATTAAAAACGTACCTGTAGGAGGCCTGTCATTGGCTGTAAGCGAAGGTTCGCCTTCTCCTTGGTGTACGACAGGTAGACGGAGGATGGCCTAGGAAGTCACAAGTAAATCCAGTGAGATCGCCCCTCCTTTAGGTTGCTGTCTGCACTCGGTGGGGTGGTCACCCACTTCAGAGCCTGTCACTTCCCCAGCTGTTGCTGGCAGTGTTCGCAGCTATATGTGTGTGTACATCTGTCCTTTTCCTTCTCTTGGGAGGATCTCTCAAATCTGCTGCTTTTGTTGTCATTATGCTTTCAGACAAACCTTCTGGAATAAAATGAAAAAAGGGAAATGCCAAATGCGACGCCACTAGCTTAATGGACTCCCAGTCCCCCAGAACATGCGGGTACACGGGGCACCTGGTAGCAATATAGGGGATGCCCGATGGGGAGAAAAGGGGCAAAGGGGGAATCTTAAGAGTTAGTATCCAATATAAAATGCCCAGGAAATAGAAATGAATTTAAAAAACACCGGCTCCACAACACAAAGAGCCTTAAAATTAATCAAGAGAGCCAGATGGTTTTGCCCATTTGTAGCAAATTGAGGGGATTACGAAGTAAATCTTAGTTGTTGTGTTAAAATGATCATTCATGGCAAAATAATAAAGTAGTAAAAAAAATTTTTTTTTAAGTAAACTGCCCTTTTACAAAACAAAGGTCACACAGGTGTGCATGGCTTCTGAGTGATGTTACTCCTTGACCATTAGAAGCAGTTATAGCCAAGCTAAAGGGCATGGTGTGATATTTTACCAAAGGCAATGCCATCTTAATGAGGTTATTTTAAACCCATACTAGGAAAAATTCTAAATTTTATGAACCAAGCCTTGGCAGTGAGGAAGATGTCTTTCTGTTTGGCCAATGCTTTTGAAATGAGCCACCTGTGGATGCGATAATAAACTGCCCTTTAGCGATCAGGGTGGCTGTGTGACTTTGGCGCATCTGTTACAGGAGAGCATCCAACGAGCAGGCAGGGAATGAAAAAGTGGTGCCAATAAACCGGCAGCCAACAGAGTCAAGTCCTGGTCTCTAGATCAGTGGTTGTCAAGGTATAACCTCCCACTGAGGTGTCTCAGAGCCTTCAAGCCCTTTGAGGCAAGGATGGACAAGTGGGAACCGCAGCGTCTACTTGGATGAGCCTTGGAGCTATTACATTCATCCAAGCCTGGTCCTCCACAAGGCAGCTGTGCCAGCCCATCCCACACCGAGGGCCTTGGTCCTCAGACTCTTCCCCACTTCCTCCAGGGCAATTTTATTCTGGAGGTACTTTGATTGTAGTATTTTCATAAAGCCTTTAATAGCCACAGCATGACTCAGTTTGTTTTGCTTCCTCGATTTTATATTTCCGTGAAGTCTTCCAGCAGGGGTGTCAAACCCACAGCCTGCAGGCCACATGCCACCCAGTATGGCCGTGAATGCGGCCTAACACAAAATTGTAAATTTACTTGAAACCTTTTTTTTTTTTTTTGCTCATCAGTTTTCATTAGTGTTTGTGTATTTAATGTGTGACCCAAGACAACTCTTCTTCCATTGTGGCCCAGAGACACCAAAAGGTTGGACACCCCTGTAGGAAGCATAAGTCTAAAACGAAAAGTGGATTTCTATTTATGCCTCTTCTGCTCAACACAGACCTTCTATTGTTAGGGGGTTCTGGCAAACTGCACAGTCCTCTTCCATATCTTTTCACTCTCACTTCTTAAAAGATTTGTAATTAGAGGGATTTTCAACATTAAGACTTCCGGAGCACTTGTCATTCACATCCATGTCATGATTCTCCATGCACAGCAGCCTGCATACTGAGATGTGCTGGTCATAGACCTGCACACACAGGCCCTGGGCCACCACCCTCTGCAGTGCGTGGCATTGCAGGGCTTACCCACACGGCCCTTCTGGCTTCTGTTGCATGTTAGACATGACAGACCATGCTTCTGGGAAGTGTAACACACCCAGCAAGACAGGAACTGTTTACAAATTATAAACACACAGTCGTTTCCTTCCAAGCTAGAAGAAGAGAGGGAACTCCTTTCTCTCCAAACTATCCATCTTGAAAGTGACACTCCTTAATTGCCAGCGCCCCTTCCCGCCACATACCATCCCAGACAACTGCAGAGATGAAAGGACACCGGGCCCCTTGGCACCACTTTCTCGGGAGGTGGATGCTTTCCCATATTCTGCCTGTCTCCGAGGCACAGACCAGGACCCGGTCTGGGGTCTGTCATCCTTTTATTGTATGGAACAGGGATTGTTGTAAAGTGACGTCACAGTAGCCTTTTGCTCCCTTCTCTTTGTTCAAAGTTCATGGTAGCAACCTGTATTGGAAACCAAATTAGACTCCACAATTTCACCTTCCTTTCTTTTCTGGGCTTTCAGTTACAACAGATAACTTTCAGGTAACTAGTTCTTTGGCTTTTAGGGAACTAAATGTACAAACTAAACTTTGAAGAGAGGAAAAAATTTTTTTCACTTCTTATACCTGATGGGCCATACAAGAATTGCTTGTTACAAGCAGAGTTTGCTAGGGACCCCAGAACACAGATAACGACCAAGTTCAGCCAACAGTTATCAGCTGACATTTCCTATGAGTATTAGATTCCATATGTGGAATTCTTCCTTGTGGACCTTATTTGTATGGATGGATTACAATGAAAATTGCATTAATTTTCTACACAGTAAAGGTCAGCAATTGAAGCATGAACCAAGAAACTATAGTGTAAAACGCTGTATTCCATACTTAGGAAAGGTCATGCAAAGCACTAATATCTTGTTTTCATTGTGGAAGGTATAAATACTTGCATTCGAGTTTCTTTTTCTAGCCCAATAATTACGTACATAGAGTATTTCAGCACTTACTATTAACATCAGGAAGGAGAAATCATAAGAACATGTAATAATAATTTTAAAAAGTCCTGTTTATTGCTGTTGTAAAGAAACTGTACCATGATGCTTGCATTGTGAGTTGTTTTGTTTTTAGCCCAGCTGTCAGAATAGGACTTGAGTGATCTGTTTTTTGGGGGATGATCAAAAAATTTACAATGCCTTACAGTGTTTAGGGGGAGAAACTTACCCTTTTATATTAATTATGAGTGAAAAACAGATATAGATGTTTTCCTTTAGGAAAGTAAGGAGTATCCAGTACACTTTTGTTGATCAACTGTGGAACATTTCATAATGAAAGGATGCAAATAAATATTATACAATAGCTTCTTTTCACAAGTTAGGATGTCATCGTTAAAATTTAAGTGCTTTTTAAATCATCAATTTCAGTGTTTAAAATAATATTCATCCTCCAAACTGATTTGTCCAGTCCTCACTACCCAGTCAGAGCCTTCTAGAGAAAGGAGCATGTGGCATATGAATTCAGAAGGAATTCCTGCCGTAGGTTAACCTGCATAGTCCTTTGGGTGAGTTGGGTACGTCCATCATGCCTCACGCCCTGTTTTTTCTTGTTTCCAGAGAGAGAAGATGATCTGTAGTGTCTCAGCCAGGGAAGACCCTCATTCTTGGAGGAAGTTTCCTCACAATCCAATAGTGAGAGTACTTTTGCTTAGGATTCCTTTGGGACTGAAGAATACCCCAAACACAGGAAGTTAGTTTGATTAGTGATTTTTTTTTTTTAACTATTGACTGAACAGTGGTATGTTAAGATGGTAAGGTATGGTATTTTTAAGAAAATAAAAGTCAAAGAATATCTTTGAAAGATTAGCAATAATTGAATATATTCACACGCATTTTAGAGCCTGTGCAAACTGTGTCCAGGGCATATTGTAGAGGACCTGCTTATGGATAATTTTCAGGGGAATAAAGTAAATGGTCCTTCTGATTTAACTGCTTTTAATTTGATTTAATATGAATTTTAGTGATGAAGTAATTTAATTGCTAACATTTCTACCATATCATCTTAGTGTTGAGACTTTAATATTAAAATGGATTCCAGCCAATTCTTAATGATCGGTTTATGTACGTTTGAATGAGAAGGGATTGGCTTCCTTACTTCCTACAGTCTTTTCTCTGACAGGCCAACTAACTCAAATTTTCCTGTTAAACATGAAATCTCCATTCTTAAAAATGTTTTGGCTTTATTACTTCTAGAAGGAATCCAGAAATGTTATTAATCTGACCTTTTGAAGCATTAGTCATACGACTTAACTATCAGGCTCACTAATCCTAGTACTTGTGGATTTGCTTCGAGATTTCTATTGTGAGGATTATACTTCTGTTACTCCCAAATATTGTGAAATATGATGCACCAGACTATAAATAAGATAGACTATCCTTCTATTAGCTAATGTGCACTAGCAGAATACAATCAGAGGCTCTGATTTTGTAGAGTATAAGGCATCTAGATATTTAACTTCCCATTGCCTGAAATTTTGACGTCATGCTAATGTGGACTGCATTGGACACTGCATCTCAGTTACCCACGGGTCATTGTTTCTCTGAGGATAGTAGCTCTTCCTCTTGTTTTTCCTAATGAAACCCCTTGTTTCAGTGTGGTTTGTGCTAAGTCCCAATTACCCGATGAATTTAGAAGATAACTCATAGGTAATTTACAATGTGATTAATAGAAAGGTAGGGGGCACCACTTTATCCTCACTCAAGGGACAAGTAATAACTTACTGTAAGTAATGAATGACACAAAAGTAATAATTTAAAACGATCATTTGGAGTAAGACTTAGTTAAATATAATTAGATTTCAAAATATTAATATTTGTAGAGCTCTTACAACTTCCAGGCTGCTTTTACGTGTTTCAGCTGATTCAGTACTGAAAACAAACCATCACATTAGCTGTTGTTTTCCCCGTCTGCAAATGAACAAACCCAAATGAAGAGAAATGAACTGGATCGCATGGTAGGTAGCAAGACTGAAATCCAGCTCTTCTGACATAAACCACATTTATTTTTTGACCATACCACACTGTTACGGAGGAAGCGTATCATTAATGTATTGGTTCCATTGTCTGCATTATTATACATTTATGGAGTGCTTTCTCTGTGTGAGAGCTTCTGCAGGTGCAAAGATTGCAACTATAAGCAAGGTGCTCCAAGTAAGTAATCAGAGTGTAGTGTGACTGCTGTTTTTAGCAAGGTTTGTACATTGTGTTGGGCAAGTGGAGATGAAGTGGGTAGCGGAATCAGAAGTGCTAGAGGAGTCGATGTCTGAGCCCAGTGTCTGGGTAATAAGAGCTACTTGTTGCATTGTTTGGTTAGACAAATATTTTCCCTTCCACCCTCCCCACTCCCTCACCTCAAAGAAAACTACAGGGTACACAGCTCAGTCGGCAACTCCAGCTCACTGCGTGTTTACCTACAATCGTTAACTGTAGGTTATGGTCCCAGGCATGGCATCTGTCATTGGGCTTTCAGAAACTTCTCGTGCAATGTGGAAGCCAAAAACACATGTTGGTAAATACCTGTGAGAGTGGAAGCGCTGTGTGTAATGAACAGATAGGCAGAGCAGTTTAAAACCCCTTAGAAATTATACTGATTCAAAATCCAAACAGTCTGTTTTATGCTCCTTTCCTCAAGCAAAAGTACTCCTGGAGAGGGAAGCATGTCCTGAAAGAGTACTGGTTTTCTCTCCCTCGTAGTAACGGCCCGCGCTGTGGACTTCACTGTGCACGTGTGTCCCCCTGCCCCCTCCCCCAAACGTACCCCTCATCTCATGGGAAGAAGACTTAACGATAGTTCCCAGTACAATAAGCCAGGATTCCCAGAGAACGATTTTTAAACTTGTATATCAGAAATATTGCTGCTTCTTCTTTGTTATGACAGATGTTGAGAGTGTTTTTTTTCATGCTAAATGCCACTCAGTCTATTTCTGATGTTTATCATTTTTTTTTTCCTGTTCTCAGATTGCAGGCTTTTTAATATTCAGTGGGATGAAACAGACCAAACATACTCCCCTTCGCAGTCTGAAGTTATAGTCTTGCGTCTTTGCTCTGGATGGCTGAAATTACTAGGGAAGTCTTGAGGTAGAAATTTTGCGTCGATGCCTTCTGGGAACCCCGTGCATCCTCTGACAAACGCTACTCCATTTTTAAGCATGTGTGGTCAATTTTCTGGACTATGTTTCTGGTTTTGGTTAGGTAGTTAAAGAGAAAGGAGCATTTTTCTTCAATCAGAACAGGTAGAAAAGATTTAAAAGTCTCATTAGTGATTATATACTTAATTCTTAGCCGTAAATTCATTGTGATGGTGTTAACTGTCCCCCAGAGGCACAAAACTAGTTTAGTGGACCACATCCTATACTCATCGGACATAGGGAGAAGGCCACAGGGTCTGGAAGAAGGAAATATTGGCCTCTTGATGTCATTTATGTGTTTAAAGAAAGAACAGTTGTGTTACAACACAAGCGCATTATTTGTTCTTAATTCAACTGCTTACAAAACTTAGCCAGAGGACTCGGGTTTTTTTTTTTTTTTCTTTTTGACATTTTAGAAACAAATGGACAATGAAAAAAATAGTGATCTTGCCTTTATATAATATACCTGTTTAGGTTACAGAGTTGGAGTCAACATTATTCTTCTTAAAACGAATGCCACTCTTTCTTTAAAGAGTATAAAAAACAGAGGAACATTACAAACTTTGAATTCTGGATCTGAAAATTTCATGCTTTCATCTCTTCCCTTATGTGGTGGTACAGGCTCGGCTCATGAAGTAGACCCTAAGTCGTGCTTTCAGATTTCTAATGAGTAAAATCCATTCTTTCTCAACATCTGAAAGTATGTTGCTAGCCGCAATTATATTATTTGTTTCATCCCATCAGTGGTTATCACTATTTTTATCACTCATTTCCCTCGAATAATTGGAGGCGTCTCATGTTAAGGAACAACGTGAGCCCATGTGATACAGTTCTGTCTTTCTGGATGAATCACTGTTACTCTTCCTAGGGAATTCGGTAGCAGCAGCAGAGGCAATGTTGTGTTTGCTAAACTCTGTTACCACCACATTCCCCGGTTCGATCTGAAACGTGTAAATAAAGCCAGCATGTTGCAGATGGAACTGCAAGATAATCTCACATAACACAGGACAACATGAGTAGACTTGTCCTGCAAGATCATCACTTTGGAAACTTCAGTCCACCCCAGTATTGCTTTGACTAGACCAAACACTAGTTATTCATCCTTTTGTCTCTTTGCATTCTTGACGGGAAGGAACTTACGTGTGTGAAGCCCCTAGAGTATACCAAGTGCTTTACAGATACTTAATTCTCCAAAGACTCCTTATGATCTCCCTTCTCTAGATAACAAAGTTGCGACTCAGAAAGGGTAAGAACTTGCCCTGATCCCGAGCAGGGAGAACTCGGTTGAACCCAGTCGTCTCTGACTCCATAGCCTGGTATTTAGCCAGTGGAGTTGGGACCTCTCACACTGTGTTTGTTTGTTTCCTCCCATCACCAAATTCTTGAAAAAGGAAAAGGGTATCATGAGAATCATGTATTTTGTTGGTGTCCTAACCCATCCTTGCTTTACAACCACAACATCAGCATGTGGGTGTTTTCTCAGGGAAAAAAATAAAATCAGTTAACTGAAATAGGAAATTTTTATGTAATGGAGCCACATGGAAATGTGAGGCATTGTCCAAAAAATTGTTTTGACCTCAACTCTGTGCCTCTGTGAAGAGGAAGCCACTTTTGCCCTTTGGGTCAGATTCCCTGATGCTTTCAATCCCCCTTTATGAACAGGGACACTGATGTGACCAACCGAGATGGGTTTTCACCATTGTGCCCGTCCATAGAGGCTGGTGGATTGCCGAGCACGAATGGGTTGCACTGGTGGCCAATCAATTTATAATGCACACTGCTTAAAGAATTGGAGTTAATGAGAGAGTAAGGGAAATAAGGACTTTAAAATTAGGGTGGAAAAGTAAAAATGTCTTGGCAATTTGTTGTTCCAAGAGGAAACAGTGAGGCTGACTTTTCCTTCTGTGCTGAATGGTTGGGTAAAGGACTACAGACCAGATGGAAGGAAGTTATTCACGGAAGAGGGGGTACCAGTGGCCCACTCTGACCCCCATCCCTCTCGGGTCTATTTCACCTAAGTAGCTTCATAAACAAGGGCAGAGGCAGGGAGGACCGTTTGTGCTTTTGACATTTCTCCTGTATTGGTGCTTTTACCCACAGTCCCTACGTAGGGTGGTGGGTTCTTTGTCACTCCATCCACGGGTCCAGTTTGAGGGAACGGAGAGTACAAGATGAGAAGGAATTTTTCTTTTGGAGCACAGAAGGATATTATAGAAATGGTCTTTTAAATTTAGATACTTTTGCTCAGTCATTTAGTACAATTTTAACCCAAGTGAAATTCTAGATGGAAAAAAAAAGTTTTGTTACAGTTATTGGAGTGTGATACATTAGGTGTAGCAAGTACAATGGCCCAGCTTGGCAAGAGCTGAGCAGGCATTCGGTGCATCCTGGAAGCAGTGGGTTTCATAAGCTAGAATGTGGTATCAAATGTTAGAAATAGTGTAAAATATTCCACTCCGGAGGGAATCTACTTTTCTCCATTTGAGTAATTTCTGAATTATTTACAAAGGCATTCACTACTTAACATGGTAAGGCACGTTTAAGTTTTTCTATAAACAAAGTAAAGATAATATTCTTAGAAAGCTGAATCCCATTTCACATGAAGAATTGTAGACTGAGGGAGATGGACTTACATTTGCTTCCAATTCCATAGATTTCCTTCATGGAATTGGAAGCAAATATAAGGAAAATAATCAATTGTTGGGCATCCTCCATGGAAATCTGCTGGATAGGATGCGGTCCTCGGCAGTGTAGTATCCAGTGACTTTATAGCCTGTGTCCTTACTCTTGTTTCTGAGGTGGTTGCCAGAGGGTGACTGAAATGGCCATCAGGCCTGCAGTGGATTTAAAACATGATTAAAAAATACAGCAGCATTTGGCTTAGAAGCCACAGTATTAGGAAACCGCAGTGTCCGAATAGCCAACACGCCATGTTGTTACCTGCCGGAAACATTTCAGAAATACTGTGATGGAGGGTCGGGGGAAGGTGAGCTGGCAGAAAACCTTGTGAAGGCAAAGAGCAAATCAGGGCAGCCAAACAGAAGGAAAGGCAAAGTCCTCTGGCAGAAGCATCTGCCCCCAAGGGAAATGAAGCTCTTGGTTCTGTGGGGCTTCCGTGCATCCCGATAGCGTGGGAGGCTCCCACACTAAGAGTGGCTGCCTCTGAATGAGGAGGCAGGGATCTGGGGGGAGTCAGTAGATATGTATGTTGTGAAAACTGTGACATCTCTTAGAGTCACTGTGTTGGTACTAACCATGCTCTTATACCACAGGATACTAATTTCTAGAGTGAGGCAACAACGATAAAATAACCGAGTTCAATCTTCCTTTTATGTTTCTTAGGAATGTGAGAAAAAGGGCTTAATCGAGAGAATCTATATGGTACAGGATATTGTTTCCACAGTTCAAAACATCTTGGAAGAAATAGCATCTTTTGGAGAAAGAATTAAAAAGTAAGTTCTACATTTGCATTGCGGTGTTTGAATTAGAGCTTCCATCCACAAGGACAAGTAGGGGTGCGAGGGGGGAGATCAGGAAATACAAAGGCCTAAACCAAAAGCAGTGGCGTCGGGCACACCCCGTTCACTTTGGCTGGTTTGCTCCCTGGGCTTGTGAGTCTCACAGTTGGGCAAGTCCCTCAGACAGGGGCGACCATATGGCCCGCTCTACACCAGTTGTCCCAGAATAATTATTCATAGTGCTCCCTTTCACTTTCAAAAATATCCTGGATTAGGTGACGAACTAGATTTTAAGAAATAGATGATCCTATTCACAAATAAAAGGGAAAGCAAGTATGCTTTAAAGGAGTCTTTTTTAAAAAAAAAAATCTGACCCACAGACCACAGTCATGCCTTGAGCGAAATGTTTTCTCAATTCTTCAAGTAATGGCACCTCACTGGCAGCATCACAGATGCAAAGATGTGAAGTTAATTTATCCTGCACATGAGCGCCTCAGGACAGAGGTCAACCGACGTTCTCTGGAAAGGGCCAGCGAAGGAATATTGATATTTCTGGCTTTGTGGGCTACATGGGCTCTGTCACAACTACTCAGTTCTGTTGTTTCTGGGTAAAAGCAGTCACAGTTTATATGCAAATGAATGAGTTTAATATGTGTTCCAATAAAACTTTATTTGCAAATGGAGGTGGCAGGCTAGATTTGAATCAAATCCAGCGCATAGCTTGCCCCTCCCTACCTTAGAGCACAGGGCTAACTTCTATAAAGGCGTCCCAATTGAGAAAGACTCTTCTATGATTTGTGTTTGTTGGGGTGGGGTTTTTTTGCTTGTTTGTTATACGTTATTGAACTGTACATAACTTGGTCTTCATCTGGCACCAATGAATAGACTAGTTTTTAATTTTTTGTGAATCGTACACTTACTATTTCCCCCTTTAAGTCCAGAATTGTGTCAGCCATGTTTTTCTTTCTAAATATTAATTAATACCTTTTAAAAAATCTTATTAGTCAATCCATTTTTTTAAAGTAAAGGAGGTGATGTTTAGAAATTGCATTTGGGTAAAGAAGAGAAAAAATAATGCTACAAGCCTAGTGAAAGTTTTGTCTTATTAAAGTGCAGAGAAATTGGTAAATAATCATTGATATCAGGAAGCATAAATATTTAATATGAAACTCTTTTTGGATACTGATCTTCTTTCTCAGTTCCTTATCAAATGGAAGTACCCTTGTCTACCCATTTATTATTGTCAGAGCAAACATGTTTCTTTTGTTTAAAAAATAGGTTAAAAACGATCTTTACAGAAACTTAGTGAGTTTACATATTGTTATTCCCTTTATCAATGTCATACGAGAAGAAAAATTAAACAGTAGAACTTTTGCTTCTATATGTCAATCTCCTTTATTCCTCTGTTTGATATATAGAGACAAATGATTCCTGAATTTATCTTCGAAACTGTTGAACCAAAACATAAGTGACAGTAGAAAATAGTGAAATGAGGAGGGGGGAATTTTAATTTTTCATTCATTCACTCATGCAACCATCAGTTATTGAGTTTCAGGCACTGACTTGGTCTAAGATTGAGAGGTGAATCCATTAACAACAGTCATAGCAACATCATCTGATGTCCCGTGCCTTCCAGTGTTGTAAGCCCTCTGCTCATAGTAACTACTTTCAGGAGTTACTTAAAGGAATTAGATTAAGTGATTCCAATACCCCTATGCATGAAGGATTCTTAACATCCCCATTTTACAGAGTAATTAACCACCTAGCCCAAAGTCACACAACTAGTAGCCATGGAGCTTGGATTTGAACCTGGCCCCCTCACTACTGAACTGTAACGTCATTACACGCCAGGGATCTATTTTCCATTGAGGGAGAACAACAGTAATAAAACAATTAGAATTCAGGAGCATTGATGCTAGATAGAAGTAAGACAGGATGTTGGGGGAGGTCTGACCAGCCCCCAAAGAGGGCAGTTCTGACGAAGCGACAATTTATCAGCTTTTCTGAGACTGGGAAGGGGTATCTGGGTGCAGGATTGAGGAATGGGGGCTTCAGTAGGTACGAACCATTGTGCTAGTCTCAAAGCCCAAGACTCTGCTAGACACAGGGAGACAGAGTGATTTAGCACGTCTGTGCCATAGGCCATGGTTGTGGCAGGCCTGGAGGTGAGGTAGGCCATTCAGGTACTTGAGTGGATTGAAAAAGCCAATGGAAAAAAAAATTGAGTGAGGCACATATTGGCCACAAGGAGGATGAGAGGCTGTGGAGTGGGGGCAAGACCAAGGAAGGAAGCCCATGTCTTTGGTAAAACCATCCACATGCCTGAAAGCCTGTAACAGACAAATGTGGCTGTTGTGTACTTGATAATGATCAAGGAAATGTGTCTGGTGGGAGAAGAGGGCTGAGTGATTTAAACAGGCCCCCCCACTCGACAGTGCTTTTGACGTCCGGCTGTGCCCAGCACAGCTGCGATGGCCATGTCTGAGACGTATTTTCAGCCATGAACAGGGTACTGTTCTGCCCAGCTGCAGCACAGGAAGGCTCAGCTCCTATTAATTCTCTGGCCATTCATTATTACAGTGACCTTCATGTTGCTGCTGGGCATTCAAGTGGGATGGCATGTGTAACTCTGTTGGAATTCCATTGTGATTCAGTGCTTAAGGACCAGGAAAACTTTTACCCAACTATTGGCCACTAGGAAATAAATAGACTTACATAAAACCCTGAGAGCAAGGCTTCTCTCTTACGGATGGAGTGGGCTCCACTGGTACTGCCTTTATATGGAAGGAACTATATTTTTTTTCTACCCACTCTGATGTTACACATATTCCAAAGGTACAGGTATATCAGGCTAAAAAATGAATCAGCGTGTTGCATCTGTATTATTCCAGGCAGCAGGCAGGATGTCAGAAGAGTGATTTATATGTCCTGTCACTGTGGAGTGGTAGCCCTGACCGTTGGCATTGTTGAGCCAGTAGGGAATTCTCCACAGAGGAGGTGATGATGTTAAGGTGGACCTAGGCCAGGGAAGTCACCCCTGCAAATGGTCCAGAGTAAGGCTTCGAAGGTACATCCTTAGGAACTGGAACTTTTCTGGCGAGGATGTGATGTTGAGAAACGTAACTATTAAAGATGAGAAGGCAGGTTAAGGGCAATTTGAATTATGGTGAGGACATAAGTCTTGTGTTTAACCTAAGAGGGACATGTCAAAAGGGACCAAGAATAAAGGCAGAAAAACCAGAGAGAGGGCCAGAGGCCACCTGTGAGGAGAGAAGTCACAAGTTAGTGTGAAAACCATGCTTGTACATTGCAGAAGAATAATCTACATTCTACAGGACTATAAATCCAGTTGTCTGTGTTCCTATGGGCAGGAGAGTGAAAGGACTTCATTCATTCAGGCCTGGAAAATGAGGAAAACAGTGATTCTATTAACAAAAGATCAAACAGGGAGGCAGCCAGTTTGGTGAGGAGTGAGACTAGATGATGCAGTTGCCCCCACCTTTGCAGATGTAGCCACATCCTTTTTATAGAGTTGAAATTTTGACAATGATATTTTGAAGACATGCTAGTGAACCCCAGTGGTTGAATGAGTGAAAGGAATTCATTAATTTTTTTTCACTAATTGGAAGGTTTGGCTCCTTTGTCTCATTACTGCCCAAATCAGGGGTTCCCTCCTAAGAATTCAGAGAGCTCCCCAGTGAAGAAAATTGGGGAAATCTATGCAAATGTTTAACAAATTATTTGATTTCAGGATGGAAAGCTTTGATTGGCCAGGCTCTTCCCCCTTGGGTGTTCCGTGGAAGTGCTAACCAACTACAAGATACTCCATGATATCATAAGGGGGAGAGAGTCTAGTAAGCTTTTGAGTGTCAGGGGTATCACTATACAGTGTGCTTGGCTAGGAGCCCTGTGAATACATATGTGTGATAACTTCACATACGTTCTCTCTGTAATGGTTTACAGTCAAAGGCTCCCTGGCCCACGTCAGGGCACTATGTAGCTCCTGTCGTACATGAGTCTGAAATTTCCTGATATGTTATTAGGAAACACAAAAGCACTGAAGCACCGTAATAATATCCTCCCCTTCCTCAACATTTACTGGCAGCCATGTGCTGAGAGAAATAGTGACTTTGAAGTGACCTAAAGAACCCTTAGTTTTGAAGATCTCCATGCACGGAGCCAGGGTGACAATATTGCAGTTTGTAATCACTTTTGAGAGCCAAGGTCTCTCTTCGGAACTGTCGGTTCCAGGAAGTTCAGTGGCAGTTGGTCTGGGACCTTCTCCGGAAGAATGTTTTTGCAGTGCCCAGTCATTTTGGAAGACTTTCATCTCTAGGTTTCTGAAGCAACTTTTCCAATAGACCGTTTTCATCTGTATAACTAAGAAATACACGTGACAGAATGAATCTGTGTTGCCATTTGCACCTCAGAGGAAGTGACGCTAATGTGGTTTGTCTACAGCACGTTTAACTGGACGGTCCCCTTCCTTTCATTCCTGGCCTGTCTGATGCTGGCGGTGGCTACCATCACCTTGTATTTCATTCCACTTCGGTACATCATTTTAATCTGGGGTAAGTTTGGCACTGCCCTTTTGCTAGTAATCAGTTGCCGGTAAGAACCAATGACTGCTCTTTAAAGTGTGACTGTAAATTTTAAATGTGCTCCTGTTGGCAATTAAACATGAGATTAAGGGAAGCATGTAGGGAACCCCAACTTCCAGGACCTCCTTGCAAAGGCCGATTGGGTAAAAGATCTGCATAGCAATTGAAAAGTCTGTCTCATAAGTGTGATCAGATAAAAATGGGATCGTGCATGTGACTTCCCTTTGGCTTTCATGGCCATAAATCCTCTTAAATAATGTATTGCTGTGGTCCAGGAACTTTCAGGGTACACCGTTATCCAAACGACGAGCAAACACCTGTACTTGTCCTTCACATTACATCAGAGTGGCCAGGTTGCTCCTGACACTTCATCTTGCCTGCAGGAAAAATTAATCCAACCCAGTACTTAAATCCAGAAGCAGTGGGCACAAGAGAAGGGCTCTCAGTGACTTACCTAGTCAGGTCCAGAAAGGAGAGGAAGCTGTTATTTGCCCGGGGAAATGATGTGCCTGTATACAGTTTAGCTGCTTTAAAAAAGTAGAGGTAAAAATGGCGAACTTGAAATAAATTTCACGACTTGATTTACTACGCCAGCTAGCTGTCAGATAAAATACGAGTGGCTCTGTGAATATGTGTGACTCACTAGGTGGGCTCAGGTTGATAGAAGGAGGACGCATGGCAGGAAATTAATTGTTGGAGACACCATCCACCTTTCTGTGTCAGTCCCGGTTTTCTGCTACTTGGCTCCTATGACTGCCGCTGAGTTCTCAATCATTGTCACTATCAGAGATCTTCCCTACTAAGATGTTCAGAGAGCTTTCCAGTATAAGAGATCACGATGAGGCGCCTTCATCTTTAAGCAAAAGCTAAGAGCCCCCCCCCCCCCCCCGTAAAGGTAGGATAAACCTACAACCTTCCTAAAAGAGAACCCACAAAGGTAGAATCCTGGTGTCAAAGGAAGACAAACCTAGAAGTCAGAAAGGGGCACAGTCATAGGGAAATAGAATAACCCACAACATTTCAGAAGCAGAATGATTTTAGGAGAGCACAGTCCATTCATTCTTTGTTGTGTGCAGGAGGAGAACCATGGCTTATGTAACTTCATATCTCTGTTCGATAGCACACTGTCTCTTCTGTGAAAGGCACTCATTCAGGATCTGATACATGAGCAAGCAGAGCCCTTCCACCCCACCTCCCCTGCCCCCACCACCATACCGCAGTCAGGGCTACATGCCAGGCACTGCTCTGGAGGGGAGGGCAAAAGTGGGCTGCAGTTGTTTGTGTGGAAAAAGACATGCAGGTTATAATTATTACTGTAGTTTTATTAACTCGATGTCACAGTGAGACTGGAAATTTACTTTTGCCCACCCTTGTAAATACTGATACCTGAAAAACAGTGTTATAATTCACAATTACATATAACACGTATTCCCCATGGGTGCAAAGCAGCCGTGCGGTTTTTCCTCTCCCTGACTTTCTCCAAGTGGTCTTTCAGTGTTTCACTGGTGGGCTCATTGCACTCCACTGATCTGTTCTGTCTGTGTTCTGAGACCGTTAAGTGACAGTGTCTTTCCCAAATGTTATCCCTTGGTATTTGGATCCCACTGACGTTTTTTTTGGGGGGGGCAGGGGGAGGCTAAGAAATAAATAAAAATTCACAGCAGATATGCCTTCCATCTATCTGTATTGTTTAGGTTAAAAATCTAAAACTTCGGATGTCTGATTACATGCCTCGTAGGGTTAAGACCCCCCTATCGCTGCCTTTTTTGTTTTCTCGGCTTATTGCCATCTATAGTAGTGAGGGTAACCGCCTCCATCGCGGCCGAGTTTCAGACGACAGAATCCTCTTGCCTGTGCTGTCGGGGCTGATTCTTCCGTCATCCGAGGAAACTGTGGAGGGCTGGTCTTCATTATTCAAAATTTAATACTAGAACTCCGGGGCATGGGGAGGTTGAGCGATCTCTCTGAAGTCACACAGCTAATGCATGGGGAAGGCAGGACTGGGGCCCAGTGTTATTCCTCGCTCCTTGCCCCTTAGAGATGCCCAAGGAGAGTCTAGGATCCCCTGTTGCCACTTGGTCTCACCCAGTAGCAAATGCAGTGGAATGGCTGACATTTGAGCCTGGGACACCTTCAAAAAATACAGTGTGTTTTTGAAGCCTGCAGTCCGAGTGCCTTATACTTTTTATTCTAAGTTTCTAAACACAGATAGTCTCAGTGCATTGTGGACTACTTCTGCCCTTGTTGGTGCTTTGGAGCTAGCGTGCAGGTTTATAATCTCAGTAATTAAGAATGTGGTGTTTTGATCGGCTGTGATATTATCCCTGCCTTGCTGTTCATTGTAAAGACTCCAGATGTGCACACTATATATAATTAACAATAGAAGATGTATCTTTTCTCAATATGCCTTTGTCTCCCTTTATCATTTTGCCTTCTCTGTTTTCTTTTGCCAAAAAGCCCATGCTACAATTAATGTCTTTAGAATAAAACAGTGAGTGTAGTTTAGTTTAAAGGAACGCTGGGGGAAATTTTAGCTAGAAACATAAAGCCGGCTGTGGGGGGTGGAAGGAAGAAAGACAGCGCAGCTCTGACTTGGGAGAAAGGGGATCATTTGCAAGAAGAGTCTTCACCAGCCCAACCACCAGGCTTCCATTTACTGGTGAACAATGGCTGGCTGCCATTTGCCAAAGCAGATGTAAACCTGGCTGTCTCTAAGGAAATGATTGGGGACTGGCATTGTGTCAGGTACGATGCCATCTGGGAAGGCCTGTCCTTAGATGAAAGCAAAATACTAGCTAATAAAATTAGAAAAAACATCAAATCTTGTACATGTTAGGAACCATTAAACAACTAAATGTTATCTTGGCTGTGGAATTGGAGCCAGTCTTGGTATATACGCCTCAGCTGAGAATTCATTCAGCATAATTGGAATTAACAAGACCTTCAGATACAACCCTTGATAAACAAGCTCTCTGTGGTAGAAGTTCTGAAGGCCACCTACTTGTTCTGCATGAAAAAGGGCTGACATTTGGTGAGAAGAATACAGTTTGTGAGTAATGGTCATGGGCGAAGAGCAGAGGATGGGACAAAAGGTGGTTAGAGGAACTCCGCTCTGAGAGGAGATGGTGGACAGAGCCCAAGGCACCGCCACCGAACATGCCTTACGTCATGAACCCCTTGCTAATCATCACTGTCCCCGGTCACAATTAGCATGGACTCCTTTGCCTAGAGAAACCCATGCCCCAGTGTTGCGGTCCATAAATTAAGTTAGCAACCACAGGAAGATAATTTTCCAATAATAACTTTTCACAGTTTCCTGCAGCCTCAAAGCACAATCAACATGTCAAGTTCTGTTCTGCCAGGAGAGAGGAAAAACCTGTGAAAATGAGTTGGAGGGGGGGAAGATAGATTTCTGCAGCTTCTTTTTAACAACAACAACAAAAAAAAACAACTCCAGCCCTGCACCTCCCACTGCTACAGTTGGTCCAGAGCCCCCAAGCAGAGACTTGTTTGGGCTAATGAAGGTCTTTTCCCATCTGGGACATGTGTTTCCCTAGAAGAGGAGGCTGTTAATCAGCGTAGTCCAAACACACCAATGAGCGCCGCGGTTTCCGCGTGTGTTTCTGCCGCCCTGCTGCTGGGATTGTAATGGGATTTTCACAGCTGAAGAAGGCAGAGCCTTCTCCGACAATCCCCCCTGCCTTCCTTCAAGAAAAGGCATTTGTGAATGATTCCACATGACAGCCACATGGGCATGGCTTGAGGTCTAGTAATTGTTTTCACACTAATTTTTACTTGTGAATGCCCCTCCTCTCCCCCCCCAGTTGGGCAAGTTTCAAAGACAGATGGCTAGGTAGACAGACAGACAGATAAAGAGACCTCCCCATGTTTCTGTTTTTCAGGCATAAATAAATTTACAAAGAAGCTTCGAAATCCCTACGCCATCGACAATAATGAGCTACTAGACTTCCTCTCCAGGGTACCGTCGGATGTTCAAAAGGTACGTAACGAACGGTCACCACCAACAGGGGGCCCCAACACAGGAGCCTGCCCAGGCCCGGAGCCAGAGGAGCAGGAGGCTGTGCTCCTGTGAGTAATTGAGATAACGAATCAGAAAATCCTCAAAGAGGCCTGGCTTGCAGGGAGGTGGCAAGAAAACCTTTGTCCCAGGCATGAGATGATTGGGGAAAATTATCCTGAAAAAGAGCTACTTAAGAATGATCTGGAACTCCCACTGCGCAGCTCCAATGCAGTGATGTTTGTCCCTTTTTTGATTGCTTGCCTCCCCCAAAGAGGATAAGATGGGCTCAGTGAGTGGCAGAGTTTGAGGTGCACAACTGGGGGAAGCTGGCTTATTTTTTGGCTCTTCTGGATGGCGGGCATTTATGGGAAGAAGGGGATAGGAGGATTATTCTCTTTATTCTTGTTTACTCTGATTATCTCCTAGGCCTCCCTTCTATCTCTTTTCCTCTAAAGACTTAGGGATGCTTAGGGTAAAGCCCCCACTTACTCTAATTCACATAGAGGCAGAGATGGCATGAAATAATTTGAGATCAGTCAGAAGTATTATTCACAGGTAATGGTCACTTAGTCCAGCGGCGTCGCGGTTCTGTGGCTACACAGAGATTAACCAAGGCAACAATACCAGCGAGCCCCGTAAAGTGGCCTGATCTGGGCCCCCGCGGATTAGGCGGCTGTAAACCTGGGGGCGGGCAGGCAACAATTTCTGTGATGAAGAATAGGGATCATCGAATCAATAGATGGGAGACTGTGGCATGAAATAGCATCACGGTGATCAAAGACACAGTTCTTTATTATCTGAGAGAATCCCAAATCAAATATCGATTTTTATCTTTGGGCCACCGTGACCTAATCATTCCCTGGAATCTCTGGGTGGATTTTGGGGACATAGGGCTAAAAGGCTGTAGAGGGTTGTTTTTTTTCCCCCCCCTTCATTCCAAATTCTAGAGATTAAAATAGAGTCTTTTTATCTTCATTTTGATATAATTGTCTATTAAAATGCATTCATAAATATGATTTTACTCGTTAACATTTGCATTACATGATTATAAAAGAGTCACCTGGATTTTGCTTGTTTTTCATGGAAGAGTGACAAGGGACCTTCCATAAAACACTTGGAGGACAGTGGGCTTTTTTTCCACATATCTGCTTTGAACCAAGTGTAGCTCACCTTAGGTGATGGGTCCTTAGTCCTTGGGGAGCTTGGCACAAATGCTCAGCGTAGCGAGCACGTGGTCCACAATGCAGTACTGTAAATAAAGCCATTCCGCCATCCGCCCATCAAAGCTCACACGCTGGAGCTACAGGATTGCAGCGTGCCGTCACTGGGGTGGCAGTGTGAGTTCACGCCGGCATCATTGGAGAGTGCAAATAGCCATCCAGCCCGTCAAGGATTGTCTGTACACAGTGCAGGCACCGGTCCTCGGAGCCATCATCCAGGTCCTCGAGTTGGCAGGAACACAGAGGAACCTAACAAAGAGCATTCCAGGAAGGTGTACGGTCTGTCAGTAAGATCCTCTGTGCAGAGAGCACTTTCTAATAACACCATAGACAGTCGGCCCCTGGGGACGCCCCGAGGGCTCATATTTCTCACAGATGTTTTAGCCATTCCATTGGAAATGAAGTTCATGTTTAAAAGCGATCTGTATAAGGCTGGGGCCAGTGTCCATTTCCACATTATTTTCCTCTCAGGCAAAAGAAATGTATGTAATTTGCAGAGATATTTTCCCCCAGATTTTAGATATTTTTAAATGAGTAATTCCTAGTAAGTGGCTGTATCATATACTAAGAGAAACACTCCCAAGAGGCTGTTATTAAGTTTACGTACGGTGGAAAAGGGGCACACACTGCAGTGAAATCCTCCAGCAGCGCCCAGAGCAGGTAGAGCCCCATGCATCTCATTAGGAAAATCTGCTTTTAATATTTGGGTTTCAAGAAATGATGCATGACTTCTCAAATCCTTCCTGTAATTAATCCCTCCATGTTCCTGTGTTTAGAAAATGATTCATTACCTTTGAACCTTCCTTCCTTTGCCTGGGTGTGTCCTTGGGGAGCCATTAACACACACTGTGGTGAGCTAGGGTTACCGAGCCGCCAGCATCACGACTGTGTGTTTTCACAGGTGCAGTACACGGAGCTGCGGCCCTGCAGCAGCCAGAGCCCCCTTCGCAAGAAGCGCAGCGCTCTCTAGGACGCGCACCGACTGTGGACACCAGCGGCCAGTTCTTGGTTTGGGTGATTAGACCAATAGTATTGTTCTTTCGGTGGTACTCCTGGTGCCATTCTGATATGCGTGTTGTGTGGCGCCCTCTCTGGACTCTTCCCCCCTCCTTCAAGTGCACAGATGCACATGCACAGATGGGCACATGCACACGCATGGGTATCCTCCTTGCACGGTGGGTCAACCCAGCAGAAGGAGACTGGAGACTGTGAAAGACTAAGGCCGCCATGGGTCTGAGCACCGTCCTTGAGAACAGCCAGGAGACCACTTGGATTCTGAGAGTGACTTTGAACTTGTTTTCACACCTCTGGCAGATTCTCATTCAGATTCACTTATTTGCACTCGCCACCCCCACACTCCTTGCGGATTACTGTTCATGTGAGTCAGTTTTATTCCCCGAGCTAACAAGTCTTTGATAGACCTTCTCTGCCCAAGTAAGTATCTTCTAAAGAGATTTTTAAATAATGGCCAGGAGTAGCCCACATATTTGGGAATTGTTCAGCCATGATTAATGAAGATCTGTATGTAACATTTCAGTAAACTCCTCGGTGCTGGGAGCCAGCCTGCACCCCAATCCATTGCTGGCAATGGATGCCCCAAAGGGTGCACTCATCGAAAAGTGAAGGGTTCCTGAAAGTATTTGGTTGCCTTAAAGCCCCATTCCTTCCGACTTTCCTGTTTACTTATTTCCAAAATAAAATGTCAACATTAAAGCATCATAAAGGGGGAGGGAATGAGTGAATGGATTCTGAGAGTGTTTAGAAAGGTAAAGACTAAGGAACAAGGGGCTAGTGAAGGTGGCTGCTTACCTGATTGTTGTAAGCACTTCATTTGCCCGCATTTTTTGAGCAGAAAGTAAAAATACCGTAGCAGTCCAAATTGCTCTTTTGGTTTTATGGATAAGATAAGCTACCCATAATAAAAATATATTTCAGAGTCTTTTTTTAGAGGAAAGTACCACTTCCTTTGAGAGTGTCTGATTCCTGCAGGCCCGGTCATTTCACAGTGATGCCCCCCAAGTAAAAATGCCAATTTGGGGCACATATATATACACACATAATATATGAAAATTTCTTTCTTTTTAAATGACATGTAAGTTGTAAAGACTTTATTTTGTTGACACATACTTTGTATGTGCATTTATATATATATATATATAATATATATGTATTGTAAAGAAAAGTTGAGGTTAGAAGATCTAATAGTGAGTTTTACTATGTTTTTTTTTTTTCTCCCCTCTCTGGGTTGTAATTTAATAATCTTCAAACAAAATGTTTATGAAAAATGCCAAAGATTCTAAACCTTATCGTCCCGTGTCTGTTTTTCTTCATATTATATCTTCCGGGGTTGCTCTCCGGCTGAGCCAGATTTCTGCATGATTTGATTTACTTCAAGTTAATGAAGCTGGCTGGAAAGAGTCTTGCAGAAATTACAAAAGCTCCAGTAAATCTCTTAGTTGTACATACAATAGCTACCCAAGAACCTCTTTTGTTAAACCAGTTACTCAATCTTCTGTGTAAACAATGCCCCATTGTCTCACTCCCCAGCTAGTGTATCATAGTATCATCTAGTGTGCCACAGTCTATCATTTTGTAAAGACCGAAGTCAGACATTTTTAAACAGACATGTGAGATCTGATCAGTCATTTGAATGAAAACTTTCAGCAGCAAAACAGCCCCTTATTTATTTAAAAGTGGAACCAATCCTTCATTGTTGCTCTTTTTTTCCTATAGAATTTCAAAATGAAATAATTCTCCTGACAAGAAGGCATCATTAGGCTTACGATGTTAGACTTATTAGTTAGACTTATTTCCTTTGTAGACCTACCAAAATCCTCAGCATTAAGTTGGGGCCACAAACAGCCATTGGGACACTGGAGCAGGACCGAATCAACCCTTAATAAGCTGTATATGGAAAATAGGTATTAATTGATTCAGTACACATTGGATGTGAAAACTGAATGTCAGTTGTAAGTGAACTGTGAAGGTTTACACACGTCATCAGAAACTTAAGATCCCAGAATGGTTTAGATAAAATGTATGGATTGTGGATTCACAGTGTGATAAATAAAGATAATTTAGTAGGTAAGCCGAAGTTTGGCCAAGCCGTCCTCGTCCTCTTCTGAAACCTCACATGCCTATCTCCCACCCTGCCTTGGATGTCTTATGGGCATCTGAACCTCGGCAGGGCAGAAACTCAACACTCCCTCTCCCCCCATGTCTCCAGGACTCCTACCCCTATCGTCTGCTTCCAGCTCTCTGATTTTCCATATTGGCACTGGAATATTCTGGGCTGGGAGGCCCTGGGCATCCCCTTTTCTGTTCCTCATGCTTCTCCCTGCTCTTCCAATGCATAAAATCGGGTAGATTCAATGCTGATGCAACATCTTAACTCATTTCTATCTTGTCCATTTCCAGTCGCCACCACCCTGGTTGAAGAATCACGGCAATGGCCTTAACGATGTTATCCCATGTTCATCCTCGTTTAGACTGTTCTATTCACTGGGAATACTTCTCTGTGTCTGTCTAAATGACTTCTACCTTCCTTCAACACTTTCACAGGTCTCCTGCCCCATATAGGCTTTCTTAGTTCCTTGGGCTGGATGAGATTCCACTCTTCTCCTTTGCATCCTCACACCTTATGTATCTTTCCAGCATCTGTCATATTCCACCACAGCTCATCATTACCAGAGGCCTTGACTTTCTCTGTCCTCCGCTGCTTAGTCCATCCTATCTGGTATCTAATAGACAGTCTGTAAAATATACATGTTTAACTGACTAGGTCATAGAGGACTTTTCTTTCTCTACCCTTTCATGTGTGACTCTCAGAACAGGGGGCTGAGCTGGCTAGATGAGCGTGGTCCATCTAAGGAAATAATTTCTTGATGAAATGCAAAGCTTATATTGTGTGGTACTATTTATAAGCTCTGGCCATAATATTTGTGAGCTGTCGAACAATTTTCGGTTCTTTTTCTTGTCATTTATCATTGATGGTCTGGCTGAATAAGACAGGCCACATTCCCTTGATGGAGTCAGACATTACACAGATGCTCTGGAGCTGTGGCATGATAGTCTGAAGTTTTAAAAAGAAAATTCCTCCTGCAGATTGGCAGTTATGAATGTTCAGGGAAGAGCCAATTGTTGAATTCCTGATAAGGTGATATAGGGGCCTGGAGTTTCAAATAGTGGCACTGGAAGCAGAAAAAAATGGAAGTGAAATTGGGAGATGGTTAGGGGGTAAAGTGAGCAGGACTTAGTGGTGGCCTGACTGTGGGTAAGCGAGAGACTAGAGTCCAGGGTGACTCTCAGTGTTCTCATCTCTAGGTCTAGGATGATGGCGCTGCCCTTGACTGAGGGAGAGAATTACAGGAGCAGCCAGGGAGGAACTGCATGAGCCTGGTTTTAAAAGGTGGTGAATTTGCAGTGCCTGAGAAGCATCTAATGGGGATGCCAAAGAGGTAAATGGATGTATGGGTATGGAACACAGAATGAATGCACGGTGCTGGAGAGAGACACATTTAAGGGCCAACATTCATAGAAAAGGATTGAAGGTACATGTTTGAAGAGTTTTGAACTCAACACTCAAAGACACACGGATAAAGAGGAGTCAGCTACGAGTGTAAATAGAAGTAGAAGGAGAGGAGGAAACGCAGGAAGCATGTGCTTTCATAGAATTTAATGATAGTGTTTCAAGACAGCAGGTGTGATCACTAGTGCTAAATTTCACTGACATCACTTACGTTGAGGACAGCATGTCATTAATTTCATGACATGGCAATTTGGGGGACCTTGTCAACAAGTCGTTTTAGTGGAGTGGTAGGAATGGAAACTGGATTTGAGTTGAGAAGTGATTGGAGGAACACAGAGACTCTGAATGCAGGTAACTCTTGAGAAGTTCCACTGGAAGGAGCTTGGAGAGGCAGGGCAGTGACTAGGAATGAAAGAAGGTCTATGCCATCGACCTTCTTAGAGTCACTCTATGGGATGATATTAGTAAGGGAAAATTAGAGGCATCATAAACTCAGTGTTCACCTATTAGCTACAAAAAATTCCTCATGAGCAGGACATAGAACTAACCATATTTATTACTTAAAACCATCCTCTGTCAAAACCCATCTCTCCTTTATATAGTCTTAATCTAACTTTTATGGCAGCAGAATGGTCAAAAAATCGAAATAGGATATCCTCTGAAAATATTATGAATAGTCAATTGATAATTGAATGAAAATTGAAGGGTGATTTCTAAAGAACAGCTTAAAGCTCATTATCTCTTTATATAAGTTTCTTTTCATAAAGCCTGCCGTTTTGTTCTGGCATTTTAATATAGTGATTTACATGGGGAAAATGGATAGTCAAGCATAAGAACAGTTAACATTTTATAACACTTATCAAATGGCAGGTACTTTCTAAGTGCTGTAGATGTAATTTAATAATTTAATAATAAAAATATGAAATTCCTCTAAATATTCATGGGGGAAAAAACCACCAATCTTATACAAACTCTGAAAAAAGCTAACACTTTTCTACACATTTTACGAGGCCCATATAATCCTCATTTCAAAACCTAACCAGGTGACACAAGAATGGAAAATTACTTAACAAAATTCTTTATGAATATAGATATAAAATTATGAAAGATATATAAGCCTCTACACTGAAAAAATAATGAGGAAGGAGATAAATAAATGAAGGGATTCATGGGTTAGAATATTCAATATATTAAGATGTCAATAGATTGACCATAAGCCCAATACAAATTATAAGGCTGTTTTTGCAGAAGTGAACCAGCAGATTCTAAAATGTGTATGGAATTACAAGAGTTCAAGAATAGCTAAAGCAGTCTTTCAGATAATTAACACTAGCAGATATCAAGATATATTATAAAACTATTGTGACTAAGATAACATGGTATTAGACAAGAAGTAGAAAAGAGCAGAAGCAGACCCACACATGTTTGGTGTAACCTCTGACTTAATTTACGTCAAAGGTAATTAACTTGCAGTGTTTAGGGAAGAGACCTCTTCAGAAAATGTTGCTGGGTGATTTTAGTATCCATGTGGAAAAAAACGAATTGACCTGTTCTTTGTACTACTCACAAAAATCAGTTCAACATAAATTTGCAGACCCAAAAGTGGAAGGCAAAATAAAGATTTTAGAAAATGACATAGGAAAAAGTTCTCACACATATGTGTTAAACAAAGATTTCTTAGGCTGGAGACAAGACACTAATCATACAGGGAAAGTATTGATAAGTTGGAGATCATTAAAAGTAGTCTTTTCTCAAAAATATTAAGTGGAAGGATAAGCCACAAAATAGGAGAAGATATGTAATCTCTCTCTCTAATCTCACAAGGTATTCTTATCTAGAATACATAAAATATTTCTACAAGGAATACCCAGTAGAAAAATGACCAAAAGATTTGAACAGGCACTTTACAAAAGAGCTACCCAAGTGGCCAGTTCGTATATAAAAAAGGTGCTCAACGTCATTAGTTATCAGCCAAATTCAAGTTGTATCCCCCAAACAACGCACCTGCACACAGCCTGAATGGCTAAAATGGAAAAGTCAATATCAAGTGCTGTCAAAGATACGGAAAAAATAATTCTCATGCCTCCTGGTGGGTGGAAACGTATATTGGTATGACAACTTTGCAAAACTGGCAGTATCTACTAAAGGCAACCATCTGCTTACCTTACAAGCCTTCCCAGCCTGTCACTCTTAGGTGTATAACCAGCAGATAATGTGCCTATGTTCAATAAAAGACATGCCCCAGAATATTCACAGCAACACTGCTTGTATTATTCCAAACTGGGAACAGTGTATACCCATCAATATCTGAGTTGATCCATAAGCTGTGACTCGGCAATGGACCATACAGAAGTGAAAGGAAAAACTAATGTTATATGCAACAACACGGGTAGATTTCACAAACAATGTTAAGCACGTGAACGAAGATACAAGCACAGAAAAATTCAACGCGTGATTTCATTTATGTAAAACTAAAAAGCAGGCAAAATATAATCTACGGTGTTAGAAGTCAAGAGGCCGGGGGCCTAGACTGAGATCACTAATGGGCTCCTGGGATGAAGTTAATGATCTGGTGTTTTGGTTTGGACTCTGGTTAACATGAACTTGTCCACTTTGTGAAATTCACTGAGCTGTAAACTTATGACTTGTGTAATTTTCTGCATGTTTACTACAGAAAAAAAAGAAAAGAAAAACTATGAAGCATGACAGTTTTATCCCTAATTTAGAATAAAAGAAACTGAGGCCAATTACGGTTAAGTATTTTAAACATGAAAAATGAGAACCGATTCAAATAAACATTTTAAATTGTGTAAGAGCTGGGAGTCATTTTCAATAATAAACCCAACAGAGATGGTTCCTCTATACTGTTGCATGTGAAACTCAGTTTTATTTTTGCACAAATCCATCGTTTTTTAAATAACTTTGTTATCAGGAGTACTAAAAATGACTTCCCCTAACTGATCACCTATGATAGCATTAAAAAGGCTTATACACCGTCTTAAACAGGTGAAAAACAGGAGAAGAAAGGCACTTAAAACAGGAAGACGAATGGCTTTTTAGAAGGGGAGGAAGAGACATATGGCACATGGGAACACAAATGACTTTTAGGGAAAATAGATCAGTATTTAGGAGATTAGAGGTGTGATGGTTCTGTGGCAATCTCCCTTTCTGTGTAGTGTCTTCTCATCATCTCAGGTATTGAGTCAGTCTTCCCAGGGTGCTCTTGGGGAGGGGATTTAAAACAACTGAGTTCTTTTGGGAGGCTCTGCTTTTATTCAGCTAAAGAAGTTCTGGGGGGAAAAAATCCTTTATCTGTTGATTCTCAAATGCTTTCAGCTCAAAATACTTTTATGCCACAGTGGCATATTCTGGACTCACTCCCTCAATATGCATATGTGTAGAGATATACACACACATATTCCTAAGTTTTTGTGAAATTACATGTACCTCTAAAAACTGTTCCATAGACTCCAATTAAAACCCAAAGAACCTGTGTTTTCAGGCAAAACATTCAAAGTTTACTTCTTGCTGCATTTGAAACCTCGGGGTGAAGAGAGTGTTTTTATGGAGCCCTATGTCAGTAGTCTGCTCTGCCAGAATTCAACTCATTTATGACTTAATCCAGCTTTTCTCTGGGAAATATTTTATTAGACCAGTCTTTATAGCTGAGAAATCCTGAGATTTCCATTTGTTTTCCATTCCTTTAATTCATTATGGTAATACATACAAACCTCTCTTCTGCATGTGTTTTCATTATTAGATGAAAACAAGTGGTTGGAAAAGTAGAAACACATGAAACCATTTAACTGCATAACAAATAGCTGGCATGCTGATTTGGTATGCGTGCACCCGATTATGATCGGGTAGCGGAACTGTGATCTGTGTAGTGGTCAATGCTTGTCTGAAATTTGTTTTTATTTGTGTATGTGTACCCCCTAAAGGCCTGCACAAGCTGAAACGATCCAGCAAAAAAAAAAAAAAAAACATAATAGGGACTAATGGAACATTCCTTGCACAGTAAATGGAGACAGCAGGTTGATTTTTTTTCCCCCTAATTGAAGCACGAATCACCTGCATTTTATGGGCACTGCATGTTGGGCTGAGCCCAGGTAGAAACGGGAGGTTGATGAGAATCTGACAGAACAATTGAGACACAGGGTCTCCGACTTTGCGAAAGGGCAGACAGAAGGGAGCAGGGGACAGGTTCTACGGTGGTGTGGTTGTAGTTCTGCGCATAGCTGAGCTTTCTAGGGGGGAGAAACACAGGGCACGTGTTGTCTTAAACTCTGACAGTGTTGCACTTGACTGTGTTCATTGTCATCGTCAGGTGCAGAAAGTTTTGCTCCAGGGAATTCAGAAGTGCTACCTAGCCTATGATTCAGCCTAGAGAAAAAGCCCCTCATGACATAAGAATAATATTGTCTGTACCATAGATAGATAATTTCATTTAAACATGACCTGAAATATTTGTGCTGTGTATTCCCTCTTCCAAATCATTAATAAAGATGCTACAACCAGGCAGCACATGACCTCGATTCCTTCCACCCACTAACCAGACAGACACCTCTCTTTAACTACATCTAGTAGTTGTAATCATTATCACTGCCTTAAAAAATACAACTGGTTTTCAACCTACCTGTCTGGGTTTTTTTCCAGCAAATTAAAATTGGATCTTTGTGAGACCCCTTCTACTCCTTATTTTATTTAAATAGCAAACAGATCTTACGATGATTGCTAGAAAACCACCCTCCACTCACTATTTTCAAGCGCAAGCTTCATAATTTGTAGCAGCATATTTGCTTATAAGACAGTGGGTCCAGAGACGATCATACCGGTAGGTACCATTTATTGATGGGCATTTATATCCAAGGCACTTTGAAATCATACTGTTAGTCCATTACAAAGATATTTTGCATAATTAACAGGATCTGTCTGGGCTCAAGGTTTTGACCTGTGCTCCAATCCTTGATTTTACACGAACCACTTAAAAAGAGTCATGATTGGGGGGCCCGGAGGTGGGGATTGAATACTCTAGGGTCTCAGCAATTTTAGAACTATTGACTTTTTAAATGATGATGCTTGCTCCTGACAGTCCTTTTCCTTGCTTCTTATAAATGGGTGCTTAGTCAAGCTGCCCATTTCTATTGAGTATTCTTGTTAGCTACTCCTGTCAAAGATTTCCAAATGAATAGTGTCTCATTCATTTTAATAATCAATGCCCCCTTTTCTCCTAACCTTAGTGTTTAGCCTAGATTTTGATTACTCATAGTGCTTTGGGAGTAGACACGAATGCAATTTACAGGTGATCCTAAAACTTCCATTAAGTTCTAAACTTAGGAGTTTCAAACTTGTCTCCCAATGTCTTGCTACTTTTTAAGAGAGTAGCATTTCTGCTTTATTTGATCTTTGTTTTACCCACTTTCTCTCTTTTATAGCTGTCCATTCTCTAATTCAGCGGCAACAGAAGTTTTACATGTGCTAAAATAGGCCTTATGCACAAGGGAGAAAACTCAGAGGACTGATTGAGCCCCAGTTTGGACCATGCTGAAATACAAGCCAGTGCTCCTTTTTCCATCTGTTGTTCATTAGCATTTGATTGTTACTGGCATGGAGCTGGGTGAGCTCAATGACCTAGAGCCAGAAAGGCAGAGGTTCAAGTTCGAGATTTGGTACCATGGTACTAAATTCCTGTATGTCTTTCGTCAACACTCTTGGAGCCTCAGTTTCTTCATTTCTAAAGTAATAATAGAACCCCAATTGTGGATGTCTTGCAAACATTTTTTTTCCTTATTATGATTTCTCTCTTTTTATGATGTACCAATGGTGTATTTTAATAAAAAGGAGTTTTAAATGTAATGCAGTATCACTTATTACTTTTTCAATAGTGTGTGCTGTTTGTATCTTGCTTAAGAAATTTTTATTTACTTTAAAGTTATAAAGACGTTCTCCCGTGTTTGCGTCTAAAAGCACTACCTGGTTCCCCCATCTGTGGTTTGCTTTCTCCGGTTTCAGTTATCTGCCATCAAAGAAGGTCTGAAAATATTAAATGGAAAATTGCAGAAATAAGCCATTCAATAAACAATGTATAACTTTTTTTTTTATCGTCACTCAAGCACATGCTTCTTGATTTTAGAGAGAGGGAAAGGGAGGGAGAAAGAGAAAAATGTATTGGCTGTCTCCCACACCCGCCCCTAGCAGGGGACCAGGTCGGGACCTTTCAGACCTTTCCATTTCCTCCAACCAACTGAGCCACACCAGCCAGGGCAACAATGTATAAATTTTAATGCGCGCCCCGCGGCAGCGTCAGGGAATTCTGCGTGAGAACGCTCACGTGAGGAAATCTCGCGCGAAGAAATCTCTGTAAAGGGAATTCACATGCTGCGCCACACGCTTCCGGAGGCCGCCTCGTCCACGTTTGCCTGCGTTTCCACACCCTTCCCGGGCTCCGGTGGTTGTGGCGAAGGAACCTTCTCCCTTAGCTACTCAGAAGCCGCCGGGGTGGTTGTCCGAAGGACGGTCCCCGTAAGCAGTGCTTGTGTTCCAGCGACCCTTGTTTTACTTAATAACGGCCTTAAAGCGCGAGGGTAGTGAGGCCAGCAGGGCCGCTAGGCCTCGGAGGAGCCGGAAAGCGCTTGTTAGGAAGGTTAGCCAAACACCACGTCCTCCCGCTGATTTCATCTCAACCCGGAGGCTTTTCTATCATCTCGAATTCACAGGAACGGTGAGTATAGGAAAATGAGGTACTTTGTGAGTCGGCACATTCATGTAACTCTTACTTCAGTATACCGTTATACGTGTCCTATCGTATTGCTAGTTATTGTTGTTAATCTCTCACTGTGCTGCGTTTATAAATTCAACTTTGTCGTAGCTATGTGTGTATAGGAAAATATAGTAGATATTAGGGCTCAGTATTGCCCGTGGTTTCGGGCTTCCACTGGGGTCTGGGAACCTAAACCTGGAGGACGGAGGGGTGCGGAAACCACTGTATGGTGTTACATTCACACTTAGGTCTGAAAATCCAGAAACGAGTTGGCTGTACTGTATGAAATAAGGCTTATCATATCTACTCTTTCAAATGGCTATCCAATTGACATTTTGTTATTCGTTTTTACATAAAATTATTATTTTCCCAGAAGTTTTAAAGTAGAGACGTGGGTCAGGACAGCTTCATAGCAATAGTTGTTGCAAAGTGATTTAAAACCATGGCTTTGCACTTCCCAGTTCTTCGCCCTTTTCTCGTCTTTACCACTGCTGTCTAAACCTTTACTTTAATATTCCTGTCCTGCTCAATTGTGTTTCCATTCTTGGCAGTTCTTAAACTTACTAGGGGACTTTGGTCTATTGGTTTTGAGATGTGAGGGTTCATAGTGCCCAAGGAGCTCCAGCTCCCTCAGACCTGAAAGTCAGGCTGTGCAGAAGCCCCTTCTGGTTCAGCCATTGTCCTCACATTGCCTGCCATAGGCCTCCAGGTACCTACTGGGAATTTGCAGGTTCTTTTAATCTCGGGCTCATTAGATGCCCCTGCTGGTAACACGTAGGTATTGAAACTATCAGCAGTTTGTCCTTCCCCATTGATATTTGGGTCCATGCTGAGGTCAGATCAGGTGGTTCGGGTGATGTGCTGTATATAAATTTTGGTTATGTTATCATAGTTTTTCTGCTTGTCTTTATTATATATAATTATATATTAGTATATCTGTATAACATTATGTATTATGTATTGGTGTGTGTGAATATATATCTGCATATGTGTGTGTGTATATACATATTATATGTGTGTGTATATATACATATTATATGTGTGTGTATATATACATATTATATGTGTGTGTATATATGCCTGGTAATGGTAATGGATGAAATAGGACTCCAGCCTGTATCAATGAACTCCAACAATGTCAATACTATTTATTTCCACTATTCTATAGTCTACTTATAATTAGTCATATCTAATATAATAAACTTCCCCTTCTGACATGTTTTATAGTGATACACTATTTTAATAGTCATGTGTAAGTATATAATTTGTAAATAAATAAGACTATAATTATTTGGAGCTATTCAAAATGCTTTGCTCAGTATTCACAGATTTTTAAAAATGTAAAAATCTAGTAACTTAATGTGCATTAAATTATGTAAAACCAGGATGTATGAATACTTATATGAAAGAAAATAAGAATCTTAGAAAAACAAAGATTTATTTTCATCTTATTTGTAACAGTTATAATATGAGGGAAGACGATGAAAATATATGAAATTACAAACAACTCTTTTCATATTGTGGGTTCTGATGCTGTAGCTATCCAAATTTCATATGCAACAGAAAGTACAAATTACTGAAGTTTCATGTCACATTAGCTGAATTGGAAAAACAACTATTTAGAGAGAAACATTGATGGATATTAGCTAAACACCACACACCAGACTGTTTTTCTCCCTTCACTATCAACGAAAAGTATAATAAAGGGAAGCACAGTGCAAATGTCTGGAAGTATAGTCTCCTGGAATCATTAAAAACGAAAAAAGTCAAATTGAAAGGGGAAGGGATTAACAAGTACAAATGGAGAGTTACAAAATAGTCATGGGGATGTAATGCATAGCACAGTCAACAATATCGTAATAACTAGGCATGGTGTCAGATGGGCCTAGAGTTTTCAGGGCGATCCCTTCATAAGCTATATGAATGTCTAATCACTGTGTTGTATACCTGAAACTCATATACTCGTCAACTCTAATTGAAAAATACAAAATTCTTTAAAAAAATTATAGAACTATAAAAGAAAACAGATTGATCAGCAGAAATATTTGGCGAGGTTTAATTTTGACGCAGGGTCGTCACTTTAGGTCGAAAATGATAGGAGGCATTTGAGAGAAGAATGTTGTATCGGTTTCTATTGCTAGAAGTTTCGCAGAAGCACACGTCTACCTTTTTTCCTTTGTGAATTCTTTCATCCATATTTATTTTCAAGGAAGAATTTCTTACACTTGTATGGGTTGTACTCAGACATTCACATGTGGGTGCACATACACACGTAAACACATTCCTAATTTATTCAGAGCATCACTGAAAAACAATAGTATGTGAAAAAACAAAACAAAACACATCCTTTTTATAATGGGATGATATCCTATTAAAGCTCACATGCGACATGAGGTGATATAGAGAACACCAAACTCTGAATCAGAAAATCCAGGTTCCTGACCTGAACCTGCCCTTTTATGAACTTTAATGTAAATCATTATCAGTAATAATGCTGGAAACAGTTGGGTAGAGACTCACCAGCATTTATCTATCTCAAGGGTACTCCCCATCATTGAAACCCCATTGTGGAGCCCCCCAAGCAACTAGTTAGTGGTCAGCTCCAGAGGTGAAGAAGGGGAAGGGATAAGCCTACTCTAATTTAGAGAAGAAAATGCTTTTCTACAGCAGGGACAAGATAGGAGGCTTGTCTCAGCTGAATAAAAGCCAGGCTCCAAAACGCTAATTCTTTATGTCATCACTAATACTAATTGTTGAAACATTGAGTGCAAAATTGCAATACATTCTAATTCAGTTTCTCGACTAAAATAATAGGATGATAAATTTAGTAGTAGAATCTTAAACACTGTCACAGTGCAAAATATTTGCATTTTTAAGATCTTGACATTGGATTACTCCATTTTATTCTGTAACAATATTCTGTAATAACATTCTGTGATAATATTTAGTGAAAGTGAATGATGAAGCATCACTAGATATAGTTTGGGACTGTATTTCCCCAAATCTTAGTTTTTAATGAGCCATGTTATACTTGTCTCCTATCATTTCAGAAAAATCACAAGTTGATAATCATAATTACTTAATTCTTTTCGAACAAGCTGTTACAAATAGAGGCTTTAAACAAAAAGTTCAAGTCTGTTAGATGGATTAGTTTGGGGAACTCTTTGGATTTGGGCCATGATTGGATTGAAGTAACTGATCATCGTAATAGTGTACTTAAATTTTAACCATTAAGTTGTATTACTTTTAACTCACTAGGAAATGATTTTGTCAGAACTAGGAACCATAAAGCTAGAAATTATATAATAGAATTGCCAATTAAGCTGGGAGTTGCAGAGGCAGATTTGAGTCTTAGCTCAAACCTAAAAACAGCAACTGGAGGCATTTATTTTCTTTCTGAATGTTTTCTATTAATATCAGCTCATCGAACGTGGTCTGCTGAAGAGATAGTAGGTGTGTACATTTGGGAATGCACATATGCTTTTCAGCAAATAGACAACAGGTCAGGCTAATGAGAAGCGTTCGCCTGAGGAATTCATCTCCTTTTAAATAGGTTCGTCATATTGACGTGAAGGAGTACCTTAGTCATCGTTTGCTGCAAAGGTGAGTCGCGGCAGTGTTCACCAGCTTTGCATTTTAGTTCTCGATGAATAAAAGTTCTGTTGGCATTTACTCCTTCCACCACCTATTATCCTGCAGGACATAAATGTAGCTAGGTTTAGTTTTGTAGAGAATTATTTTTAACGCTTGACCAAGAGAAAAGGTAATTTTCTAGCTGTGTAAACTTAAGAGGTTAATCTCATTCTGCCTTGGTTTTCTGATTTGTCAGATGGGGATTTTTGTGTGGATAAAATCTAGCAATTTCATGTAGTTTAAAAAAGATGAGAAAGCAAATGAGAGAGAGGGGGAGGGAGGGAGGAAAGTGGGAGAGAAACAGAGAGAGAGAGGCATAGAGAGGCCACATGTTTAAGCACTCTGGAAAAGTGAAACGTGTTGTTACTATTATTGGAAGTGATACATTTTTTGGTCCTAATTTAGGATAGTCTACATTGTTTAATATATAGATTTCTTTACTGTGAAGTAAATCCAGATTATATAAGAATTTTCTTTTCCTTTACTCCGTTCAACCACCTGCCTTTATTTCTTGTTCTGTTACTTTTAATCAGTGTTTCTGCTCCTCTGCATTCGAGGCCCACCACACTCATCTGCCTCCCACCACTCCCGAGTACTGGGGTATGGGGTCCTAACTTTCCTGGGTCACGTCTCTCTGTTTCTGGGCCACATGCCCCTCTTTCTTGATTTTCTCTCTTCTTATGCTGCAGTACCTCTAGAAACACCTTTTTAAGGAAGAATATACAGCAAGTGAACTATTCGAGCTCTTTACTGTCTGAAAATGTGTGTATTTAGGATTCACTTGCCTGCAGTTCAAAGGTCACAGTTCAAGTGCTAGTTTCACAAGCGTCCCCTTGGAGTTCTGAAAGAATTGCATCTCATGGCAGACAAATGGTTGCCAAGCTAATTCTGCTTTATTGGCAACCATTTTTCCTTTCTCATTTAACTTTTTAAAGAATTTTTCTCCATCGTTTCTGGAAATTTCATGAGAGTTTATCTAGGTCTGTGTCATTTTTCAGTTCATTCATGTTGGCTCTCAAGCAGACATTAATTCTTTCAAACTAAACCTTGTTGTCCAATTCAGGCCTAGAAAATTATCTATATTTTACCCAGTAATTCCTCCTCCCCATTTTTTTTCTTTCACAGAGTTTAGACAGAAGTAAGGTATCTTTTAATAATCTTTTATCTCTATTTTTTTTCCAGATTTTCTCTTTTGCTCTGTATTCTGGGAAACCTTATTGGTTTTCTTCTTCAACCTTTTACTTAAGGATGTACTTTGACCAAAAACATTCTTTAATTTCTTAGTTGTTTTTCCATAGCAGTCTATTATTTTTTTTTCATATCTTCTCAAATCTGAAGATAATAGAGTGTTCCCTTTCTTTTGTTTATCTTTTAAGTTTTTAATCTATTTTCGTGAACATGTTACACATGAGAAAACCGAGGCTTAGCTGGCTAAGGAAATTATTCAAAGTCACATGGGTAGTAAGAAACAGAGCCAAGTTCCAAATCCAGCCGGTCTGGCTTCAGAGCCCGTGCCCTTGACTGGTACACATTCTTCCTCAGCTCTCTTCTGAAAGTTCAGCGATATATTCTCTGAAGAAGATGCCTCCCATTTTATGGACTGAGACTTGACTGGTGGTATGTCTTTTTATAAACTGCCTGTCATCTCCCTCTTCCCAGCCCCTTTGCATTCATGCTCTTCTCAGACCCTGCCAATGCCACACTGAGCCTTCTTAGGGTTGCCAAGGACAAAGGAGCTCCCTCGTCTACGCCATGAGTGTGGATGACTGCACCGGTATTGCTCCCTTTTGGCATTAACTCTCCCCCTGATACTATGATGTTCCATCTGTCCACACACTTCCCCATAGCCCTTGTCTAGGATGGCTCTTATGCATTCTCTTAACTCTTGTGGATTTACTTTTTTGTGTGTGCTGTGCTTTCATTGATTAGCCTGTCAGGCCAGAAGAGCCAAGCTGCCATGTTCAGTTAACCAGATTTTATGGCACCAAATTAAGCAACATTTTTGGCCCTTACAGATGTAGTTAACAGCTCAAATGTTATAAAACAACCTGTGGCAATGAACACTGTGATATAATCTTTCTAACCTAGTAAATAGCTCTGATTAATCCAGCTTAGTCTAGTGATAAAGATGAGAATGTATTGTATTGTTTTCAGTATGCCTAGACTTAATTATGTGCTTTGACACATATATAATGGCCTATGTATGATAACACATTGGAAGACTCTTGAAATTTAGAGAGAGGGTCTTATTGTGAAAAATGTATTAATTTTCCACTAGTTCCTTTAGATAATTGTTAAATAGTGACTATGATAGTAAGCAATGAGTCTTGAGGATCTGAGGCAAGAGAAATTCTCTGCCTTTTAAAGCCTCATGATTTTGTGGAAAAGCTTAATTCTAGGTCTATTTCTCAGGTTTTAGAAACAGGTTCTACTAATATAACAAATTATTATTTTACGATTTAAACTTTCTTCATGAAGTCTGTTCTTAGACATTTCAAGTCACTGAATATTACTTTTCTCCTATGAGAAAAGTACCCATGGAATTTTAGCTACAAACCTACAGAAAGTCAATGCCACCTCTTTGCATTTATCACTGCCAGTCTCCTCTGCATATTTTCTTTGGTATTCACCATGCATTGTTAACGGTGATTGTCAGGTAATTAAATCACTGCTCATCACAAGAGTCTGTTTTTATGCTGAGATAAGCATCAGAAGTGTGCTTCAGGACCCCCAGATCAATAAAGATGTTCCCAGTAGGATTACAAAGAGGCTGGGGTTGAGCAGGGCACCAGAATTAATTAGGAATGATTTCTCTTTTTCTTTCTCCTTTCAATATATTTTTAATTGTTTTTCCATTTTCAATGGGCTCTACCTCCCTCTTTTTTTTTTTTTTTAAATTCTACCTGATGCTCAGACACCTCTGCCCAGAGATTTGCAGAAACTGAGCTCTTAAACTCTTCCTTTGTTTCAGTCACATCCCCAAGCTGCCACTTAGTTTATTCTGAGTGTGAGCATAGAGTTTCTTCATTTTTCAGGAAACTTCGCTACTAGAGGTGGCCATCCAATTTCAGAAAGCTATTTGAACGTTAAAACCCAAGCTCTGAACTGTAGATGGGTTTCTTGCTGTAGTTGGCATGCTCTTGATAAAATGTAATATCCAGTTCTTGGGAATATCAGTGAACTCTAAAATGAAACAAAATTCAAATCCAATGTGAATTAAAAAAAAAGTGAAACCTCTTGGTCTTCAGTGCACCGTGCGTGACATCTTCCTGGTGAGTGATGTGTAACAGAAATAGGAACACAAGGGCTCCATTTCTCCACTGCAAGCCTCGTATTCTAAGTAAGAGGTGTGTCCCTGAGCAGATGGGGATGCTCTTAGAATAAGAGCACCCACATTTCTAACTTCAAGCATTATTAAAGTCCCTGGCAGCCGAAAGGGAGATATAAGAAATTAGTGAAGCAGCAGTTGTAGGCGAGAGTGTTAGTAGAGCACAGTCTCTTCAAAGAGTAAAAGGTGGTGGGACTACTTCCAGAAATTGAGCAACAGATTTCATATAGAGGAGGAAAGAAAAAAAAAATTGAATATTCCAAAACAGGAATGAGAAGGATCTATTAATGGTGATCCCAAATGACCTCATGGTAAGATTCCATCAGCCGCACATGGCCACAGCTGGGCTGTAACAGAGTGGTCATGGGAAGGGATGGTGACTTTGATGCTTCTTGCATGCCCTGGTCTTCAACAGTTAAATCATGAATTCAAGAGAACCAAGATGGTGGCGTAAGTAGACACAGCGCCTCCTCGCACAACCAGAACTGACAGAGAATCGAACGGCAAGGGGGACCGACACCAAGGAAATAGAAAATAAACATTCATCCAGACCGGTAGGAGGGGAGGAGACGGGCACCAGGGTGGAGAGGACTCGTGTGGCTGTGGTGGGACTGAGACTGGCGGAGTGTGGGACAAACGGCGCAGGCAGTCCGAGCACTAACAGACCCTGCAGCCCCACATTCGCACAGATAACCCAGAGGGCCGGACTCAGAGTGCCGGAGAATGGGGCACCCCGAGGCACCACATTTGCGCACAGATAAACTGGACAAATGGCGGGGAACTAAGCAGACAGCGCAACCCAGGGCTCCAGCGCGGGGAAATAAAGCCTCAAACCTCTGATTGAAAATGCCCATGGGGGTTGGGGCGACAGCAGGAGAGACTCCCAGCCTCACAGGAGAGGTTGTTGGAGAAACCCACAGGGGCCTAGAGTGTGCACAGGCCCACCCACTCGGGAACCAGCACCAGAGGGGCCCAGTTTGATTGTGGGTAGTGGAGTGAAAGATTGAAAGCCGGAGGAGAGTGAGGCAGGCACCATTGCTCCCTCTCGGCCCCTCCCCCACGTACAGCGTCACAGCCCAGCTACCAGCGTTACCCCGCCCCGGTGAACACCTAAGGCTCTTCCCCTTAAAGTAACAGACGTGCCAAGACAAAAAAAAAAATGGCTCAGATGACAGAACACTTCAAAGCTCCAGAAAAAATACAACTAAGCAAGGAAGAGATAGCCAACCTATAGGATGCACAGTTCAAAACACTGCTTATCAAGATGCTCACAGAATTGGTTGAATGTGTTCGAAAAACAGATGAAAAAATGAAGCCTATGCTAAGAGAAACAAAGGAAAATGTACAGGGAACCAATAGTGATGAGAAGGAAACTGGGACTCAAATCAATGGTGTGGACCAGAAGGAAGAAAGAAACATCCAACCAGAAAAGAATGAAGAAACAAGAACTCGGAAAAATGAGGAGAGGCTTAGGAACCTCCAGGACACCTTGAAACGTTCCAACATCTGAATTATAGGGGTGCCAGAAGGAGAAGAGGAAGAACAAAAAATTGAAAACTTATTTGAACAAGTAATGAAGGAGAACTTCCCCGATCTGGCAAAGGAAATAGACTTCCGGGAAGTCCAGGAAGCTCAGAGAGTCCCAAAGAAGCTGGACCCAAGGAGGAACACACCAAGACACATCATAATTACATTACCCAAGATTAAACGCAAGGACCTACATCCAAGATTACTGTATCCAGCAAAGCTATCACTTAGAATGGAAGGGAAGATAAAGTGCTTTTCAGATAAGGTCAAGTTAAAGAAGTTCATCATCACCAAGCCCTTATTATATGAAATGTTAAAGGGAGTTACCTAAGAAAAAGAAGATAAAAAATAGGAACAGTAAAAATGACAGCAAACTCACAGTTATTAATGACCACACCTAAAACAAAAACGAGAGCAAACTAGGCAAACAACTAGAACAGGAACAGAACCATAGAGATGGAGATCACATGAGGGTTGTCAATAGGGGAGTGGGAGGGGGAGAGGGGGGTAAAGGTACAGAGAATAAGTAGCATAGATGATAGGTGGAAAATAGACAGGGGGAGGGTAAGAATAGTGTAGGAAATGTAGAAGCCAAAGAACTTATAAGTATGACCCATGGACATGAACTATAGGGGCGGAATGTGGGAGGAAGGGGGTGGGCAGGATGGAGTGGAGTGGGGGGGGATGGGACAACTGTAATAGCATAATCAATAAATATATTTAAAAAGAAAAAAATCATGAATTCATTCATTCTATCAACACTCTTGCTGAGGGCCTACTCTTTGAGGTATATGGCATTTAAGGGGGCTATCATACCCCTCGCTTCCCCCCGACTTCAGAAACAGCCAAGAGATAAATGTAGATGTCAACAAATGGAAATGAAAATCTATATTTATTACTGTTAGTGGACAATGAGGAAAGTGGGCTTCCATTTCATACCAAAACCCACAATTGAATAGAATTACCCAGCCAGACACAGAGAGTGTTGGATTCCAGAGCCTTCCACCCCCACCGCCCCCAACACAGAAGCATAGCCTACTCCTATAAGACCTGAGCAGAAAGGAGCACAGCAAAATCCCCACTTTCTGTGGACAGGAGGATTCCAAAGAGAATGAGCAAGTGGGCCTGAGGGGGCTTTTCCCTGGGAAGGTGTTGATGGGGGCCTGGAGGGAGGGCAGGAGGAGCGTTACTCTAACATAGCTCTCTGCATGGCTGTGCAGTGGCCTCGGGCAAGGGCCCCTTCCTCTGAGGAGCAGCTCTATGGGCTAGGAGAGAGACATGTCGATTCCTGCTGGGCAGAAACTGGATATAGTTCCACCATGCCTTCGAGGCACTTACCATTCAGTATGGGAAATAGAGCAACACACAGACAATAATAACTAACACATGTAACCAACTTTCTCTTCTGGCCAGGTGAGCCTCGTGGACTCCTTAGGAAGTAGCTGGGCCCAACCTAGCTTTCCAGTCCTGTAGAACACTGCTTTTCTCAGAAACATGGACAATTCCACTCAGATGCAGTACTCTTCAGTCCTAAATATATACACTTGCCTTGATCTGAGATTTTTTTCCCTCTCTCTCCACATGGCAACCATTCATTTTTCATTGCTTTTTCCCTATGGCACCTCTCTGAGAAACATTTTTCGATCGCCACAACCCTGCACAGCCTTTCCTGCTGTTAGCAATATGTACCACTTTGTTCCTTTCTGAGGGTATGCTTGTAGAATTCCACGTTGTGTTGCAAGAATGCTCCCACTCATCCCATTCCTTCTTGAGTCCTGGAGTCCTCCTCTCTGAATGTCTCTAACATCTGCCTCCAAGGCTTTTCAGGTGGACATACTGTAGTGTTGTTAAATGAAGAGCAAGTACTTTCAAATAGGGAAATTGAAAATAATATCCAATACTTCACAATCTTACCCACTGCTAAATTCTTGGTATTAAGGGACTCTGACACCCTCTGTGGAACCCCAAGTCCAGGAGAAAGCAGTGGAGAGAAGATGATCCCTGGGCTCCTTGCCTTTATGACTGGCAGGCCTTACCCACTCACCTCTTTCTCTGTGTGTGCGCAAATGTCCCCCCAGGGAAGGAGGTATAGAACGTACAGCCAGAGCGACTTCTCTCAACCCTCTGGCGGCCCTGTCTCTCCATGCAGAACTGCAACTGCCATTTACCATCTGAAGGTATTTGCATCTAGAAGGTGGCAGATCTGTTGTCAGAGGGAATTCAGGTTTTGTGTAAAGTTCCATGGGAATACAGGATTTCATTATTTGCTCTCTGCCGTCTTCACGTCATCCCTTTGTAGGCTCAATTTTCCTTGCACTTTGTATTTTTCATAAAACAAAACATTTTCCCTTCCAAGTAGAGGCTCCCAGTGACCTTCGCACTGTTTATTGCCTCTCTGGCTGAATTAAACCTCCACGCTGTGCAGTGGGATTTCTAAAGGACACAGGCCTCAAACCTGCCAACCTGTCAATTTAGTGGGGAGAAAAAAAAAAAAAGTTAGTGCGCCTCTCACATGCTTCAGACTGTTTTTGTAACCACATTGTTCACTAAGAAACCCACTCTTTCAGAGTTTAGATCAGCTGGCCCTCTCCCCTCCCCACCTTAGACCTTTCCAATGCTTGCTCTTGTCTCTCAAGATGGAATTGCTGCTTCTCTTCCTGCAAGAAACTTTCTCTCCGAGGACCGTGATATAATGTCTAAAGCAAGCCACTCCAGCCCGCAAGTCCCCGGTAGTGGTTTGGGAGGTGACATTCTATAATGAGGTCTTGCTGCCACAAGGGCCCTAAAGAAAATTATGGAGTAAGCCCTTGGAAACCTCCCCTCTCCTTATCTGACTCTCTCCACAGGCAATCAGTTTATTGGTTTTTGTTTGTTTATAATGATGTGTTTTTTTTTTAGATTTTATTTATTTATTTTTAGAGGGGAGGGACAGAGAAAGAGAGGGAAAGAAACATCAATGTGGGGTTGCCTTTTGCGCGCCCCCTACTGGAGACCTGGCTCACATCCCAAGCATGTGCCCTGACTGGGAATCGAACCAGCAACCCTTTGATTCGCAGACCAGCACTCAATCCACTGAGCCACACCATCTAGAGCTGTTTTTTTAATTTTGTGGAATTGAAAAATGCCCTCTCGAGTTCTTTCTTCTGCTTGTGAAGTGTTCCTCTCTATCCAGCATAGGCAAATATCACACCCAGGACTGGGGTCTTTTCTAGGTTTCATATACAGGCATGGGAGAGAGTTGCTAGATTTCTATCTCGGTCTGCTATGTTGGAAGGAGCTACTGGCAGCTGCCTTGTCTGCCAAGTGGACTAAATCAGCCTGCAGAGTAAAATCCAATAGAGACAATAACTGTGAGATGTGAGCTCTCGGATCCACCTGGAGCTGAGGCAGGAATCATCCCCAGATATCCTAGTTAACTGAGCCAGTAGTTTCCCTTTTTGCATAATTTATGTTGTGTTGAGATTCTGTCACTGCGACATGAATCTCGACTAATGCTCATGATAATGCAAAAGTGCTCGTTACATGTAAGACTGAGCATTAATTCATGTTTGCTGGATGTTTCTATTTCTTTTCTAATTGTTTTTTTCATGCTCTTTGCCCACATTTGACAATTTTCTTTTTGTTGTGTAATAATGTTTTATGTACTTAGAGTATTAATTTCTTTTCTCTCATACATGCAGCAAATATTTTGCCCCAAATTATCATGTTTTTGACTTTATTAGGTTTTCTTGGCAAACACATGTTTTTATGTGTTCTGCCTTTGACACTATGCTTAACAAAGCCCTCGCTAGTTCAAGATTGTTTTTTTCAATTCCACGTACAAAATAAAATTAAAAAAAAATCAATAGCATTTTTCTCTTTTTTTAGCAAGATTTTATTTATTAATTTTTAGAGAGAGGGGAAGAGAAGGAGAAAGAGAGGGAGAAATATCAATGTGTGGTTGTGTCTCACACGCCCTGTACTGGGGACCTGGCCCGCAACCCAGGCATGTGCCCTGACTGGGAATCGAACTGGCAACCCTTAGGTTCACAGCGTGTTCAATCCACTGAGCGACAGCAGGGCTTATAGCATTTTTCTATACTGTGAATAACCATTACAAAAACAAAACCAAAACCAAAAACACCCCCAAGAACAAAGTAAGATGCTTTTTTTCCAAGAGCAGCAGAAGCTATAAAGTGACTAGGGTTTAAGGTAACAAAGACTGACATGTATGGAGACAATATTGGAAGAATTAAAGGACAGAATAATATATTTGGTTAAGTGAAGAGATATATTGCATTCTTTGGTGGAATAACTTGATAGTGAACTTAATATTACTCAATATTCTTGGGGGCGGTCACAAATGACAGGCATTTTCTAAAGGGCTTCTCATGTATTAGCATTTCGACCACTCACTAAGTAGTAATATTATCAAGAACATTAGAGTGGGTGCTTGCCGGGCTTGGAAAGTGTAAAGTCTGAGAAATGGAATGATGAGAAGGAAATCAAGTAAAAAGACAGAGCATGTTTTACAGACCAATGGATGATAGCCCTGAACTGAGGAGTATTTTTATCAGGTGTTTGTTCCTGAGGTCCAAAAGCAAAGAAAAAAGGGTAAGTAAAAGAAAATAAAAGCATAAACCTACATTACCTTCTACTGCTTTTAATGTTTTATTTTTATTTGGTGTAAATTGTGAGAAGGCATTGACCTTATTCACTTTTCTCCCCTCTGCCTAAAACATTTTAGCTAATTGCCTGAATATATTTTATGGATAATTCCTCCTTTCTCAATATTTCAAAATGCCAAGTTTATTTTATACTAATAGATGAATCTGTTTCTGATTTTTGTTATTCTGTTCTTTTCTTACACCAGAGACAAACTTTAAAATATATTAGCTTTATATAGTCTTTTGACTTTCCTTCCATCAGTCACTGAATCTCATTAACGCTACTTCTAAATATTTGTGAAATTTTTTCAATTTCCATTGCCAGTGCCCTCACCCTGGTTAATTACACCACCATCTTTCTACCGGAATACTGCATCTTCCACTGTTTAGTCTCCCTGTGTGCATTCTTAATCTATTCCAAACCATTCTCCGTGCAATAGAAAAAAATAAACTTCTTAAGCCATTGATTTTATTATGTCACTTCCCTGCTCAGAACCCTTAGGAACATTTTCACTGCACTCAAATAAAATCCATTTAAAAAATCTATTCCCCTTTTCATGGTCTGCATGTGGTCCCCACTTACTTCTCTCTGCATCTCATCCTCTGTTGGGAGTTTCATTTCTTGTCCACACCGAACTCCTTTGGTTTCCTGGCTGTGCCAAGATCTTCCCATTGCTGGGCATTTAACCTTGTTTTTCTTCTACTGGGAACTCTCTTCCTCTTTCCATCCTTGAGCAGGTTCAATGTCACTGACATAAAGACTGACATTTATGGCTTTGGGTGTGCTTCACGGCAGGCCAGGGGCACCATCTGTGTGCCGACCAGTGAGGTCCTCTAATTTGGGCAGAGAACAACTGCACCCCTAGGCACTGCTTCTCTACAACATGTAGCTTTCTTTTAAAACACATTATGGCCCTGGCTGGTGTGGCTCAGTGGATTGAGTACTGGCTGGCAAAACCGCAGGTTTGCCAGTTCAATTCCCAGTGTAGGGCACATGCCTGGGTTGTGGGCCAGGTCTGGTAGGGGGCATGTGAGAGGCAACCACACATTGATGTTCCTCTCCCTCTCTTTCTCCCTCCCTTCCTCTCTCCCTAAAAATAAATACCTTAAAAAAAAACCCACCTTATAATTTGTAATTCAGTACTTATAATATTTGTGTCATTTTTTATGATCCATCTTCCATTTGATTGTAAGCTTCTGAAAGGCAACAGCCATGTCTGTTCTCTCCCTCCCACAAGCCAAGTGCACAGAGTAGCCCCTCAAAATATTTACTAAATGAAGGATTAATATCTGCCTGGTCGTGCCATCCTTTAGCAGTCTTCATCTTAACACGTGCCAGGTATCTCTTTCAGCGTATTTTTCTACATAATCTTTTGGAAGATTTTTTTTCAAGCTGTAACATCTCCTACTGGAATTGTATTACATTCATAAATTATTTTGGGATGGTGTACAATGTTCACAATATTAATCTCTCAATATGTGGATATGACAATAGTATTTTATAGCTTTATTCATAGTAGTTCTACATATTTCCTGTAAGGATTATTCCCATTGTATTTTGTACTTATTACAACTTAGGTGAAATATTTTTGGAGAGAGGGATCTTTTTCTTATTCTAATTTCAAAAGTAGATATATTTCTAATGTAGGTAATTACTAGCAGTTTATGTATAGTTTTTAATTGCCAAGTGTATTTAAATCAGTTTTTTGTTTTAATGACTTCAGTAGATCTTACTGAATTTTCTAGGTAGGCAGTCATGTCATTTACAGACAACTTTTTCTTTCTTTCTTTCATTATTAAAGTTATTGCATTTTTGTATTTAATTTCATCAGTTATTATTTACATAATAATTTCCAATAATAGACAAATGGGGTGACTTTATCATGTTTCTAAATGAAAAGAGAATTTGATCACCATTAAGCATGACACAGTTACCTGGCATATATGTGTTTTTGTGTTAAAAATAAATTTTTATCTTCTTTTACAAAAAGGTTTTATCTGAAAGTGATATTTAATTTTATCAAATGTTTTTGAATCCCTAATATGATGAATTATAAGGAATATGATTTGGGAAAAACAACTGTGAGAGCTCAAATTTGAATAACTTCAAGAGCACTTTTTTCACCTTTGATGAATTCTGGTCTTAGGGGCCACACAAAATGCCATTAAGTACCGACTGTATCAACTTTCTGTAGCTTACAGTGCAAGCCACCTAGTTTATCGGATACTTTGCCACACACTAGTCTCTTCATTATGATTTTTCTCTGATTCTGCTGCAACCATATAAGATGATGCTAATAATCTGGTTGAAGGGGAAATAGTGTTATAAGTCCCACATAAAAGGAATACCTGAGCTCATTATTTAACTCTGGGATACAAATGCATCTTCCAATTTTCTTGGTCCTCTAAGCCACTGCATAGTAAATATGAATTTCCTTGAAAAGTAAGTGATTTTACTTTCTTTGTGTTACTTTTTCTGTTCACGTGGGTCAAAACTCATTCAGAAAATTACAGGTCCTTGATCATTTTTGTTACAGGGTGCTGAATCTCTTTTCTCCCCTATTATGAAAAGAATTTTTATTGTGTGTGTGTACATGTTTTGAAGAAAGAAAAAAAAACCCATAAGAGCCATCTTACAAGGCAACATTAACCCATTGTCCTTGGGTGCCTAAATTAAATCGCAAGAGGTGTGGGCCCCTACCTCTCACCATTGTCTATAGCTGTATGGACCCAACACTCTCTCTCCTTCTCCCTTTCTGAGAAGCTGGCAGTGTTCTCCTTCTCATCCTTGGGCATCTGTCATCCTAGCAGCCCACACAAAATCATTCCTCACTTTCACCAAAGCAATCCCCATTTATGGAGCAGCTGGCAGGAGCATTCCAAGGCCAGGCGCTCCCTGAGAAGCGAGCCTGCGTCTCTCTTGCTGTCAAAGAGCTTTATGAACTAACACCCTCCTCCGAGGAAGTCAGAATAGCAACAGGAAAATAAGTAAAACCTATTATAAAACAGTTGTCCAAGAACTTGGGCACAGCGCGGGGTAGAGATCGATACACTGTGAAGGTTAAATCTATTTTCACATTGTGTTCTGTTTCACAGTTTAATGGTGTTTTAATGTGTCTGTCACCGAGCCCCTTCATGATCTGCAGGTAGAGCCTTTACAAAGGAGAAAGAATCTGGCTTTTCAAGCTTTGCTGTAATATCTTATTTACCAGCTGAGATCAGAAACTTTCTCTTTCTCTTCCAGGGCAACAGCAGGTCTGCCCTTCCTCTCAACCCCCCTGGCTCCTCCCTTTCCTTCTCGTTGGTACCTCTGATTTTGCAGGAGGCAAACGAAGTTGGGGTGATTGATGTGACTCCCAGATATCCCTCTGAGGACTCTCCAGGGTGGGTACTGGTATCAAAATGTCTAAGACTTTTCAGACACTTTCTCCTCATGTCTTCAGTTATCATCCTGCATTTTGCTGGGGACCCCAGCTGGTTCTGGTTGATCTCACTGTCCCCAGGGCTTTTTGTTCAATCCCCAGCCTCGTCCCTCTCCCCACACTAGCGGTCCCTGAGCACATCTGAGCCAGGGATCTTGCCCCCACTCCCCTACTCTTATGAGAGAGATCCTGACTGCTTATTTTTACTCCAAAAGAGATTCCTGTGTCCTTTACATACTTTAAGTCATAGAGTAACATAGCAATTGAATTAGTTTCCCAGGATTGCTATAACAAGCTCCCACAGATGTGGTGGCTTAAAACAGCAGAAAATGATTTCCTCACGGTTCTGGAGGCTGGAGGTCTGAAATCGAGGCCGGCAGAGCCACACTCTCTGTGAAGGCTCCAGGGGAGAATCTGTTCCGGGCCTGTCACTTAACTTCTGGTGTTGCCAGAAGTTATTTGCTTTCCTTGGTGTGTAGACAACAGCACTCTGATCTCTGTCTCCATCATCACATGGTGGTCTCACAGTGCATCTCTGTCTTGCCCACTCTATTCCCCTATGACATCATCTGTACTAGTTGCATCTGTACCAACCCTAACTTGCAAAACATAGTCATGGTTTGAGGTTCTGGGAAGGAGATGAATTTGGGGAACATTATCTGTGATGGGTAATTCTGTGTGGCTCCTTGACCAAGCCATGGTGCTCAGGTCCATGATCAAATGTTATTCTGGATGTTTCTGTGAGAGCATTTGTGGGTGTCATTTACATTTAAACAGTGGACTTGGAGTAGAGCAGATTGCCATCCATAGTGTGTGGGCCTTATCCAATCAGTTGAAGGCCTTAATAGAACAAAGACGGACCTTGCCAAGCAGGAGGGAATTCTGCTGGCTGACTGCCTTCAGACTTGAATTGTAGCATTGGCTCTTCCTGGGCCTTCGGCCTGTCAACCCAACACACCTTAGAGATCTTGGCTACCTCTATAATTTCATGAGCCAATTCCTTAAATCTCAGTCTCTCTCTATCTCTTTCCCTCTCTCTCCCTCTCTCCCCACCCCTCCATATATACACATGGATTTGCCATTTCAGTGTACAACAGTCCTGCCAAAACTACCATCCTAAGGACCTGTAAGATACATAGTGTCCTATGTTTTCCTTGGCAACCTTACTCTGGGATTATGACCCATGGAATGGCCACTTACTAAGACAGCAAAGACTAGGAGAGAAATACTTATCAGTGAGTTGGGTAAATTAGTTGTATGCTATTAGGACAGCTCAGGGATGTAGATGAAAATTTGCAAATCATCAAAATATAGAGAATGTTTCAACTGTGGGATTGGGTGAAAGAAGACAAAGAGAAGGTATACAGGACAATGTCACTATTGGGGGGAAATATAACAGAAAAGAATCAGCCAAAGCAAGTAAGGAGGAGTGGCCATTGATGTGGGAGAATAATAAAATGTGTATGTTTGAAGATTACATGACTTTAAATATTCCGAATTCCATGGTGTCTCACAAAGAGAACCATGCCTTCTGATGTCTGCCATGCAAACAAATGTGGGAATCATGACGGGGAACTTTGTGCTCTGAACCAAATATTTATTGATGTCTGCTTCAAAGAATGGAGAGAATAATGAAGGCTTAGGATAAGTCATTCATTTATTCACGTATGCATTCATTCACTGAGTTTATTCAGGAAAGAATATGTATTATTAATTCATGCCCTGAGAATATAAATTTAATAAAGTCTGCTTTCCAACCTCAGCTAATTAAAGAAGGTTTCAATAAAAATATAGGACCTGAACTCAGTATTTGATTTTGATGGGGATAGAGGAGAAGACTGAGAAATACCTGGGAATCACAGATTTGGGTTCTATCTGTAATTTGGATCACAGATTTTTTTTAAACAGCTTATCACAGGATTTAAGGATGCTGAGTGAATGTGAAACTGGGAGAATTAAGGGGAAAAAGTGACCAGGTCAGTTAATTCATGAGATATTCTGAAACATTACCATTTCTCCTAGAATTGAGACTTTTTATCACCATTTTGCACTTTCCCAGTGAGGTTATGAACCAGCTGCCTATTGAGCAAAAATATTACCATCCAATTAATATTTTGGAAGCAGTGACAGACTATTCTAACCTCCTGGCTCAGCAGTCTGCTCTGAGAGTCTGATCATACAGGAAGTGGGATAAATGCGGGGCCATTCAGTTCATCAGGCCCTCACCACCAAGAGCAGAGGCCACTTACTGACGTCTGAGAATCACAGAAGGCTGCAGCAGGGGAGTTTGCATTTGAATTATGAATATTTAAATAGGCTTATTAAAACTGTGTCCACAGAGAGCAAAAATGCATTTGCTTTTAAGACAATTAAAAATATAAGGGGCAGTGTGGAACAGTCACTAAACTCATAAAATTTAGAGTCTGAAGACGCAGAGCAAATCCCTAGCACCAGCTCTGCCTAGCTGTGTGGCATGGGGAAATGAATTTGACCTCTACAAATTCATTTTAGTGACCAAACCCCCACGCCTTCACTTACTCTCATTTGTTTAGTGAATAAACAATCTAAAGACCATGCTTGCTTTTGTTTTTGTATTTTTAAAATTTTTTTCCTGGAGCCAGACTGCCTATATTTGAATCCTGGCTCTGCCACTTACTAGCTATTTGTAGCTGTTGCTCAGCCTCTCTGTGCCTCAGTTTACCCTTCTGTAAGTGAGGGTAATCCTGGTATTTATGTAAGGGCTAGTTGTGAGATTAAATGAGTTATTTATATAATGTATTTATATAATAAATACAGAATAAGCACAGAATATGTGTCAGCTCTGACATTGACTATTGTGTCATTAGTGTGTACGAGAAACTCTGCTTAGTCATCAGATGAAAGAGTGAGCAAGATGAACACAAACTTTGTTCACATACAGATAAGCACACCATATCAGAAGAGGCATTGTGAAAGTTTGCTATGGAAACTGCAATGTTAAAGGAGCCCCTAACTTGGTGTTCAGGGGTCAAGGAATGCTTTCAGAGAGAAGTGAAGTTTCAGCTGAGACGTGACAAGTGGGTAGGAATTAACTAGTAGCATAAATACTCCATAAGAGTAGGGACCTTATCTGTTTTGTTCACCATTATAGCCAGTGTCTTAAACAGTGCCTCATGTGTAGCAAGCACTGTGTAAGTAACAGTTGGATAAATATATATATTTTAAAGCTAAATAAGAATCATTTCTATACTCAAGAAAGAACAGGGGTATTAGAAAAAAAATAAGTGAGGGAGCAAGACTAAGAAGAAAATCTTATTCAACAGCATAATCCTTCCTGTAAGTTAGTAATATGAAGATTGTATTTTACTTTGATGGTCAGCATTTGATTTTTTACTGTATTGTTGACCCTCGGGGCCTGTGGGTACTCAGGTAAGGGCCACTGAGATAGTATTTTTCTTGCAGCACATTTTTTGTATGCTTGCCCATTCATTTTTGTCTTGCCTCTTTGATTTCTGCCTCACTAAAGACAGAGATCATGCATTATACTTCTTTTTATATCTTTTATAAGGTGTGTCATTTGTCTTAGTCCATTGGACAGTTGTAACAAAATGCCATAAACTGAGTAGCTTAATAACAGCACATATCTATTTCATACAGTTCTAGAGACTAGGGAGGCCAAGATCAAGACACAGAAGATTTGGTGTCTGGTAAGGGGCCGACTTCATGGTCTGTAGACCTCAGCTTTTACTGTGTTTTCACATAGCAGAAGGTGCTGGGAGCTCCCTGGGGTCTTTTTTAAAGGCAATAATCCACTCGTGAGGACTCCACGCTTATGACCTAATCACCTCCCATCCTAACACCATCACATTGGGGGTTACATTGCAAGATATGAACTGGGGAGGGGCGCAAAACATTCAATCTAAACCCCATTTCTTTTAACACAAAGGCTATATACTGACCATTCATAGTTTGGCGCTCATTGAAGATTTCCCGATATTTCTTAGCCCTTAACTAACCCCCACTGGAAAAAGGAGAATAAAACAATGCAGGGGAAGGGTAAGAGGGAAAATGTGATTTCATGATGCTGCCATCACCATAAAAGTATTTCAAGAGTTATAGTTATGACCTCTAACACTGACTAGCAGAGCTGATGGTGGAAGAAGTCAACTTGGTCTATTCTGATGGTCTCAGAGCTATGTAGGGCCATGTGTATTCAGGCAAAGAACTCACTTAGAAAGCGTTCAAAGAGTGTTATAGAGGCAACTTGGTCATTGTCTGGACTAGTTTCAGTAGCTCCACTATCTTGGGTTCAGTTCTTTCAGAAACAGACCCTGGGACAAGATCAAGTAGTTTCCCAAGAAGCACCATTAGAGTCACAGGGAAGTGAGTTAGAGGGTGGAGGAGAAAGAAGCCAGCGAGGGGCATTCATGAGCACGTTACTGCTGCAAACAACTGGAACTTCACCTTGCCAGGGACGCGTGGGGGATGAGTGAGGAAAGTTGGGTATTTTATACTCTCATTCCCATTCTTCATTGACTGGAAACTACTTTTGGGGGGTGTTACATTTCCAGGACTTCTGGCCTCCCTTGCCTGCAGGCCGGGAGAAAGTCCTTGGGAAGGGTCATGGGTATGGATGCTTGCAGGTAGGACATTATTGGCATGTCCCAGAATAGAGAGGGCTGAGGGGAATTGGGGGCTATGTGTAATGGCATCTGCTCCAGTTCTATCAATAATGGATCAAGACTGAGACCTAACAAGCAACTGACAATCAGCTAATGCCAGTCACAGCCATCTTCTCCTCGACTGGGAAGTTGGATAATCTTCATGTTGTGTCCCTAATCAGTATTTCTCCCATTTTCAATTTCTTGTTCCCTTGAAATTATTGCAACCATTTATTAGATCTCTTTCTCTCCCTTTGATTTCTTTAGCCTTTAGGTTTTTTAAACATTTTTTTCTCTCCCAGGAGTAAAATACATGCAATTTAAATGGAGAAAATTTTCGTGACAACCACCTATGTCCCGGCTTACTGGGACACTGGGATGCCTACAGGTTTAGGTGGGATTTGGAATTCACGTAGTTAGAATTATAAAAATAACTTTTTTGTTAATTATGGGAACAAATCCATTTTCTCATCTGGGAAGTGTATCACCAGTCGATTTTAGCATCGCCTCCCCCCTTTATGCTTTTATAAATCTGATTTTGTTTTATATCTTCTGCCCTATTTCCCTTTCAAGACTACTGGCAAGGGAAGAACATAGTAATTGCTGTTTAATAGTAGGTACTTAAACGGAAAACAAATTCCATCACATGGCTACACGCACAACACTGAAGTTTTCTTTGTGAGAAATAGAATAAGGGCTGAACATTGAAGATGGTCAAAAATGATAATTATTAATGCTATTTTTGAAACTCTGGGACAAAGCGATATGATCAGATGTGGATGTTCTCTGGTGTGGCATAGACTCAAAATATTAGCATTGTAATATTAGCAAAATATTAACATAAGGCTTGAGAGTGTTTTTTAGGGACAATATTTTATCCAGAAATACAAACCAAGTTGACCAATCAATTACCCTGTCCAAATTTTCTTAGCCCTCTCACAGCAAAGGCAACATTAGTACAAAAGTTAGAGGACAATTTGAGAAAGAAAATAGTTTGATGTTTATATTAATAGTGGCTCTTTGATGAAAAGTACGTCAAGCCAACATTGTTAAAATCAGCTGGTGTGGTTGTCAGGGGCAGTTCAGTTCATTCTTGTTTGTGCCCTTGGTCAAGAGAGAGATTAGAGACCTGGGGAGACAGATCCAGTTTTATTTTGTTAAATTGCTCTCTTTTTGGGGTGAGGGAACTTGAAGGCCAGTGGTAAGTAAACAATTATCTTTCCCTAAACACTAACCCTTGGCTGGGGAGTTAACTGAAAGCCTGAGGCAGGAAGAGTCTCTTTTGACTCATGTTTTTAGAGATATTATTTAGTACAGCACTTCTGCAATGTTTTTAATAGTGGCCCAATAATAACCTGTCTGTCCCTAGTGTTGTATGCCCGTCCAAACTAAGAAGCAATCATGTGGTTAAGTCTGAGATACTGGCAACCCAGCATTCTGCATCTCGCTCACAAATACTGCCTTCTATTGCTTTAACTGACCGCCTCTGGACTCATAGGTATTGTGCTGTCTTCTAAGGTCTTCGAATTTCTTCTGGATAAGAAACCAATTATTATTCTCTTCCTTTGTAATATCAAAGTATGGAAAAATCATTTAAGAGGAAGTAGGACAAAGACACAAAAGTCTGCACTTCTTAGAGGTCATTTTCCCAGTAAAATCCTCAAGTCCGCCCGGTATTTTGATGAGTTGAGGCTGTGCTTTCTGTCCCCATTAAAAGAACTGCTGTCCAGTGGGTTCTGGCCCAGGATAATCCTCAATTCTAATTAAGGTGCTTTGCAAGCCCACTTATCTGACAGGAGCATGCCGCAGACAATAAGCACTCTGAAATGAAACCTTTGTTTTAAAATCCAGTCTTTCTCTGCCTCCCCGTTTACACTCCAATTTCCTAGAGCACAAAAAAGCCTTGACAATCCTATCCCTGGCTCCAGCAGCTGCCACCGTGGCTGTTGCTCCAATTGCTTCTTCTCCTCAGTCTTTTCTGCTAAAGCCAGAAGGGAAACCACTCCAGTGAGTGACCCATTCAGCCACTGCATTGACTTGCCCACATGTGTCCAGATTAAAAGCATCTTTATTTTTGCAGTCACCCCTGATAGTTGATTGACACTGGTTTATTTGACAATGAAAAGGCAAACAAGCACATTTAAACACTGCAATTTACAAATATTCTGACTTTACTACAATTTCTCCCCTAGAATAGTCTCTTTGAGGAGAGAGGGCTTATGGAATATATATATATAAAAATATTTATACTTATTTATAAATATTTATATTTATTTATAAATATAATATAACTATATATGGCTTTCTTTTAAAGAAAGCTACAAAAGTATGATCACATGGAGTAAATGGGAATGGCTTAAAAGCAGAGGGTTTCAGTGATGGAAAAGTCTTGGGGATTATGTATTCCTGCACCAAATTTTCTGAAGAAAGTATTAAGGGACAGAAAGGCCAAGTGACTTCCTCAAGACAATTAGGGCTTATTTGAGACAAGTACCTCGGGGCCTGCTATTTTATTCTGACAGTGCAATACTCCTCAGAAGCATTGACTTTAGAAAACAAAACAATGAAACAAAAATGTAGTATTGAATTGTTAAATGATCGGACGCACACACTCAGGAATTGTGCCATTTTGACAGGCAGTGAGATCAACGGTAAAGAGGTTATAGAATGTTAGGGGAAAATTCGGAAGCTTCATGAACATAATATTAGTCTGTAAAGAATCTAAACCCAAAAGAACCACTTGGGAGAAGGGGTGACTAGAAAGAGGTAAGGGGTACTGGTCAAGTTCTGTGTCATAATGTGGGAGCTGGTTGCATGTCTACGTTCACCTGGTGAAAAAATTTCCAAGTGTTCACTTGTAGTATGTCTGAGTGAAAACATTCTCTATATTACAATGAAAAGTTTTACATACGTCTTTTTTCCCTTAAGGAGTTTAGCCTTCCCTGACTTTCAAAAGTTAGGTGGCTGAGTCTTAATCTGTATTTTTCAAACTTTAGGGAGAAAAAGTAATAATCTTGGTAAAACCTTGGAAAATAACATTAATGGCCTGGATTCAAGGGTGGTTCCAGATTCCATCAGACACCACTGAACTCTCTTGCTGTTTTTTATCTGTAAAAGGGATATATGATAAGACATTTACTTCCTTGAAGACTAGGCGCTGTATATAAGGGCTGTTGAAGTACTTACCACTAAAAGTGGGTGATGGTGTAGTGGTTAATAGATATGACCAGTTTAGAGTAAGCAGAACCCCTCCCTCACCCTAGGCCCTATGTGGCTATAGAACCACTAATACTAACTCACCTGCACTGTAATTTGCCCACAGTTCTCTATACTCCAAAAATCATGCTACTTGTGTTGGAAGCAAATGTAAACATCGTTAGCCACCATACACCATAACAATCTTTGGGTTAACTATTCAAAAGTCAATCATTATTTTGGCTTTCTCTTTAGCATTTTTTGTTAAAGCTGTGTATCAAAAGGTAAGGATAGATTTTGGATAAGAGCTGTGTGGTTTTAAAGCATGGCCAAAAAATTCCTGGACATTTCCTCCTGTTGATTTGTGTCTCTGGTCCCATCTCTTGCATCTGAGTGGGAGCTGGCCCTCAGACTCATGGTGTGTGGTGTGAGTTGTGAGGCTGAGTCATAAACAGGGATGCAGCTCCTGCTTTGTTGAAATGTTGGAATTAGAGTTCTGAGCTGCTTATGTAGGAGACTAAATATCCTGAGGTGGCCATATTGTAAGAAGGCCAAACCATAAGGAGATGCCATACGGAGGTACTGCAGTCTTTGAGTCATTCCATCCCCAATACCAGATACGTAAGTGGTGGAGCCTTCAGATGATTCCAGCACTAGGTCACCCTCTTTTCTTCCTAGACTTCAAGTCATCCCAGCAAAGGCCCTAGACCTTGAGGAACAAGTCATCCCCACTGTGCCTCACTGAATTCCTGGTTCATGGAATTCCCAAGCATAATAAAATAATTACTTTAAGCCTCTAAAATATTGGGGGAGTTTGTGATGCAGCAGCAGCAACTGGAATAAGAACCTAAGGAAAACTAAAAGTTTAATTAATTTTAGCCAGTATGATTCTACTGGAGAGACTGGGCTCTCTTTGTATGTGCAAGGGTGCATCATGGTGAGTTGAAGCGTGAAATGGGAGAGAGACGTGGGTGCAGATACCCAACCATGGCTGTTGACTCTGAGCTTTAGTTGGGTCATTTGACAGTAGAGGAGTTCGAGTGCCTTCCCTAATGAAGTCCCAGAGTCGTGACAAGGATCATGATAGTGTTTATAAAAGCATTGTCTTTCTAAACTATAAATCATTAGGGAAGTAGTAGCTATTCTTAAGAGTTATGTGTTCTTCTTGGTGAGGAGGATTCCATACCAGTCCTGTTGACAACTGCTGCTGTTCTAGCCCAGGTAATATTGTGAGAAGCCACAAGCAACTCTGGAATGCTTGGGCCATTTAGAGGAGCCACCATATTGGCCACTGAAATATAGGACATTGCCCATGGTCCCTTTTTAATCAGTTCTTGTGACAGTAGATGAGCTGCGAAATGAGCCTAGGTTCCAGGTAAGGAAAATAGCAGGCTGAGTGTTAGAATGATGCAATCTGCATTTGTGATTGAGGTACATCTTATTTACTTCATTTCCCCCCCACTCTGCGGGGAAATGATATTTGTGGAATCCTAAATAGAATTTTTTTCATAATTGTTAGATTCTTTATCTTTGGTCACCAACTTTTAAAAACCAGGAACTTTGAGCTAGTCAAGTTGAGAGAATTCTCTTTTTCACTAAAAACTAAAGGCACCCCCTAAACTCTCCTGTCTGCTGAGGACTTCATCCTCACACCCAGGATATTATTATAAACAATAATCTGGGCAGCATTGTCTCATTTGGTTCTACTATAAACTGAGAATAACATTCCTCAGCAGGAAAACTTTTAATTAATATACATGTTAGGAGTTCACAATGCAAGGAAAGCATTAGGTGATTACTCTTATACTGTAGAAGCTTGGAGGGTGGAGGGCAGCTAACCTCAATAATGTATAAGGGAACTAATTCTGAATATCAGATTAAATTTGTTCTTGTATATCCCTGTTTGTTTTTTTTTTTTCATCCAAACAGTATTGTATGTCATACATTGTGTTGAAGTCTCCTCCCTGTGTGAAGGCTGGGTTACATCCCCCACCCTGTATCTCTTAACAAGATCCTTGGTGTAGCTAGAATTAATGCTTCCTGTCGTTTTAAATAATGTGACATTGAAATACAATTTTTTAATGCGCTGGCATTTAACATGCCACAATATTTCAGTTATTTTACATTCATTTGGGTGCTCTAGTGTTATTACAGCTGTTATGAAATTCTGACAAAGAGATGCATTTCTTTCTTCTGTTCCACCATAATTGCTTTTTTGCTGCATCTCTGAACCGTAACCATGGCGATCTGCAACATTCATCAGAAGACCTCTTGTTATTTCCCTCGTGTGAATGAAAAACAAAGTGGTATAAATACTCAGAGAAGTTTTAAAAGGCAGTTTCTTTCTTTCTTTCTTTCTTCTTTCTTTCTTTCTTTCTTTCTTTCTTTCTTTCTTTCTTTCTTTCTTTCTCTTTCTTTTTTATGTTTTCCTACTTTCTTTCATTCTTTTCAGTTTTCTTTTTCTTTTCTAAGTTTTTATATGTAGTCTACTGAGGGGTAATTAAGCTGCATGGCTAGGAACTTTTATTTATTTTTAATGAGAAATTATACAGAGCCTTTCTGTGGAAAATACAGAGAAAATGAGAAATTAAGTCAGTTCCTTCAGGAAGAAGGAACTGCTGTCGTCAAGAATAAAAAAGGAAATGAAAGGTTTAGTCTTTTCTAAATTTGACTTGTTACAAACAAGTTCTTGTTTGAGCTGCTTAATGTGAAATATCATTACCATATTGGAACAATTTTGTTGATGTTTTGACTTGTTCTTCCTTTTTGGTGGGGAGGTTGAAATTACCACATCCTGATTGCACTTTAAATTGCTGTCTTTCTGGCAATTTAGGTGGATGTAGGGAGGTCGACCCTATCTCATTTATCTGTACTCTCCCCAACTCTTCTTTACAATGTAACTTATTCATGGGCATGCCACCCATGACTTTTACCAGTGTCCTGTTGGTTAGAAGCAAGACACATGTTTGCTCACTCCCAGGGGACTGGATCACTCCAGGTATGACTCATTGAAATGGGGTCATCATGGGGTATGTCCACTACTTCCCGGTTTCCTCTCCCATCTAATGACTTCTTCCTGGACTTCCTTGTTCCTTTCAGTCTATGGTAGGACCAGGCCTACCAGTTTGTTGGACATGCCTTGATATGCCTCATGCCGTCATGCCTACATGCATGCATTAGCATGGACTTTTAAATGCACTTTTAAAATGCATGCCATCCCTCTACTTGCCAACATCTTCACTCAACCCTCTTACTCCAAGTACTATCAGTTTTATCTGCACCACTGCCATGCTAACTGGTCTCCATCCTTCCAGGTCTCCTACAGCCCACTTCCAATGGCACAGAGTAATCCTTTAAAAAGTCATGAGTCAGATTATGTTGTTCTCATATCTTAAACTCTCCAGTGGCTTCCCCAATGTGCTGAAAATCCAAACTTTGCACCACAATCAACAGGTTGTCCTTACTCAGAGTTCTGCCCCAAACTCGGACCTCACTTTCCTCTCCTCAGAAATTCCACAAATGCTGGACTTTTACCTTATTCTCTGTTAAATCTGTAATGCCTAGAATAGCCCCTGGGAGATTTAAGAAATCCTTAAATCTGGTGGATGCTTCTTGGGCTTGAGTTGAGAATCTGCTTTACTAAGAATGGAGAAATGGAGGCTCTAGGTTAACAGAAAAACACAGCATTGTAACAATTGGCTCCACTCTAGAGTAAGAACTGGGTTGAGAGAGCAAGCTGACAAAGGACATCACGAGGGCACTCTAGCCAACTGCTAACATGATTCTGCTATAACAGCCCCTGAGTTAAATGTCTACTAGCTTTTAGCTCATGATATGATCCAGTGTAGCAACTTGCCTTCTACCAGCCCTGATCTCCAGTTCCTATGAGTCAAAAATGAAAAGTCCACTGGTGGCTCCAGGATAGGAACCTAATTTCCTTGGACTCAGCCCCCTCACAAGTATATGCATGGAATTTTCTAGATGGGGTTTCTAGCCTCTGATACTAGCCCAAAAGCCAGCACCGAAGGGTTTCTGACTTTGCCTTTTAGTCTGATATCCTCAATCTAAAAACCTAATTGAGTTCCTTTGCTCACTTTTTATATAGGATTATGATTATTTTTCGGTGTTGAGTTTTATAAGTTCTTTATAAATTTTGGATATTAACTCCTTATCAGATGTGTCAGCAAATATGTTCTTCATTCAGTAGGTTGTCTTTTCATTTTATTGATGTTTTCCTTTGCCGTGCAAAAATTTTTAGTTTGATGTAGTCCCATTTGTCTACTTTTTTCTTTTATATCCCTTGCCCAAGGTGATATATCAGAGAAAATATTGCTATGTGCAATGCCTGAGATTTTACTGCTTATATTTTCTTCTAGGATTTTTATATACTATTTCAAAAGAATGTAAGCACCCCTATGTTCATTGCAGCGTTATTTACAATGGCTGAGATTTGGGAGCTGCCCAAGTGTCTATCAGTACATGAGTGGAAAAAACAGCTATGGTTCATTTACACAATAGAATACTACTCTGCCATAAAAAAGAAGAAAATTTTACACTTGCAATAGCATGGATGGATGTGGGGGGGCTCTGCCCACAGGGCCCACCCTGGCTGCCACGGATGAGAATAAGTCTACAAAGACACGATCTTCTTGAGGAGGAAAAGTGGTGGATCTCTCAAAGGAGAAGGGCCAGGAGCCTGTTCCTCAATGGGCTTTTATTGGGTTTAATTTGCATAGGAATACAGGGTGTATACGTAAAGCTCATCAGTCACTGTCAGGCAGTAATGATCAAACAATAGATAACATTCAAAGAACTCTGAGAGCTTATTTAGAGTCAGGGTCAGATAGCTAAAGGGCCATAAAACTTTGGGGAACAAACTCATTTCAACTTGGACCCTTATCATTTAAATTGAGGGTATTAGCAAAGCAGGTTTCACAAGATTGTATGCATCTTTCTTAGGCCTGATCACCCCGGGGAAGCTGCCCTTTCCAGCACAGGGCTGCACCCACTTCCAGCATTGTTTCAGGCTTAAGTTGGGCAGGGGAAGAAAGGCAGCCAAGAGATTAGGAGATTTCTCACAGACAGAATGGGGACTCAGGCTATGTCAAAGCCGAGGGGTGAGGGTCCATCACCCCTTTTTCTATAGCCCCCCAAGTCCTTCCCTGAGGCCCCCCTTGTAACCGTGCCTGTCTTAGGTAGTGCCTCCTTTGAGGAATCTTACTGGTCATTAGTTAATGGGTCAGGTTCAGGGCCAAGCAGGGTGAGGTAAAAGGGGGCAGAAGCAGTGCCCCTAAAAGGAAGATAAGCTTTGTCTCCTAAGTGGCTTATGGTCCCGAGGTCTTTTTACTCAGCCTTAGCCATTAGGGGTTACAGTTTCTGAAACCAGGCAGGGCAGTTCGCAGCAGACGGACCTGGAGAACATTATGCTAAGTGAAATAAGCCAGTCAGAGAAAGGCTTGTGTTGCTCTGAATTTAGGAATAGCTCCCTCCAGGTAGAGTCTGTTCTCCACCTCCATGCCTGTGAGAGACACCGATAATAATAAATCAAGATGCATTTCCCCCCTGAATTATCTCCATTGCCACTTCTCAGGCCATGTCAAACATGTCTCAAGTGCCAATCAACGGGTTGGTATTCAGGACGAAAACAATTTGGCACCCTTTAGGAAATGGAGGGCTCACCACAAAAGGACTAACCTTGTTCTTATTTCATATTCTAAGGAGAGGTGGTTAGATCTTTTCTTCCCAACTTTAAATCCTCAGGGTCTGCTTGCTTTCTCAGTGAAACTAACTCTCTAGAAAAATACTGGAAAATAAAAAAATAAATAAAAAAAATAAAAGAATAAGAAAAATACTGGAAAATACCTTTCAATCTAAGTCACAAATTTGGGTCAGCTATTAATGGCTATTGGAGCAGAGTGTTGAGAGTACTCACGTCATGTTTGGGCTCAGGGACAGTATGTTTTTGGTGCAGGATGAAAGTTGCTGTGAATTTCACATCCTCCTCCTTGTTCTCTTTTGAAACACCTTTTTCTGTGGATGAGATTGACAACACCATGCTTGACAGTTCCCTGGGCTCACGGCCCAGGATCTCTCTGCATTTACTGACTCCTTATTTCTCAGAAGTAACAGAGCTAGCCCATGAAACTTCCTTCTGCCATTCAAAAGGACACAGTCTCATTTCCTGGCTCAGACAACTTTGAAACCCATACAGGACACCTAGTGTTTTATTTTAATTTAATTTCCCCTTCTTTGGTTTCTGGCAATGCAAAGCAGAAGATGAGGGGGCAAGGAGTGAGTCTTAAGCCATCAAGAGCTGCCCTGGCTTTTCCCTGCACAGTACATTGGGAGACACCATGTGGTATGAGGCATTCATTTGCAGGTACAGAGTCTGTAAAATTGTATTTTAAAATTAAAAAAAAAAAGTAATTAGAAGGCAGCATCTGTGAACTTTTTGCTGGAAGCCACTATTTCTTTCCTGGCAAATTATTCCAGCTCTGTGTCCCCCTCTCACCATGTCAGAGATCATAAAACCAGCTTCCCCTCCTGTCGTAATACTCCATAATAGTCAGATGGAGATTTCTCCACTTAATATTTAACAAGCTACTGATACTTATTTCAATAAATTGAAAATCATTTAATTTAGAGCCACTTCTTTCTTCCTGGATTTTCTTGGCTGCCCTGCTTTTCTCTCAGTCCCTTCTTTCCAGATGGTGTAAATCGAAGCTGGGTATGGGCTTCTGAGGAGTGCATCAACTTCTCCATCTCTTCCTGATGCCGTCCTCTGCTTGAACCAATATAATCCACTCCAGCAGCCCATTTGGGGAACCAGAGATAAAAATAATTTTATTCCAAATGGATGCTATTTTATCAGGTGCAAAAAAAAAAAAAATTCTGCCTAGCAAGAAAGGTTTCTGTGTTCATTTTCTGAGCTGAGTTGGGCAGAAGTTGAATAGAACAAGCAATGAGGCAGCACCACAGCCCATAATGCCATTTGGTTGGAGGCATCTGGAGATGTTGAGGATGTGAGCCTTAAGGATTCATGGCCTGGTTAGCTGGAGCGAGACAGCTAATAAGTGCAGGTGAGCTGTCAGGGTCCAGGACCCAGTGATGTGCTGAAGCACAAAGAAGCAGGTTAGGGTGGCGGGGAAACTGGATATGAAGACCAACTGGGTCTAAGTCCATGAAATGAGCACAGAGGGAAAAGAAGAGGTGGGCACTGAGCTGCTAGTTTTGAGGGTCGTGAATCAAGGATGATGACCAGCAGAGATGAAGGCATACAACTGGACTAGAAGAAGCCTAAGGAGCAAGGTGCAGAGGGCACAGATCAGAAGGGCTGGGTTTCAGGGCTTTGCGAACATGACTGAGAAGGGGCTGTGGGTTAAACTGTCTTCCCAGAAAATGTTGAAGTTCTAGCACTCAGCACTGGTGAGTTTGATGTTATTTGGAAATAGTCTTTGCAAATGATGAAGTTAGGATGAAGTCATTAGTGTGGACCTTAACCCAATATGACTGTGTGCTTATAAAAAGGGGAAATTTGGACCCAGAGACCGACACAGAGAAAGCCGTGTGAAGATGAAGCCAGAGAATGGGGTAATGCATCTACAGACTGAGGAATGCCAAAAATTGCCACCAAACCACCAAAAGCTGGGGGGAGAAGCATAGAGTAAATTCTCATTTAGAGCTCTCAGAAGGAACCCAGCATTCTGACAATGCGATCTCAGAACTTAACTGTGAGACAATAAATTTCTGTTGTTCGATCCTTTTAGTTTGAGGGACTTTGTTGTGGCAGACCTAGCAAACTAATGTGGTAAGTATCACACCCATGAAGCAGATACGACTAGTTTCCCAATATCTAGTTTTCATTTCTTTTTTACAATTTTGACTTTGAACTGCTTTACCTGAAATATTATTTCAGTTCCACCTGAAATAATATCTGTATTTCCTAGTTGTCTTCACAGCAGGCTGTTCCAATAAATTATAATGTGATGTGCTATGGGGAACCTTAGAAAGACTTCTTAGAAGAAAGGGAGCATAGATTGTTTACTTTTTCTTTGTTTCTCTTTTCTTTCTTTCCTTTTTTGTAGTCTACTCTGTTTCCTAATTCTTCTGGAGTTTAGTTTGGGTATGAGGGCTGGAGCTCCAGGTGCCGCAGAAGCCAGTGCTGAATGGTAGGGCAGAGAGACAGAAAGAGCTCCCATAGCAAGCCTGTACAGGCTGTCTCTGTTCCTGTTGGATATGAAAGAGAAACAGAGTTCTAATTTAACATTGTTAGACCTACCCTTAGCCAATACACTGCAGTTGTACATATGAGAAGGCTCTAATTCAGGGAGAAGACATGACTCACCCAATGACTGTAAAGCTTTAGCAGTTGGCAGAAGCCCAAGTCAAAGTTCATGTTTTCTTGCACACCTCAGTCTTTATCCAAGCGTGGTCCATGTACCCTCTTTAGAATCACTGAGAGTGCTATTTGAAAATACAATTTACATCTGTACTCAGTCCTTCTGGATTTCAGTCTCTGGAATTGGCACTCTCTGGCAATTTCAGTCTCTGAAATTCCGTCTTTTCAGTCTCTGGCACTCTGTCTTGTAATCAGCAACGAAGTTGATTCTTAATCTCACTGAAGATTGAGAACCTCCCTAATTCAGGCCACCTCGTACTCAGGTACAGGGACCTAAAAACCACAGTGACATTCCCCAGACTCAATCTTGTAAATAGAGGACACTGTTGGAATGACTTCTTCAGTAGTGAGTGAGCAGGAAGCAGAGCCCTCTGTCACAGTCGCCTCATTAGAGGGTGGATGGTGAGTTAGGGGACTCCCTGCCTTTCCCCGGGAGCACAGGAGGGAGCAGAGAAGAGCTGTGGTCAGAGCAATTCCCGGGCATTCCACCACACCCCCCGGAGGTCAGGATCTGAGGCTATGTGAGTCAGTCTTGCTCCTATCCCTGCTTCTACACGATTGTCCTCCTTCCTCTCCCTCCCTAAGCCTCTGCTCCTTTGAGGCTCCATCTGCTTGTCTAGACTTCCCTCTCTTCCTCCCCATGTCAGCATTTACTATCCTCCTTGTCACTCCTCCTTAATCACTGATTACTTCAGCCACTGGTTTATATCCTCCCTTTTCATCTCAAATTCTTCCCATTAACCAACAAAAAATTGTGGCCTCTCATCCTTGACCTTATCTTTTCCAATGCTGTTCTCATTCTCCCCACCTCAGGCACCCACGTCCACTCTCACACCCTGAAACTTATTAGCAGAGCCTGCACTGTTTCTGAAATCACCAATCAAAAGAACTGATTCTCCCAAAGTAACACTTTCGTTTCGGAGCATCTTGGCTCAAGTACACCTACTGCAGTATTTTATCAAACCTTGATCCCTCCCCATTCTCTCCATCAATTAGTCTCTTTTATTCAGTTTGTGTGCCTCCTGCTCCTCCACTGAGGCAAGCATTCTTTTTGCAAATATGCTTATCTCCCTGCCTCTTGGCCCATTCAACATGAGCAAAATCCCAGACCAGAGAGAGCCCAAACACTTGTGTTCTCCATCTCATATCCATCCTAAAAATTAAGCCCTACTGGGGGATGAAAATCACACAATTAGGCAGATTAGAATCATTATGAATTCATAATCTTTTAATCACCTGCCTCAGCTGGGCTCTCATTAAAGTCTAGCAAACATTCTGTTTCTCTCGTCAGCTTCTACTTCACTGTCCTATCAAAAGAAGATCCATCTGCCCAAGCACTGGCTGCCAGGGACAACACTACCTTATTCCCTTTCTACCCAGTGTCATAATTTTCTTCCCTACTTTTGCACTTTTCCCATTAGTATATAAGCTAGCTCGATACTCTCTCATTTGTAAGAAACAAAAACAAGCATGGAAGCTAGAATTTGGAAACGGCTACTACTGGTTCACTTTACTCACCTCCATGACCACGTTTCTTGAGCTCTTTATGCATGCTACCTCCCCATCAACACCTCGCAATCATTTTATAATCCACTGCAGTCTGCTCCTGCCCCTGCCCCTGCACCAGAGTCATCAGTGCTCTCCCCATTCTTGGACCCAATCAAAAGAGATGGTTCCAGGCCTCATTTTATGTTGCCTATGGGTTGTTCTGCTTCTGTTTCATGTCTCATTCCAGGGTCCAGGCTGATACTCTGCCCCTCTCTGGATTATGCCCTGGGACAGAACATTCTCGTAGCAGAAGGAAAAGTGCAAGAGCCAATTGCACAAAGGCTCTTCTGTCTTCCATTGGGACATGGCATACGTTAAGTCTGCATCCTTCACTCTGGCCAAATTCAGTCACATGAAGTATCCTCTCAAGAGTGCGGGCAGCCTGTATACTGCTAGACACACAGTGACAGGGAAAGGGTGGGCAAATACACCTGCCACAATGATTTGAATTCCTGGGATCCTCCCTGTAGTCTTATTCCATCATATACGAGGTTGGTCTCACTCACCTCTGTACCTCCTGGGACCTCATGTCAAGGCACTGAAACATGGTAATTTGCTGATTCCCTCCCACTTGATTATGCCATTTCTGCCTTGGTTAACTTGCCCTATACTTGTTATTTTTTTTCTAGGCCTATTATTGTTGCGCATTGAGGAATAAAGGGGAAGAGAAAAACACTGTTGACTGAGTCCACTGTGTGGCTGTAACTTTATGGGGTCCTCACTGCTCTAGTCTTTCTTCCATCTTAATTGAGTTCATAGTGCATATGTTTGAGGGTCTATTAAAACAATCTCCACCCTTCTCTTTCTCTGTCTCTCCTGTGGTGTCTTCATTTCAGTGGATAATCTGGTCTTTAGTAATATGAAGGTATTTCAAGCTATGTGATTTGAGTTCCATCAGTTGTCTTCTTTGCTATCTCTAAATCTCCAAATATTCCCTCTCTTACTCTCCTTCACAGCACAAGAAGAAGTGTTTTTCTCTCTGGAAACATCCAATTCTTATCCCTTTATATTCCCTTGTGATAGTATTATAACCTTACTGTATTCCATTTAATGCTCTTTATGGAGAATGCCTTCAATACTGGTATATGGAAAATACAAATAAATAATGTGACTTTATTTTCCCAAAGACAAGTGGGGTTACATATGTGCCAAATAGAATATAATAGATAGGGATTCATTCCTCCATTGACTTTTTGAGCTTGCTTATATTTCAGAGTAATTTAAATTGAAATGAAGGACAAATCCTTACTTGATTGTTAGGCAATTTCCGTGCTATTTATTTTGTGTAAGTTGGCATGGGGTATAAGTACACTGTTATTAAAAGGCTATTTAATGTCACATAGAGGGCCTATTAATTTTTTTCAATAAATTGCCAACACATCCAGACAGTTGCATACATTTAATATGGAGAGTCCGTTTCTCTTAAAGTCTGTCTCCCTCCTTTGCAATGATGGTGCTATAGTTTACATGCTGTTAGGCCCACAGCCTTTGTTACAGAAGTCTGGAGATAAATCTCAAAGTAAATGTGTAATTCTGTTAGGAGAGTTGGGTCCAAAGAATGATACAAGTTTCGTAGCACAGCTTATAGTTAATAGGCAGAGCAAGGTGGACGTTACTTTCTTTATTTTTCTCGATGACTTGCTTTGTATTGATAATGAAAAGTATAATGACTGATGTTGAATTTCAGCATATTGTTGGGAAGGAACCATCCTTGTTTATTCTTGAAGCTGGACCTTATTATGATCATTTCTTCTATGAAATGATCTTCTATGAAATGATCGTTAGATCTGAAAAGCCAGAACTCATAAAGTTGTTTCCTTTTCTTGCCTTCAATTCCCATATATTTGGTAACAGATTAGTGCTTATTCCTGGGATATACGAATTGCCTGCTGAGAACAGGGACAATAGGGAATACAGGGACAAGATCACTACTAATTTCAAATACATACATTTCCCAGTGATTCGTTTTCTTTTACATATAACTTATTGGCCCCCCAAAAATGGAAGGTAGAATGTGGTGTCTTATACAAACCTAGCACAATACTTAGAACATAGTGGAGTCATGAAGTACTTGTCAAATGAATGAGTAAATAAAGGAATGGACAAAAGCATGATGAAGAAATATGGATGGCACCTGTGGCATGCTCACCAGAAGAATTAATGCAGATTGAGGTTTTGACAAAATACATTGCAATGAAATAATAACAGCAATGATAATAGTGATAGTAAATGTTAGTGAAGCTGTGGTCCTTAATTTTTTAAATAAAACATATCAAGAAGGGATACAGGTGTTTAGGGGAGGTGTAATACAGCAGCAGGGAGCAGGTAAAGCATTAAGTTGGAAAACCCTGGGGCTGGCAGGAAGAGAAGAAAAGAAAATCATCACAGAAATGAGGGCCACACTGCCAAGAACATGAGGGAAAAGAGGTCTTGCTGAACATACAAAAAGAAAGGTGGGGACAGATCAAAATAAGCAAGAGAAATAGAGAGAGTTGATTGAAGACCTAAAAGGACTAGAGAAAAAGAACAAATGAAGAATACAAGAAGAAGATCCAGCGCATGTATTACTGATATTTCCAAAAGAGAAAGCTGAGTTAATGGAATAAATAAAAATTGTTGAAAGAGATGAATTTTACAAATCCCATGAGTAAAATAAGACTGAATCTATAGATTTAAGAAGAAACTTGGTGCCTAAGAAAATAACATAGAACAATCCAACCAGTAAGACGTATACTGGTAACGTCACTTTAAAGAGAAACAGATATTCTTTGGAAATCAATTAAAACTATCCAGTTCCTAAAAAGGAGATAAAGTCAGACTGGCATAAAGGTTCTTGTTCTCTCCCTTTCCCCCTCCCCCCTTCCCCCTTCTCCTTAACCCTCTCCCCATCCCTATATACACACATACATGCAAACACACAGCCATACCCCAAATAGCAACATTTCAGTCAAGGTTGGGCCACCTATATACAATAGCGGTCCCATAAGATTATAATGGAGCTGAGCAATTCCTATCACCTAGTGCCATCATAGCCTTCATAACTTTGTAGCACAATGCATGTGTTTGTGATGATGCTGATGTAAAAAACCCGACAGGGCTGCCAGTCCTGTAACAGTTTAGATACACAAGTACTTATCATTGTGTTACATTGTAATAAAACCACATTATTCAAGAACCTGCTGGATGTTCTTAGCAGGTTACTAAGTGTGCATGCAGAAATCTCCCCTTTGCAATCTTCCTCCAGTGCTAAGGAGAAAGCGTCCATACTAGGGAAGAATAAGAACAAAGCACTATGAGAATCAAAGCTGATAGATGAAGAAGCCCTGATAATAGAGCTTCAGCCTGTGGATGGAGCTGTGTTCAGACTTGTACTTTCAAGTTACACGAGGCTACACATTCCTTTGAACCAGCTTGAATTTGGTTTCTGACTCTTGCATCTACATGGCTCTTGCCCAATACCAGATGGGTCTATGCCCCGGTTTTCATTTACATTATGTGTAATCTCTCAGCTACAGCAATATCATTTTCTTCCTGTCCCTTGAGATAACAGACATGCTGAGAGTTGAAGTACAACACCCAAGGTCGTATCACTTGTAAGTGGCTGAGCTGCAACTGGACCTCAGACTCATATGACTCTGAAACACAAAGTCACAAGCACAATCCTTGCATCCCAATAATGTTCTTGGTGTTCCAATCAATAAGACACTGCCTAGACTCTTAGACCAAAACAGCTGGTCACACAAGTAAAAAGAGGGCGTGTGAGTATCATGCAGAAATAGGAGAGCATGTGGGCATGCTACTAATTTTATAAAGAGAAAGCAGAGTAAATGTAGCCAGAATCTTGTCATAAATGGAGAGATGTGAGTAGTAGCACCTTATATCTGTATGACTGTGTTTCACAAAGCACCAAGATGCACACTGTCTTCCTCCATAGACCATTTAAATGATTCTGGTAAACCGGTATTAAAACCTCTGTCATTGCCCAGAGTCGTTTCGAAGCCCCAGCGTGGCACGGCTCCTTGCTTAATGTTCCACAGCTAGGAAGTGATTAAAAAATAAACTTGAACCCACATCTTCTGACTCCCATTCACAGGGCTCCAATTAACAGGAAAAAATGGCATTTTTAATGCAGTGACCATTCTGAGATTATGAGCGATCCTTTAAACTCTGCTAGGTAATGTAAGTAAAAATTAGTCTCTTTGTTCATATTTCTACCCTCTACTCCCTCTCTCTGAATCCCTTACCCCACGTGACCGTTGACCTGGGTGCTAAGCCCTCTCCCAATAAATGGATTAATATGCTGATTTCTACATGCACATTAAACAAAACCACTGCCACACTGTTGAACTACTGCCGATCACATTTAAACCCCTTGTTTTCATCAGGTCCTGATGCAGTCTTTATCCTGTGAGTCCCTGGTTTTAAAATTCACACTCTGCTTGCTGTCCTGTTCTACCGCTCACCCAGTGCAGACCTGAAGCTGAGCTGGGCTGGGGTTCTAGCACCAGAAGGGCTCAGGTGAGGGACAGAAATACTCTGGGTTTTGTGTTTTTGAGGAGCAAGCCCCGGCCCACTGCAGTGGGAGATGGGAACAGCTCTTGACCTTGCCAGTAGGCAGAGACCAGCGGGCTCATGTGTGAACATCACTGGCAGTGAGGCTGGGAGTGGTGGGCAGATGGAGGAGGCGCGCAGGAAACAGCTCAAGGATTACATACCCCAAGTTCCTGGACAGGGAGCCGGTGCTTTTTGTAGCTTCCCAGCTTGGTTTCCATGTATCTAACTTGGTTTGTAAGATCAAGGTGAAAGGAAAGAGGAGAGATGCTCCTACGCAAATGCACACTAGGCCACTGAAGCATGTGATTTTGCTTTAAAAATATCTAGGGGAAAGAAAACATTTAAAAAGAGGCTTTTCTGATAACCCCGAAATTACTATTAGAAAAAAATATGGTAATAGTGCAAATAGTCTGAATTTGAGCGTTAATAAAATTAAATGGGAATTTGATTATGCTGTGTTACAGCCACACATAATGTTCTCAAGCATAACTTTTTGCAAATCTGTTAATTCCACTGGTGATTAGATATGTGCATATAACACATCTTGCTGCCCTTTGAAATCTAGTACAATCAAGATGTTAGATTGTAAGTTATTTTCTGGTTATTAAGATGCGTTTCAGTCCTCATCTTTAATCAACTGAACAGTCCCAACATGGCTTTGATAAGCACTGTTGTATGTGTGTGTGCGTGCACGTGCGTGCCTGCGTGTGTGCGTGCTGTTACTCTCATCTCCTGGGCCTCAGGATGTACCCTTTGGTAGATGTGATTAATAAGGAATCTGTCTGGAGTTTCATTCATTTAAAAATGGGAGGGGGTGTTTGAAAGGACTCTTGGCATCTTGAGGTCCTGGCTGGGTGCCCTGAGGCTCAGCCCCTCCTCTTAGAGTCTGTACTGGAAGGCAGAGCTCAGCGAGGTGTGGGGGAGGCAGCAAGTGGGTAGATAACGCCTGGCTGCCCTCTGACCCTGGGGTTAAACTGCTGTCTGGGCTGCTCGTCTGGAAGCCGAGTCCCAGGGAGGGAGTGCTGCCAGTTATCCGTCAGTGCGCCAAGGCCTGCACTTCATCACAGCGAGGCACGAAGACAAAATCTTCCTAATGGCCTTCTCTTGCGGGCCCCCTCTGCTGCAGCTTGGAGGCCATGCCAGTGTATACACAGTTTAGGGAGTTTCCCAATTACCCAGGAACTGACGACTTCTCTGGACATTCCAGCAACAGTAAATGAGCGAATGTGTTTACAGAGCATTGTATCTCAGGCCTTTGTGTGGTTATCTAGGCTGAAGGAATGGTGCTGCATTTACCAAGTGCTGCTGTCACCATGAAGAATGCGGAGATCCCGTGATTTACTTGAGTGGCATGGAGTGCCTTTACCAGGGTTCTTTGGCCGGGGTGGGAAGGGAAGACAGGGAGGTTTTATGTGTTAGACACACTAGGCTGTGCGTAAAGGGAAAGCCATTCGGAGGAGAGCAACAGAGACGGTGAGGCAAAGAGACACACACACAAGGAGAAGGAAGAGAGATGAAAAGGCAGAAAGACAGGCAGCCAGAGACAGAGAGACAACAAGAAAGGAAAACAGGAAGAGACCCAAAGACAGAGAAGGCAAGACAGAGATGCAGAGAGAGAAATACATATACACAAACAGAAAGACAGAGAGACACAAAGAAAGACATACAGTTAGACACACAGAAGAGGGAAGAAGGCAGAGAGGGTTGGGGAGAAGACACAGACAGAGAGGGACACAGAAACACATGCAGAGTGAAAGGGAAACAGACAGAATGAGGCAAAGAAATAGGTCAAGAAAAGCAGAGGAAGAGATGGACAGAATTGGAGGCTACAGAGCTTGTTATGGGAAAGAGCTTTGGAGGTATAAGGTGGAGGGAGCTGGAAAGCTGGGTCTAAGCTATGAGATGGTTGGTTAGGGAAGACACCCTACTCTGCTGGGGTGTCCTCTAAGCACAGGATTGTGGAAGGCGCCAAGGGGTGGCCCGGGCATGTGGAGATGGTAAAGACGAGAATTCCCCCTGGTTAAGCTGAAGGCCCATGGGCTGGCCTTTTCTCTCCCGTCAGCTCTTCCACCCTCCTCCTCAGGGGCTTGTTTTCCTTTCTTCTACTTTCTCCTCCCCCCGCCCCCATACTTCTGCTCCTGTCTTTTCCTTCATCTTCCTTCTGTGAAGGCTCTCCTTCCTAGTATTTTCATTCATTCATTCACTCATTCATTCATTCATTCACTCACTCATTCTACAAATGTTTATTGAGAACCTTCTATGTTCTCAGCCTTTCTCTAAGCCCTGGGAATAAATCAGTGGAATACATCAGTAGGGGTTTTCTCTAATGAAGGGTTTCACTGCCCACGTCCCTAAGCACCACATGTGATGGTGACAAGGATGGCGTTCCATAGCTTGTCTGGGTAGAAAAGTAGTCAGTGACTGATGTATTGAATGAAGAATACCAGGATGATATGTGGGGAGAATTTGAGTAGGGTTTGTGGTGCTGGGCTTGAGTCAAGCGAGAGAACCACCTACCACTCCCAGGCCAGAGGGCCAGATTCACCCATGTGCCAGATGTTTATTAAGCGCCTCCTGTATACCAGGACCTGGGTCAGATGCTTTAGCTGATTCAGGGTTAGCATGTGCAATGTGAGTGGAACTTACTTTGGGTTCTTCTACTATTTGCTTCAACTAATCACGTGCAGATGCTAAAGAGGTGAGCAGGCAACAAGGTCAGAATCAGATGTTGTTCGCTGGTGAGTCACTGAGGAGAACAGTCCAGGCTCTGATGATTTTGTCCTTTTATCCAAGGTCGTCACCGGCGATTGAAAGTTTTCGTTAGAAATCCACGCACTGCAGAAAAGACTCTGATCTCCACTGCTGTTTGCACCAAAGTTGCACTTCTTGCTGAAGTACAGCCGAATTAGGCAGAAAGCAAGCCCCAGAGAATACCAGTGTGGTCCCTTGGTGACAGCTGAGATCAGAGCCACGGGCTGCCTGCCTCCCAGAGCCACCGACACATTCCAGTAATGGCTGACGGTCCCTGACTGAGCAGCGGAGGGAAGTCAAGGTAAGCAAAATAACCCTCTGTTTCCTGGACACATTGTCTTTTTTATAATCATGTAGCTTTCACTTAAGCTCCGTTTAAGCCTGGGGTCCAGTGATCCTGTGTGGCCTGGGCAAAGCTCACATTTTGGCCTCCTTCTGGAACGAGGAAAATCATAGTTCAGTAGGTGGTGCTGTTTGCTTTCCAGTCAACCTCAGACTGGACCCTGGCCTTGAACTAGGGCACCCTAAAAGTAGGAAAGATCACTTGTTATATGAAGGAAAACCATCACTGCAACATAAAAGTATATGTACTGTTTTATTAATAAGGTTTTTAGGTACAAACTCAGCTGAATATGACCATTTTCCACGCTCTTCTAGAAGTATTACTTACAGCACACAGGCATTTATTTATGCATTCATTTATTCAGGCCATAAATACATACTGAGTTGCTCTTCTGTGCGAGGGAATATGTGGGATTCTTTGAGACTCTGTTAAGAGGAACAAAGAAAATGTGTAAAATACGATTCCTGCTACCTGAAGCCTTTAAACTGGTATTAATAAAATATATTAGTTGAGTACCTACCACATGTTGTATACAAAGTGTATAATATACATACATATGTGTATGTGTGCATAATTTCTAATCTTATAAGAAGTTTTCACTTGCCAGCTGTGCAAATGGATATTTTGAAATGTGAAAGAACATGCCCAAGGTTACACAGCTAGCAAGTGTCTAAAAGGGAGTTTGAGGCCAAGTCTATGACCTTAAACTCCATTTCCTTTGCATTGCAATGAGGTTATGGGGCCCAGACTTGTGTGGGACAAGTGAGATGCCTGCTGGACTCACGGTCACACTGATAAGGCATAGGCAGAGATTGGGGGGCACGTATCAATCAAGATGGGAGACCTTGGGGCTCAAACCCCAGTGTTGCCCTTAAGTAGCTGAGCAACCTTAGGCAAATGACTTGATCTCACTCTCAGTTTACTCATCTGGCAAATGGGGGTCATAACAGTACAAGGCTCTAAGGGGGGAGCAAGTGATATAGATAAAGTTCTTAGAGTAGGGGTGAACACATAGATAAGCACTAGATATTTTTGTTAGCATACCGAAATGATTACAGGAAAAGGCTGTGAGAAATCTCCTCTAGAGATGCAGTTTAAGCTGTCTAGTTTATAGGATAAAAATGTCTTCTAACGAGAGTAACCTTGAAGGTTGCGTTCCAATTGCGTCTTGACGAGATTGAAGGATTTTGAGGACTTCAGGTAATAATATTTGCAGCAACAATAACCTCGCTTTATTTAGTCTTTACTTCATGCTGAGTGTGCTGCTAAACCCTTTGTATTCCTCTCCTCATTTCATCCTTGTGAGAACTCTGTGAGGGAGATACACTTATTACCATTTTCAACTCAGTCAGGGCTCTCTCTGTCCATGATCACCTGGCTGATAAGTGGTGGGACTGAATGTCAATTCCAGGTTTTCCTGATCTCAAAATTCATGCTCTTGACCTCTAGGTAGTGCCTGGGGTAGAGTGGTGTAGACAGGGCATGGTGTGAAGGGAGGTCCACCACGGTCAGACACCCTTGTTCTATTTGGAGCATAATGAGAAATCCACATGACCATATTTTTTGGACTATAAGACGTGCCGGACCATAAGACATACCTAGGTTTTAGAGGAGGAAAATAGGGGAAAAAACCCTCTGCTCCAGTGCCGTCACCCCCCCCCCCCAAACAGTGAGCCAGGTAAGCTACATTTGGACTATAAGACACACCCTCATTTTCCTCCCAATTTTGGGGGGAAAAATTGCATCTTATAGTCCAAAACAAATGGTATCTCACGCAACTAGGGAAATATAAGAGAACAATTTGAGAGCTGGGATGGGCCAGAACTTTAACTTGAAAGGTCTTCAAGGGCAGGCAACAAAGTCTGGACGTTACTAGGTACTGAATGAGAAACAATTGGAAACTTCAAATAACAAGTATATTTGCCAGATACATTTATACGATAATTGAGAAAAAGCTTGAATGACTCACAGTTTGGTTAGACTTACATTTTAGAAACGGACAATTCAGGACTAAATCCTCCTATAATCTTGTATTGTTGAAATGATAGGGTTCTTTGTATCTATCCTAGAAGAGGCTGTTTGAAATTTTATATGAGTTTAAAAAAAAGGGCTAGAAAAGTGAAGAATTTTAAAGTTCCAATTGGTTATATTGAATTACCTGCCTTGGCTCTTCATTTCCGCCTCTTTCATTAATTCAAATGCATGTACCACCTAGGGAAGCATTTGGAAAGTGCAGCCAGGCATTCTTCCCTAATAGCATGGGCTAGGATATTTCTAAGAAAATTGTGCTCTGAACACAGAATTTAACTCTAAACCGAGACCTCATTATTATCCAGAAAGACCCAACTACAGCGCTCTTTCTTGAATACTTAAATACCTGCACCCCTCTGCTCACCCCCATCCTGTACAGCATAACTGAGTGCAAAGGATTTCTGCTCTTCTTTGCTATCTAAATTCATCTTGCCCTAAATGGCAGGAGACAGGACTTGCAGCAAAGTGTGCTGGAATAGAGACCTCCTAGTCATAGTGGTTGTGGTTTATTTATTCTTCTATGATCCTCTGCTGCGTAACCACAACACCATTATGACCGGGCCAGACCACAAGAAGAGGAAGTTCCCGTAATCCTCCTCCTCTTTGCTCCTCTTTTTATGTTGCTGGAAGTCAGCTTCTCCCAGCGGCTTGCTTCATGGGCTTCCGGACTTTGCTAGGGCTTTGTTCTTATCAGTGGTGTCCTCCTGTCTCCTATCCCCCCTCTCTCCCTTCCTTCTTCCTCCGGACTGTGATGAAGGGGAGCCAATGAATAACATTTCTCGGACCTGAACCATTGTGGAAAAACATGCTGGCCAGGAAAGTACCACAAGCTCCTGGAATGACAGGGTCCCCCTTTCTCGTCCTGCCTTTGTCCGTCTTAAATAGAAACTGTAGGAACTGATGCATTTTGCATGGTTTCCCCAGGAGACCACAGTTATTAGGCAAGTACTGATGGTCTACTTAAGAGGAACAGCACTGAGTAAGCGTGTGTCTGCGAAGAGGGATGAAATTTTACGGTGGGATTTCATGCACTTAGGGAAAAATTTCCTCTTTGATTTAGGAGGATAAGGTAGAGTGTCCCAAAATAGAGAAGGATTCCAGAATCTCAGGTTTTCCATCACTTTTAATACCTCCTTCACATGTTGCCTTCCTCAGATCATCCCACGTGACCACAGTGCTGTGTGGGATGTGTTTAGTTCACCCACTTCGCTTGGACATCTCAGGGTAGTGGTGAAAAACACACATGCTTCAGAGTTGTCTGAACTTGAACTTGAATCCCAACCTCACCATTTTTCTAGCGGTGTGCTATGGGCGGAAGGCTCATAGCACTTCCCTCAGCTGTGCAACAGGGAGGAGAATACCTGTGATTAAACAAGGCAACATCTATAAAGTGTCAGGTAGACAGTAGAAGCCTGATTATAACTGCTTCCCCCTCCTGTTCCTCCTTTTTCATCTTATTCTTGTTCCTTTTATTTTTCTCATTCTTCTTCTTCTTTTTTTTTTTTTTTTTTTTGGTAATTATGGGAACTGTGGTGACTAAAGGTCAGATTCTGAGTCCTGGCGTGAGGAGGACTCAGCTAAATGTGATCTTACTTGGTTGGGTCACATGCACACCAAATAAGCAAAGGCTTTTGGAAGCCACCCTGTCGCAAGAAAATCCAATGGCTTTGCAATTACAGCTTCTCAGTTGGAGAGAGGTTCCCACGCATCGCTAATGGGAAGTGAAGTTGTAAACTCAGTGCTGGACTGATTTGATAGTTTCTAAATTCCTAGAGTTCACTCAGTCCTCATTTCTGTACATACACAGTGGCTGGGGGCTCAGAGAATGGAGGGCCGGACGTTTCTTCGAGATACTGGGATTCTGAATGCAGAGTGAAGCACATACCACTGGTCGTGATGGTACCGTTTTGTCTGTTTACTAAAAGCTAGGATTTTTCAGGAAGAATGCTAGACTGAGAAGCATCCTTTTAAATCAGTTTGAGTCACACACACACAAAAAACATTGAACCTGTATTTACTTTCCTTCTTTCTTTCATAAATATTCACGATAGACCATTTATGTATTAGGCACTGGTAAAATAGTGACAAGATAGCCATAACCTCCTTCAGGATCTGTGGTGGCTTCATGATGGCCAAGAATTTTTTAACACTCCTCTTGAGATTTCCCTTGAATCTAGGCCAGCTCTGTGACTGACTGCTTTGGCTAATAGTGATGTGCTATCGGTCTATTAGCTTCCTGGGGCTGCTGTAACAAAGTACCACAGACAGGTTCGCTTAAACAACAGACATGAATCCCTTCACATTTCTGGAGCTCAGAAGTCCAGGGTAAGGTCTGGATTGGGTCAGTTCCTACGGAGGATTCTGGGAGAGAATGTATTCTGTACCTCTCCTCTAGCTTTTGAGGGATTACTAGTAATCTTTGGGTTGTAGATACGCATCACTCTGACCTCTGTGTTTATCTCCACAAGATGTTTTCCCTGTGTTTGGTCACATCCTCTTCTCTTTGTGCATGTCTGTGTCTAGTTCCCCCCTTTCATGAGGACATCAGTCATATCAGATTAGAGCCTATGGTCAGGATTTCATCTGAACATGATTATATTTGCAAAGAGCCTATTTCCAAATAAGGTCCCATTCTGAGGCACTGGTTATGGCTTCAATGCATTGGTCTTTATGAGACACAACTCAGAACAGCAAATGTTTGAGCCCTGGTCTTAGCAGCTTCTATGTTCTGCCTCTTGGAACATTGCTTTTGGAAACCAGCCATCACATCATGAGGAAACCCAATGGCTTTGTGGAGAAGCCCACCTGGAGGGGAAATAGCCCACAGGCAGTAGCCCTGATTTGGTTCCTCAGCACCAACTTGCCAGCTGTGAGTGGGTGGTCTTAGAAGCTGATCCTCCATGCTCTCCAGTGAAGCAAACATAACTGACCACGTGCTAAGCAGTCCTCTTAGTGATTGTGGATGAGCTCACCCCAAATTGTGTATTTGTGAGTAAAATAAATAACTTTTTATTTTAAGCCTTAAACAACAGGGGAATAAAGAACCATAACCATATCCTTGAAAGCAGAGTGTAAACAAGTAGTTAAGTGTGGTAAGTGCTAGAAAGGAGAAGCCCCCAGAGGCGTGTCAACAAGACAGCTCACCTGGTCTTGTCCTGGTCTGCTTTGTTACTAAGTGAATGCTCTTGTCTGGAACGATCAATTGTACGTGTTTTACTAGCTCAGTATTCCCAGCAAAGGCCTTTGTTCCTGCTTACCTGACTTTCTGAGATGCATTTAATTTGAAAACACCTTCACTCTCTTTGCATCTGCATTTCCCTCTTGGGAAGTGGGGAGGGTGGGAATGTACATGAGTGGGGGACGGCAGCGCCCCTCCGAAGTAAACTCCATTTACTTTTCATCTCCTTCATAATAGCACAGAAAATGGAGCATAAAAATATCTAGGGGAAGGTTAAGTGCTCCATGCGAAATGTGGAGGGTACAGAGGAGGCAACAGAGCTTGGGTCGGAGTGAACAGACAGGGGTGAGTTTGGATGAGGGGTTTTGGTTTTTTTCTTTTGCTTTTGCTACTGTTCAAATGAAGCTATGTGTTACAACAATTAATGGTAACGGGCGATTGCACGGGCGATTGCACGGAAGATAAGCAAGGATGACCTCTTTTGATAGAAGTCCCTATCAAAGCAGATAACTTAGAGAAGCATACTGCAACCGGTAGACCTGGACAAGGCCGTCTCATCTGCTAAGGAAACCTGAGGCCGGTCTATGTATGTTCCAGGTTTGGGGTGAGGGATAAAGAGACCGGGATGGAGCCAGATGCAGACACCATGTTGATCACCATCACTGCGGGAGAGTTGTGTTGGGAGCCTGGGAGGTATTTAGTTCAGGGAATCCAAGTGATCCAGGCTTGAGATGACAGGGGAACTTTAAACCTGGTTTTCTGGGTTTGTTCACTCAGTATAGTAAATGCCTTTTATGCACCAGATACCGTTGTAGCATTGAGGATGTGGCAGAGAACTAGAATCTATTCATGTGACACATTCATTCTAGCAAAGGAAGAGGCACAATGTACAAGCAATAAACCAATATATATTTATATATACAAGTAATAAACAAATACATATGTAATTTTTGATCGAAATAAAGTGATGAAGTGAAGTCTTGTCAGTCCTTTTACTCAAAGACCTCTCATTCAAATGCTGAAATGTCCTTATTTCAGAATAAAGTCTAAATGATTTCTCCTGGCATTTAAGATCCTGCACAATCTAGTTCTGCCTACATTTCCCAAATTATTATTATTTCTTCTTACCTCATTCCCCAAGACACAGCCATATACTTTAGTCTTATGAGGGAGTTAAGAGCAAAACTCTGGCATCTGACTACCTGGGTTCAAATCCCAGCCTTGGTACTTACTAGCTGTGTGACCTCAGGCAAGTTAACCTCTCTGAGCCTTAGCTTTGACTTCTATAAAATGAGTAGAATGAGACTTCTCTCTCCCAGGGTGATTGTTAGAATCAGATGAGGGCATGGCCGTGGGAGAACAGTATTCGTAGTAAAGAAAGAGATGACTTGCTTACTGATATTAATGACTATATTATGTATATGTATGTAGGTCTGTGCTATATACAATTTCATTACGGCTCTGCCCTTGGCAGACTATATCCACATTAGTGCCGCATAGTGAGACTTGGACGGTGCCTGCTTTACTCTTCATGCACAGTTGGTACATGCTGGATAAAATGTGCTCAGCTCCCTGGTGCATCTACCAGTGGACGATAAAGGTCCTTAACCAGAGAGACGCTGTTTCACAGGGCTCGGAATAGGTAATTAGGAGACTGTCAGTGCAAAGCGGTGAAGAACTGCACTCTTTAGCTTTAAGATCTGAAGTTGGGGAGCGTATTATGCGAATCCATGTGTGCCACTTGGCAACATTAGAATTCTGAGACAGTGATCTTCAAAGAGATCCCCTCCCCTTGCAGCTGGGTAGTGAGGTGGCCTGGGCTGCTCTAGAAACGGTGGTGAGCCTTTTATCATTTATACATCATTCCAGGAGGGACAGCCAAAAGGGACAAAATACTGAAAATAAAAGTTAATTAAAAAATAAAGGCAAGAGAAATGTCTCTCAGAGGCCACCTCTGTTCCAGAGACCACCTGTCATTAAACATTTTCCTGTCTATAAACCTGAGATTGGAAACCAATTGACTCCTCTGTTGTTTAATTTTTAATGCCACCTGTCTGGTCTCAGAGTAGCTGTCACAGTCAGATGCTGTCGCGTAGATACATCCCTTGCCCAGTGAAAAAGGGAGTGTGCCCACTGCCAGAGTGGACAGCCACTGGGAGAAACCTCAGCAGACTTCTCCCCAGACCCCACCCAGGGAATCTGCTCTCACATCGATGCTCCTCTCTCCCATCACTTTGGATGAATTAGTGTCATAAGAGAGGAGGGAATGTCCTTGGGAGAAGGAAGCCTAATGGTGGCTTCTCAGCAACAGAGCATCATCTTCTTGCCATCTCCCTGATTCCTCAGGTCCTTGATGTGGTAGGAATTTTTTGAGCATCCTTTAGGTGCTATGCATTGTGGTAGGTAGAGAGGTGGAAGCAGTGAAGCCATCAGGGAAATCTCTATTCTTATGACCTAGCCATTCCACTCTGGAAAGTGAGAGAATAAGCACTTTACTAAGTAAGGATGCTGGATCATTTTAGATGATGGTAGTTCAGGGAGAAGACAAGCTGATGATATGGTGCCCCGGGAATGAAGGCTCCCTGAGGAGGTAAAAATCGAGCAGTAAGGTGAATGGTGAGAAAAAAAACCCAATGAAGCCAGAACCACAGGGAACAGTGTTCTAAACAGAGGGAACAGCCAATGGGGATGGCATCGAGAAACAGAGGAATAGCACTATGCTAAAATAAAGGAAAATAGGCAAATGATGAATGATCAGGCAATTGAAAGAACCTGAGGGCTCAGAACCTGTGGGAAAGGGAAGGATTTGGTCTATGGATTAAGTTTCAAATCTGGGACCAAAAAAAATCCAGGTACAGGTTCATCCTTGCAAATGTTAAAGAAATGTGTGTGAGGTCATGAATTCATCTTCGGTGAGTGGATTCACTCAGCCACACTTCCTAGAAATGAGAAATGGCATCTTGCAGACCTGCCACCTGAGTGCTCAGGACCAGTCCCCTCCAGCCTGCATGAATGCAGCAGGCTCCCCACCAGGAGCCCTTCCTTCTCTCTAGGCCCCAATATCCTATTCTTCCACTGCTTCACTGTCAGCTTCCCAAACCACACCTCAAGATGCCTCCCTCCTGCTTTATATTTCAACAGGACGCTCCAGCCCCTCAGTTCAGTGCACTGGACCCTCATGGTCTGCCCTCTGCAAGCCCCAGAGGCCATGTGGCTGTGGCCATGCTCCCACAAGCACACATGCTGACATCGAGCTCGATGGCCCGCTGGGCCTCCACTACCTTCACTTGGGTTCTTGTGTCTGCCTGGATCACTCAGCCTCTCCCTCAACTCTGGGAACAGGCTTTCTTATTCCTCATGTGTCACCCCAAGCTGCCATCAGCTTTCTTTGGGAAGCCTTCTCAATTTCCCAGTCTCATAGAAAGATGTTTCCTCTGATGGAAGGTAAACCAGGGCAGGTGAAGTGTTAGACTGGAGAAGGTGGAGGCCAGGCAAACTTCAGAGGGAGGAAGGAGTATTCCAGCAGAGAAAATGGCAACGCACAGGCCTGGGTTGGAAGTGAACTTGATGGGATGATTTCCAGTTTGCCTTGCTACCTTCTGCGGTCTGGGCTCCTGGGGAGCTGGGCTGGTGGGGCAGAGAGTGCCTATGACTTGTATTTTGTGCCTCCCCCAGTTTCTGCCACACATGGGAAGAGCTCACCCTATTTTATAAAAGATTTCATTATTTATTTATTTACATTTAGAGAGAAGGGAGGGAGAAAGAGGGAGAGAAACATCGAATGGTTGTCTCTTATACACGCCCCTTCCAGGGACCTAACCCATAACCCAGGCATGTGCCCTGACCAGGAATTGAACCAGTGACCTTTGGCTTTGTGAGATGATGTCCAACCAACTGAGCCACACCAGTCAAGGATCACCCTGTTTTTGAGGTGGTATTTTGAAGATCTTTGAAAGAATGTAGAGGGGGGGAAAAGCCTGTAGTACATTTATTAAGTGGCACTATGAAAATGAGTTCTACTGTAGCTTCTGTCATGAGACTCGTAAATAGCATCTAATGTTTATAATCTCATTTTTGGAGGACTTTAATTTTGTTGTTCCAGGAATGTTTATAAAGTAGAAAGGAACTCCTGGTTGCATAACTGAGCAAGGGAAGCTGTTTCAGAGGGACCTGGGGAGATTTACAACACTCCCTGTCTCTGCCCTAATTAAGGCAATTGTGTTTTAATAGCTCCACGGTATCTTGTATATCTCGTACTAGAGGTAGCTGGGTTTATCAACAGCTTTTCCTCAAGAGGAGAGGGAAGACTTTCCTTTTCGAGTTATATGTTATAAAGCTGTGAGGGTGGGACAATGGCACACCTTCCTCCTCTACTATCCTGAGAGCACTAGGCCCTGCCCCCAAACTGCTGAATCTGAAAAGCAGTGCCAAGGGGTCGAGAAAGCTGCATTGGGACACAGCCTGCAGGTTATTGTCATGCCTGCTCAACTGTAAGGACCACTGAGATAAAGAAACAATTGTAATTGAGTCTTTTAAAAAAAATTTTTTTAATTTTTTTAATTTTTTAATTAATTAATTTATTTTTATTCAGTTACAATTGTCTGCATTTTCTCCCCTTCCCTCCACCCCACTCCAGCCAGCCCCACCTCCCTCCCCCACCTCTACCCTCCCCCTTGATTTTGTCCTTGTGTCCTTTATAGTAGCTCCTATAGACCCCTCTCCCCACTATCCCCTCCCCACTCCCTGAGGGACAAATACCATATGATCTCACCTTTAACTGGAACATAATCAACAAAAGAAAAAAGCAAACAAAATATAACCAGAGACATTGAAATTAAGAACATTCTAATTGAGTCTTTATGGGCCAGACACTCTGCTGGGTTCTTGCCGCTCAAAACGTGGCCCTCAGACCTGAAGAATGCAGGTCCCCTGAGAGCTTGTTAAATGATTCTCAGCATCCTCTGAGACCTGCCGAATTCTCCAAGCTACCTACGAGATAGATAGGATTATCACCATGGAAATCTTTGCTATATGTGTGTTTTTTTTTTTTTCTAAAACCACTCTTCTGCTTTTCATTGTATTTTCTTCTTCAGTTTGGCTATTTCCAGTAGCTCAGCAGCAATTTCCTTGTTCACAGTAAAGCTTCAATTTAACCCCATATATTCCACTTGCTGTGCCAACTTTTATTGACTTAAGTTCTTTCTTTTCCTAAATCTCCTCTGTCATTCTCCCTTCCCTCACTAGTTTTTTGTTTTTGTTTTTGTTTTTTTTTTTTTTTTTTTGACTACACCATTTATTAAGTGGCCTATTCAATTGCCCAACTCCCATAGTTTGGGCATTTAGAATTTTCTTTTTTCATGACCATTGTGGTAGGCAGCTTCAAAAACAGTTCTCAGTAAACCTATAACCACAGAGAAACTCCATTTCTTTAACGTGACCCTTTCTCCTTTCTGCCTGTCCACTCCCTTCCGTAATCCTTAAGACCCCAGGACATCAGATTCTGGGCAGCATCAAACTCTCTTAAGAACAAAATAGACCTAAGGGTCTATTGACCACAGAAACAGTTTGGGTCAAGCTCAAGATAATGTCTTGACTTCGGTTGTGATTCAGCCCCAGGCCCATGAAAACTGAGTGATCTTAAGAACCACACCCTCATGAAACCAGACAGAACAATGGCATGGCTGATGCCAGGGCCCAATATAATGATCAGCTACTCCTGACCCTGGCCCCGGCCCCGGCCCCAACCAGTCAGTACAGCCCAAGATCTCAAGTCCTTTAGCCACTTGATTAATGATTTTTTTCTTCTCTATATACCTATCCCCTGGAAGGCATCGGAAAGCCAGGCTTTGAGCTTTAGCTCACCTGTGCCTGCAGACTTGGCACCATTTCTTCAACTTATAAACCGTTACTTTCTTGGCTGCAAACTCCTTCTCAAATTTGATTGGGCTTTGATGCATGCAGGCAAATGGACCCCTTTACCCTAGTAGCAATCCTCACCTGCTGGCATGCATTCCTTTTAGTAATCCCCTCCCCTTGAGTTGGGCTGGACTTGTTTTTTATGAACAGATTATGGCCAATGTGATGGGATGTCCTTGTGAGATTAGGTTGTAAATAACGGTGACTTCTGTCTTGCTTACCCCTTTCTCCCAGGCTTTTCTTGGGTGGCTAACTCTGAAGAACTGAGCTGCTACAGTGTCAGCTGCCCTATGGCAAGGCTCACATGTCAAGGGACTAAGAATAATCTCCACCTGACAGCCATTAAGGAACTCAGGGCATCAGTATAAGAACTTGCAATGAACTGATTTCTTTCAACAGCCAATGAGTGAGCTTGGAATCAGACTCACCCCTCTGTTGAACCTAGAGATGACTTCAGCCTTGGCTGATAGCTTGATTATAGCCTGGGAGTTACCCAGAGCCAGAGGTCCCATTGAAGTCACACTTGGACCTGACCCACAGATGCTGTGGAATAATAAACGTTATTGTATAAAGCCACTGCATTTGGGGGTAATTCGATATGCAGTAATTGTAACTACCATCATGTTCCCATTATTGGAGGTTCATTGGGTCAAGGTCCAGTGTGTAGATTGTTGGAGAGTTTCACTCCTTGCTAATGGCGGAGAGGCTGCAAGTATTTTTTGAATCTGGTTTTCCTCCCTTTCCTGTGTACAGTGTAACCCCCATTTCCTGATGCACCCTGATTCCAGATGGAGGATGGGCCTGATAAAAGGTGCCTAGACATGGTGAATACCTGGCAGAGGCACCCAGTTTGGTTCCTAAAACACACCCCATTTGAGGAGATCCCTTCATGTTCTTACTCTTTGCTTATTAGCTGGTTGGATGCAGAGGACCAAAGCGACTTTAAGGGAGACTTAAAGGATAGTGAGCCGATGGAAGAAATTTGGTCCCAAGTGACTACTTTGAGGAGTGTCTCCTAGGAAACTGCGAATGAGGAACATTCACATTGAACTTTGTGGGATCAAGAATCAATCTTTGTTTCCTTAAGTCCTTGAGATGCCTAGATTGTTTGTTATGTAGTTAACATAGCTTCTCCTGGCCGTTCATTTATTCTCTTTGCAAATATTTATTGGCTACCAGGTACTACACTTATATTGATGCAGAGCCCAGAGTTTCTGCTTTAAAAAGTTCATAATAAATTAGGAAAGTAGACACACAAAAAGGCAATTTAATTGAACTATAATAGGGATATACTCATGGGTCTTGTTCAAATTCCTTTTACACATCAAGTACTCCCCCCACCCCCTGTCTTTAACAGCATGAACCTTACAACCTTCTTCATCACATTTACTGAATATCTACCATGTGTGGAGGCAGGAAAGTGTAGCTGTTTTGGATCACAATGAATTTGGCTCACATAGAAGTATTTTGTATGTAGGAGATCAGAAATGAAGTCACAGAAGGAAAACATGCCCAGACATTTGAAATGTGTTCACGAGGCACTGGGGAGCCATTGATGGTTATAGAGAAAAGATACAGAATAAACTTTTATTTTAGGAAGATTTATTAGGCAGAGGTATGCAGGGTGGCCTAGCAGAAAAAGGCAACATGCATGCAGAAGGTCTAGATGGAAGGCTAACTGCATAGTAGATCAGGCATGAATCAGCAGCGTCCTGCCTGAAGGCAATAGGAGAGGAAATTAATGGATAGAAGTTAGTTCTAAGAGAAAAATCTATAAATCTGGCTGAGAGAAATTCCCCCACATGATCTGAGAAGATTGCTTGGTGGTTAACTTTTTATTTCTTTCATTTGTATTTAAGGGTGTGTGTGTGTGTGTGTGTGTGTGTGTGTGTGTGTGTGTGAATGAATCATTTCAGAGTATAAGATGTGATGCTATATCTAGAAAAAGCTCTATTTCTAATAATGTTGTATTGAATTATATTTATCTTATACTTTATTCTGTAACAATCTCCCCCACTCCATTCACACACTTAGGAATGAAGTTAGCAAGACCTAAATATACTAAGTCAAGAAGACAGGGCTTCAACCCTGGTGGGTAATGGGAAATTGGGTAGGGAGGGGTCTATGATATTAGACATGACTAGCAGTAGGGGAGCCTGAGACTCATTGGGCTGCCCAGATGCACAGGGGCCACTCAGTCTGTGCTCATAAACCAATCACCAGCTGCATCTGCCTGAGGAAGGGAGGCTGCCATGGGCAGGAACCTTGTGGGAAGACAGCCCACGTGGCTAGGGCAGGCAGAGTCTAGGACATCAAAGTCAAAACCATTGTCAGTGAAGCAAGGACACTTTTCACTGGAATGACCCAGTTACATGGAATTCACCCTGTAGACATGCGAGAGAGGAGAATGTGGAGTCACAAGTTAGGACGAGATATCAGCTTTCCCAATCTCTTGGCCATGCTGGCGGATACCTGCAATTAGGTGTAAGTCATTAGTGAAGTTATTCTCTTTGTTAATTTGTGCTGAACTATTTCAAGGAGAGGTTTTTCCATTTGGACAACCTGCTTCAATGTGTCAGGACAAGGAAACATCTTGTATGTCTATTCAATCTCTTGTTATGCAATTTTCCCTTTCACATTCTTGCCGTGATCTTTGCAGAGAGAAAGACTAGGCCATTACCCATGGACAGTGATTGGTGGACTTTGAGCAAGAACACTAACCTCTAGGTGTCTTTATTCCTATATCAGTGTCACAGGCTGTGATAATTGTTTGGACAAGGTGGATATAAGGATGAAGTGACTTACCACATATGGGACACTCACTCCTAAGAGTTCTTGAAAAACTCAATAAAAGTTAGTTATGACTTTTATTTAAATAATTGATTCATCACTGAACAAAAACATAATTGTAGAATAGTCTGAAAAACAAAAGGATAAGATGAAAACCAAATTGTTGATTGAGTCATTTGGGAAAAAACAAGTCACTTGTGAAAATTAAAAGCCTTTTAGCTAATTGTTACTGGGCCTTGTGGAAGGAAAAAAACAAAACTTAATGCGTTTTTCCTGATTTTCAAGATTTCTTGACTTTATACAAGCATGGATACATCAAACCATTAGATTTATCTTACACAAAAAATATAAACTTAGAAAAGCCAACACGTTATATTACCTATTTCCATCATTTATTTATTTTTCCATTTAGTCAACAAATATTTATTTGAACTCATGTGTCAGACACTGAGTTAGACTTGTAACGTGTATAGTTTCTCTCATCAAATAGCTTTCCGTCTAGTGGAGGAAGCAGTGATGGACAAATCAATAAGTACCAAAAAAGGGTATGTACTTGGCAAAAAAAGGTGCCCTTAGGACTCTTGGAGGCCCCAGGAAGGAGGGAGAAGTTTCCAGAAAGGACTTCCCATAATGTCCTGTCGGACAGACCTGGGAGGAGGTGAGTCCTGGCAGATGCCGATGAAGAGATGCAGGGGAGCATGAGTCTGGAGAGCTACGCTTGTCAGACACTTGCTACTTCAAGTACAATTCAGACCAGCAACTTGGTTGGAAGTGCAGCATTGCAGTCTCCCCATGCAGGGTGAGAGGCAGATTGTGGAGCCAGGAGGGGACAGATTCTTGGAGAGCCTTCACATGCCACTGTGTCAATTGGAACTTACCGCCGTGAGCTCTTTGAAAGCTGTGACCCAGACCACTTCCTCTCAGTGCATCTCACAGCACATTGCGTGTGGATGGCCATTGCTGTGTCCAATGAATGCCGTGCTAAGGAACGTGACCACAAGATCTTTATCAGCTGACCCACCTCTGTTGCTTCACCCAACCTCTTGATCCACTGTTTAAAGGCAGAGTCATACCTTCTCTCTTACTCAGAAAAAAAGAAGACAGAGTGGTATTTATCTTCTCAAATAGCTCAGCACTGCGATGGCAGATATGGAGAAAAATAGATCCTCCTCCTCCTACATTGTTCCGGACCAATTGCTGGTGAATTCTCCCTGCTCCTACCTCCCAGTCTCCTAGGTGAGGACCTGGCCCTCCCATTTTAATGGTGGGGATAGCAAGCACAGGTTATTGTTGCTAATATTTCTAAAACCCTGGAAGGTCACCTGAGATTAGGACAGATGCAGCCTGAATGTAAGGTAGCGTGCTGCTATTTTAATTATGGAAGACACGATAAATAAAGGGAAGCCCCTGGAAAGAAGAGAAGAAAATCCAGCCCCAGCCCAACAGGTGAATAGGCTTTTACCAGAGCCTGGGGTTCAGGCTCGGGCTTCCCAGGGCCTGTGATCAAAGAGGAGGCAGAAGCCATGCAGACCTCATCTCCTTGACAGTGTGATCCTGCTAACCCGTTTTCCTCAGTAATGAGCAGAGGCTGTCTTGAAGAGGACAGAAGTTGGAGATAAGTTCGCACACCTGTGTGTGTCTTTTACTCTCCACAACATATGTTTACACCTATGAAATGGTACCCCGCTTTTGCTTAGAAGGAGAGAGTCATTTGCTCTGCGGAGAAACACGTGTTTACTCTCTCTGAGGCTGTTTGAGGCGATCCATTTTGCTGGAAACAGACAGAGCAGGTTTGTGCCTGCGAATCCACAGAGGCTCCAAGGCTGCATTTCCTGAGGAGGAGGTTGTGCTGTTAGGCACTGTAATTTTTCGATTTTGTTACACACACGATGTCTCGGAAGATGGATATGTCTTTTCCAACAACCATCATTTTTATATAAAATAGAAGGTATTCACGTTATATCTTCATCTTCTATATCTCAACTAGTAACAATATCAGAACTACTCCCTCCTGACAACTATATTCATTTCTCATTAAAGATATTTCATGTTTTATTCAGGAATTTAAATGAAGCTATCAGAGCCTGGAATGGCATCCACTTGGAATAATTGTATCTCACTGATGCCAGCCCCAAGAGTTCTAATTAATATATATTTAGCTCCCTGACTGTCTTTAGACCAAACGGCTGAGCGTAGAAGACAGGAAGAAAAAACACATTGAGATTTGAACAGGAAAAGTCTTGCTTAAAAGAGGGAATTTTTGGTAATTGTGCATTTCAAGTGCTCTGTTCTAATATCTATGACAGAAATTATGTTCTGGCCACCAAACGCTTTATGAAAAATGGACTACTTGACAATAATTATTTTTATTGATCACACAATGAAGTTATTAATTTTTAAATCTCCTTTCTTTTGTTGCTGTTATTACAGAAATGTCCACGCCCAGGGAATTATATGTGCTCGTAATCCTCCTTAGGTCTTCTCTCCTCTTTCCTTTCTCTGTCCTTTCTTCCTCTGACACCGCACTATTAAAAAGAGATCTTCTTCCTTTTTGCCAATGAGAAAATAACTGGAGCCATCTTGGGATTACTCGTCCTCCCTAAACCCATCATATAAAAAGAGCTAATTGGGTACCAACCTCATTCCTTATGGGGTTTGCCATTCCCCCTTATTCCCTCCAACCACATCCCCATCCTCGCTTGCAGGAAATGAGTTTAGGGACATTTCTTGTGCTGGTCTAACGTTGGAATTCATAGCACTTGTGTTCACTTAGAAGCCTCCATTCACTTCAGGCCCTGGGATGCCATGGGACTGTGGTTTATAAATCACTGCGGTAGTGCGCTGCGTGCAGCGATCAGGACCCCTGTGAGCTCCAGTCCTATTGAATTGCACCAGGCAATGGAATGTCCTTAAGAGTTTACAGTAAGGAAAGACAAAGGTCTTATAAATAGAACAATTCGGCTGACCTTACACCATTTACAAGGCACTATTGAAAAGGGAAAGGGTGCTTTTTTCCTTTGTTTTCAATCTCAGTCTCATTCACTGCTGAGGGTAGCTCTCCAATAGGACATACAGTAAATTGGGGTTTAGAAATCGCCTGCACCAAAAACTTGAGTTGTTACTTAAACAACTCTTGGGGATCATTTAGTAGTTTCTTAGTTTGCCGTAAACCTACCGGGAACCTGGTTTACACGGGGAAGATTTGTGCTCATCCCTGGCCCTCCTCAACAATGATGTCATCGCCACTTGTCATTGATGTGAGAGAGGCGGAGGCAGGCTCCTGTGTTTGGGACACGTGTGATGTGGTGAGCCCGTTTCTCATTGTGAACCCGGGATATAAAACTGTGTTTATTTCACTGGGGGTGTTATTAGGCTCACTGTGATAACAACAGAAAGAATGACTTAGTGTACTGAATGCTTATCTTGTTGGGGCACGGTACTTAGTGCTAAATGTCCATTTTCACACTCAGTAACAAAGATAATAGTGTCACTTGTTGTAAGTGACATTCTTACACCAATCTGGATAATACTTTTAAAATCTATATTTAACCACGTTACCATCTGCCACTCCCCATGGAAATCAGACAGGGTATTCTGGGGGAAATGCAGAGTTTTTGAGATTTCTGTTAGAAGGTAGATCCAGTCTATTTCCCGGTGCGTCCAAGTGGGCATCTCTCTGAGTGAAAACAGTCTTCCTGGAATGGGGGTTGGGGAGTGCGCAGAAGTGCTCAGTTGGTTTCCAGATACATTAGCACACAGCCTTACTGACTACCACTTCCATTTGACCAGGCTCAGAGGGGCTTTTATTATCTGGAAGGCCTCACTGCATGGGCACGATGACAGTTGTGTCATGAGAACAATAACCAGAAACAGATGCATGGAATATTCACTAATATGTCAGCAACTACCATGCATGTCAGCAGTGTGCATCCTCACCAGAACAAAAAAAAAAAAAAAAAAAAAAAGAAAAGAAAAAAAAAAGGAAAAGACAGAACATTTATTTCCACAAAGCCAATTTCCATGCCAAACCGAGCATCTGTCTGGCTTTTGTGTTTGGTATAAACAGGACTCACACACACTCAAAAATAATGTCAAAAGTTCAAAGGGTGGAGAGTTGAGAATTCTCACGTGGGTAAATAAATGAGGTCTGTGGATTGGCTGGCCTTCACTCGGCTTTACATGAAGTGTCTCCTTGGGGCCAGGGTGATGTGTGGCTTTGATTCTCTGCCCTTGTCCTTCCATAACCTGGTTTGGAATGTAGCCCAGTCCTAAGAGATTGGGGGTCACTCCAGCTTGATTGTGTAAGGTCAGAAAATGGAATGAAGCTAGGATATCTCAATTGAGATTTGAGTGTATAAAAGTATAAATCAAAAAAGCAAAATCCTTGAAGGTACACCTTGCAGCTGTTGCTACAAATGAAAGGTTTCAAAGTAAGTAGATACAAGAATGTTCAGGCTAGTGCAACTAATAATCCTTCTCGAGTTCTATTTGAAGAATGCAAGAATACAGCCAAACCCTGAAAAGTGAAGAATACATATTATTTCAAGCAAGATGCTGCCCTGAATTCTTTAATTTTGTACTATTTCAGGGGCACTAGTTTGAGTATTTTGACCAAAAAATAAATCCCTTCTCTCACATGCTATTTAGTAGCATGCAAATTAATAACTCTACTGAGGAACATAAGTAAATATCAGAATTTATGGGATTTTTTTTTGTTCTTGGGAAGTCTGGTTAATCTCAAAGTTGAGCCACTCATTCAGGAAGGAAAAAAAGTAAGAGGATTTTGTTTGCTGTTACTCCTAAATGCCACGGTCTCATTTGGCTGTAGGATATTCATGATTTTATGTTTATTTAAACAGACATATCTCTAGTTTATGGGCATATTCCAGAATAGAACTGCATGTTGCTTGCAGTGTAATTCTTATGGGCAAACACCTGATCCCCTTTAATAAAAGATAAAAGGGGAATGATTTTCTTGCCATTCAAAGACGATCCTGTGTCTTGCTCACAGACACAACCTTGTAACTTGACCTTTCAAACCAGTACATGTGTCCCATGTATGGAACTCCAGGTATAGTGCGTACAAATGACTCTTCCAGCTGCCAGTTAAAAATCTACTCTAGTAGAACTTGTTTGAATCCAGGATTATAAAGTAAGACTTAGGAGGTGGCGAGGTGTCTGTGATGGGTATTGAGAATTAACATTAAACTGTGTCACATTACTGCTCTGTAAAGTACCATCAAAGCAACATTTTCTCAGGCCCTTGCTTTAAAGCTATAATTTCCCTCCATGGTCAAAAAAACATTCCAATTTTCAGAACACTCACCCTTAATGCATTTATTTTTTAGGTTATTTTTTTCATGTTTGGAGGAAGGCAGTGGATCATAGTTACACAACTGTGCATGTATCAGCTAAATCAACATTTTTCAAAGTCTTTTCTGTGACACACAGATCCAAAGGAATGTTGGTAAATTATAGGCAACTAAAGAGACTCTGGGGGGGCAAAAGTTTGAGAAATGCTGAATTACATGTAGTCAAAGAGTTGTATTAAATGTGGAACGTCCTAGAATCTTTAATATGCAAAGCAGCAAGTCATTTCTCGGTGGAAGATAATATGTATATTGTTTCTCCATATTTTTAAAAAAGTTGTGAATCTCTCTTTCTGAGACCATGTTTACTGGTCTAACGTTCTAAGGAATGAACTTAGGAAATGCATTGCTAGGTACAATGGCACATACCTTAGGCTACTTGACTAAGAAAGCTGCTGCTTTTTAAGATGGTTAATGTCAGGAGCGAGTGACATTGGAGTTTACATGAGCTTAACTGGTCTATGTTTTTGTCTAAACCAAGCTGAACAAAATGAGGGCTTTGCAACTGAAAAGGCTTTAAAACATGCTAACTTACCTTTTCAGCAGACACCCACAGATAACTTCATAAATCATTGAAAATGTGACAAGGCAAAGAAAATCTGATCGGATGACTGTCCAAATAATTATAGTTTATTCTTCAGCATTTTCTCATTGAAGTCACATTGTCATCTGACTAGTCTGCTTGACACAACTAATTATTACTATCCGAGGAAAGAAAAAAGCCTCAAAATGTAGTTTAACCAATTCTCGCCATTGTAAGTAATTGTGGCAAAAAGAGAGAGTGGAGAATGGAAATTGAAATATTTCCCTCTTTAAACTTCTGCTCTGGCTTTCCTACACAGGTTTCTCTGCACCCCTCTTGTCTTTCTTCCCTTTTCCTTTAACCTCTCCTGTGCCCATTCATCTGTCTCTTTGTCCTGCAGTTTTAGCCTTTGGTCTCATCACAGAGATCCTAGATGGACAAAACCATTGAGAAAGGCCCCTGGGGCTGTACCATGGCTCACTGAGTCCTATGGGTCCTGCCCAGCCTGACATCCGGGGCTGGGACCTTGACCTAGCATTCAGTCTTCCCCGGTTCCATTTCTTCCTGTGTAAGATGATGCTGTCGGACCAGGCATCTAAAGTCTCTGAGAGCCCTAGGCCCATGACTCTACTTTTTTTTTTTTTTTTTTTTTTTTTTTTTTTTTTTTTTTTTTTTTTTGAGAAATCTACAACCTCAAGGCAACTTCAGAGTTATCAATAATCGGCAAACTATGTGCCTTAAAAGAAATGACAATCAAAGAGGGCAATAGTCAAATCCACCTGTGAAAAAGGAGATGACTTTCCAAAGGTGTGTGTTCTTCAATTCTGATCACTGCCTGGATGCTAAAATGGACCTCTCTTTTGGGGCCCTTTAACGGACAGCTCCACATCAAGCCCTCCCATATTCATCGTTGCCAGGGCTGTAATCAAGGGATTAACTTGAATATCCGCCTGGGTTCCTCTGCAGCAAGAGTGATGACAGAACTCGCCTCTTCACCACTGTCTTTCACAGAGAAAGGAAATTGCACTCTGTGCCTGCTCACATCCAGGAGACAGGAATTAAATCACTACTGAAATGGAAGCATTCGACTCTGATGGCTGCTTTTCTCCGTGATTATTTCTTAAACACAGCCTCCGTGTATGTGGAAGCCCAAACCCAGGAAAATAAAAGCACCTCATTGAAAGTAAAACTGCCTAAATATTTCGACTCAAGAATACATCGCGTTTGCCTGAATTCAGTGTTGCTTTCCTGTCCTGGCTGGTCCCGAGATTATTCCAGGGAACACGTTCCAGAGGACGAGAATGAGGCCAGTGGACGCTGACATTAAAAGGACATGGCATCTGCACAAGGCGAGAGAGGGGGCTGGTTGCACAAATTAAAGTCAAACACATCACCACTCGATTAGTGGACATGGACTTGAGTGTGTTCTCTAGGATTTCCCCCCCCTCCAAGTCACAGGGAGACAATTAAAACAAAGGGGCAACTTCATTTGTTTCCTATCATCATCTCCTCTCACTTTCCCTAGTCCTGGTTTCTTACTGTTTATCACAAACACAAATCACAAACTGAAGACAAGAAGAAAAATTGAAATGTAGGTACCTATTTAATTTCTCTCTGACTTGTTCTGGTCAATGGGAGTTTTCTCCCAAATGCAGCTTAAAAATATAAAACTACCAAGAAAAAAAATGCATGCATGTTGTGTTGGAACAAAATTAGTTCTCTTACTGCCAAAAATCAGATAAATAGCATATTTTCTAAAAAAAATAAATTTAGGGTTTGATGGTCCCACCTTTTCACATGCTAGAGGATTCCTTTCAATGGGTGAGTTCACCCCAAGAAGCACTTTAATTACTTGCTATGTTAAAATATTTTTTTTATTATATTGAGAGAAAGAGAAGGGGAAGCAGAAATGAGTGAGAGACATTTGTGTGGGAGAAGTCTAAAGCTGTATGTGGGAGGCAGAGAGTTTAAAATGCAATGTCTTTAATGAAGAAAAATTTCATTCCCACAGTAGGGAGAGGTTTTGAAAATGTTTCATGGCCTGCTGCCAGGGTGGGGGGGCCATTCCATGAGGCAGCAGGGTGGTGAGTGGAGCTTGCAAAGGCAAGCTTTTGTAACCACTAGTTACAAAAAGTTTGTTGTTTTATTATTTTTTAAATCACATTAATTTCTGTCAGGGAACGCGGAGTGAAGGACTCACAGGTCTGGTACAAGGAGGAATAGTTAGGAGACACTAGGAGGAAGAACTCAAGTAGCTTCCTGCACTCCTTCCGGCCTGAAACTTCCTTTGTTCCGATATTCTCGACACAGCTGTTTCCTTTTCAGTCACAAACCCCAGCTGGTAGAGTCTCCACCTCCTGGCTCCTGCTGCACATAATGTACAGCAAATCTGAATGCTGATAAGAAATACCCTTTTTTCCCTATCCTCCTCCCCCTGCCACCCTAGCCCCATATTCCCTTTGATCTTCATGGGGAAGAGTAGTGAGAAAAAATGGCCAGAAACATTTCACATTCAGACCTTCCAAATGGCAAAGTAAATCCTTGAAAATATTTAGAATCTCAGATTTCTAGTTGGAAGCATTTCAGAAACCTCCTTTGTGAGACAGAAATTGATGGTTGGCATCACTTTTCCAGCTTGCTTTTTAGAAATCAGTACATGTTAACAAACATTAGTGTGTGAGCTACTCTTTGGTAGAAACTGGAATATAACTGAACTCAATGTAAAAGAAGAAATAAACAGTAAGTGGTAGTCCTTCCTTTAAAAGTTTACAATTTTATTTATTGCTGTCTCCATTCAGATTTGGGTGTAAAAAGTAAGGAAAAGGCTAGGTCCCTCTCATGGGGGAATTTACTAATAAGTTTAGAAGAAAAGACATGTAGGTAAAAAGAAGGAGAAAATAATGCAAAGCCATATGTGAGTCATTGCAAAATATTGGAGCTTTTATCCTATGCCTTGATGTGTGGCTGGAATGCAGGATAAGAAAGGGTCCGCAGAGCCACTGCATTGGGGAATGGAAGGGGGGAAGGATGAGTCACGGAAAGCCCATGGTAGGAGGTGTTCTGTCTGAGTGCATAGGGAAGGAGGTCAAGACAATGGGAGATGGCTTCAACAGAAGCCCAAAAGGGGAGACACAATCTTTGGATTTCAGATAGGCCTTAGAATGCATAGGAGCTGCTGCCTCATTAACCACAGGACACAGTGAATTGTGGAGAAGGATGCTGCTCCATGTTCCAGGTTGCAGAGACCTCAGAAGCAAGAGAGGATGCAAGCAGAACCAGTGCCCTCTCTCTTCCCCATGACACCACTCTGCCTCCAGCTCTCTCTCTCTGAAGCCTGCATGGGTAATTCTCATGCAGTGTAATTGGGAAGGGCTTGCACCTCTGAGACAGAAGAGAGGATGGGTTTACAACTTAGCTGTGCCACTTATTTGCCATATAATCTTAGGGAAGTCAGTCTACACTCTAAAATTTTCAGATTTCCTATTGGTAAACTGGCAATAAATTGCATCTTGCCCTTTGGGCTATAATGCGGATTAACCAAGGGATTAATCAACTAGCTGTACAGTGCCATAAATGTTTGCTTTATGTAGTAATAATACAAGTTACCATTATTAAGGAAGAGGATGTATTTAGGTTGCTAGGGGATTAACTTAGCTTGAGTCAATATGTTCTCTGAAAAGATGCAAAGAAATTCATCTAGGCAGATAAAACCATCAAAGTTATATTGAAAAGCAATTGATAACAAATAATGCTTACTACGAACAAGAGAATCTTTTATATCTTGTTTTAGTTTATAAAATGATCTCTCCAAAGGGAATTTTAAAAATACTTCTTAAACAAAAGTTAGCACAGTGAATAATTGATGCCCACAACCACTTTCTACAGTTTATTGAATTATTATAGTCTATGGTCATTAATAGCATGGATGGTTGAGCCAGGCTGCCTGGCATTGGAACCCAGCTCTGCCATTGAGGAGCTGTGAGGCACTGGGCAAGTCACTTAACCTCTCTGATCCTCAGTTTCCTTATCTACAAAGTGGAAATTAGGTTGCAGAGGGGAGTAAATGAATATATATACAAATGTCTTTGAACAATGTCTGAAACATGGGTGCCAAGTATTATTATTAAAAATAATCCTCTGGTTATATAAATAATAAAGATAATAATGAATGAATACAATTAAAATAAAATAAAACAAAATAAATAATATAATAAACTAATTATTACTAAATAAACATTAAATAATACAACTATTACCAGTAGACTTCTTGTGATGAAAACATAACTAACTAACTTAAAAGTTTTGGAGTGTCCTTTCTGTTATTTATATGGATGGATGCTCTTTAAATAATTTGCCTGCCTGTATCTAGACGTTACTTTGTACCAGGTGGCAGCAATCACAGTGATAGGCTCAGTTTGGGGGGTGAAATAATCAGTCTTACAGAGTTGAAATTGAAATTCTAAGCCTGTAAGTACTTCATGTTTTATAGGGCCTACAACTACTTTTGTGTTTGATATCTCAATTCTCATACTATGCTATCCATTGTGGTTGGGAAGGGGGTTTCTTTTAAACTTTCTAAAATCCGCCCGTAGTACAGCTACTTCTTTGGGCTTTTCCAAAGCATTAGTGAGACATCCAATTACTGCATTGCCTCCCAAAGTGGCCAGCAGCACCAGCACCAGCTGGGAGCCAACTAGAAATGCAGGGTTCTTGGGTGCCCCCAACCTGTGGCATGAGAAGCTCTGGGGTGGGTCCAGTGATCTCCCACCCTGGATGAGAGCTGCTGATGCCTACTCAGTCTGAGGACTATTGTGGTACATCAACCTAAATACCAGAGTTGGCATAAATCAAGCATTAAACAAGTAATTATAATGGCTGCTGGACATCGTTGGAGAAGTGTGCACACATTTTCCCCCCTCCACTCCAATTTCTGTTTCTTGCTGACACACTCTTCCTCTTAGATGTGTTAATATTACTAGCCATGCCATGTTGAAGTGACTTTCCCTTGAGCCTCAGAGTCATTTCTGTCACCTCCTATTATGTACTGATTTAATTAGTTTAACCCTTGGAAGGCACCCTTCGTTTCAACTTTGTAAACTGCACACCCCTGCTCGTGATTTACCTTTCCAGATGGGTGCCAGTGATTATAATACTCTTTTTAAGAACACACACTTATGGGTGGTTGGCAATGATTAGTTTAGGACCTGGTGTGGTTTCATAGGGAGGGTATGTTTAAAATGCACATGCTGCGATCTTGCTGTTTGAAGAGTGGCCATTACTAGAGAAGCTCTGTCAGGCCTGGGAAGGAGAGTGGATGGGGAACTAGAGGAATAGACACCATAAGCAAACCTGGACAAGTGTTTTAGAGTGGGACTGGAATTCTGGTGCAATTTCAGGGCTGATGGTCATTGGAGGCTGTGGCAGAGGCATTCAATTCTGGACAAATCTCAGACGTTTGTGCTACTTTGGTCCATGTAAGCTGAAGGTAGGAATAGACAGATACATTCTTCCATCATCCATCCATCCACCCATCCATCAAATATCTATTGAGCATCTCCTATATGCCTGACTCTGGTATCGCAGTGGACAAACAGAAAGATATCTGCCCTGTGAGGTGGATAAAGCTATTAGCATTAGGTGTGACTACACATAATAGACTGTGCTATCTCTAACTATTATGGCTGACAGGAGATACCATTTATTTCTCATTCGTGTAAAAAAATTTAGAAGGGTAGTTATACAGTAGCTCCATAGATGTCCTTCAGTTCTTTCCAGTGATGGCTGGCTTCTTCCAGAAAGAGTGTTCCATGTGACTAAGGCAGAAAGCTCCTTATAACTACAGTGGTACCTTCGTACTCATCAATTCATTCTGGAACTCATGACGAGTGTCAAAACCAATGAGCACCGAACAATGAAGCATTTTCTCTTGTGGGGCAGTGTGGTGACTCGTACAAGTTCTAGCAAGTGCCACAGGTCTCGAATAAGTGCCGAGTGCTGAAACATTTTTTTTTTCTCACCAAAATATGATGAGTACAGGGTTGGAAGCGATCTGAAGCCAACAAGTACCGAGGTGCAACTGTAGCTTGACAGTCATCTTCTCCCTCAACTCACTCAGGCCAATTCAGACTTAAGGGACAGGCAGTTAAACTGCACATGTCATTGGGAGGAGTGGCAAAAGTTTGCAGCGTTATTTAATGTACTCCAAAGTGATTGCAGAAGAAAACCAGCTAGGAAGTCAGTTGGCCAAGCCTGGAACTCGGACTTTCCTTTGTATCATGAGGGTCCAGGCAGCAGGTCTTGGTGCTTTTAAAGAGTCGATTAAACAGGTTGATTTTTTTGAAGCATGGAAGATCATAGCTGGTTGTAGGACACCAGGAGGCGGTAAGATGTTGTGGCCATGGTATCTTTCTTTAATGCCCAGATTGCAGCACTCTGGAGCTTGCCCTGGGGCTTTACACTCAGCCCTTTAGGCTGAGTCTTCTACTAATTGTAGCTGATAGTATTGGTTATCCTTTTTCCCTAAACCTCCTTTCCCTACCCCTTCCTGTTGAACAACTGGGCCGCTGCTCCGTTGTCTCTTTCATATTTGTGAATACTCTCTCCAGTCTGGGAAATCAGATTGTCTCATTTAAATTTAATTTGAATTTCTGTTTGAAGACTCAACCTGAGACATCAAAGAGAATCCAAAAAATGCACTACAAAATAAATGATCAAATGACTTCTGAAAACATTGCATTTCTTTATCTGGAAATATTGGATCAAAACTCCAATTTCTTTTATTAAAATGAAAGGGAGACTTAAAAGAAATTGCCGTGTAAGTCTGACATGGCATTTAACCAACAGACAAACCATTATAACCTTGTAGGGTTGTAACCATGCATTCTCTCTCTAGTTCATAGTGACTGAGATTCTTCCAGTCACTAAGCTTCGACTTGGCTTCGCATTAGTTTTCTTCGAGTCATGAAAATGCAGGTCACAGAGGCCTAATTTACAATATGGGGATAATTTGTCAGTTTATGTGCTCAAAACAGAATATGTTTTGTGTTGAAATGTGGACTTTGAGAAACCAACTTCTCAAACAAAAATTTTACCTTAATTATTTGTGCATTTAATTTTTGAAGATCTGAAGGCCCTTTCCTCCATTTTAATATACTTAGAAGTGGACAGTAGAAGAATCGTAGTGACTTAGTACTCAATGCCAGTCCCGGCAGGTGCTTGGGAAAACGTAACAGAAGCAGGGCATGCAGCCTGCCCTCAGGGGTGCCAAGGCACTCTTCCCAGAGGGAGGGAAAAGAGCACCTGGTGAACAAATAAGCCATCACAGCTGGTCCCCCAGCAAGAGTCTGATGGATGATCAGAAACTTGAGTGAGTCATGTCTTGACTTGTCAGGAACTAAAAGCCCAAAGTGATGGTAGAGAAGTCATGGGTTTTGGAGACAAGGAATTGAAACCAAAGGTTATGATCCAGAGGGAACCCTTCCAGCTGGGGTGAGTGGAGATGATTTCCTTGTTTTCTGTTGGTCAATAGAACTGTATTGGAAGAATCCATAACAAAGAGTTAAAATCAAGAATTATTTTTTATTTCATTTTTTTAATCCTCATCCAAGGACATTTTTCATTGCTTCTAGAGAGAGAGGAAGGGAGAGAGAGAAACATTGATCAGTTGCCTCCTGTACATTCCCCAACTGAGTTTGAACCCACAACCTGGGTATGTGCCCTGACTGGGAATCAAACCCACAATCTTTCAGTTATGGGAAGATGCTCCAACCAACTGAGACACATGGGCCAGGGCAGAAAATATTTTTTTAAAGAGAAGGAAATGACTACGGAATTTTAGGAAAGGAGTAACATTCCAGCCAGGTACTTGTGGAGTTGGCTGCTTTGTGTGTGTATAGGGAAATCAGCTGATGGACCTTTTGCCAAAACCCATTCTCCTCTCTCCTGCTATGGAGTTGAAGGAGAGGCTTCTAACAAAGACAACTGAATTTGTCTGTTCGATCAAAGTATAGCAATGTGAAATCTGTCTTGGCAACATGGTTCGGTTTTCAGAATGACTGGAGAGATACAAGAGGAGTGACAAAGGGAAAGAATCCTGTAGGAGAGTAAACCCCTCCAACAAAACAGCAAGTCTCTCCAAGAGAAAGAATGGCTGGAGGGAAGCTTCTTGAGGCAGGCAGCTTTGCAGGATCTAATATCCAAGTTTATATTAATTCTGGTTCTGATGTGTGCTGAAGCCCCTCTGCTTCATGCCCTCATCCCTACTAGGTACCTTAGTGATGGTGCTTTTGTGGGGGACAGTGGGGGAAAGGAGGCCTTTTCCTGCTTGGGGAAATGAAGAGGGAGTCCCTGAGGACAGCAAGCACAGGGGGCGAGATACTGGTGCTTCACTAGCAGTGAAGCACACTGCAGTGTGGACCATCATAGAGATGTGAGCGGATAATCCCTTCCACCTCTTCCCCCACCAATACCAGAGGAGCTTGACCCCTCAAGTGTGTGTGTTCATGTGGCTGTGTGTGGAAGAGCCTTGGGGAGGAGAGCCAGCCCTGCACTTGGAATGGAGATGAGCTAGTCAGATGAGCTTCTGATCATGTATGTCTGCATTTTAGAGGAGGCAGCAATGTCCATGTGGATGCCAGAGTGATTAGAGTCTGCTTTTCTCAGAAAGGAAATCTCTCATGCACCTCCCTGGCAGCTTTGACTCCATATCAACAAGCCTGCCTTGCACTCCTCCACATTGCTCTGGTCCCTGCAGGATACTGCAGAGGGCTCGTCTGGTCCTCTTTTTATTAAGTTCAGCAATAGGAGTTTCTGCCCTTCCTCCTGGGATGTCTTTTATATTTCTGTGTTATGAACTCACTGTATGGATTTTGGAAGTTGTTATTTTAATTGATCAAACAAGCAACAGAGAATTGTCTGCCAGTCCTGACTCAGTAGAATCTGAGATTGTTCCAACATTAGAAAAATTTCCAACTGAAAAAGGTGATAGAGGAGGCAGGGGTGGGGGGGGAGGGGAGAGTTGCAGATCTCTGCCTAGCCACAGTCCCATTTATCCTTGATGTGTATTCCCTCCAGATTTTGAAAAAATACTATCTAACCTAAGTGCCTTTTCTTCCTAAAGACCAAAAATAATAGAGTGTTTTTCTAACTGATAGGTGTAGGAATTGTGGCTTATCAAAATGTATTGATTTTGATATGTTCAGTCAACATGACTATCAAATCTGGCCACTGTCTCCATCCCCTTGGCTTCTGCCTCAGATAAAATCCTCATCACCCAGCTCTCCAGCTTCCAATCCTCCACACTGCTTCCCAGGCTATTTTTCTAAAACACATGTCATCGTAGCTTGCCATTTCCTTGCTCAAAGTGTCACAGTGAATATCTCTTGCCCTCCCAAATCTGGCTTTTCCTGCTCATGGCCCCTAACCCCCCTCCCATCATTAAGCAAGTTAACCATGTAGAGAGACCTTCGAAGTAGATGGGTCATCCTTCAAGTACGACTTGCTCTTTCATTCTTCCACACCTTTCGCATCTCATCCCCTAACCTGCCCTGGCCACTGCTATCCATTGGACCATCAATTCCTGGACAAACTTATTAATGAGTATTTCCTGTGAGCTATACACTGGGAGTACACTTTTTAAGATAATGCCTCCATGTGCAATGATTAGTAAAGGGGCATAAAGGAGATCCTGTCTTCAAAGACTTGTATTATAAAAGAGAAAAAGGAATAAACCAGTATTTTCATAAATGTGGGATTATTCTTATAGCGTAGATTTGAGGAAAACAAGCAGTGACATAATGCTCAGCCCTTAGCATGCAAAAACAAGATGATACACCAAAAGGAATAAACAAAACAAAAATTCTTTTTTTAAATATATTTATTGATTATGCTATTGCAGTCGTCCCATTTCCCACCCCCTCACTCCACTCCATCCTGCCCACCCCCTCCCTCCTACATTCCCCCCCTATAGTTCATGTCCATGGGTCATACTTATAAGTTCTTTGGCTTCTACATTTCCTACACTATTCTTAACCTGCCCCTGTCTATTTTCCACCTATCATCTATGCTACTTATTCTCTGTACCTTTCCCCCGCTTTCCCCCTCCCACTCCCCTGTTGATAACTCTCCATGTGAGCTCCATTTCTGTGGTTCTGTTCCTGTTCTAGTTGTTTGCCTAGTTTGCTCTTGTTTTTGTTTTAGATGTGGTCGTTAATAACTGTGATTTAATAGCTGTCATTTTTACTGTTCCCATTTTTGATCTTTTTTTTCTTAGTTAAGTCCATTTAACATTTCATATAATAAGGGCTTGGTGATGATGAACTTCTTTAACTTGACCTTATCTGAGAAGCACTTTATCTGCCCTTCCATTCTAAATGATACCTTTGCTGGATACAGTAATCTTGGATGTAGGTCCTTGCCTTTCATGACTTGGAATACTTCTTGCCAGCCCCTTCTTGCCTGTAAGGTCTCTTTTGAGAAATGAGCTGACAGTCTTATGGGAAGACCTTTGTAGGTAACTGTTTCCTTTTTTCTTGCTGCTTCTAAGATTCTCTCCTTCTGTTTCATCTTGGCTAATGTAATTATGATGTGCCTTGGTGTGTTCCTCCTTGGGTCCAGCTTCTTTGGGACTCTCTGAGCTTCCTGGACTTCCTGGACGTCTATTTCCTTTGCCAGACTGGGGAAGTTCTCCTTCATTATTTGTTCAAATAAGTTTTCCATTTTTTGCCCTTCCTCTTCTCCTTCTGGCACCCCTATAATTCGGATGTTGGAATGTTTCAAGATGTCCTGGAGGTTCCTAAGCCTCTCCTCATTTTTCCGAGTTCTTGTTTCTTCATTCTTTTCTGGTTGGATGTTTCTTTCTTCCTTCTGGTCCACACTGTTGATTTGAGTCCCAGTTTCCTTTGCCTCACTATTGGTTCCCTGTACATTTTCCTTTGTTTCTCTTAGCATAGCCTTCATTTTTTCATCTAGTTTTCGACCAAATTCAACCAGTTCTGTGAGCTTCTTGATTACCAGTGTTTTGGACTGTGCATCTGATAGGTTGGCTATCTGTTCGCTGCTTAGTTGAATTATTTCTGGAGCTTTGAAGTGTTCTGTCATTTGGGCCATTTTTTTTTTGTCTTGGCGCATCTGTTACTTAAAGGGGCGGAGCTTTAGGTGTTCCCTGGGGTGGGGTAACTCTGGTCGCTGTGCTGTGACACTGTATGTGGGGGAGGGGCTGAGAGGGAGCAGTGGCGCCTGCTCCACTCTCTGCTGGATTTCAGTCACTCCCTCTGTTACCCACAATCAAACTGGGCCCCTCTGGTGCTGGTTCCCGAGTGGGTGGGCTTGTGCATGCTCTAGGCCCCCATGGGTCTCTCCAATGACCTCTTTTGTGAGGCTGGGAGTTTCTCCTGCTGCCGCCCCAACCCCCACGGGTGTTTTCACTCAGAGGTTTGAGGCTTTATTTCCCCGCGTTGGAGCCCTGGGTTACGTGGTCTTCTTCACTCCCCCGCCATTTGTCCAGGTTTATCTGTGCGCGAATGTGGGGTTGCAGGGTCTGCTAGTGTTCAGACTGCTACCCCGTTTGTCCCACGCTCTGCCAGTCTCGGTCCCGCCACGGCCACGCAAGTCCTCTCCACCCTGGCTGTCCATCTCCGCCCCTCCTACCGGTCTGGATGAATGTTTGTTTTTTATCTCCTTGGTGTCGGACTTCCTTGCCGTTCGATTTTCTGTCAGTTCTGGTTGTGCGAGGAGGCGCAGTGTGTCTACCTGCGCCTCCATCTTGGTTCTCCAACAAAACAAAAATTCTTAGTTCTCCGAGGCTATCATTCCGCAGAATTTCAACAAATTACACAACTTATTATAAATTTATTATATTATTGTTTGCTCTTTGTATTATTATAATTACTTAAAATTAATTTTAATGCAAAAAAAACTATAGCAGGTTGGGTTGATACATGGAAGTTGTATGGTATTTACATGCCAAATAGCAAGCTAATGTGGGAACATATAAAATATTTTGTAAACTATTATTAAAACACTGAATTTTGCAGAAAAATATATTCTAAGTCATGGGATATTGTTTCAACAAAGAAGCTTGATAATGAAATTTTGGGGCAACCAAGCACTGTAATAATGAGCTAATATCCAGGATAAGCAGGCTAATCAGGTAGAACACATAAGCTGGAAACAATATTGGGATGCAGGGGGCACAGTGAGAATATGGAAGATCAGGGAGAGGGGGACAAGGCAGGGGGAAGAGGGGCAAAGAGAGGGGTGGAGATGAGAATCCATGCAGCAGGTACAACGGAGATGGGAACAGCGAGAGGATGGGAAGGAAGGAAAGAGACTGCAAAGACAAGACAGGAAGAGGAAAAATAAGAAACGAGAATCACTAATTTTTACTTGTATAAAGATCAGCTCCTTGTTGCTTCTAAGTTGGACCTTTGTGAATATTTAGTACATCTTTCGGACCTTGCTAATAATATACAGTTAACCAGGAAAGAATTTTTTGTAGCCAATGGGTAAAGTTGAATGCAGACTCTACTTACTACCTTTCACCATATGCATTTTCATAGCCATAAGCTAAGCTATTAATGTATTCTAGAGCAGAAATACATGAACTCTGCCCACAAATGAAGATGATTCTAGAAATTAGTTAAGATAATTTAAGGCTGGTCCATTAACAGCATATTTGTTACATCTGGCACAAGTTTGAGACATTTTAGAAAAGATATTATCAAATTTGATCAGAACCAATGTACATGAAAGTAAGAAAAGGTATAATCATAATGAGTAGAGATGATTAAAAACATTGAAAATGACAAAAGCCATGACAAACTCATTGCACTTGGGATGACTTATTCAGTGGTAAAAATCATTTGTAAGGATAAAGAACTCATCTTAACAACATGTAAACATTAGTAACCAATAAGGCAAGTGGGCAACTAATTGACTGAATAGATTATAAAGAACAACTAAAACCTCTAGTGTGACTAGAGACTCCACTTCACATTAGTGTCTATTAGCTTAATCTTTGCACAAGGGCAGGGTGAGAGTTGGTTAACCTCTCAGTGGCAAAACCTGGTGTCAACGTTGCTGCTAATGCTTACGCCACAGAACAAAGGTTCAAGACCCTTTCTGTAGTGTGTGGTCTCCAAGGGAGGGGCAAGTAGGTGAATCTGGGAGAAACTGACATGCCTGTGACCCTCAGTCATTGGGAATGCCAGGATGCTCTAAAAACAGAGTATGGGAAGTAAACGAAGAATACTGTAGCATTCTGAAGAACCTCACTTCGAGGTTTAACTCAGGAGAGGAAGCCCATGAAGGAGACAAGGAAGGAGCAAAGTGGGAAGAAAGTCAGGAGTGTCTTAATCCAGAAGTCGAGGAGGGACAGGGTTTCAAGAAGGATGGAGGAGTCAACATTTTAAATGTCTCCGAGCTTCAGGGACAAGAGGGTAGAGAAGCTTCCATTGGTTTGATAACCTGGGGGTCATTAGTGATGCTAATAAGAAAAAATTCAGTGGACTAATGAATAATATTGCAGTGGACTGAAGCATAACTAAAATGAGTGAAATGGGGAACAGCTTCCATAGACAATGGCAAGGAATTTCTTGTGAGAGAGAAGAGACGTGAGGTAACAGCTATAGGAGTCTCTGGGGTCCAAGGAGCATCATTTAAAGAATGGGAGGTGCTGGAGCATGTTCGTGAGCTGATGGGAAGGACTGGAGAGGGAGAGCATAACTGGAGAAGCAGTGTTCTTTTTTTTTAAATAAGATTTTAGTTATATATTTTTAGAGAGAGGGGGAGGGAGGAAGAAAGAAAGAGAAACATCAATCAGTTGCCTCTTGTCTGTGCCCGGACTGGAGTATGACCTGCAACCCAGGCACGTGCCCTGACTGGGAATGGAACCGGTGACCTTTCCCTTTGCAGGATGATGCCCAACCAGCTGAGCCACACTAGTCAGGGCAAGAAGCAGTGTTCTTGATGAGACCCTGTCATCAGGGAGAGGCCAGAACTCAGGAGGGAGAAAGGGAAGGTGCATATGGACCCAGGTGGATTTTTGATGGGAGGACATTCAGTGGTGACTTTCACAAACACAGTGACCCATGATGCAAGACCATCGGCTGGTACTAAGGTAGGATGGACTGAAAAGCAGTGGGTGTAGCAGTGAGGTAGAGGTGTGATGTAACTGTGACGAGCAGACAAGTCCACAGAATAGAGAAAGATGCAGGAGGTGCTGGTCTGCATAGACCACCACTTTTTAAATTAATGAGTATTACTGCATCATGACAATAATCTGCCTTACCGAGTGATTTTCTGCAGACACTTGGCTGCAATGGTAGAGACACAAAACTCAAGAATGGATATGTAGGTCTTTTTGGGTGAATGAAATGGACGGACAGAAGAGCTAGGGAGTGGAGGGTCATTGAAAGGGAATGATTGTAATAATGAGCTATAGTCTTTTGAGTTGGCTATGGACACAGGTGTAAAAAGGAGGGTGCTCTACACACCTAGTAGGATGGCTAAAAACCCAAAACAAAAATGTGACTATTCCAAGTCTTGAGGGATATAGGGAGAAATTGGAACTTCTGTTCATTGCCGGTGGTAAGTTCATCTCTGAGGCTCACCTCTCTCGATTCCACCCTTTATTCTATCTCCTACCCCAAACCCAAGCATATGGAAGACCTTAAATAAAAATATGTTGAGTGGATAAATGAATGGCCCACATCAACTTTGCATAAATGGAAACAACATATCTATTTTTTTGACCTGAGCCACCAATTTCTTTTTCGTGGAAACTTTTTCAGAATTCCTTTTGTTTGAGACTTCTTCCAGTTTGGGAGATGCAAAATTTAGGAACCTGACTTTTGTACTTTCTTAGGGTTTCAAGGGTGGAGGTTTTAATCTTTTTCCTTTGAATGAGTTCCTTTTGATGTTAGTGCTAGACTACATACTGGCTTTGAAATGAGAGAAACAGCCTAATGGTTTATTATTCAATCATTAACATTTCTTGATGTATTTGGGAGAGAGTTATAAACATAGCATGCTACAGAATAGAAGGCAGCTGTGGAGGTTGGGACAAATTATTGAAAATGGAAATAGCAGCGATCTTGATGGAAAATGACGCTCTCCGTGCGTCTGGCCGTGAATGTGCAGCGCCATGTGCTGTGCCCTGCGTGGTTTGCACTAACAGGAGTGCTAATATGATGTATTAAATGTCAGACCGACATCGCTGGGTATGCGTATCTCTCCTGTGGTACTGCCTGTTTATGCTTATTCAGCCCTTTGAATAATTTAACACGTTTCATACTCTAAATTACTCCCAGCAATTTGATGGGGCTTCTGGCAGTTTACTTGAAGTGTTCAGTGTTAGGTCAACACAGGGTCCCAGCTTCTGCTAAATAGAAGTACTTTGCCTACTTAGGAAAACATAATTAGTTTTCTCCGTGGATCTCCTGGAAGGTGGGGTGGAGTGGAAGAGTGGGTGGGGAGAGCTGGGAGGTAGCCACCACATGTGTTCATCCAGTTGTCAATCTGGAAAATGCCAGGCATGCAAGAGTTAAAAATTTAATGGGGCAGGAAGCTGGCCTTCAGGATAAGGAAAAGTTGAAGGGCATGGAAAACAGTTTGAGCGTGCTGTGCAAATGGGTGTGTATGATAAATGACCCTCATTTAGTCAATACTGACAGCGGCTGGGTCCTCCTTTCAATTTAATCCTTATGTAAAACTGGCCATCCTCTGTGAGACTGGCCACAGCCCTGGGGTGGACGTGCTGCCGTGTGGAGTAAGCTGGGCAAGTGAAATGGTGAAGCGCTGTTTGATGGGGAGTCTCTTCATTACTTACCACTGCCCTCAGTTTACCCGAATGGAAGCTGCAGAGCTGCTCAGAGCTCTGCCCAGAGCTGGGGGTGCACTGGCTTCTTTAACGTTCTAAGAATGTAGTTTTGAGAAGTAGCTTTCCCTTCACCCTTTCCTCCCTCGTCTGTGACATCCAGGATAGAAAGGGCTTAGACTTTTGTGAAAGGTGAGTGTTTTCAATTAAGACTTAAAATTTTACTTTTGATGATGCATCACCTTGAGTGAAGTCCTGAGTATTCTAAGGACCCCAGGCAGCCAATGTGGCAGCAAAATGATGATGCAAGAGGCCCTGGGCCCTGCTCTTTGTTATGTGACAGCTGAACTGTGATTGACTGCACCCTCTGGCTTTGAACTCCCCCACCACTCGCGGGATATGCTGGAAGACCTTCTTGGGGATTCAGAAGAGCCTTACATATACCAAGACACACGAAGTGCTTGCTTATCTTCCGTTTTCACCCCCTCTGAAATAGCCTAGCCTCTATTGTGACCTTAGGTCAAAACTATTTGGGGTGGTGGAAATTCATGATAAACACATGCTTTTGAAGGTTAGAATGCCATCAGTTTAAGAACATCAGATTATCCTTTATATTTAAACATTTTAAAAAGTGCTCCAAAGTGTAAGGAGGACCAAATGTGTGTGCATAAGTGAGTGTGTGTGTCTATAGCTGCAGGCATGCATTCATCACACTCAAACACAAAAATAGAACTGTTTGTACATCAAAATATATAGACATCTATTTAAGCTGTTTTGTTTAAGAAATTAATGGTATTTTGAGTCATAGCAGACAAAAATTACACATATATGTATAAACATAAATATCATTTATTATTAGAAAGAAATATTCCATCTATCTGAAAGTCTATGTTTTCCTTCTAGCAAGAAAGTAAACACTTATATTTCATTAGAAATAAAGTCACTGAAGAGTACCATTTCCATCGAGTAATGCTCTTGAATGGTCATCACTACATATATTTATTGATATCAAAATATAAAAGCACTTGTATGATTGCTCTTTTAACAACACAGTTTTATGATTTAGAATAACATATATTTAGAATTTCTCTTTTCTGACCAAGGAAGTACATTGGATATATAAGATTCATTTATTCTTTTTATTCCCAATAGCAACCACATTTTTCTCAATAAACACACCACCCTCATTAGAAAAATGTTATTTATAGTTTAATATTCATTTTAGTTGTTTTTTATTCCAAAATAGTGGAAAGTTACCTTGGTAGGGCTATCATCAAAAAGGGTACTTTTAAATTCCACCTCTAGGTTTCCATAAAAACATTGTTCAGTGGACACAGGGCAAGTTCATTTTACTGACTGCCTATGCAAGTTAGTAAAGGGAGCCCTACCCTCAGCCCAGAGCTGGAAAAACTTCGCTAGGACTGCGCCGAGTTTTCCCCCTTGCATGCCAGTGACTGTGACCAGGAAGGAATCGGCAGTGTGTAGTTTCCAGTCTTTGAGGATGGAGCATTTGCAAGATTTACTCTGTGGGAAAACTGAGCATCTGGACTTCAAACACCCAGAAGGCAGACACAAAGTCCAAAGCCAGCATTTCCCAGTAGCCAAAATCCCGGCTGACTACACAAGAACATTTGAGCTGTAGCATTTGGGTAGTTGGTATTAGTGTCCTTCACTTTTAGCTCATTCTCTTAAAGATTATTTTTCAACAAGGGTCAAGGTGCCCATTCCCTCAGATGCCTAGCTCTTATACCTTTTGCCTGTAAACAATAGATTTTCCACATGAAAAGAAAGGGCAAGTACAACTCGCTGTCAATTTTGACTCAGTGGAGAGATGCAGGCACGATCTCTATTATTTTCCGTTCAGTTTTTTTGGTTTCTGTTGCTAGGTGATACCTTTTCCACTAAGCATAGGAATCTAATGGGAGGCTTTGGAGACTAGGTTTCATTATATAATTAGCTCTTGTTGTGTTCTAGAATCTCACATATTTGTGTTCAGGTGAGAAAAAAAAATGTTCCCAGATAATCCTCCGGAATATTTATAGTAGGAGCATGTAGTGATCATACAAAATTAAAAAGTACCCCATTCCTAGTATTTTAGCTCCTTGCATTTTACTGCTAATATCAAGTTGAGTTATTCTCTTGCAGATTTGCAGCTGGAGCCGATGTGTTAGGAGCACTTGTAGAAATAGCAAAGCTCTGTGGACATTGCCCTTGCAAAGAGGGGGTTTCATAGAGGATACACAGGATGTGCATAAGGGCATACCAGCACAAGGGTGTGCGTATATCCATAAACAAAAAAGTAAGAGGAAAGAAGAAATGGGCAGGGCAGTGTTATAAAGCCTCCACTACACAGGGAGAACAAAACATGAGAACTGATCTTCGTTGGCCTTCTAGGTAGAAAGGCGCCCATTGGTGCGGGATCAGACACCGGAGCCCTGGGCTTGGCCAGCTCGGTCACTGCTGCAGGTTCTCCAGTGGTCTGTGTGCAGAGCAAAGGGCTTAGTCCCTCTCTAGCTTCCCATTGCTGGGAAGTCCTGTGATGCAGCATTATTTGGGTTTAATTTGTGTCATTTTGCTGCATGATAAAAAAAAGTTCTCTCCTTCTACAAATGATAGAACAACCACGATTCTTGATGCCCATTCCTGCTCATCTGTAATTGTCATCTTCAGTGAAGCACAAAGTGTGTGATGTCGAGGGGCAGAGAGTATGGGGGGCCATGTGGCAAACGAGTTTTGGTAGCAGGAGAGGAAGGGACTTTGTACACACGTAAAGCCCCTCAGGAGAAGAATGAATGTAGGCTAAGGGGTCATAAACATGTGTGCTGGGACCAGGCAGGTATTGCAAATGGCTGAAGCTGCTGGGGGAGACATCAGACAAGGTGGGAGAAGAGTGGGGGGCAGGGACACAGACCCTGCCTGGGAGGCTTGGGTCATTCCTCCGGAGAAGCCTAGTAGTGAGCTTTCAAGTGAAATCTCCTTATTTTCAAATGTCAGCAACTGACTGAAATATAGAAATATTGCATAAATGTGTCCAGGTATTGAACAATTATTTTCTGTCACATTCCAGCATCTATCTTCTTAAAGCCTTCCACCAAATAGTGACTGAAAGTGGCCAAGAGACCTCAGGTTTATATTATATCCCCCCTATAGCATGGGGACACCTGGACACCCTTATACAGGCAATTTCTGATGTTCTATTTTGAAGATGAAATTAATTTTTTCCCTTTAAAGTTATGTGTCCTACGGAAGAAAAAAAAATCTCTTTGTAGAGCGGAAAATTTTAATTTATTTTCTCTTAGGGCCAAACTTAAGTGGAATAGATTAAGTAATTTTTTCAAACCCACTTCAAAAATGGTCCTGCAGTGAACTGTTCTTTAGACCTGACAGAACCCCCCGTTTTGAATAATTCCAAAGTTAACAGGAATATTAACAGGAATAGGGAATGTTCAATTTGAAAGAAAAATTGAGACTAATCTAAAGTATTTAGCTCCCACTGTGGGTCAATCATGTTATTCTTCTTCTTAATAGCTTTTTTATAAGCTATAGTGTTCTTTCCTTATGGCTGGAACTTCTATCCAGTTTGACAGAAAATCCTTCCTCTCTTAGATACCTTTAAAACCATCAAAAGAGCATTTCTAAAATGCCCTCGTTTTTAGGGAATCAGAGGGGAGAAATAGGTCTTTTCTTTCTATTCAGCCCTTGAGAAGCTCTCAAAGAAGATTTCTTCTGATGAATTTGGACTCGAGCTAATCTGACCATGGCTTATTTAGAACTGTGAACAATTTGCTGTGTGACTTTGGACAAACCACATTCCCTCTCTTGGCTTTAGTTTCTTCATTTGAAAGGGAGAGATTGATTTAGGCAACCAAAGTTTTCGCAGCCCTCTAGTTTATAGCTCTAGGGTGCCCTTTAAAGATAATGAAAACCAGGACTGAGTTATGAGAATGAGACAGGCATTCAAACCAGGAGGTGCACCTTTTCCTGTTGTGTGTGGAAGTGGTGGTGAACTTCAGAGAGTTCCTAAATACCCCTTTCTGGAAGGTCTTGTTCCACCAGCAAAACAGATACCCCATTAGTCATTCATAATTATTCCTACTGTTAATCAACGAATCTTAATATGTATGAAACACAGCATTTAATAAATATCAAGTGTTTTGTTGCCTCTATTCAGCATGTGCTGGGTGAATTAGAGATATTTAAGTCATCTCTAAAACTGTTGCTATTTTAAGGGCAACAACCACAAATTGGAATGCTATTTGTTTAAAATCCCAAATGAATTAAACCCCTCTGTCTTTATTCCAACTGTGCTAAATGTGTCTAGGCACCCACCACTGGCACGGAGGCTGGTGCAATGTGTGTGCAAAAACCTCAAGCAAACATTGGCAAATAGTTCAAGAACTAAGTATATAAAATCCTAGTCACATCATGTATGCACCATTAATTTAAATCCAAACCATTAGCTCTATTAGATCCCTACTTACAGTGGTAGAGAAATATTAGTGCATACAGATGAACATTTTTCATGGCAAGGGGAGCTGTATGATAGCTGTAATTCATTAAACAACTTCTCTATAATCGAATAACAGGGACCCTACTCTTCATCATATGTATCCTAGCAATCCAAGAGCACTTGGCATTTTGTGAACATGGTGTTTATATTTGAGGTTAACCACAAGATGCAAACACTAAGGAGGTTTAAGAGCCTTTGCAAAGCCCACTCCATCTCTTGCAATACCACACACATGGAGTAGATTTTCCCTTTTTGGCCTTCTTCATGTGTAGGATGAAATGTCAACGTCATATTGGTCACATGCATGAATCATGAAATCAAATACAGGTACTGGAATGCTTTAAGATTCTATGGGATCTTAATGCGGTTTTGTGTCAGAAAAAATTCTAAACTAAGCAAGAGTGAAGGAAAAGTGATTGTAGCACTCAGAGGTGAGGTTGAATTCATAACGCACTGGTTAATATGGTGGGCCCTTGAACCAGATGATTTGAGATCCAGTTAAATCACGTGTTATCTTATAACTTTGGGCAGGCTGGCTTTTCTGAGGCTCAGTTTCCTCATGTATAAAGTGGGAAAAAAATAACAGTTTTTTACCTACTGACAATGATCAGGATTATACAGGTAATACATATAATGTATTTAGAAGAGTTCCCAGTGTGTAGCAAGTGAGCAATAAGCGTTGCTGATTATTCTTTACTGTTTCAGCAAACACTAAAAGCACTACTTTAATTAAATGGGTTTTGTGGAATTTTTGAATGTAAAAAGGTCATCAAAGGATCTGAGAACTAATCTAAAAGCAGTGATAATTAGAAAAGGAATAATATTTAAATGATATAATTGATAAATTCCAGAGCTGATTCGGGACACACTTCTAAGCCTGATTCTGGACGCACCATAAGAGACACACTTCTGCCAAATTTAATCGAGAATTAAAGCTGTAATGTACAACATTAGAATTTTAAAAGGGAAGGTTATTGCAACTATGCTTATTAGGAAAATTAAGAATCCCATATGCAGTCTTATAGAATGAGTGATTATTCAAAGAAATGTACAGATTCAGTGTGCTCCCTATCCAACTTTCAATGGCATGCTTCACAGAACTAGAACAAATAATTCTAAAATTTGTATGCATACACAGAAGACCTTGAACAGGCAAAAAGTCTTGAGAAAGAAAACTAAGTTGGAGTTATTATACTCTCCGATGTTGAACTATACTACAGAGCTATAGTAACCAAGACAATATAGTATCAGCATAAAAACAAAGAGATCAATGAAACCGAATCTGGAGTGCAAAACTAAACCCACATATATGCACTCACAGCTAAGGTATGACAAAGGAACACACAAGGGGGAAAGGACAGTTGCTTCAATAAATGGTGTTGGGGAAACTGGATAGACACATGCAAAGGAATGAAACTAGATCACTGTATTACACCTTACACAAAAATCAACTAAAATGGATTAAGGACTTGAATGTAAGACCTGAAATCATAAAATTCTTAGAAGATAACATAGGTAGTAAGCTCCTTGAGGTTGGTCTTAGCAATATTTTTGTGGATCCGACTCCAAAATCAAGGGAAACAGAAGCAAAAATAAACAAATGGGACTACATCAAACTTTAAAGCTTCTGCGCAGTTAAGGTAACCATCCACAAAATGAAAAGGAAAGATGCTGAATGGGCAAAGATATTTGCTACTGATACATGTGACAAGGGGAGAATATCCAAAAATCTAAATAACTCATGCAACTCAACAACGACGACGACAAAAGAAAAAAAATGGGCCAAGGATCTGAATAGACATTTTTCCCAAGAAGACACACAGATGGTCAACAGGAACATGAGAAGCTGTTTTGCATCGTGGCTTATTAGGGAAATGCAAATCAAAACTAGAATGCAATATCACCTCACACCTGTTAGAATGCCCATTATCAAAAAGGCAAGAAACGAAAAGTGTTAGAGAGGGTGTGGAGAAAAAACAACTTTCTTATACTGTTAGTGGGAATGAAAACTGGCACAGCCACCATGGGAAACATTATAGAGAGTCCTCAAAATGTTAAAAAACAGAGCTCTACCATATGACCCAGCATATCCACTTCTCTGTATTTACCCAAAGAACACAAGAACACTAATTGGAGAAGATATTTGCACTCCTGTGTTCATTGCTGCATTGTTTACAATATCCAAGATACAGAAAGAGAAACAACCTGTGTCCATCAATGGATGAATGGATAAAGAAGATATAGTAGATAAATAGTTGTAGATGGGATAGAATAATTCTCAGCCAAAAAGTAAATCTTGGCATTTGCAACATCGTGAATGAATGAACCTTGATGGCGTTATGCTAAGTGAAATAAGTCAGAGAAAAACAAAACATTTTGTTTTGTGATTTCAGTCATATGTGGAATTTAAAAACAAAACAAACAAGCCAAACAAAACAAAAACAAACTCATAGATAGAGGGAATGGATTGGTAGTTGCCAGAGTAGAAGAGGGTTGCAGAGTGGGAGAGACGGGGGAAGGGGGGTCAATTGCCTGTGGCTGGACGGTAACTGGACTTTTGGTGGTGGTCACTTGGCAGCATGTGCACAAGCAGGTGTTGACCCACAGTGTCGTACACCTGAAACCTATACAATGCTATATTCCAATTTAACCTAGAGAAAAAAGGATGACTATTGGGAATAAAAGTGACTAAAATTGATTCCAGAAAAAAATGTATATAAACTGTTCAGGTAATATTTATGTATCGCCAAAGAATAAGGCACTGACCCCAGATGGTTTATTAGGTAAATTCCAGAAAACCTTCAAGGAGTAAAGAATTCCTGTTCTATTTAAAATATCTGGATGAGAAAAATGGAGAACATATGCTCAAATTAATTTTATTATATTAGCATCACTTTGCAGCTGAAAAAACTTGCATATTTTTCTGGTTCACCATCAATTAGTTGTACATATTCTAAATTAAATACTAACAAGATTAAGTTGAAATCAAGGATGTTTCAACATTGAGAAGCTATTAAAATAATTTTTACATGCATAGGTCAAAGGAGAAAAACATGATTATCACAATATATTCTGCAGACCATTTGAATTCCAATACCCATTTTTCATAAAAATTATCAAACTGATTCTAAATAATATTTTCTTACTATGATAAAAAGATATGCAATAACCACAAGCATTACAGATGATGATGAAAACTTTGATGTATCCTCATTAAAGCTAGGAGAAAATATTTTGTAATATCTATGAAAATGGCTCCCCAAAGATACCCCTGTCAAATTCTTAGTGCCTGTAAATGTTACCTAATTTGAAAGGAGGGTCCTGTCTTTGAAGATTCATTTAAGGATCCTGAGATGAAGGTATCCTCGTTTACCTGGGTGGGCTCTAAATCTAATAAGTGTCCTTAGACATACAGAGTAGAACAATAGACCCAGAAGAAGACTCTGCAAAGGTGAAGGCAGAGACTGGAACGCTAGAAGCTCCCAGAAACTGGGAAGCCCCAAGCCAAGGAATGCCAGAAGCTCCCAGAAAGTGGAAAGTAGCAAGGAACAGAATGTCCCCTATAACTTTTGGAGGGCACATGGCCCTCCCAAGTCTTGATTTCAGACGTTGCTCTGTCGAAGTGGGAGAGAAAGCATTTCGGTCATTGTAAGCCACCTGGTTTGTGCTAAGTCATCACAGTAGCCACTGAAAGCAATACATTGGCCAACAGGCAGAACCTCAATCCCAAATACGCACTCAGGTTTCTGAGCTCTAAAAGGTGAAGATGAAGCCCAGAAGGAAGTCACTTTGGTCTTTGTCACACTAGCATTGACTCTAGTGAGAAATAAACCAGTGTGGGAATATCCTGCACAATTCACAGAAACCAGACCCCTGAAATCAAGAGACAGGCAGCCCTGCAGAGCCATAGATGGCAGAGAGCAGCCCCTCCTCTGCCAGACTGGGAGCACTCCCAATGTCACGGGACCTATTTATGTGCCCAGGAACTTCTAGAAGGGAATTACTGTTACATGGGTAAGTGGTTGTTGATGGACTCTAAAGAACTGGGGAAGACGGTGGTCCTTATATCCCTGTGATTGGCAAGACGTACAACTTGTGTTTACCTCTTCTCTTCCTTCTTCATATCTTTGTTTCTTATCCATGTGGCCAGATTGTCCATTAGGCAGTTCAAAGGAAAGTTTTACCCTTGAATCTGAGTGTGTATATGTGTGTATGTGTATAAGGGGTGTGATAATTAGAGTCAAGGACATTCTAACAGCCCAACAACCAAGATTAGCACCATGTGTACCAATCTCTGTCTCCCAACCGCAATTTAGCAGATAGAATAGATTTAATTATTTTGTGTAAATCAACTGTATGTCAACCCTAAGCACCCATCCCCCTGAACTGTGAGCTGTGTAACCACTGTCACTCTTAGCGATCCTACTCATCCATAGTTCAGGAATGGAACCAAGTTTCCAGAATCTTTCTGTAATGTCACATGTCAGGGATGTTCATTCACCAGCTATGGGCCTTGACCCCTGTGTTGTTGCTATGAATCTCTCTGCCCCAGTCTGAACGACCTCTTCAGGTTCAGGTTCTCTCACTCTCTGACTCTTTCACGTGTGGCCCTGGGCTCCTGGGTGCAGGTTTGAAGTGCATGACCATTCCCCCACCCACAAGGTGTGCCTAGCTACAGCCCACAGGTTTCTATTCTCCAGAGCCTGCTGACCTCTTTTTATTTTCCCAGGCTTTGGGAGACTCTTTCCAGTAATTAAAATCTTTTTCTCTCTTTGCCTGGAGCTACATCCTCCATGCCTCTCCTTCTCAGATAATATAATGTGCTCTGTAGTTTTAGACATTTGGAAACAAAATGCAGGAACGCTTTGTGCCCTACCTCATGATTCTCTGGAGACACACATGTCAGAGGCTGTGAGTTGAATGAACCAAAACAAGGGAGAAAATGCAGGGAGAAAACATAGCAACTAAAAAATAATTCTCAAAAATTTACCATGCCATTTTGTCTGAATATGTTTGTTCCACCATTTATAACAAACATTTGCTAAACATCCTGGACAAAGGGGCCATTATGGACCTCAGCCTCAAACTAGGCTTAGAAGTTACCTTGCAGTGGTCATTCAAACTCAAGGTGAAGGAGGGAAGGGAACATAAAGGTCTTCAAAAGACTTAGGAATTTGTTATTAGCCTTGTAGTTTGGAACTACAGATCTGAGTTAACTTCCTCAACTTCCCAGCCTTCTTGGTTTTCTTTCTTAGACATGTGAGTGCCAGTTCATCACCAGCAGCCCAGTGGGGGGTGTGGGCGACAGAAAGGTGATGGCTATGCCTCTGGGGTGCTGCTTGTCCCCTAGTATGAGGACGTTTGTGAATGCCAGGGAATCTCAATGTAGCTTGTCTTCCACTGACCTGGAGAGAGCTTTCCTCAGGTAAAGTCGCTCAGCTTCCAAGGGGAAATTACACTCTGTGATAATGACATTTTTAAAGCTCTGTGCTTAGCAGAACTTGACCACATCACTGCACACCCACCTATTCAATTATGTACTCAAGGATAAAAACCTCAGAGACATTGAGATGCTTCAGAAATGAAATGTTTTCTTCTCTGGTCCAGCACACGGGCGGTGCAAGTCCACGTGGATATAATGCTGCAAAAATCTCGAGAGGCACCATTTCAATTCCCTTTATGGGTCTGTGAATGTAGTCACTCAAAGGAACTGACCAAATGTGACGTTTTTCATTAGCTCACATCTCAGGGCAATGGGTCTCATTTTCTTCAACTTTCTTTAACATTCGGAAAAATATTCAGTAGTCTTCACTAAAGATACAGCCGCAACGACCATCCTTTTCTCTCGGATCTTCCAAATTTATGTCTTCAGGTGAAACCCCTCTCCTTCAGGTCAGCAGGTTTACTTGAAATGTCATCTGGCATCAATCAGGCCTCTCTGCAACATTTCACAGACTTCCCTCACTAACGAATCTCTCCACAAATGTCCTACTTCTCTTGTTTTCTTCAGTTTGGCTAATGCAGCACCATCCTAGTTACTCCAAGCAGAAAATAGACTGCAAACTTTCACTCCAACTCATTTAACTCTATTCTTTTTTATTAGGTTTGTGTTTATCCCAGAGTTTTTTTCAAAACTTTTTGTTCAGCTTGTAAGAAGCATGGCATCACGTACACAGACATATCCGAAATACGAGTTTTATAAAACACTATAACCTCTACTTTGGGTGGCACACACTAATAATTTACTATTCTATTCTGTTATGTTCTATTTCATTCTTTTTAAAATGACTGTTGTGTTCCCTGAATTGATCTCACAACCAGCTCATAGGTTGCAACCTATAGTTTTAAAAACATGGCCAAGTGGAACCACAGAAAATTAAGGAAGTAAACATAAACGCTTTGTGAAAATACATTAACACACTAAAAATATGTTTTTAAAAACATTCAATGATATTTGCCTTTTTCCCTTGAATTCCTATTTTTACTCTTTCTCAAGTATTATCCTAATGTAATACAGTTATATATTTGAAAATCCTTTATTAATCACTCTATCATACATACCTATGACAAAATATGCACACATGATCTGCATACATATATAAAATATTTTAATATGTTGTGTTTCCTGTGAACCTAACTATTAAAATTTTTTCCAGATTGGGGTACCATTACATTATCATTAAACAGTACAAATAGATTATGAATTCTGACAGTTACTAAAGGTAAATGAAATTCTATGGGAATTGCTTTTATGTGTCAGATAAATTATGCCCAGAGTTTTTCTGTGCATTAGTGAAAGAGATGCAGTATGCTGGCAAGAACTAGTCTGTCTGGAAGCCAGGATATTATTTAAAAAAATATATGAAGTAGGAATTATTAAACCTTTTATAGGATAAAATCAAATGACAATTGACTATAATTCAAATACATATTTAATGATAATTGTTAAAAATTAGGTTTTAATAACTCCTTGAAAAACAGAGAATATGAAATGTATCACATAAAATTTTTATCTGAGATTTTACCTAAGTCTTGAAAAATTTGGTAGTCCCATAAAATACTCCAGTTACAGTGTAAAGTTCCAGTCACCTGACCACTCTGCTTCTTCTGTTTGGAAGGAGCATAGCTCTGCAACTCTTTTTCTTTTTTTTAATTTTGTTTAGTTACTTTTAGAGAGAGGGGAAGGGAGAGAGAAAGAGAGGGAGGGAAACATCACTGTGTAGTTGCCTCTCACGCACCCTCTAGTGCTCCGCAGTTCCGGCTTGCCCTAAGGATAAGTACTGAGAAGAGCAGACAGGAACTGCTTACATTTAGGTCTGAGAGATATAAAAAGCAGTTTTTAGCATTTCACTTTTCTGTGCTCCCTTTACTTTATTTTCTTGTGCTACATTGACAACTGCCAAGGAATGGAAGACTCCAGTCCTTGCAGTATGTTGACTGCTTTATGGCAGCTTGACCATAGTTGTTACAGGGGGCTTCTCTTTGCACGGCACAGAGATTTTCATTCCTCAGGGTGCTGGACCACATTACGTTTGGGGTGGTGTAGGGGAACACCTTGCTTTCGTGAAGTAGAGAAGCTAACAGACATTCAAGTGAGTTCTCAGGCCGATTCATTTTCTAAAAGAGGCTGCTTGGAAGATGAATATGTAGGAATTAAGTTCCCTACGTTGATCCATAATCTTACACCCAGTGGAAGTCCTTTATGTTTCTCGTGTGTATCCAGGGAATGTGACTTAAAACCAAACTTCCAAACAAACGATTCTTCTTGGGGAAGAAGAACTGGTTCTGAGTAACTCCTCCTTTGCTATTTCAGGGGTTGGGGGACAGTTCTGAAAATTTCTGTTTATGTCCTTAACCTCACATGCTTTCATGGAGCTCCTAAGAGATCTATAAACCCATATAATTACATTTGCATCGCAACATAATTTTTGGGGGGGCAGTGCTATATCACAGCCTTGACCAGACTCCAAAATAATGTGTGACCTCAGGTAAGTTTAAGAGTGACTGACTTAGGGTACCATTTTTGACTCCTGTGGAATCTCTAAAACTACACTGCAAAATAAAATAAAATAGTGGATCAGTGAGTCAATATTAAAATGTAAACATGTGCTGTGTAGGAGAAGCAAAATATTAAGAGAGTGAAGTTACATGTTACAGTCTAAATCTCAAAGTCTTTCCTGAAGGAAGATGATTCTGGGTTTCACATGAGACATTTCAAACAGGAGTGTGCCTGAGAAGGTGATACACACACAACCTTTAAATATTTTCCTTCTCTGGAAAATTTCAAACCTGTGTGAGAGAATTAATATTGATAACGCCAATAGCTACAATTAATGACCCACACTATGTATCATGGACTTTACCTACAAAAACTCCCAGCCACCTGCTGCTCTTTAAGAAATATGAAAAATATGGTTCAGAGACTTTGAGTAAGTTGGCCAAGGTCATAGCCCGAGAATGTCAGACCCAAGCTTGGAGCCCCCATGGGTTATGATTCCCTGCTCTGTCCCAATTTTTTTTGGAAGGATGAGTACACTGGACCAAAAAGCTGCTAGTTCCAGAGATGACAACCTTAAATATTGTTCCAACCTTTCAAATGTCATTTGAGAATTTGAAAACCTGGTCCAAAAGGGATGCAGAAGTAACAGTGAGTGTCTGCCATGACCCACCTTGTCTGAGCAGTGTTGTGCTCTCTCTGGGTACTCCTCATTAGGTTGCACTGTCCTGCCATATTTCCTTGGCTTCTTGTACCTGTCAAGCGCTCTCCAAATCAAAGGGGCTCTCTTGCATTGACTCACTTATTTCAACATGACTGCTGAGTCTCTAAAGAAGATATATTCGACACGAACGCGATTTTTCCTCCTCAGGTCTCTCTCCCACATTGAGTTATGTCTCACATTCATTCCTCCCTCTGCTGCTGTATATTACATCTCCCCAAATTCTCATTTGTTTTTCAGACATTTCTACCTGGAGTGTCCAGCCTCTTAGGTTTGTCATCATGTTGGTATTCCACTTGTCTTAAACCTCTGAGGGATGTCACCTCTTAAAAGCTCAGTGCCTTGGCTCATGGGACCCTAACACCTTGCATGATCAAAGCAGTTGGCATTCAAACGATTCTAAAAAATTCCTAACCTTTCCACTTTCTGGAGTTAAGATAACGAGTGAAAATCGGTTAGAAACAGATGTTTTATTTGCATTTTCATTTGTAGCAGTTTAAACTAGTTTGTCTGGGTCATCCATTTAAGGGGGAATTATTCTCAAGGAAAGCAAATTTACCTTTGATAAGGTAAGCAACATATGACACGCTGTCCGATGAGTCTTCCCTGAGTTCCCAGTTCACGATGTTTTCATTTTGCAAGTTTGGCCACAGAGTCATGGCTAAAACTTGTTTTAAATAGTCCAATTGGGTTTTAGCCTTAAAAACTTCAACGTAGGGACTTTGCCTTTTGTTTATTTTTGTGCTGTGTGTCACATACTTGGAGATTTAAAATGTTATTAAAAGCTATAGTGTTTACCCAGATCACACATTTGCCATTTGATGCAAGTGTGGAAGGTCTCTTGTGAGACAGGGCACCTCCTATCTAATGCTCAGAGCCTTGGGGACAGGAACCACACTGGATTCATATTCATTCCATTGCACGTCGCCCGATGCCTGCTGCTTATTGGAGCAAAGATGCGTGTGGGCTGAATGAATGGATGCAGGCTCCCTTCTGTAAACTAGAATAATGTTCTTGACAAACTGTCCACAGGACGTGTGTATTCCCTGTAATGGAGACAGACATGTGTCTGGCTCCTTTTCCCTCTGTGGTATTTCATTGGCTGGCCCAGATTCCAGCTCATCTTGTCATCAGGAAACAGATCATCTGGTTAGCACATATAGGGACCGTAGTTACAGATGCCTCTGCTTTGTAAAACTCAGCCTCTCCTTCTGGATAACTGAGTCCTCAGAGATCTGATCTGGCCTGACATTCTTGGAAGTCTCAATGTGGGAGGAGGCTGCAGAGAGTGCAGCAGGGCATCTCCTGGGCATAGATCAGTGGGAGCTGAAGTCTCCATCCACATGAAGGTAGAATCAAGAAGCTGAGATGATCCCTAGAAGCAAGTCCAGGGGACCAGAGAGACAGCAAAAGAAAATTGTCATTGAAGGTTTACATCAGAGGACCAGCGACTGAGCAAGCTGCTTCAGAGGCCAAGCTGGAGACGATCCCAGGAGTGATGACAAGCAGAAAAGCAGCCTTTTACACTGCAGACGGGGACCTCTACAGAAGCCAGCTGGGAGGGGGGCCAGCTGGTGAGGTCACGTAGGGAAATGAGTGCCGATGCTGGCTCTCCCAGAAGCCCTGGGCACAGAATGAATCTCAGGACTCTGGGTTTCAGAGACTTGGTGGGTAAAAGATGAAGAAAACGAAACAGCAGGAACACTCCAACCCGTCACCCACACATAACTGTCCCTCACAAACAGTGAGCGATTTCTGTTTCTTTTGACTCAGTTACTCGAGTTTATTGTTGGGGAGACTTCTCTTCTGCAAAAGCCACCGAAATGAGCTATTTCGTTACCCAAAGACAAAGTCAGGTAGGTTCCTTTCCTGACACGAAGACGTGACTCAGAAGCTTCCAAAATAGGCTTCAGGGTGGAAAAGGGAAGATTTTCTGTGCAAGAGGCAGGGTCACCCAGAGGCCACACAGCTGGTTCTGCAGAGGGTGGGGAGGGCACACAGGGGCAGGGCAGGCATTGTTCTCTCTCCTCTCCTCCACTGCGCTCGGGACCCTTTGGTGTAAGGACGTGGACGGACGCCGGTAGCTGTTTCTCTGAGCGACAAAAAAGAGCATGTTCTAAAGGAGCTACTTCAGGCCCCCATGAGAAAACCTGGCACAGGGCTGATGACACGGCCAGCCGTCCTGCCTGGTCCTCAAACCTGGCATGAGTCTGCCACCTCAAGGACTATTGGCTGAATGGCTCACTCTCAGCATAATCATGGGGCTGGGTCTCTTGGTGGCACCATTAGCTGAATCAGGGTGATGCTCTTGCAAGTAGCAAGTTGGGTAATGAATTGTGACATATGGGCGCCCATGCACGAAAAGAAACAACGTAGTGTAGACCTTGTGAGGGCAGCTGAGAGGCACGTGAGGAGCCCCTGTGGGGTGCTCCCAGAGTCTGTGAGAGGAGCTGGGATGGAGATTGTAATAGCAATACAGTAATACTAACAATAGGATTAAATTAGTAACGCGCGCGCAAAGAACTTAGCATGCTTAGTAAAGGTTAGCTCTTACGAATAAGTGTGTGTTTATGAGGACATTTAAAATGACATCAGCAGAAGTGGAGAATGGCCAGGAAGTTAAAAGCAAAGATGCCACTGAGCACGTTTGCTGAATAATGTGCTGTTGTCAACAAAGCAACTATAGAAAGTTTGCCTGCATTGGGTAGATACTGAGAAACAGGTTTCTAATGTACCAATAAAAATTACATGTAGCACGAAGCTGTAACATTTGAGGTAAAAAGCTCAGATCTTTGGGAATGTGTCAGTGATGTGAGCCCTCTTCCTGCTCCACCTCTTCCTCCTGCTATCCACAGCTCACTTCCCTGACGTCACTCTATCCCTGGGACCTGCCCAAATGTTGTTTGGTTGGTGTCCCCAAGCCATCTTTCTTCTGACTTGATTTCAAGGTCAAAGAATGCCTCTTTCCAATTTTATGGGTCCTTGGTTCCCAAAATAAACTTTGTAGCTTTGTAGTTAGGAGAATATTAATCTTCTTACCCCTTGTAGGAGTTTTTGTTTGCTTTTTTTCGTGGAAAGTACTCTGGTGTACCTGCATTATTTTAGGTATGTTATTGTTATTACTAATAACAATAATTACTGCTGCTGTTATTATCATCATATCGCTATTATTCTTTAGAAGGCCAACTCATGGCAAAATTAGACCACAATGTGCCTTTGCCTGGGTTCCTGTCTAAGACCTCTTTCCGTCCTAACATTGTTTCATGTGTCTGGCCATCTGTTGAAAGGATGGTGGGAAGGATGCCTTGAGGAGGAGAAAAAGAATGTACAAAACGAAGGCTAAACACATGCTGGTCTGTGGGCTCTGACTGTGGAGCTAAAGACCAAAGATGGGCCAGTCGTTGGACAGGTAGACTGCAGCCATGGTGGTGGGGTGCAGACCAGATGGTTCTTTCAGTGTGGCCTGGGCCTCTGGCATCCCTGGGCTGCACCCCATTTTCCAGGATGAGCTTCCCAGCTTCTCATGAGAACCCCTGCTAAGCTTTCTCTTTTAGTTCAAGAGAGCCAGACTAGGCCTTTGCTGCCTGCAGTCGAGAACCTTGACTGACAGCACTGGGCGTAGATGAACCTAGAGAAGGAAGAAGAACAAGGCTCACAGTCAGCTTGGTGTCTACCTGGCTCTGCGGGAAAAGATCAAGGAGGAGGGGCTGGCAGTGGAGGGAGCTCAATGCCACAGAGAGAAAGGGAAGATGACCTGTGTTTGATTGACTACTGCATGCCAGCCCCATTTCCATGAACTATCTTGGATAATACTCGTGGTTCTGTGAGTTGCAGACGTTGAAGAAAGATAGGGAATTTAGGATTTATTTTTAATTCCTGAGAGAGCATGGTGGCAATTTCAGGGGCTATAGTGGGATGGGGGAGAAATTTTTTGGCCAGAGAGACTTCATTTCTTTTCTTCAAAGCAGCCTACAGAGCTACCTTATCGATACATGTGTCTGTTTCACCCACATGGACCAACAGGTGAACTAAACAGCATATAATTTTAACATGCCTGGTTGTATGGGCCTGGCCATTACTTAATATAAACAGACAAACAGCTTTTCACCCATTACCCAGGTATTAACCACGTGCATTTGACTGGAGTTTATTTTTATCCCAAGGCAGATAATTTATTACGTCCTATCCATTGTTTAGAAATGGGTTTATCAAAGAACATTATGTTCAGTCACTTTTTTCATAGTTCAACATAAATAATTATAGCACCATTCTCAGAATAATTTCAGGGCCGGGTCAGAGCCCTTTATAACTAGTGGGAAACCTAGTTCAATTCCTTTATTTTAGAAATGAGGAAAGGGAGGCCACAGGCCCAACTTGCCAATGGTACAGGCACGTTAAGGGATGAAACCGGAAAAGGCAAATCAAGAATCCTAACTCCTGATCCACTTCTCTCACCGCTTGACTGCATTAAGTTCAACATAGATTTTATGAGTACAGTAAAATTTTATATCTAACTGGGGCTCCTTGGGATCACCTTCTTAGACAGCCTAAGTAATCGCAGGCTCATATATCTTCTGAGAGCGTTGTGCAAAGGAGTCACACATATCAGAACATTAATCATATTTTCATTTTACATACATCAGGCAACATGAACCTTGTACATCATATTATGCCTATGAGAGTTTCCTATTAGTATTTTCACATTGAAAGAATAGAAAATCTATTTCTCAAACAGCTCACTGTTCCACGCAGGCATGAGGCCCTTCCATGATGAGGCCGCTGGGCATGCAAAGCTCTTGGCTTGTCCTTAATCCTAACGGAAAGCTGTCCTGAACAGGTCTTCCCAGGACTCAGTAGGGGACCTTCCCATATACTGTCAGAATGAACTGAAATCATCTGTTCATTTTCTTTCTTTCTTTCTTTTTAAATCTTTTTTCTTTTGCCTCTTCCTCTAACCTGGAAACTCCTTAAGAGCCTGCTGGGATGTGCCTTGCTCACCCCAGTTACCCTGGCACTTAGGAGAGCGTATGGCACCTAACAGGATTCAGTCAATGCTTCCTGCATGGACGAACAGAGCCCGACCAGAAGCTGAAGAAAACTGAGAACAATTTAAGAGTGTTGAGCATTGGCTCAGGAATTAAAAATGATAGGCTGACAGTAGTAGATGTTTTTTTTTTTGAATCCGTAGTGAAAAAAGATGTTTGCACTCAATGTTACCCAAGAGCGAGCCAGGACCTGAAGAGGATTGTTACTCTTTGAGAAGAGAGCTGACTTACGGGGATGTAAAGCGCAGCATAGGGAATACAGCCAACAATATTGTGACAGCTATGTATGGGGCCAGGTGGGTACCAGATGGTGATCACTCTGTAAGGTATACAAATGTCCAATCACTGTTGTATACCTAAAACCACTATAATATTGCATGTCAACTGGAATTAAAAAATAAATTTTAAACATTTTTAATCTTAAAAAAAAAAAAAGCTGACCTGGTAGCTGATAGAGGGTTTAGTGATAGCGTGTCATGAGCCTGGGATAAACCAAGGAAAATTAAGTCTGCTGGATTCCTCCAACTCCATCCATGGCTCTCCATGACAGTGAGCTTGCTGCCTGACAGCTCAGCCTCACCCTAGCTCCCAGAAGAATTCTCGTCTGTGTGAGTTAATATTGAGTGATTTTATTGTCACACATCAGTGCATTTTGAGCCCATCACTTCTTAAGGACTGGACCTCACCTTGTGGACCGTCCGACAATTCTGTCCTCACAGTACCCTACCTTTCTCACTGGCCTCCCCTTCATCCTGGAGACTCAGCTCTCATCTCCCAGATCTCTGATGGTCCACTTGGACAATGGGCAATTTTTGTTTGGTTCCTGGGCCCATGTGGTCCTCTCTCACCTCTTCCTTGTGGTGAATCCTGCTAGTCTTTCTTTCAGATTCTAGGGCTGAGCTTCTGAATCCAGGCTTACTGGTAGAGGGCCTATTATCCCACTGATAGATGTGCCTATGATCACCTACCTGCCTGTCTAATCTTCACTCTGGATTTTCTCCCCATGGCTCTGCTAGCCTTCAAGGTGGGAGACCACATTTCTGCACCCCTCAGCTCCTTTCCTGTCCTTCTGAGTGGGTCTAATGCTATGCCTCTGTCTTCCTGCCCCCAGCCCCAACTACCTGCCACCCTGCTGGAACTGAGCATGGTCCACTTAACCATGGACATAAGAATCCTGATATGAGTGGATCGGAACTCAGTGAAAGCTGATATGGGATATTGTAAACCACCTTAAAGGACCCTATTACAGAAATGTAAATATAATAGAAAGTGACCTGGTTTGTCATGAACTTTCAGTGCTTTCCAGCTGGATCTCCTCATTTGATCTGTCAGGGCCTGGTAATGTTAACTTGCATGCAATACTTCCCCTAAAAGAGGCTAGGAAGCACTGGATTGGAAATGTCTTCTGACCAAATGGGACATGATGTTGATATGGGTTGTATAACGTGTTGTGATGAGAGAGCCCCTAGGAAAACATATGGAAACAGAGAAAGTAGCTCGCGGCATCGGTACTAGGCTTTTTTCATGGAAACCAGGAGAGGGTACATGGCAGGGTCTGCCCTTGCCTCCATGAGAGGGCTCTGGGGACAGGTTTGCTTCACTGAGCTTCTGTGGGAAAACACAGACCCAAAGCCCTCCTGCAACTCATGAGTTCTGATGATTCTCAAGCAATCAGAGCTCTCATTTAGGAGTTAACACACTTCCTTCTGGACTTTCAAGGCCAGCAGGAATGATGTGTGGTTAACCTCCTTCCTCTGTGCCAGCCGTGTGGGCTGGCACTGAGTAGGGCTCGGCAGCTATTTGAGGGAAGGCAAAGAAGCAGATGTTAGCACACAAGCATGTGTACGGCTGCTTCCATAGGGCAATTTTGCGAAGCCTTCATGGGTGGTTTCTAGTTCCTCAGGCTTTTGCTGAGAAGAATGTTGTGGGTTAGCACAAAGCTCAGCATTTTGCATGCAGTCCATTCCTATTCCACCAATAGAACCATCTTCTTCTGAAATTTCACATTAAATTAAGAGTGTTCAAATGACACTATAAAGGAATCACGTAAGAAGGCGTAATTTTTCTTCTCATTGAAGTTTCTCTGGCTCCCCTCTCTGTTAATCCCATGAGCCCTTGATAACTATAATCTCCAAGAGTAAAGGTTCTGTATGCATTTCTTAATGACCACTCATTGTCAGTGCTCATTTTTCCAAATGGCTGTAGCAACGTGAAAGATGAGTGTATTCCCAGTAATTTGGCCACGTGTAACAACTCCTCTGGCATTGCAGAGCTCCCCTGGTAGCTCAGTCATCGGTCTTTGGCATTGCTGGGTTATTCTCACTCTTTCCAGTGCTCTTGTCTTAGTCACCTTCTCTCCACTGTTCTCATTACTCATTCCTTTGCTGCACATATAAAAGCAGCCAGTCTTTTGTCTTCCCTTCTCCATAAATTTCAGTCTCAATTTTGTTGCTGGTTCCATTTGCCCCTGTTTTAGTAATAACAATAACAATAATAATAATAACAAAAGATATGTATGTATGTATGTAGCCAAGAATCTCAATGGAGAAAATGGAGAAGTAAAATAAAAACAAGAAAAGCAATGGAATCTCCACCCCAAAGCACATCTGTGCACCTGGAGACTTAATTCTCAGCACTGCTGTGCTTGTTGCTCTCTCCAGCTCAACCTTCATCCCCAGTTGCTTTTACTAAGGACACCACTAGCTCAGTTCCTTCCCTCATCCCCACATTATACCCCCTTGTTGATCTCTGGTCTTGGGGGAAATGAAAAGTAGCTTGTCTTCCTGAAAAGGGCTTCTGTCCCTGCTGTGTGGTATAACTGGACACGGTACACTTGTTTTCTGCCCCTTATTATCTGGTTCCTTATAGACACCTAGGTCTGCTGTTGTTTAAACCTTGGAGTTCTGTTACAGTGTCTATTGACCCAGAGAGTGGAGGGCTTCCTAGATGCCCTCGAATGCCTTTGTGATAGTTCTTAGCTCCCCAAGGTACCATTTCTTAGCAACCCTTGAGGTCAGAGCCCTCATTTGATAGCTTTGGGAACCGAGGCAGTCACACATTCCTGGTTTCCTTTCCTTCCAAATATACATGCTAACCCATGTCCCCAGGGATACTTTAGAACATTTTAAGCCAGAGTGAGTATCTTCAATAGTAAATCCCTACTTCTTAACAAGATGTATACTTGGGGCCTTTGTGCTCATTTCTATGGTCCCTCTATAGGTGGCACCAAAGAATGGAGCTTTAGGCATGCATTGGAACCCTTCACCAACCACCACTACCCCTCAGCACACAAATGAAGTGCCTTCTGAACAAGAGCATCCCTGCTGAGCAAATGAGATTTTCAACATGTCTCCGAGAGCCCCCAACCTACCTCAACACCCAAGTCTCAGGTTGCAGGACGTGGCTGCCCTCTCCTAGGCTGTGTTGACATTCTGAAGTTTCAGTAGGACTCTGTTTTTCAGAATGGAATGGATTTATGTCTCCTTCCAGAGAACAGCACAATATTCTATGACCAAAGAAAAGGTTCTTATTTGGTCTCTGAATATTTACTTGTTTTTCTCATCAATTCCTATCATTTCAGATCGTGTGCTGGCACAGATAGAGATAGCCATCCTGTACTAACTCTTAGATGGAAAGGAAAGAGACTCGTCCTCGATGCTATGGCAGCATCGATCATGCTAAGTAGACTTCTCAGCTCTGTTCTCAAATGGTGCACACTCAGTGATAGGAGATAGTCACCTGAGCCCGATTTCATGGAGCTATGGGTGCTGGGGCAGCCACAGGCCCAGATGCCGGGTGGGGAGGGCACCAAGATAGGGCACTCTGCCTGGGTGAGGAAAGAAAAGATATCCGAGTGAGAGTCTTCCAAATGAGAGGCAGGAAGACAAGAGCTTGAAGGATGGGTTTGAAGTAGTCTTGAAGGGATTTCAAAGAATGAAACAAAGATTTGTCCAGGAAGAAAAGGAGTGAGGGATAAAGAGGAGGGTGACTAGAGGATGTGAAATGGAACAGTAGATTTGTAGAAGTACACGTGGAAGATAGGTTGGTTGGACTGGGCCCTGCAGAGAAGGGAAGGGCAAAATTATGGCTGTGTCTTGGCAGGGTTTCAGCTCACGGCACCTGGGGAGCCTCGGGAGGTTTTCTGGAGAGACCTGGATTGTTCAGATTTGTTTGTCGGACTTCTCCAGCAGAGCTCGCAGGGGGTCTGAGCCTTTCACAGAGGGTGCACGGGCCATGCCAAGCCATGGGTGATTGTTGAGTTCAAGTAGAGCCAGAGTTGGCTTGACAGGCTTAGGGAGATGAGGAGCCTGAAGTTTCAGAAACTGGGGAGTTCTGCTCTCAGGAATTCAAACTTGCATAAGAAAACAACTGTGATTTGTTGACTCTTGCAATTAAAATGGGAAGAAGTTTTCTGTCTGTAGACTCAACTGGAAGCAGTGACTTAAGTTGCTTCTTGTCAGGGTAGGGGGGGGTCTGTTGTGCTCTCTCCATCAAAGTCCATCTTAGGGAAGTCCTCTCAGTCCATGATGGCCACCACCACATCGCCACGTCCACCACCTTCATCACCTCTTCCTCCATCTCTTTCACCTCTACCACCACTTCCATCACCACCTGCATCTCTCCCTCCACCTCTACCTCCACTATCACCACTTCCACCTCCATCAGCTCCACAACACCACCACCATCACTGCCTCTACCACCTCCACCACCACCTCCATCACCTGTAACTCTACCTTCACCTCCACTGCCAACTTTGCCACGTCCACCAACTCCAGCATTTTTGCCTCCACTACCGCCTCCATCAACACCACCTTCATTAACTCCACCCCCTCCTCCACCACCATCATCTCTGCATTTACCACCATCACAACCTCCACCACCACCTCCACCTCCACTTCTACCACAGGTGACTTCTGTACTTCACCTAAGTGTCACGCACCGTTCTAACTGCTGCAGGCAAAGCAACGAACAAAACAGGCAAGATGATCTGCCCTCATAGAACTTGCAGTCTAAGGAATTATAGCACATTTTCTTGTAACTCTGTCAGGGAAGTCGCAGTGGATTTAAGTGGATCAGGGCAAGCATATTTTAATTGGTGACATGTATGTGGCTTTGGAATCAAGGCAAGCATGACTGTTTGGTTTGCATTATCTTTTATCTTTATTGATTCCCCACGTTCTCTGCTTCACCAGCCCTGGCCCCATTTCCCCACAGCTGTCATTGCTCTGGGAGTTTTCATTGGCACAAGACAGCTAGCAGCTGAGCCTGCAGCCTCTATTATCACAATTCTTTGAGCAGCAGACTAGGAGGAAACTGTACCTGACAGGACTCCTTTTGAAGGATTCAGCATCAATTCCACCCCAGCATCCTTTCCAGACCAGAGGACCGAACATCCTGCTGCATCATTTGCGTCGTATGCAAAGATGCTGTTGGGTCTCTCAGTTTCTCCCCTGAAGCCCTGGACCACAGTGACTTGACTTTTCTCCCGATTCTTGACAGAAGAGGTTTTCTGTAGGATTAGAAACCAATGACCTTATTAACTTGAAAAGAGAGAGAGAGTGTTTCAGGTCATGCCAGATTTATTACATAAGTGAGCAAGCCATAAAATCTAACAGTTTACAGTCATTTTGTTCAACATAGTATCTGAGGGAAAAATTAATGCAAAAATTTTCATATCTCTCGATTATTGTCACACAATTAATTAGTGCCCTTTGCTCATGGAGATAGTTGGGTAACAAATGTAGTGATATAGTTTAATGGAAATGACTTGGTAAGAATATTTGGATTTACAACAGGGGACATGCCTTAGGAAGCATCGGATCCAGGACCCTCATTTTACAGATGAGTAAACTGAGGTAGAGAGGAAATGGTTCATGGTAGAAATGGTGATTCCAAGGTGGCAGAGCGTGGGAAGAAATTAACTCCTAGTCCAGTGCTCTTCCATTAATACAATGAGGTGCCTGTGCAGGATTACCCAAATAGGAACCCATTGTGGGGGCCTGAACCGCAAACTAGCCGAAAGCAGGGGCTCATGCTCTCCTAGCTGGCCGGACTCTTCCCTCCGTGGGGGAGCTGCAGCATCCTGCCACTCAGGTTGTCTGTGTCTGCACAGCCAACGTTCCCTGGTACTGTGACGTTTGGGCACCTTAGGGCCAGACTGCCTGGAGATGAGCAGCTCACCTCACCCTCCCCAAGGCACTTGTGCCCTTGTCCCATTCAAAGAGACACCCAAGAGGGAAGGGCCTCTCCACTCTGATACAGAACCCCACTGTGCCTGTCAACCTTTCTAGAGGACAATCAGACAATCAGGGACTGTCCTTCCTCTTCTCCCGCTTCTCTTGGCCTGTGTAATCTTTGCCCCTTTATGTGTATTCTTAAGCCCACATTGTGTGTTGTTTTGGAATTTGTCCCCAACTCTGGTATCTGACAGGTGAAGAAGATCCGGCTGAGACCTACCTAGCAAGACACACGCTTCACCTATGACCTTTAATTTTCAATCTGCAGACTAGAATTATATCTGTTCCTAACTACTTAATAGGTCTCTAGAGAAAAATATGATGAAATCATCATGAGCTTTCCTTATGGGTGAGGTCTTGGAAATGAAAGCGTTTTATAATTTGAAGTGTTCAGGTTTTGCTCTCCATATGTGAAGCTCACTTGCTGGAAAAGTATCACCTCATTCTCTTGCTAATTCGGGGCTTATCGTACATTCAGTGTTCCATAAAGGTTGACTTGAAAGCTTTCATTTAAAACCCAATTCATATGAATTAGTGTACTACTCAAAATGTCAGGCTGCTAATAGGACATACATGGCAACTGGAAATTGAAATAAGTGCATTTTAATAGAGCTCAGAATTAGGATTTCCTCTATCTGTTTGACGTAGTATCACCATCATAATTGAGGGTAAATTTTTTTTTTCTGTTGGCATTTAATGACTTTATCCAGAATTATCAATCATCCTGACTTTGGTATACTATTTTTCAGACCTAAAATGGCAAAAAAAAAAAAAAAAAAGAGAGAAAGAAATCCAAATGCTCTTTAATTACGGTACTGACACATGAGTTTGTAGCACTTAATATAGATAAAGGGATAAATGCATGGATTTATTATTATTCAATTGATATTTCCCCAACCAAATTCCAATTAGGGTCCCACCTAATCATGGTATTATAATATAGCTATTTTCTAATGTTTTTATTTTATTTCACTTTTTTTGAATCTCTAAAGAGTGGCTTGGTTCATTATTGACAAGCCACTTTGAGGATTTCAATAAATGTGAGCCCCTTATAACAAAAAAAAATTCATGTTTGTTATGAATGTTTGGCTCACTTTAATATCAGTTTTTCAAAGTAGTGGAAATATAGAAGTTATTCTTTTTCCCCACATTACCTGCATTTGAACACTTGGATCTGACATAAGGGTTTCAAAGATAAAATAGTACAGAAGTCAGAAGCGCTGCCCCTGCCCGCCCCCACCCTCCACACGAAAAATTAGGAAGCATCTCATTCTGGACTATGGGGAAGTCAAATTATTTCATGGGTTTCTAAGTGAATCATGCTCAGCTTCTAAATGAAAGTGGAAATTTCTTTATCATTGCAGATTTCCCAGCCATAAACTGACAATCAGAGAGAATAATCAACACCTTGTACAGGTCCCCAAATTCTCTCAGGCTGTTAGGATTTCTCCTTACATCCAGAAGAGGGCAGTCAGGTTACATGATTCAGACACAATCACTATTACCCCAGAAAACAAAATTTTCAGTAAAATTTTCAGCGATTGGAATTAACCTTCCTTTAATGGTATTAAAGGATATTTAGAATTACCTGAAGGCTTTTCCCTTTTTATTAAAATAAAACTTACTTTTGTGAGATAGATACTTTTTACAAAGGGATGAAATGATACAAGTTGTCTGTTCCTATCAGCCCTCTTTAACATAGGGGAGGAGCAAATCATGTCTTGCAGATGGCCCTCCTAACTTATAACTTTGTGACATTTTATAAGTAAAAGGAAATACATTGTACAAGGCAAAGAACACTCATCACCACTTCAGCATCAAATCAAGAAAAGACAGAGAAAGAATGAGAAAAAAAGATTCACAGCAATTGAAACACAGAGATCTACCAGAGAGAAACTTAGTACTTCAAACACTTCTAGCAACACTTACTAGCTTTGAGGAAAGAAAATTACACTTTTCAACTGGAACATTGAGTAAAACAATGTTAGAAGAATGTAGCACTTTTTCTCCTGAAATATTTTCTGTAATCTTCTAAGTGAAAATAAGCACAGAGCTGAACATAAAATATCACAAGTATGTCTGCCACCTTTTTCTCTTCTTCATTAGCAATAACTCCAAAGACTGGGAAGCCACTAATTTTACTGAAGATAGAAAACCAGATATATTTGTGAAGGAAGCTTGGAGAAAGTATGCACACGCACACACACAGGGTGGGGCAAAAGAAGGTTTACAGCTGTGAGTATGTGAAACAGTTTATTCTTGTATTAATATCTCGTCATTATTGTATTATTTTCCATGAATAACTGTCAACTTACTTTTGCCTTATCCTTTATATCCCTATTTCCCCCAACCTTCTTTCACAAATTTAGTTTAATTTAAACACATAAGAAAGAGTTGGTTTTAGGGAACTATTTCCAATAGAAATATAACAAGAATTAACTCTATACCTGGGTATTTATTTTGTCTCTATACTAAATCCTGCCTTTGTTCAAACAGTGCTTCAAACCCTCTTTTTAGATGATTAGACCTGGAACAAGTGCTATTCTCTTATTCAGACAAATGTGTGTATGTGTGTGCACATATGTTATACAAATACATCATATTGCTCTGCTTGCTTCTGTCAGCTACCTGTCCACCAAATAGCTTTCTCGGTGGCTGTGGAATTCCCCAGCTCTGCACACGCCCCTCTTGAGGCCCATGGATTAGCAGGGAGCCCAGGTGATTTTCCACCTGATCTGCGCCCCAGGCCTCCTCCCACTGCTCCTGGAGATGCTGCCTGTGGAAAGAGCTGCCTCTGAAAGTGACCTTGCTTGGCAGTTCTGATTGGCTGATGCAAAAATGCCTTTCCCAGAAGAGGTGCTGTTCTATGCCAAGTTGTGCTGCCTGCTGCAAAGATGGGGATGGGATGGGGGCGGGAAGGAGGAGGGAGAGGAGGGACAGCGTGCCAAGCAGCTTGGGCTACATATAAACAAACTTCAGGGCTGTTTCTCCAGCACATTGTCGTGGAGGGGGGGAGGCTGGGCGCTTACTGTGTCAGGGGCTCCTTTTGTGTTCTGTGTAAACCTTGGGGAGCACTGCTTTTAAGGGACTGATTTGATTTAGAAGATGATTTCCATCAGCCACTTTTCAAAGATATGTACTATTTCAGCACAAAGCTGAAGCCCCTTAGAGCTGCACTAGGGATTAAGAAAAGGCATGTATTTTAATGCCTTATGAATAGGAGTAGCTGATAAAAGGGGCTCTTGTTACCCCTGCTACATTTAAATGTGAAAAGCAGCAGCTTCTAGTGGGGAGAGGGCAAGGGAGTGGAGAAGAGATATATTATTTTCATAGGGATTTAATCTTCAGATGACACTGAAACCATAGAATACCATCGGCCATTCACTTATCTGCAGCTCTCTAATCACGCTGAGGTCTGTGCGGTTGTGGAGAGGGAAGAAGGCAAGAGGGACCTGGGGGCAGAGAAAGGGATTGTGCGTGGCCACAAGGCTGGTCATTTTCATCTGCATGGATGTTTCGAGCCTCAAATCAAAACGCACATGCAGTGGACTATTTTCTCCTTCCCTTATAAGTGTTAACCCTTTAAACTGTTACAATGCCAGCCAATTAAAGAGTTTGATGCAACAAAGCTGTCTTGGGAACCTGGGCTTAGCAATGGCCCCTGAGAGTGAGATTGACCACTGAGACCTCATTAGAAATGTCAGCTCTGTGTGTGTGTGTGTGTGTGTGTGTGTGTGTGTGTGTGTGTGTGTGTGATGAAAGAGACTTTCTTCCTACATTTCAGGAGCTGCATATTTCAGGTAGGATCCAAGAGATGTCATGAGTCCAGCAGGAAAAGGCTCTTTCTGCCAGTTTTATTGCCACAGGATGCTGATGTTATAAACGAAGCCCGGGATTGTTAAACTAGCCGCAGGTCTTTGCCAAATGCGATGTGTTTGAAGAGATACGACTGGAAAATGTATGTATATCCTTTGAATGAATTGGGTGGATGAACTCATCTGGACCTCATGGTTTCCCTGCCAGGTTGTTATTTTATAATGTGCTTTTGTTTATTTTGATATTGGACTTCTTGAAATTGATCACTAATTTTCTCTGTACATTTGACCTCTGAGGTTTCTAACGTACTTAAAAAACCTAGGATGTTGCTTCAGGCTATTTTAAAGATTTCTTTTTGATAAGAACTCATTCTATTCCCGAAATCCAATCTTAATGCTTTTCCATGTGTTTTAATATTACTACTTTCAAGAAGTTACAGGATTAAAAACACGCCTGGTAGTAATAACTCAGTAGTTCTTGCCTAGCTTATAATTAAGGGTAATTCTCATTAGAGGAAGGTTTGACAGCTCCAGCCCACATGCTTAGAAGCGTGCATCAGGATGAGCCACTGAATCACTGGAAGCCGGAGTAAAGCCCCAGCCTCTTTGCACGTGCTCTCCACGTGGGCGGGCTGTGCTCAGCTCTTCTGGCAAACAGGATGGACAGAAGGGAGGAGGAAGAGCAATGTTGTAGCTGCCCTGCCACACATCAGAAGACCAGGGTGGGCAGTAGGATGTTTCCAGCTCCCAAATATGACCAGGCCTCCTGCCTGGAGCTGTTTGGGCAGCAGGCCCGGTCACCTCTCCCACCTGCCCAAGCTGTGCCTTTAGTTAGACAGGAGGCCTCCATGGCCTGGGCAGTCCTGCTCTCAGGACTCTGAGTGGTCAAGTTCAAGGTAGCCTAGAGGAGCAGCCTAGGGTGCTAGAGAAAGCCACCTTAGCATATTAATCACAGCAAATGAACTTGACCTGCCTGCTACTCATGCATGAGCCACGTTACTAATAATGGGCTTGTGCTGCTGCTCTGGGGTTCAAGCAATATTTTGATTTCCTGATTCAACTTCCCTCCGCAAAAAAAAAAAAACCGAACAGACCAGCCACACCAGGTCCTACTGCAAGGCAAGCAGAGGAGGAGGCAGTCAGTGAGAAAGCTGCAGCCGGCAAACAGCACACCAGGGCCAGAGCAAATCCAAGGAAATACAACAGCAGCCCAGTGTGAGCTGGGAGAAAGTTGAAGGGCGCGGCTGGCCGTCTGCTGCTGCCACCACTGTGGCCGGCTCCTTGCTGGCTGCTGCAGTAGCCACTGCTGCCTGGCCAGCCCAGCATCCCTGCTTCTGAAACCTCTTGCTTCTTTTTCTTCCCTTTTTTCCACCCCCTCTCCTTACTTCTTTTTTTTTAAACTTGGCCATGGAACATTAGGTTTGACGAAGGGAAAGTGATTTAACATCTTTTAACTGAGGGAGGCTGCTTTTCATTTGAGACCAAATGGCTCATTTTTACCTTTTTAGCTCCTGGAAGAGTAAAAAGTGAGAGGTCAGCCCAGCATCACCATGGCAACCCACACAGCTCCCAGCCTGGAGCAGATGAAGGGAGATGATAATGGCAGAGAAGTTTCTCCTGCTTACTTGGCATTTTCTCCCCACTCAGGGATGTGCCTGGATATATGAAAATAGTTCTGCCTTTTTAACTTTTAAAATATTGCTGCTAAGTTGTCTGGCCCATAGCTCTGACCTTATGAAAATCATGTGGCTTTTGGTTTGTTTGGGGTGGACACCATCCTAACCATCAACAGTGTCCTGAATTATACCAGCATGAGCATGCACCCTGCCCTGGAGGAAATTATCTTTCAGTCAAGGAGTCCACCTATTGAGTTTAAATAGCCAGAAACCTTAATGAAAGGACAATCTGGCCCTGATGTCAAAATCCAGCATCCAGGGCCCCAAATCGCAGTGCCTGACACCTTACTGGAGCCTGTCTGCAAAGAACTTCTTGATCCCATTCCAGTTCATGGACGGTAAAGAGGAAAAGAGAAGTCACAATGACAAATGTGCTGGAAAAGGCCAAGTTAAACCCTGCAGGGGGTAGCCTGGGCCAGGCAGGAAGGAATTCCCATTTGAACATGTGGACTCAAATGTTCAACACATTCATCCCCTGGCTTTTTACCCCACGTGCTCCCTGGTAATGGGGGAAATAGTAAATATTCCCTGAATACCCATGGGTGCCAGGCATTTTGTTAGGTGCTGTATTATCTTACTGGCTGTGGTCCTCATAGTCATCTTATGATCTCATGATCTTTGTTTTACAGATTAAACTCATGGAGGTTAAGCGATGTGTCCAGGGTCACAGATTCTGATGTGGGCTCCATCTGTGCTTCAAGTGCACTCTTTCTCCAGATTGGTTAATAGTACCCAGTTGTGTGAACAGTATGTTCGTGTCTCAAGACAGGACTTTGTGCTTTGGCTGAGTAGTTTATTCACTTAGGTGCAGCGACCTACCAACTGCCGGCTGTGTTTTCAGTGCAATTCTAGATGCCTGAGGAACATAGAGAGAGGCTGATGCCCTTCTCCAAGAACTGGGGTTGAATGGCTTGATTCTCAGTCATGTGAACTTGAACAAGACATGCGGTGGGACTGAGCTTCAACTTTTTCATCTGTGAAATGAGGGTATTAATGTGTATCTCCAAGGCTGTGATGAGCATTAAGAGAGACAGCTTTGCCAGCTTCCTAACAGGGAGCCAGGTTCATACAAGTAGATGCTCGTCCTCTTCACTCTCCTTGTCTCTTCCACTTCGCACTTCCCTGGCACTCTCCCCTGCGCCTGGGCTCAGGCTGGCAGCCTTCCTGCTCTCATGGCAACTGTGATCCTTTCTGAGCTGCACCTAACTTCCAGGCAGTTCAGGTGGCCTTGTTAAAGCCCCAGTCTTACCCACAGGATTGGGGAAGGTTCCCAAGCATCACAAGCAAAGAGAGGAGGACACTTTGCTAATTATAGTCAGCGGGGAGGCTGTCTGAGAGGAGGAGATTGCCTGGCTGGTTCCCTTTGCTCTCTCTCCACCTCCCCTCTCATCAGCCCCTGTGTCAGCCACGAGTCCAGGGTGGTCCCTCTGCTCACCATCTGCACAGGCTGAGAGCACTGTGCACAGCTTGGAGCTCTTCCATACTCCCTCACACAGGGCAAGGTTCGAAGCCAGCTCTGACTTAACGGGACTGTATAAATCCAAATCAGAGCTGACATGGAAGGACTTGAAACAGTTATACCAGCTCAATGGCATGTGCTCCATTTTCAAAAAGCAAAGGCAGGATGGATCACTAGGTGAGGCTTAATACAGTGCAAGCAACTTATGGAAGCCAAGAGGATTGCAAAAACCATTGACTTGATCCAATGCTTAGGCCATGCAAAGGGTGATTGATGTCAAGAAAATAATGCATTGCACTGGCAATAAAGTCCTTGTTGAGTTTCAGGGAAGATTGGTTAGCTAAATGCCACCTTTGGGTTATAATATTGCAAGCCAAATTCTTAGTCACAAGCATCTAACATGAAAGAGTCCCCTCCCCTCCTCTCCATTCCCCTGTCCCCTTTCTGCTACCCTAACCTCAACCCCCTTCTCTCTGCCTCCCCTCCCTCTTACATGGAGGTGTGCATAGTGCACAGGTTGTGAGTTAGACAGAAAATCAGTCCTTTGGCAGCTTAAAAAATAAAAGAGATAAAACTGGCACCTAAATATGATAAGAGCATATGACACACAACACAGGGAAAATAAAAATTAAGTTTAATGATAGCTTCCTTCCAGGTCTCAGCTTAATAGCCACTTTTTCAATCATGCCGTCTTTGATCTCTCACTGTACCTTGGTTTCATAGCCCTTTATCACATTGCGTTGCTGTGTTTTCCTTTGTGTGCTTATTTGTTTACTGTCTGTCTGTCTCACCAGGATGTAAGTGCCCAGAGGGCAGGTGCTGGTTCTGTCTTAACCAGTCCCTTAGGCTAAGGGGACAGCCAGGGAGAATCCCCCAGGAGGGAGTGGAACAAGATGTCTCTCTGCCTGGCAGGGGAGAGACTCCTAGCTGTGGCCAGGAAGGCACCTTGGGCTCCAATCCTGAAGTTCAACGTGTGGGTGCTGCAGAGATTAGGTGGGTGAGGATTGAGGCCAGCGGAATGATGCTGTAAAATATGTGAATGTTTTTGAAGCCAGAGGAATGTACTGAGTAGATAAATATTGTAAAACTGAAGGATAGCTAAAACCATTTGTCATGGAATATTATTCATTTAACAAACGCTGGTTGAGTGCCAGCCATATGCCAGCCACCACTCAAGGCTGGGAAGATAGGCCATGAGCAGACAGGCAGAGGCATGAGACAGAGCTTAGAATCTGGTGGAGAGAAACAGGCAATAAACACAAATAAGCAAATGGGCAACCAATCAACAAACAGTATGATCATTTCAGACGAGTGAGGGAGAGTCTTAGGAGGTGGCCAGAGGGAGTCAGGCATACAGAGTGGTGGGGAATGATGAGGACTGTGGACTGTATTCCAAATGCAAAGGGATGTGTCTGGGGGTGGTTAAACAGAGGAACAACATAATGCAGTTCTTTAAAGAGATCCCATGACTTGCTCCATTGAGAACAGGGTTTGGAGGGGTCTAGGGCAGAGACGATGGGGGTGGGGAGATATGTGTGGAAAGCACTTCTAGCTCCAGAGCTAGAGAACACAGGACTTACTACTTGAGAAAAAAGGGAAGCAAAGAATCATGGATGAAGTGCCAGTTTAAGGCAAGCATTATTGAGTGGATTGTGCTAGCAATTTACTAGATTGGGAGACTTGGGGAGAATTATTTTCTTAGTGAGGAGACTTAAGACTTCTGTATGACTATGTTAAGTCTGGCTAGTAAGCAGTATTACTTTGATGAGCCAAGAAGGTTTGTTATCACATAAGTTAATTTAGCTTCCTTATGCTGACTTTTATTTGATTTAATTTGGCTTTAGATACTTCTAGGAAATTTATAGAAAAATAAACCTAAAAGGTAAAGAAATAGTACCTGAGTAGAAATGTGAAAGTTTATAATGAATGAACCACATAGAAAAATATTCTGAAAGATACTGAAATTGCAGGTCTGAAATCTGCACGATGCTCTAGAGAAGAACAGAATAACATGGGCTAACAGGGGTATAAACTCCTAGTTCTCATCATCTTCTAGAAATGTGCCACCCAATGGCAATGTCTTGAATAGACAGATTCAGGATCTCCTGAGATGGAACCGCATGCCCCCATGCCTATTGCAGCCATTGTGAATTGATATGCGTTCTTTACGCTGAGTCCAGCAGCCTTGACATTGTTAAGGGACCCAAAGAGGGAGCTTATCCATCATTACTGAGGTTGAGGAATCCTGGTTCTTGTTATCAAGCCTTGGTCTTGTTCTATTTTAGATGATGGAGTCACTATTTAATTTTTCTTACCTTTCCCGCTTCTTGGGGAGCTCATGTATCCTATTCTATCATCTCTCTTCTCAGGGACTTCATTCCTTCTAAAGCAAAACCCTTTTTTTCCAGATGGAAATAGAAAAAAAACAAAAAACAAACCCATAAGGACAGTGCTCTGCAAATGACCTAAAGTAATGGCAAAAGAAAGCAAGGGAGGCTAATTTTGGCTAACTAAAAATAGAATTTCATTTCAGGGAAGCTTTCACTATTATTTGTATTAAAGTAAGTCCAGCTGAAGAACTTTTCAAAACTCTGTGGGAACCAGCAGGGTCAAGTTGAAGGAGTTGGAAGACCAGAGTTAGAAACCTGGTTCAGTTATTCTACCTGTTGTAGACATCTGAAAGATGAGTTTTGCTGCATTTCTGCCTTTGTGAGATCAGGGTAGTTGGGGCTGCCACTCTCTGGGTTATCCATCTTACATAGTGTTATTAGGAAAATCCAATGGAACAGGTTGTAGTGAAGGATTTTGTAAACCCTATAAAATACACAATGTAAACATGTCATGTGGTCCAAGCTTTAGAGAACAGCTCTTGTTGGAAATCTCAGTAATGTGATAAAGGCTGGTTGTCTGTCAAAGAATAAATCTATGGATGAGTTGTCTCTTCTTTCGTTCCCCTCATCTTCCTCCTTATTCTTTCTCATTTTAGTTTCCATTTTAAATTGTGGAATAAATCGTTATGAAGTAGTATTAATTTTTATGCCTCATTAAAGCATTTTGTAAGCTGATGAGTAAGAAATGGTTAACCCTAAATTTAGGCAAGAAAAAGCAAGGATCTTCAAATGCTACCTTCTCCTTTAAGCTCTTCCTAATTGCCCTAAAAATGTACTTTTTCCCTTTTTATGAACTTCCATTCCAATTTATTTGTAGCTGTAGTCACTGTGTTCTCATTTCACCTTCTCTAAGTTTCCTTCCCACCAGATTTTCAGTTCTTTAAAGGGAGATGGTCAATATAACTCATTTTTTCTATACTTCCAGTGCTAAACACATAATGGAAACTAAATATAAAATCATTCAACTGAATTTATTTTTTTTTAATTGTCAGATGCCTACTATGTGCCCACCTCTGTGCAAATACAGTGGGAATAAATGCCTCTGCTTGAAGGTACACACAGGTGTTTTCAGAAATGGGGTGTTTATAGGAAAGACTTTGAGGGTTTCCTAAATTCCTATGTAATTTAGGGTTAGATCTCTCAAAAATTAAGAAAGTCAAAGCCTATAGCTCTATCATCTGTTTCAAGCAAACAGCAACACCAAGTGAAAACGACTCAGAGGGGAAGATGCTGCTGCCAGCCTCCTCCAAGCCCATACAAATGGTTCTAGACTTGAAATGGCCTTTCGAGATGTTTTGCGTTTCACTTGACCTTCCCTGTTCTTTTGTGTCCCATTCAGTTTGGCTTTTCTGGTTCTCTGTCACAGCCCTCAGTACCCATGGTTTGGGTGGCTGCCTTGGGTCCAGAGGAAACAGTAAGGGGTATAGTAACTGTCCTAGAGTTGCTTATCAAGACTTAGCCATCTTTCCCACCTTTTCCTCCTTCCTTCCTGGTAGTGCTAAGGAGCTGGCCCACCTTTGACAGACAGCATGGTTCTATTCCATGCCTATCTCTGCAGGTCCAGCCTTCCCTTTCCCCATCTTCCTCCCAATCCCAGGAGATTTAGGAGCTGTTTGCACAGTGCCCCATGCTGTCCCCTCATCGACCTTGCCCCATGGAATGCCAATGGTCTGTCTTAGCCTTGAGCTTTTGAAATCTGGGAGGAAAGCTCATTTCTTTTCTTCTTCCCTGAGCTTAGCATATTCCATGCATTCACTAGGTACTCAATTTATTTACATGCTGAATAAATAAATCTTTGCAACCAAAAGTAATCTCCTCATTCTCTCCTATAGTCATGTTTTACTTTTATGCCTCCTTAACTCTTAGCACTTTATAAAGAGATATTAGATTTTTGTCTACTAATATCAGAGTCATATCCTCATATATCCAAGTGGAGAAAAAGTTACTTGGTAGTACTTTCCAGGTCTATTTCATTTTTAGCATGTAACAAACGTGCTCTTTTTTTCCCCCAATAAATCAGTATTGAACTTTTCCCACAGGTCAGAAATATGTAGAAGTTTAAGGCAGTGGAAGGTAAGACAGACACAGTATTGGCTTCCCTCAAGGACTGTAAAGTCTATCAGCAGAGACTGGTTGATAAGTATAACAGGAAGGTTCTGAGAGTAAGACGCAGTTAGGTATCTGTGGAAGTACCAAGTCTTGTGTTCCATCCATTCAGCATTGCTACAGAGCTTAACTTTTGCCCATCATGGTGTCAGATGACTACAATACAAGAAGTTTGACCTAGTCTCTGCCTTCACGGTATATAAAATAGAGGAGCAGAGATAGGCAGATACGTTCACAGTTATTTTATGATATTTAAAGTATTTTAGAACTAAACGCATGTACCCATTGTGATATGATTCCAAAGAAAGAACGAGGGCAGATACTTGAGTTTGAGTTCTTAAAGGAAATTATGCCTGGGATACCTGGTAGGTGAAATCATGAACATTACTGAGCCTTACTAAAGGGTTTAAAGCATTATCCTTTGAGCGATGGGGAGGCACTGATGGTTTTTAAGAGGGGAAGTGACATGATCAGATTTGTGTTTTAGATAGATGGCTCTGGTAGCAGAGTAAGATGGATGGGGTGAGGGGAGGGAGACTCACAGCAGTGACAGCAGTTTGAGGGTGGTTGCAATTGTCCAGGCTTCCAATAAATGCTTGCTGTTAAAGAGACAAATATCACAAGTCCCCACTGTGCACTGAGACCCCTGAGGGAGGATCCATGTGTGTTGGGGCGCCATGTACTAGACAGAAGTGAGACATCTTTGCCCTGCCTGCCCCTTTGTGCTTGGTGTCCCACAGAGAAAGTCCCTGATGGCTAGCGAGTTTCATGCCCAGAGGCACGTTATTGGTGTCCCTTTCCAAAGCTAAAATGTATCCAACATTCCAGGATGATTAGATACATTTGTAAATATAATCCAAACATGTTTTTCTGTGGTTTCCAGGATCAATTCAGAAAAATAATGCTCAAGGGGATAAAAAAAAATACATCTGTTATTTTTCTGGCCTCTTTTTTTCCTGATTCTGGGCCAATCAACGAACTTAGATTCAAAACTTTTAAAGCAAGATTACCCAGCTTCTTTAGCTCCTAGAGGCCTTGGACCATGACAAAATCTATGTGCATCAACCAGATGGCCCTGATCACCTAGACTGGCCCCATATCTTAAAGTTAGACTCTTTTGGCTGTAGAAACAGGGAGCAATTTTCTTCCACTCTAATATCTAGTCACTAAAATGTCTAGTGACTAGACAGTTCAGACATCATGAGAAACGTTAAACTTTTTAAGGTGTCTGCTGTTCTGAGGCTGGTCTGACTCATCAGAACCATTCCAGACCCTCTTGGATGCAGGTTAGAGATCCCAGAAGAGGACCCAGCCCCCTCAGGCTTCCATCAACTGTGGTTACTTGACACCAGAAGTCAAAGAAGTCATAGTCATGATGGTGACATCTGGAGTTTGTTACATTTACATCGAAAGACTTAATTCCTTGTGAGAAGCTGGCACCATGAACTGACAGGAGTAATGAAAGCAAAACAAACAGACAGACCGAAAGCAAATGGTAGGCTATGACAACAACTCTGCCATGTGCTTTCATGGAAAATCGTATTGCTTTTTTCACAACAAAGTGCAGGGATTGTTGCTGATACCATCCCCGTTTTTACAGAAGAGGGTACTGAGGGTTAGGGAAATGCATGGTCTCCCGAAGGTTATGAGCCAGTAGTTTATTGGAGGAGCCAGGAGTAGAACACGGATGATCTGATTCTACAAAAGCTTGGCTATAAGAGCAGATTTTCATCTAACATACAGTTGTATCCCTTGGGTTGTAGTTAGCTGAATAATGTCAGGAGCTGAGACTTTTGGGGACAAAAGAAGGAGAACAAAGGATGTGATTATTAGAGAAATAGTTCCTGCTCTTCATTAAGCGTAATTATATTGATAAATGGATACAAGGGAAAGGGCTGGAATGATTTCAAAGATCAGTGCTGTACACAGCCAGAGATCCCAGAACATTCTCGTAAGAGCCATAAAATACCATCCTAATGATCAGAGTTATTTTCAAGATCAGTGAAGTATCCTTTTGGCAAAATTTCTACAAGTGAAAAAAAAATCATTTATGAATCTGCAGAACTCAATGAAATTCAGGAAGCAACTTTGACCTTGGAGGTTCCTCACTTGGGCTGACTACTTTATAGGCCATGGTGTAAAAAAGTTCCCTAGATGCTGTTACAGAAACAATGCACATACCACGTGGCATCTCAGCCTTTATTCTTAGGCCCTGCAACTGGGGTGAGCAGACCTTTACTGTAAATGGCCAGAGAGTGAATATTTTAGGTTTCGCAGGCTACACGGTATCTGTAACCACCACTCGGCTCTGTTTGCTGTGGTAGCATGAAGGCAGCCATGGATACCAAATAAATGGTTGGGCACGGCTCTATTTCTGCTATACTTGACACAAATGGGTGGCCAGCTGGACTTGGCCTACAAGTGAGCTGCCTGTAGCAGTTTCTCAGAACTGCTCTAGATTCACATGAACATGGGATCAGAGAAGAAGAAATAACCAGCCATTCACTCAAATACTCAGTAAGTGTCCAATGTCTCATATAGGCTCCAGAAAAGTTCACAGTCTAATACAGAGAACAGATATGTAATAAACTAATTGTAATGACTATATATGGTGAGAAAAGAGAATTTCAAGAAGCTGCAAGAACACAAAAGAGTGAGCTGATGAATGCTTTGGGGGGAGTTTGGAGAAGGTTTCATGAAGGGAGTAGCTTTGAACCAGACCAACCCTTCTCCTTTCCTCCCCTGGGTACACATGGCTAGTCAACTTCTGAGCTGTTCTCACCAACCCCAGACACAGCATCACAAAGCCTCCCGAGCACAGAGCCTCAGGCATCTACCCCACCCAGCAGCATTGCATTCACCACCTGAAACATCATCTATTTCCACTTCTCCTCCTGAAGGGTGAACAGGAGATTCTCCAACAAGGAAGCAAGACATTAATACAACAGGGACACTGTGTAGGGGGAATAGAAGGCAAGGACATGCACAAAGCTTATAGGAACAGGAAAGCTTCATTGAAAAAGGAATGGAGATTCAGAGCAGAGAGGAGTCTGGAGGTAAACATGGACATGGTCACTGCAGTTGGGTCATAGGGAGTGACACTGGGGGTTCTGACCCAACTCATCAGTGCAGAGTTGTGATTCTACTTATGTTTCAGAAAACTCTGGTAGTGATAAGAATGCTGGATAAAAAGGCGGTTGTGGGGGGTAAGAGAGATTGTTTAAAGGTTATTGAAGAAATCCGTGAGAAATAACAAATATCTATCCTGAGACACTGGTGGTAGAGATGAAACAGGTGAGGAGAAAATAGATTTAGTACTCCTCAGAATTAAGACACAGAATTTGCAGTGTCTGGCTGTCAAATTGGATGTGGAATTAAGAGGAAGCAAAGAGACCAGGATAACTTTCTGACGTTAGCTCCGGGTGGCTTCTGCTCTCTGGTGACTAGACAGACGTAGTCAAGCTATTTATGCCAAAAGTCCTGATTTGAATAAAATCTTGAAGATCTGTGTAAAGTAGGGGAGTTTGGAAAGGAACATCAGCCTGGGGTGCTGGGGGAAAAACTTTAGTTGATTTTAATTTTCCATTTCCACTGCTTTAGATCACAACCACAGAATCGAATATGACATTGCATGCCTCCCGTTAGCTCATTAGCAATGAAGGATCTGATCTTTACGAGAAAAATTGGGAAATTTCACCACAGATGGGAATGCCTTGATTGCTTGGCGAGGCTGTGACTGCACAGTCAGCAACAGGTGCTGTTGTGTTTGTAGAACCCTGCGCTTCAAAAGACAAGCTGAGACTCCGAAATGTTGAACGAGTAGCAATTTACACTGATTGCAAAATCCTGATCTTGTTTTTCTCCTAATTCCCTCTCACACTGAGCAAGTGCAGGTATCATTTCTCATTCCACCTACTTTAAACATGCACTTATGAATTTTTCCTACCCTGAAAGGCTTATTTCCCACCATACCTTTATATTCTCTTCCCACTTCATGGGCCTCAGAGAGTGGACAGATCTCCCAACAGGAATGCAGGAAGAATATGCTTCCTGAAAAACACTAGCAACATGAGATGGTTATCTTTAATAATCTGGAAGAGCCTCATCTTCTCCTTTGGAAAAAATAGGCCAATAGAAATCTCCACTTTTTTACTTGTGGGAAGTCAATGGCCAGTTTGGAGAGTAGGAACAGAAGTAGTGACTTGTGACAACCCATCTTTCATGCTTGCCTATGTTTATTGAGGGCATTTCAAGCCTTAAAATCATGAATAGAGGTTGTAGTTACATGAACTGAGTACAGAATATGCTAGGTGGATTAAAAAGATATCATAGGTCTTTCTCAATTTATAGGGGCAGCTGCCAGATTGAGTAGTGTTGTCGCTCTTCCTTGCAGAATACACCGGCGAGATGATAGCCCTCATGAATGACCATCTCTTGGATTTGTGGGGAAAGAATTCATTTGTAATGCATGATAATGTTAGTATTCAAGGTGTGTCTTTCTCATATATAAAACTTTGCTTTTGGCATTGTATCCTTTAGAAGGGCTTGATGGCCTTACTAACTTAAGCTCTGAAAATCTGTATCGTAGGTAAAAACTTGTTCACAAATATTTTAAGTTATTTTAAAGTCAAACTTCAACTAGGGTAATTGACAAGTGGCATCAATAATACTTTGTAAAATCCTCTAAAAATACCTTATCTTTTCTTTAAACTTTGGCTCAGCACTGATAAATAAGTCTTGGAGAAAAAGTTCCTTAATCTCTCTTTCACTCAATTTCTCATCTATAAATTGGAGAATGATGTTAATATCTACCTGGCAAGATTTTTAGAAATAGAGGAAAATACTATTTAAATGCAACACAGTACCTTGTAGATATAAGGAAGCAATAAATAGTAGCCATGATGATGTTCATTCCATGGTGATTGTAACTTACACAGTGAAATTAATAGTATCTACAAACCGTCAGGCCAGGAGAGCTTCTGTAGGGTACTGCTATCTCATGGGAGTGCATGTTTTTGGAGGATACAGATCTAAAGTGGTCATTGACCACTTAAAAAAAAAAAAAAGTAGGATGCTCTTGTGCTTTGTCGCTGACCTTTTATTCAGTGACCTCTTTACCTCCCATTTTCCACTTAGACCCATTAGCAGGATGTGCTGCAATATGCTGCTTGTCATCTGTTTCAAAGACACAGTGAGAGGATACAGGTACACCAGATGGATAAACCTAGTGTGACTAATTATTGTGTATTTGCCTTTAATTATTATCATTTATTACCAGAGGAAAGACAATAGAGGTTCTCTGACTTAGAAGAAACTGTTGGCAGAAGGGAAGTTTTTTTTTGCGGGGGGGGCATTATTGAGGACAGCTAAGGTTTTCATTGTTGGTGAAAAGAAAATCATACAGATAGACAGATAGGCAGGTAGGCAGACAAATGACAGATGAAATTTTGTTTGCTTTAACATTTAATGTAATTGGTTTCGATAAATATCTTAATTTTTAAAGACTACCCGAGAGAATTTTGGATATTGATTCCTCATAGCTTGTCTAAGTCTTTCACAGAACAATACCTCAAGTAATTAGGCCAAGAGTGTGTTGATGATTGAGGTTTAGGAGAAGAATTTGAAAATCACCTCCAAATTTTTAAAATTTGGTATTTGTGTGAGAGTCTCTCACCACTTCCATTTTGATTCTTTTTATTATGAGATAGTGTTTTAAAAAACTTTTATTTGTTATTAGGCTCCGATCATGAGAGAGACCATCCTAAAAGCATGAAAGGTTTTTCCTCTAAAGGTGAGAACTGAGCCACTTTATGGGAAACTTCTGGGGGAAAGTTTGTGTTCATGTAAATTTCTTATTTAGACACGTAAATGCATTGTAATGGAAAAGTCAGTATAAGTGGCTTGACATACCCATATGCCAGAAGTCCCACGTGGCTAGCACTCCTCCATTATAGAAAAAGGAACTAGAATAAATCTCAGTAAGTAGAAAATGCTCTGTAATAAGAGATTTTTTCTTTTAATTTCATAGAGGTCAATTTTAGAGAAACATCTCTATTGTAAAGTCTTACCTGGTTGAATAAACACAGAAATGATTATGGTGAAATCTCCTCTAATAATAAATTGTATATGGTTCAGGTTAATCCTTCAAAAGAACTTTGAGTCTGTATTTTACCCCTTTTTCTCTATACTGGGATCATAGGGCTATAAGTATAAATACTTTGGAGGTTTGCAATAGGGAAGAGAAGAAAAGTAGATGATGGAGCTAGAATGGCTGCTTTTGAAATGAAATTAGAGAAATGGGACCAGAGGCTGGGATCCAGTGCAGTCCCACCATGGACTAAGCCAGGGTGTGTGCTGGGAGGGAGGGAGATAAGCCAGTCTTGAAGGAATGTGGGCATGACTTTGGATGCACTGGTACATTTTTTTCCTAGCTCTGTGTGGGGATATTTATTGGTGGGGTTTTTTTTTTTTTGGTCTTCCTAATACCATTTTCCACATCTTAAGAACTCCTTTATTTCCTCCTCCTCTTCTATGGAAATAGTCTTGTCTTAGCCAAGGGCATAATTAGAATAACTGGAAGCTCTTATCCTAGATTGTGAACTCGAGTAGAGGAACAAGGAGATTGAAAATAGCTGAATTTCATTGCATCCATACTGTGGGAACTTCAGTCCTCTGATGGCAGCTCTGGCTTTCTGTCCTGTGACACAACAGTGCATTCGTCTTCTCATAATAGCAGCCACAACTGAAGTCTATTTGCCTCTCTACTGTTCTTTTTTCTTCTCCTTCCAGAATAGTTCTCCTCAACTGTGTGTACTTAGAAGTGTCCATTGACTTGCCTTGACCAACGATGTGGGAGGAGAGGTGTGTGTCTTTTGTTTGTAAAGGCATCTAGTTGCTAGTGCTTAACTCTCCGACTCTTCCTTCTTCTTCTGTAATACCAGGGGATTCTTAGTGATGCCACCTCCAGCAACCCGAGTCTCTGATTCAGGATTTTGTAGAGAAGAGCCCCTCCCTAATCTAAAGATGTTATATGAATGAGAAATAACTCATGGACTTAAACACTTTTAAGAAATTTAAGAAATGTGTTGTTCTTATAGGAGCAAAACTTAGCCTAGCCTAATATAGCATGCCATGAGTGAAATGATTGAAAGAGTATCTGGTTGGTAGTTAGAAACACTGAATTTATTTTCTCTTCTGCCACTCATTAACTAAGTGGCCTTGGGCATATCATTTAAGTCCACTTGAATTATTCACTCTCAAACTTTATTGGGGATGGGGGAGACAGAGGACCATCTCACATGAGTAGAAGACATACAGTGGTTCTCAGGGCCTGAAGGACTCCGGCAGGAGCTTTCTGGGTAGATGGGCAGGTCGAGTGCCACATGGAGAAGCCCAGAGGTTGATTTCCTTCACAGCAGTTCCACTCCAATTTGTTTGATATGATGTGAGGTTATGAACAATATTTAATGAGTTAAATTAAGTCTTAAAAACCTCTAGACTTGATAATCTCTAAATTTCTGTCCGATTTTCTAAATTCTCCTTCTACTCAATCTTTGTGGGAATGATTAGCAATGTCACTCTATTCATCTAACCAGATTGTTCGAAAAGACTTTTATCTAAGTGCTTCCTTTCTTTCAAAGGGAAAGGTGGTGAAGTAAAGCTGTGCCAGACATTCTTGGAGGTATTTTCATTCTTGACTCACTCTCCAATCTCGCCAATTGGTAACTCACTTTAGTGATGAAGCAAAGGAAGCTCAGCAGAGTGAAATTCCTTCCTTCTGGAAAATACAGAAGTAGGGCTGTAAACCCCCCCTTCCAAATCCATCCTCCTTTAATTATACTACACCTTTTATACCAAATCTTAAGGATTTGATTACTTCTTCAAATAATGAAAAGTTTTTAGAAAATTTAAATAAACCCTGAGCCTGGAGTTCATCTTCCTTTTGTATAAAAGCACAGGCAGTCCTAGTATTCTACTTTATAAATAGATATTTAAAAAAAATAATGATTCTATGGAAATACATGCGTTCCCACATTTCCTCTGTGCTATGAATGAAAGTATAGAAGACCCGGTTCTGAATTCTATTGTTTTCAAATAAAAATTGCTCTTTCAAATAAAAAGAGCTGTGACTAAAGGAATAATATCATACAGATTTATTTGATAGGCTGAGACCACCAACTCAGCTCCCATATTCTGACACTCGCTTTCCTATGTTTAGATAAATATCTGCCCCCTGGGAAAGGTGATTTTGAAAACACTTTCTTAGTAGTCTATTAATAACAATCCTTAGAAGGAAGTAGATAAAGTCTGTGTCACTCTTGAATTGACATCTTTTCATAGAAGAAAAAAGGGAGCTGGGGAAGGGATTCGGTGAATGATAGCAGCATAGTAGAAGATGCTGTAAGCAGACAGTGCCGGGACTCATGCGTATGACCTTACACGCTAGGCTGGGGAAATGGAAGACAATATGCCACTGAGAACCCTGGAGTTTCAGAGAAGATATTCACTAAGGTGTGCTGATTGAGTACCTACTATGTACCAGGCACTGATTCAGGCCCTAGAACAAATCGACTCTTTCCTCCTCTCTCTCTGTGGAGACTTTGGGGGATCCTAAAGACCAAATGGCTTTGGGTGATTATGGTGTGTTGATGTAGGTTCATTGCTAGTAACAAATGCACTGCTCCGGTGGAGGCGTTGATAACTGGGGAGCCTATGCATGTGTGGGGGCAGGGGATATATGGAAGATCTCTGTACCTTCCCCCCAATTTTGCTGTGCACCTAAAACCACTCATATGGTGAAACAGGTAAAATTCCCGTCTGAGGAAACTAAAATGTTATGTCATGACTTAACAGAAACTTTAAATTAACTGTGTCCTCTTAAAGTTTTTAAACGCAATTTGACAAAAACATTCATATTCTATTGTGGCTTGGATATGTATTAATTAGTATATATGAGTGCTTATGTATTAATTAGTATACGTATGTATGTTTATGTATATATGTGTGTTTACACATATATATTAAGCACACACACTTTTTCTCCTCTTTTTCTCCTTCATGTGACTCTTCACTTGAATTTCTCTTGAATTTTTAACAGTCATTATACACTCTAATTGAAAAAGAATTTCTCAGTTGTTTCTTTAATCAAAATAAGCTTACGTTTCTTTGCTGATCCAATTTAGATGGAAATTCTTTTGTCTAAATGGGACTATCATTTTACACCATCATATGCAGACTTTATAAAATTAGCATATAGAATCAAACAACTAAAGCAACATCAGCTTTATATTTCCAATAAGAAAGGAAAAAACCCTACAATTAATTTTTTAATATGAAGGGAGAAAGCTGTGTATTACTTGCTTGTTTACTTTCATCAAAGCATTTCCTCTGAGGGTGGCTGGAATCTCTCTGTACATTTTTCATCTCAGTGGCAAGTCAGTTTGGAATCTGAATAGGAGCTTCTTGAAAATATTATTTTTGGAAAGCTGACACTAATTGAAAGTCAGCACTAATAAGTTAAGGCCATTATCAATGGAGCAGAGTGATAGGGGTGAGCAGAGTTTATAAAGATGAGCCAAAGCATCTGGAGCCCTGCTCTGTGTGGGGCCTGTCCTCTCCATCAGAGACCTGGCTGGATCCCGGGAAGAGTCTGGAATAATCAGTGTCCCAGCCAGTTCTTCCAACCTTATTCTCATCGTCTTGCTTATGAATTACCTTCTTTATTATTAACTCAAGATGAGGCTTCCCTTCTCTATCTTGACATTATAGATTAAAGAAAAATGAATTCAATAAACCTTTATTAACTGTGTCAGGTACGGAAGCTCTGGTATTGAATCAAGCATGATTTGGGCCATGCGGTACCCACTGTGTCCTGTGAATATAGACCTGGGCATAAGTAACTTTAATTTGATGTTTTGTGATCCAAACACAATGGTAGTTTGGAAGGAAGAGGGAAGCAAAGATGACTACAGTTTCCAAGTGAACAAATATCTTTCTATTAACAGCTATAGCTAGTACCCGGCACTATGCCTGGACCATAGTAGATGCTCAATTAAGTACTGAAGGAGAAAGGGAATGAGGAAGGGAGCCAGGCAGTCAAAACTCAAAAGGGTCACAACATCTTGCAGGTTCTTATAGATAAACTTCTCCTGGTTCATTTGGAGTAGATGGGCAGGGTCATTCCAGAAAGAACAACCTGTGCTAAGAAACAGGGACTAGACGGACCATACCAACTGTAAAGTTAGAAGAGCACTACGGCCAGAGGATAAAGTTGATAATCGGTTCTACTGGCAGATAAAATTGTAAAAATTAGAGAATGAAGGTTCTTATGAGCAATGCATGAGCAGGACATTAACGTATAGGAAATAAGAATATCAAGTGTTGAGCTTGAGGCCTGGGTGCCCAGTGAGGAGGCCATTCTGAACAGCTTTCTCATCAGCCAGAGCTGATTCTTTTACTTGGTGGGCTATGTTCCCATTCAACTAAGACAGGAAAGTTTTATGGGGCTCAAGATTTATGTGGGTAGAATTCGGATTGGCTTTGATTTGGGCAGCAATGTCAACAATGCACAAGGCAGAACTGGAGCTAAGAAATAGCTTTTGTTTTTAAAAAGTGACAGAAATAACACCATTTCCCCCCTCAATGGATGCTCTTTGCTCAGGGTGGATAATATACAAGTCACCCCCCATGTAATACCTGCTCTTGGTGAAATCCCCTTATTCCTCCTCTTTCAAACAGTATGTACACATGTCAATAATACCAGGCTTTCCTCATTGGTGTAAGGTAGGCTGCTTGTTGGCATGATTTGAAATTGGAGCTTGATTGCAAATATGTAATTCTAGTAGCAATTACCCTAGTCATTTACTGACAAAAGGATGCCCTCCCAAGGCTCTTGCTTTCTTGAAAGGCTGAGATTTCAGGTGGAGGATCTGAGCTGTTCTCAGCAAGAGGATAGGACGCATATACCGTATGAGTAGGAATGGTGTTGTGGACGTTACTGTTTTTGTAGTAACAATATTTAGGTAGCTTACCCTTATGATACTGGGAAAGAAGTGGCTCGTAAATGAAATAAGGTACAACGACCTGAGTAGCCTGATGGATGAAAGGCTTATTTTGCCACCCAAAGATAAAAACAGCAGCTCTTGAACATTATTGATTATATCTCACAGGGTTTTACAGGAAATGTTTGAGACCATGACTTTCCAAGGGAGAGAAAAAGGTGCTGTAACAGTCAGTGGCTGTAGACACCTCTTGGCTCAGTTGCCAACTCAAAATAATTTGTCCTTCTTTGACAAACACCCATAATAAATGGGAGGGTGCTCATGGTCATGTACATACCACATACTTACTGGCCACAGCCTGGCGATCTCAGGCAGCCATTCAGTGCAACCCTTCATTTTCCATCTCCAGGAGCCCCACTCGGAATATTCCTGCAGTAATATATGGAGAGCGTTTGTTGGCTCATTAAAAACTGGTTCTGCGTAGCTTGCAAACTAGTTCTCCTTTACTTCATGACTTTCACTGGTGACTAACATCGCCCAGAAAAATCTTCTCTACTGTTATTACCTGGCAGTCCTAACTCAAAGTGAGACTTGATGAATCCACCTTTAATAAATCAATAAAGAGCCGTCGGTAGCTTTGTATTTCTGCAAGGACAAGTGCAAGGGAGGCATGGAGGCGCCCACCAATGAAATAAGTTTGAGACATCAACTAATGTGGCAGCAATTGAAGCCTTCTGCCATTTTCCGTCACGGTGTTTTGGGAGATGAAGAGGTTACAAAATCAAAGCTGTTCGACTGTTTGATGAATTGGTACTGGGTCCAGGGTGAGCTGGACTTTTTGTTTAGTTGAGGTGCTATGTAGCAGTTAACACTACTTCTGGTGCCACGTGGTAGAAAAGGAGTGGAACAAGCTCTCAGACCACTGGGTTCTAACCACAGTTTTGACACTAACCCATGCCAGAGACAACCTCACTTGACCTCATTTTCAACTACATGAGATGAGAGACCTGTCCCTTCTGGCTGTGGTGGCCAGCAGCCTGCACTCAAGGTAGCTTTGAGGTGGGACACCTTTGGTCAATGGCTGCAGGCAGCAGGCCACTGCACAGGACTCTGGGAAGCGGGCCTGGTTTTGGAGTGTTCCCTCTTATTTTCTTTTCAATTAGTTTTATGTGCCTATTTATTTTCTTCAAGTTCATAATTTCATTTCTTTTTTCTGTTTTCTCTGTTTTCACCCAATCCCTGCCATGCTCCACACTCTGAAAATCTGCTTGCTTTTTAAATCCATCTGCATTGAATTATTTATAGTTTTGATAAAGTCCTGTTTTGTCTGATGTTTATTTTCTTTAATAACAAGGAAACGGGGTGAACTTTTCCAAAAGACCAAAAAAGGATTCTAGTTTTCAAAGATGCTAGGCAACCATGGCCAAAATGCACAAAACAAGCCTTGGGTGCCCTTTCTTTGTGATTTGGGATTTTTCCCCTCTATTAAACATTCTTTCATCTAACTGTGTTGCGGGGAAGGGAAAAGTAAATAAATCCCTTCAGTGTGACTCCATCTAGAACACAATTATGTACCTCTTTTCACTAGTCAATCCCTTTGCTTCAGTCACTTCTAGACCAATAACAATGCTTTGGTCCATGAAGGAAATTCTGGGTCGTGATTGGCAGTTGGGGTCACATGATCAAGATACTCAGGCAATTTTCATATATATATATACACACACGCACACAAACATACACACATATACACGCTTTTTATCCTATATGAAACAACTCAGTGTTTTGCTATCTCAGTTTTAGTTTACTTCTTTGGATTTTCCATTGTTTTTCTAGTTATTTCTTTCGTGTCACTCATGTCACTGATGACCTTGAGCCTTTATAGCTAAACAGTTTTCAGACTCATGCCCGCTTCCTCCAACATCCTGTCCCCTCTTTTGCCTCATATCATTCCCTCCAGTGTTTCCGGCATTAAATTAATTAGCTTAGGCTTTGGGGGTGTGTCAGTAGATGATGGGCGGGAGAGAGATTTTCAGCCTGTTGTGCTAGATAAACACAGCGCGCACACACACACTCCTACATCTCACGCGTGCATGCACGGACAGATTGCAAAAACAGAATGGATAGCCAATCCTGTCAGAATGGCCAAAGATGAGAAAAAAGAACAGAGTGAATGATCCAACCAGAGGGCATAAGTTAGCTACTACGCCAATCAAAGTAATTTGATAATGCCAAATGAGGGAAAAACAAGCGGAAGTCTGATGTCTCGGCTAGCTTTCAGGGTATGCTTTTTTTATCCAGTTGCTTAAAAAAGAGAAAGTTTTATTTCTTCACCTTGCCTATTATTTCCTTCTTGTGCATTTCTTATTTTATATATCTGTGTGTGTGTGTGTGTGTGTGTGTGTGTGTGTGTCCCACCCCGCCCCCACCCCTCTTTCCAATCCTTCCTTTAAGGTTTAATTTAACAATAACATTTTCGATCGGGGTCCTGCGCATCTCAAGGGCATTGCGCTTGAAATTGCACACACTCTGCACCATTTATCATAGGCTGACATGTGTCATGTTCCAGACTGCGGCTCCGAGAGGTTACAGCTCACGACTGCTCCTTTGTTGATCAGCTGCCGAGACAACTGAGGCACCTTTCTTCCCTTCTCCTTTCATTTTTTTTCTGATTATTAAAGCTGCCTCATCCCCTTTCTGAAGGCCTAAGTCACCCCTTCGCAGAAGATGAAACACAAAAGAATTTGTATTGTGTTAGATTCTATGTCTCTCATTTCCTGAAATTTTTGATGGGGGCCCCTCGGTGTTTAATAAGATTGGAATGCACCACTATAAACTTTCATCTTTGTCGAGAGAGAGGAACGGAAAAGGCCATTAAAGTCAGCACCGAGCTGGCTTTGTTTCCGAGCAGACAGCGCCCTGTGCAGGATGGGGACATTTGGACCCTTCCTGGAGTCCAGCCACACCAACAGAAGCCACCTCATGTCCTCTTTTCAGAGCAGGTTCTTTCATAGTATGGTCCTTATTTTATGCTACTTTCTAAGTCAGGAGGATTTGAACTTCACTCTGAAATCTCTCTCTCTCTCTTTTTTCTTGCAAATTCAAGCATTGAAGTAAAAGCTATGAGACTGTCAGTTAACAGTATAGTACCTCAGTGGGCCTCACACACCAAGGCTCAATTTGTCTCCAACCCTTAATGGAAACATGCGCTGAAACGTTTGTTGGGAAAGTTTTAAGGATAGGCTGACTGCAGTCAGTACTTATCAGGGCTCAGTGTGGGGAAAGACAAGCGTTCCCTTAGGCAGTGCTTATTAAGACTGACTAGTTGATGAGCACTGGGCTCATTTTGTGGGCTATAAAGATGGCAAGTCACAATCCCTGGCCAGAAAGAACTCACTCTGAGAGGGGCGATGGTTAGCCCAAAAGAGTACATCTCTACTTGACCAGAGAGAGATGGACAAGTAGAGGCCACTGTGGACACAATGACAGATTTGAGATTTCACAGAAACACTGAGTCTGAGTGTTCAGGGAGGAAGTAAAGAACTGGCCAGGTGGATGAGACTCAAGGGGCCTCGGAGGAGGGTACAGTCTGGATAAAGGCCCAGGAGAGAGCAAGTGCAGGGTGACTGTTCTTCCCTCTTTTCAACTGACATCTCCTGCTAGACAAAAAAAAAAAAAAAAAAAAAAAGACCCATTTGATCTGGTTATGATGCTTCAGGACATAACTCTTAAGTGGACTGGGCCCATTCAACCCATAATGGCAGATGGTCTCCCCTGGCATCTGTCTCAGAATTCTCTAAGGGATCTTCTCTACAGTGGGCTCCTAAATCATGAAACTAATTAATAGTGAAGACTGCTACTTCGCCTAAGTTAGGGTTTGGTAGAAAATGAATGTGATGACTTCTGTGTATGTGCACATATGTGAATGTGTGTGTCTATGGGGGTGGGGGGGGGAGAGAGAGAGAGAGAGAGAGAGAGAGAGAGAAAGAGAATGAATGAGAAATAGACCTAATAGCTAGTGAGCTTTACAAGACTTCTAAAGTTTGCCCTTATTCATTCCAAGAGAACTCTGGCTTTGCACACTTCCTGAGGGAGACTTGAAGAATAATTGACAACTGAAATAACAGCCCAAGGCACACTAAGAGAAAAGGTGATTGGAAGAGGGTCCTTGGGATGGCCAAATATCCCCTTAAAAAAGGGAACTATTCAAGTATCCACTGGTTGTTTCGTTTCTATGACAACAAACATCAGGGCTGTTTCCAACCATTTCCATGTTTGGTGCTGCTCACATAATATACTGAGATGGTTCACTTTTCATCCAGATCTTAATATCCCAAAAGATATATCCTAATTGTCATTGAATTTGAGGCCTATACGTTAGCATACCGATGAACTTTCGAAAGTAGTGCATTGCAACACGTGGGAAAGAGGATCACCTCTGAGAGACTAAGTACACAAAAACAATGGAATCGCCTTTTTTGTTCCCTGCCATATATTTAGCTCTTTTCATATCTGCAACATATAATTATTATTCTTAATATCTTAATAGAATGTCACACAATGATGATTTATCTTCTCAAACAATGGGGTTATTTTAGAAATTGTTGACAGACCGTGCAGTCATTAAGTCCTACCTGTCCACATTGTCAAGTAGGTGTTTTTGTTGTTATTGTTGCTTTCTTGGTTTTCACTAAAAGCTTACAAAAACAACCTATTAACAGGTCACATTCTTCTCTTATTAAAAAAAGGTCCTTGTTGAGATTAGAGGCTCTGGATAATAAGAGGGAGGTGACATCAAAAGCTAAAGAGGTCATCTGATTCCTGAAAGGGGAAGGTGCCACCAACCCAAACAAGTGAAACCAAAAAACAGATAAGACATAATAGTAAGCTGAAAAGTATCCAAAGGCAATCAAGTAAAGATGCAGAGAATATTGTACAAAAGAATAATGATCTTTGTACAGTAGGTAAAATATAGATTACAATTTTTAACAGGATACAGGAAGGAGACAGGAATTGTTTATAGGACCTTATGACAGAATTTCAACAAATCTCTTTTAAAAGCTTTCTCTTTGCCTTGGCATCGAGTCCTGGGCCACTCTGGCAGCTACATCAGATGAAATAAAATGCCCAGACTGGCAAGCTTTATGGGGTCTGAGGAATAGAACTTGATCTGATCTGAACTCCAGAGTCAGCCGCAGTCCTATCTGTGGTCCGGTTTATCCACTGGCAGAAGACTCATTGCCTCTTGAACATTAATTAGGGAGAGGTTTGCTTGTGGAAAAGGAGAAAAAAAAAAAGATCCAGTGGCTTATGTGAACTTTATGTCAATCTCTTCCGTGTCTATCCTAATGTGATTATTTCCTTCAAGATACTAGTTTCAAGTTACATGTCAAAATGAGGGTGATAGTTGAAGAATATTCTCACAGAAGCCTTCCTATTCTATGACTGGGCTTTCATTGGAGTTTAGTGAATGGCAGTCCTGCTATTTCCGACCTGCTTCATAAAGTGTTTGTGAAGATGGGTTAATATATGTAAAGTGCTAAGAACAGTGCTTGGCACATAGCAAAGATTACAAAGGGCCAATCAGCTGGGTGGAAAAATTAGGCTGCCGTGTACATTTTTACTCTGTCTGATGCAGTTGTTTAAGTTCCCTTGCTTTATCCCACTCTTACTCCCATTGTCTTTGTTTCTTTATAGGTCAAGTTTTGCTTTATTTATTTGTTAAAAAAATTTTCTATGTATTTATTATTGTTCGAGTACAGTTGTCTCCTTTTCCCCCCATCACACATCCCTCACCCTACCCACCCCACCTCCTACCCTCGATCCTACCTTCCTTTGGCTTTGTCCGTGTGTTCTTTATACATTCTCCTTGACGACCCTTCCCCTTTCCCCCCCATTATCTCTCTCTCCCCTCCCCTCTGGTTAATGTCAGTTTGTTCTTTATTTCCATGTCTCTGGCTATATTTTGCTTGCTTGTTTGTTTTGTTGATTAGGTTCCAGTTAAAGGTGAGATCATATGGTATTTGTCCCTCACTGCCTGGCTTCACTTAACACAATGCTCTCCAGTTCCATCCATGCTGTCGCAAAGTGTAGGAGCTCCTTCTTTCTGCTGTGTAGTATTCCATTGTGTTAATGTACCATAGTTTTTAATCCACTCATTTACTGATGGGCACTTAGGTTGCTCCCAGCACTTGGCTATTGTAAATTGTGCTGCTGTGAACATTGGGGTGCATAGGTTCTTTTGAATCGGTGTTTCAGGATTCTTAGGGTATAATCCCAGTGGGACCCCGCAGGTCAAAAGGGAATTCCATTTTTAGTTTTCTGAGGAACCTCCATACTGTTTTCCATAGTGGCTGCACCAGTCTGCGTTCCCTCCAACAGTGCACTAGGGTTCCCTTTTCTCTGCAGCCTCACCAGCACTTGTTGTTTGTTGATTTGTTTATGATGGCCATTCTGACCAGTGTGAAGTAGTATCTCATTGTGGTTTAATTTGCATCTCTCTGATGGCTAGTGATGCTGAGCATCCACCCCCTGATCTGTGTTTAGTTCCTTGACCTGAACTCAATAGCCCCTGGCCTGGCCAGTACCCCAGCCTGACTGTCCACAGCACCGTCCTTCGGTGTTTTGCTCACTGAATAACCTATCACTCTAGCTACCAGGAAAATCCCCTACCAAAGCCATTTAGAACACGCGTTTTTCACACTGAGGTAAAAAACAGTAATAAAATCCACCCCACAAAATTTATATGCGATTAAGTGGATAGATATAATTTTACAACTCTCTGCACCTTTTTCCTAGAAATAATTTTGTATCTTTCTTTATAATGGAAAATGTCAGTTAACCAGAAGGTTTAGGAAATGGGGTTCTCCAGGTAATTTGGGATTTTTTTCTCGTTAATTGATGATCAAGAAAAATACAACCCTTTTTTCATTGCCATTATTACCAAAATTGTTCTCTTAAATAAATCTACTTTCCTGTCTCAGCAGTCTTCGTAAACTGAACTTGTCTGATTCTTTATTTGATGACTGAGATTCTCACAGTTCCCCAAGCTTCCTTTTATGAATATGAATTATTGGTATTTATTACTGTAAATGTAGACTATGTAGGAGACTAGGAACAAAAGGGATTTTCCTGCCTTTTCTATGTGCATAAATTTATTGTATTTTTTTCCCCTATTGGGGGGTAACTTTTCCCATTAATGTGAATTGAAGAATAAAAGGGAAAGTTCAGAGATGGCTGTTGGTTGTGCCCCTATCAACCATTTCATTATTTTATTTCAACTCATTTCCCTCCTGTCTAGTAGCACGGTGCTGCTCTCCTCTTTGTAGTGTTGTTGGATTTCCTCTTCTTCACTCCCAGGCAGAATTGCCTTCCCTTCCGTGTGTTCTCATGAGCCATGTATAACATTTACAACCTTGTCTCTTCGTCACTAGTCTACAACCCACTTCCCTCTGCTCTGACAACTCTGCTGCTTTTAATGCTCAAACTTCTCCAACCCAACCGCGTGCAGTGCTGATGTGGTGCACCTTGATTTTAATATGGTCTGGAGCAGCAGGGCTGGGTACTTAGGAATGAGGACACCAGAGTCCTCAGGGAACTTCTGCCAATTCGTAGTCATATGCCCTCAAGCCTCAGTAAAATATTAGGGCTGAATGCAACTTGAGAGAACTTGATCTCACTCATTTTGAACATGGAACCAAAGCCCCAGTAGGTCAAGTTTCTCACCCACTGTCCCACACCCAAGGTTTGAACTCTGGTCTTCTAGTTTTAGGTCAATTATCCTTTTGACCTCACATGTCATATGACTTCCTCCTTATTGAGATATATGTTGACTGTAGACATTAAATAAGATGACAATATATTCATGAAGGTGCTATGAGAAAATGTTGACTACTGAACATGTAAGCACCCATGCCTCATATGTAAGTACCACCAATGGGACTACCCAAGGATGCCGCACCTGATTCAAACCTGGGCTGAAAACCGCAGCACAGGCTAAACTGCTATTAACATTTCAGTGAATTCTGCCAGAACAGTGAAGTTCTTCTAATAGTTCAAAAGTACAATGTAGAAAACCTCTTTATTGGCGCTAAGACAACACAGAGGGGACAAGTTTGCTGATACTAACTTAAAGGCTAGTCCCTTTTTATTCCTGCTGTTTCAATATAAAGGAAAGGAAACAAAGACACCAGAGCTGGAGTGAAGTCCACACAAAAGGCACAGATTGGTCAGGGGTTTTTCATGCAGGATATCTCTTAACCAGCCTAATGGGAAAACAGCAGTAATATTTCATAGAAATGTGCAAAAACAACCAAAGCAGCAATACATAATGGTGGGCAGCCACCTGCAGTAGATGCTTCAGTTCAGGGAGGCCAATGTCTCTGAGGCAGGTGAAAGCCAAGGTTAGAACACAGGTCTGGCACTGACCTGAGTCATCTGCAAGGTTCGAGGGGTGACTTAAAATGGGTGCATCAAGCAGTGTCTATGAACTAAGGATGTGAGTGTTGACAGAAGGTGCCAACTCGGTCCTCACAGCCCAGGGCTACTGTGACAGAACCCGAGGCACCACAGGCCAGTGTAGTCAGGATGGGAGGAGGCTTGTTCCCCCTGGGGAGACTAACATGCTTACCACCGCACCCCCCTTCCCTAAGTCAGAGCAAGTGGACTGGGGGAAGACATGTCCAGGTTCAAAGTCAGAATGTAGTATGCACATTTCCAATGCTTACTTCTCTCAGTCTCCAGAAACTCATAAGCTTCAGGAATCTTCCATGATATCTTCATGAAGTACCTGTATGAATGAAGACATTGGTGGCCTTTTATGCTTGCATCCAGTTGCCATACAAAGGGCAAAAGGACAGAAATCCACCCCTGAGATTTTTAAGAGAAAAATAGAACAATGACAACAAAAAATCCAATGACGCTATTGGACACAAACCAGGTTCTTGGTAGGAGTCTTTTGTCATTAGTGAAAAAATCAGTTACCTATTAGTAGTGTCACTTTCTTTGAATAAAATCTGCTCAAACGGGCTATATAGGAAGGTATCCTTAATTTGCTTCCCTGGTTGGTGGCCGCCTGAAGAGGAGAAGTGGAACTGCTGGTCCCAGGAAGTTAAGAGAGGCGGTGTCAGGGAGCTCAGCTGGAAGCTGATTTAAGACTAGAGTAATTGCCAAGATGATTAATTATTCCTTTGAGTCGTACACAAGTGTTCCTTTTTCTCCTCTTTGCCAGCAGGCCAGCTCCATGGCCCTGTTGTCCCCTGCAGAGCAATGGCCAGGGGACATGAGGCTTTCTCTTTCCTCTGGAGAGCGTCTTGAGGTGTCACCTTGTCATAGCTCACACCCTCTTTCTTCAAGAGAGTGCCATGCATCCCTCCATATTTCTTAGGCCTTTGTGAGGGTATTTCCACTTGGGGCCTTTGTTGTTGTTGTTGTTGTTGTTGCTCTTAGGAAGGAGACAGGGAAAGGCACAAAACTCAACTACAGTGGCTGCTCTTGGCTGAGGGTTGTACCCAAGTGGTAGCCGTGACTTCCCCTTCCCCTTATGATGTCCTTCCCCTTGATTATGGCCCTTCAAATGGATATAATTTTCTGTATTCTACAAATAAAAGGGGCTGAGGTCTGTCAAGTAGGGAGCCAAGCTCACACAGGTAGGAAGGAGCAGGGCCAGAACCTGAGTCTCCCTGACTCCAGAGCACATTTCCCATGCACCCCCTCCTCCAAGATCCCTCCCAACTTAGCACACAGTTCAACACAGAAGAGCCTTGCAATGGAACCCACCCGCATGATTCTCCCCCAGAAACGCTATACAGTTTTTATCCCGTAAACTGTGGGGTCCTGTTGAAGAGGAGAGATGAACAAAGCATGCACCAAGAGATGATGTAGTGTAGTGGTTAAGAGCCCTGTCCTTGGGCCCATCCTGCCTAGGTTTGTGGCCTACATTTACCAGTTGCTACATATATGGGAGACCGTGAGTAATAGATTTCAATACTCTTTGCTCAGTTTTCTCAGCTGAAAAATGGATACATTAAATGGTACTTACCTCACAAAATTATTATGAGGATTAAGTGATACATGCACAATGCTTAGAATTGGTGCTGGTGCATAGTAACCGATCAATAATTATCACTGGTGTTATCATCATACTAACAATATATGCCCAAGTAATAAGCTGCAGATGAGTTGACATAAACACAAACTTTTGGCTAAAAATCAGTAGCAAGAATAGAAAAAGGGCAGGAAAAAAGGAGTGTAATTGATTTGGCCACAATTTAGGTAATGATTTGGAAGTCTGAGCTGTCCATAAGCTAAATATTAGCCAAAAGTCTGATGCAATTACTTTTAAAAGGTAAGTGAATTCCATAAGAAACCGCGTGAATATAAGCAGAGTGTCCTTAGAATTTTCTGTCTTCTGCTCTTGTTGATCACTTTGGAGACAGATGGTTTCATTTCTGGGCAAGGTCCTTTAAAAGGGAAATGAATAACCCCAAACTAGAATGTGTCCAGAGGAGGAGGGTCTGGCAACCCCTCCGTTTAAGGGAATACTTGATGAGAACAAGGAGGTTGAATGTAGAGACATGACAAAGGGGAAAACCTTGACTCTTGAAGAGAATGTTTTAACTACTACAGCTATCCAATGGCCTGTTTTGCTACCTCACAAGTGCCCTGTGGATGAGAGTATACTTGAAATAGTGGAAAATGAACTTGCCATGGATTTAGCTGAGATGATTGTTAATGGAAGTCTGAATTACATAAGCTGTTCAAAGACTTTTTACCATCTCTGATATTTCTGGATTCTGTGACAAAAAGGGATAAATCTTTCCATAGCCACCTGCCTCTGGTAACTAATCTCCACATTTACAGCTCCCCATACTGCCCAGCACTCTCCATTCCCTCTGTTTTCCATGGCGGAGAGAGCTCTCTCTGCCAGGGGGTATTCTGCTCACTAGGAAACCCGCAGACTTTTCTTCTTTCCATTGGGCTGGATGTTTTCCAAGAACCAGGTGTATTTGTTCCCATTTCTCTTTAAGCCAGTTGCATCTGTTACTGTAATTGCTTAGTTTCATTAAACATTATGTAAACTGGTGAAATATTAGTGTGAGAAGAAAGAAAGATGTTGTGTCTATGAAAACGAAGTTGAATGCTTTGGAAAGAGTTGATGAAGGCGATTTGCTAAAAAGTAATTGCTGTTAAATTAGGTGTGAGTTAGACAAATGTATAAGATTGGGAAAGATCATTAAAATTTAGATGGATTCTCTTCTGAGATTGCTCTTTAAGTTCTTGCTCCACTTTGTGGAAACTGAAAAATTGTGGATGCTGCTTAATGGGTGTGATTTAGGCAAAATGAGGTGTATAAAATGCCAATCAGCTGGCCCATAGGCAGAGAGAAGGCCTTGGCCCTTGATCAAAAGGTTGACAAAGATAAATTTTTTACACCTTTAAAGTTCAAAAAGTTTAATATATGATGTTTATTTTTTATAAGTCTCTGCTGACTGGATTTTTGAATTCATCACCGACATTCTACAAATCATAACTGCCACTGTTTAGCCAAATGACAGCAAGTGACTAAAAAGGTGGACCTGCTGTGACTGTTAGAATGACTGGTATGGCAGCATGTGACTCCAGATTCCACAGTGGCTAAGGCTGGGACAGGCACTTCAAACATGGTGATATAAAGTACAATGAGCATTTGCCAAACAAGAGAGGAGGAAACAAACAGGAAGGCTGGTGAGCCTGGGTCAGAGAGATAGGTTTCGGATTCAGTCCCTGAGACAAGGGGGTCAGTGCCAAGTATTGGGTGTTCTTATCACAAGATGAACCATGAAAGTGTCCAAGATGTCTCCAAGAAACATAAGCCACCATTCAGGTGCTGAGGTAAGCTTTAGAGAGAGAGGAGACAAGGGTAGGCAGCAGGCAGTCAGTGCTGTAGCCTAGTCAGAGTGAACATGAAGATAGAAACAGCTCACCCTGTAAGATAGCCTTTGAAGCTGGTCAAATGGAGGGGTGCAGACTCTAAAGGATTCATTCAATCATTCACATGGAGTCACTTGGCTCCAACTATGTGCCAGGCACTGTTCTGGGCATGGGAATTGAAGCAAAGAATGAAATAATTCTATTGTCTGTCCTCAGAGTCTTGACTTCTAGCTGTGGAAAGACATATAGCAACAGTATAAATGAGTGTAAAATGAGTACAGATGGTGATAATTATAAAGAAAATAAAATAGGGTGTTAAAAGAGTGACTTAGAGCTTTTGGAGCAGACAAGAGGTGGAGACATCCTCTGTTAGGAGTTGACATATGAGTTGAGGTCTGGATGGGAGAAGAAACCAGCTATGTACAGATCTGATGGGCATAGCATCTAGAGTTAGTGGACCAGGCTTCAGAACTTGGCATTGGTATAAAAGCTCTGCAGACTGGGGCAAGTCACCTCCCTGCACTGAGCCTTCAGGTTCTCATCAGAAGACAGAAATAATGATAACTGCATCCAAAGATCCCATGATGTTTAACTGGAATCATGTGTTTAAGACACCTTGTAGAGTGTCTGATGTAGTAAATGCTTTTTAGTTGCGTTGACTCTGAAATGAAGATTTGGACTATGTGAGAAATCGAGAAGAAAGGGGTATTTCTAAGAGAGAAAGAGGGCTTTTACTTGTTTTCTTTTGTTGGTTTATAAAAGCAAATGGCCTCATTTAGTGTGGCATATGCAGCCTGGAATGTGCTGAAGTGTATTTGTAAGTTAAGTCTGAATTTAAATCCCACATGGAAGGTTGGGTCATGAAAAGAGCTAATAATTTCATAAATAACAGCAAAATTCTCTAGTTAATCATAAAGAATAGTTCTCAAACATTATGAATTCACTGGTGGGAAGACCATGCATTATGTGTTTAAAAGACATTTAAAAGCATCTTGGGTATTTCATGAGTATATATGTCAGGGTTCTGAGGAAGGCTACTTGTTCAGTTAATAATTCTACAGTGAGATGTTTGGCTCTATGTCTTCTTTCTGTTTATCTTGACCTTGCCTGGAAAAGATAGAAAAAGTTCACCGTACTTTCAAAAATCTTTGTGTAACCCTCTCCATGTGCTGGGCTCTTTTCTAGCCCATTCAAGTACTAACCCTTTATATCCTCACAATGTAGAAACCATCATGGACCCTGTGTAACAGATAAGGACATTGAGGCATAGACACTAAGCAGTGTGCCAAGATTATGAGGCATGTAGGGATCCAAGCCAAGGTTTGGACTTCTGCTGTCCAGTTCCAGAATCTGTGCCCTTCATACCATGTTGCCTTTCTCTCTATTACTGGAGTCTTCAGTGTATTGTAGAAACTCATGTTGTGTAGATCTCACTAGAGTGGAATTTAAAAACTCCGGGACTGGAATGTAGGACTATAGAAAGGTAATATAAGGACGCTAAAGGAATAAAGGCCATAGTGGAATGGAGAAAAAAATGACCCACGTACATGGAAACCTTCTCTAGATAAATGCCCAGTAGAATGGAAACTCTGTGATGACAGGGTTACTCCTGTTTGTTTATTTGCAATTTCCCCCACCCATTAATGACTAGCTCCTGAATAGAATGCCTGGAAAACAGCATGTGCTGTGAAATATTTGTTGAGTAAATAAGTAAATAATGCAAGAATTTTCTTGAGTATAACTAGGTTCTTCATTTTTTTTAAATAGAAAAGCTAGATATCCAAAATCTATATGAAATTTCCAGATTTATATGTTATTCCACTAAAACTAAAGTCATGTGGACAAATCATAATGTGCTCGTAGGCTGGGTTTGACCAGTGGGTAGAATTTGGCCCTTTTGGGTAGCTAATTTGAGTTCCTAATCTCATAATAAAAAAAAACATTAACTTTCTGCAAACAGTAGACACTTAGAATGGTAGTATACTGATTCAAGCACTGTTCTAAAATTAGATTTAGCATTTGAGAAAAACTTTGGATACAATAAAAAAATTTCCACACACAGTGTATGGCTGGGTAGAACAAAATTTCCAAGTTGTTTTGCCGCATTTCCAAGTTGTAATTTCAGTTATTGTACAGCTCTGCTTAACTTTAATTTGTTTGGCATAGGAAAATACTTCCATGCCTTTGATTATATAAAGTAGTTTAGAAGATACATTTAAGAAGTACTAATATGCCTTGAGCTGCATCATCCTCTTTTTAATTTCAAATGCCAGTAGCAAGGGAAGGAAGCCAATTTCTACTTGAAACACCAAGTCCTAGAAGTAAAACAAGAATGTTTGGTGCAATTTATCACCCCAGTTCAGCCAGCAGGATAGTAGACTGCTTTAACTATTTTTCTAGGTCAAGTATTTTGACAGTGTCCATGGAGTTGAACTCTAGAGTCAGAGAGGAACAAAAGAAAAAAAAACACCCTAAAAGCTGTGCTTCCACTCCTTATAAATGTAACATAAATTGACTAAAAACTAAATTTAACGTTGAGGGAACAAAAGAATATTTGACTTCAGTTGACTGAGTATAGAGAAGAGAAAGATTTTTCTTAGTCATATTCATAGCTTGAGTTGAAGAAACATTTGCAAAATGGGAGAGGCAGGGCAGGGCAAAGAGTGGAGTCCTGTTAAGGAGAAGTCAGCTAGAGAAACTTTCCCAAGTGTCTGGAAGGGAATCTTTTTTAGCTGAGCAAAGTCCTGTTTGACCTGACGATTTCACATCATTGCTGAGGGGTTGGTTCATAGATTCCAAACTTCTTCCATGTGTTTTATTGGCTTTGGCTCCTGGTGACCTCTTCTAGCAGAACAGCCTTTAATGTCCTGAGAGACTCATCATCAGCACGCACTTTGGGATGAGATTCCCCCCCACCCGCCCTTTTTTTTTTTTTTTTTTTTTTTTTAAATAGAATGTAGCACAAAGAAAAGAGTCTGCTCCCAGCAACTCCTCCAATAGCGCCTGAGGGAATGACTCAAGAATCCAAGGAAATGCGTAAGGAAAAATGAATGTCAGGAGCAAGGATGATGAGGAACATATTAACTTTCATTCCTGATTACTTAAAATCAGCATGCTGGGGCTTGAAATCCAAATGCTCAAGTTCTGCCCGAGGCTTGAGAGCCATTCCCAGCTGGTTACCTACCTTCCCTACATAGTGGCTGTCTCAACTGTAAAATCAAAACAAAAATTGCATTTACATCTATGGTTATTATGAGTATTAAATGAGATCATGCAAACCAAGTACCAGCCATAGGATGTTCAGAACTTTTCAAAGGAGGAGGTGAAGTTGGAAAGGCAGCCTGGGAAATGAGGGTGAATGCCAGCCCAATGGGTTTGGGTTTCATTTGTTGAGCTAGTGTCTGAAGCAGACTATCTGTACTGTAGCAGTCAGGCAGATGCATTTGGGAAGATAATTTCTGACCATTGGGGATCCCTGAGCATGTTTTTCCAATGCTCAGGGGGAGAATTAATAAAGGACTGATCTAAAGAGATAGAGCAACCCCCAAAAATGCTGTGGAGAGACTATGTATAGAGTTTAGAAGCTCACAGAATTGGGATCAGGAAGGAGAAGACCAACAGGAGAGTAGAGGATAGTCTCAGAACAAATGCATACCACAGAAATTCATGCGGGGTACTTGCCATGGCCTGATTGTGCCCCCTCAAATCCATATGGCCGAGTCGTAATAACCCAGTGTGACTGTGTTTGAAGAGAAGGCTTACAAGGAGGCAATGTTAAATGAGGTTTTAGGGCGGGGCCCTGATTTGACAGGATTGGTGTCCTTATAAAAAGACACCAGAAATATTTCAGATAGTAGCATACATCTTAGAGTTAAACTGAAAAAGATTCAAATATAAATCCTGGTTCTTGCAGTTATAGTAAATCTCTGCTTCGTGGCATTGACGGGTTCTGCAACTTTAAGTGAAACGTACAGCAAAACCCACTTTCCCATAGGCTCTTTGCTATAAGTGAGAGTTGAGTTCCTACAGCATCTTATCAACATTGACCAAGATGACATTTAAGAACCTGCTGTATGTGAATTGTGGCTACTTTATTTATCAGAACCTCAACTTCTCATCTACCTCATCTACACCAATGCAAATACTGTGTCTGCTTCCAAGAATTGTTGGAGAGAATTAAACAAAAGTTGTGTACAGAACACCGATGTTGCATGCCCACCTGAGTTGGTGTTCAGTAGAGAATGTTCAATCCCTTTCTTTTACTAATACCACACCCATGCACCTGCATTAACTTCTATGTCAGTGCTTTCTGAGTGTTCCTGAAATGAGTGGGCCAAAAAGCCTGTGGGCACCACCATGTTTATCTCAGGTAATATTCCTCACAGGAAATCCTGCCTGGGAGGGGTATTAGTTTAACCTGTGGACCCCTTTCCTACCCAACCCCAAATTTCAAAATGGCCCACTTATTTAATTTTGAACTGAAAACTTCCAGAAGCAGTGATATTCATCATTACTCTTCCTCATGGCAGAAACATAAAATAATTTTACTTATTTCATCTTCTAACAAGTCTGTGAGGTGTTTTTGTCTCTTCTAGTGAACAACGGGAAAAATGAGGCTGGGAGTGGTGAAGGTACCTTGTCAAGGTCACAGGACCAGCAGATGGCCCCTCAGGGACCAAAGTCAGAGTCTGCTTGATAGCTAAGCCCTCCTTCCTCCCCATAACCACATGGTCTATCATAAGACCTGAAGGTTGCTTTTGAGCATCACTGACGAAGGAAGGTGATGTGTTCGTGAGGCAGACCCTCAGCTGTGTCTGTGTGTTTTCTGAGGTGGGCTTCTGTGGGGTCCCTGCCCTTCTTTCCGCAGCACGTTGTAAAACAGCCACGGTTTAGCCTCCGGTGCTTTGGGCTGAGAAGGAGTTCTTAAAATGCTGGCGGGAATGCTTTTCCTTTGCCCTGCAGTTATGGTAATTACAAATAAGGGTTATTTTACGTGGTTGTTCCTACCCTATAATTTTGTTTTCAGTTTCCAAGATTAGTAAATTTGAGGTGCTATCAGTGGGTGGATTGCAAACTTAGGGTTACTTTTGCGGTAAATGTTCTAAAGTTAAAAGTAAATATTAAAATATTCACTGTTGCCACAAATTGGCTTCAGAATTAGCTACCCTCTTTCTAACTTCTCATTTTTCACCGCTCTTAGTGCGCCGTTGGAGGCCTTTGTAGTTAATATCTTTGGGTCTTTTTTTCCTTTTGTCTGCTTCTTTCTTTTCCACTCCTTCCCTCTTTTCTTTTCTTTTGTTTTCTTTTTCCTTCCTCCCCTTCCTTCCCTCCCTCTCTTTCTCCCTCTTTTCCTGATATCAAGCTGAGTTGAAATATGTAGACTTAATGGACAATGCAAAAAAAATCTATCTTATAATTATTTTAAAAGTAAGTAAAAAAAAGCTCTTTACAACAGCAGTCACTGAAGTGTACATACTTAGGCTGAAAAATATTAATGTTATGGGAATGATAAAGCTAGAAGGTATCTGTAGGTGGTAAAACAGATTTGCATTAAACAGACTTGAGAAGAAAACCTTAAAACTGAAGATATGTGATATTCAACCCCTGTTAAAGTAAATGACAATATAGGAAAAACAAAATGTGAGTTGGGGAAAACGTACAAGTTACAGAATAAATTATTACTATGGAACAGCTGAGGCATTCATGGGTAAAATGGCCCCTGGCTAACCTTGCCTGTGCCTCTCTGTAACTTTGCCTCTCAGCGTGCCCCGACCAAGGAGAAAGATGAGAGAAGCCCAATGAAAGATGTGCTCCCTTGACTGGGAATGCCACAGAAGGTCAGAGCCTGACCTTTCTCTACCCTGAGGTGTCATTATTTACCTGCCTGCGCAGCAGGAAATAATACCTAATAAATTAACCAGAAGCAGGATTACATGTGACTCAGATGGACAGCAGAACCAGCTTGTCCAATAGAAGTCTTGAACTTCCAGAGGGTCACCCCTTAGAACTCAGGATGTCCCAAAGCCTTGACTCGACAATGAGTCCCCTTCTTTAGGAACACTGTTACCCTCACCAAGGGTCTTTCTAAATGGTAAGAAAAGTGGAGTCAATCCTGGAAAGCATAGAGATAGCCGAACTCATTGCTAAAATGCCGCACAGCCAAGAGCATCAAGGCAGCTAGATGACCCAGGTATCAGTCCCAACCTCTTCACTCTCTGTACCACCCTGCAAAAGTCACTGTACTTACGTGGCCATCTATATCCTCAAATGTAACAAAAGAGGTGGAGTGTAGGATCCTGTGGACTTCCACTGGCTTTTAAATATGAAGAAACAGTGAGTGTGGGCAGGCAACCCAGGCTTCTTGTAAAGAAGGATCCCGGAACAATAGAGATCCTTGCTAAGTAATTGCTTGTGGAGGACCCCTCAAAGCCTTTATCTTTGGGTCAGTCTCCCTGTCTCTCCCTGTCTTGAGATCCAGCCAGGTAGGGTGGCATTCCTAGCTTGGGTGGGAATTCAGCTTCTCTTACTGATAAGCTGTGGGACTTTCTGCAAATTACTTCCCCTGAGCTTCTGTTTCTTCGTCATAACATCCCAGAGCCTCTCAGAGGCTCTATAAAGCTGAGTGAGTCTGGCATACAGAGTGCCTCACCCCCGGGTGGGCTTCTACGGCTCAGGCCCTCTCTTACTCGTGCCCTCAGAATCTACCTTTTCTGTGTGTGCATGTTTTGAACTTGATCCGACTGCATCATAACGTACTAGTTGTCTATATCATAAACACATTCTGTCTTTCCTGGAAAGCATTTCTTCCCTAGTGCCTAGGAGAAAGCTGAACACTCAGTGCAAGTACATTAATTCTGATCAATAGCCATGAAATGGCCTGAAGGGCCGAGACTTCTGCCTTGCAGACAACAGCATCTAGGCAAGACTGTGTAGGACTTTTGCTCTGGACCTCATGCAAGATTTTGAGGAGTCGTTTAAATATCTCGGTGTTCCGGAATGTCAGCATTAAAATAGGAATGACAAAAGTTTTGAGGAGTAATGTCAATGAAGGGCCGTGTTCCTTAGCTACCTAGCTATGCAGACGCATAAATTATTTATGCACTTGATAAAGATTTTTTAAAAGATCAAACTCCAAGTCCGTTCTTCTTACTAAGTCTTTGAAACCTTTTTCTGTGCGGAGGGATTTTCCACGCACTGCTGTTGAGTCCTCAAGGTGACTTGAGAAAGGCAGACTGGTAGGCGGAGAAGTCAGCTCTGGCCCATCAACCCTGTGAGCCGCAACTACACGCGTGACACATACTCTCCTTCAAGAAAATAAATTACTGCACGTGGTGCTCACATGTGTCTTTGCAGGCACCATCCCAGTGACTCCCAGACACTGCGCAAGCTTAAACCCTAGGCAGAGAGGAGGAGCTGGTTGGAGGAGGCTTTGGCAGGTGTGGAGGAGGGTTTCCCACACTGCACCTCCCCAGCCCCGTTGTTTCCCTTCCATTTATTTCTGTGGCCCCGACTGTGTGTGAGGTGAGCCGTGCTGCGGCAGAGATACCCCAGAGGAAGAGGAAACCCGTTGAGTTATTTTTCACCATTACATACTTCACTTGCTAATAAATGAGATCCAGAGCGCGCAAACAGCCAGTCTTGTAGATCATCATCTTAGGGAAAATCACAAACCTAACGAAACACAAAGTAAAAAATAAATGAACCCAGAAGAGAGTCATTCTGGCAAAAGTTGATACCATAACTCTCTTCTTATAGCATCTGTCCCTCCCGAGAAGTTTTCGTGCTGCTGAGAGATATCAGGGCTCTAATGGTTAAAAAAAAAGTGCTAGATCTTTCTGCATCTTCCCGTCAGCTTATTTTCACCAGCAGAAAGATATTTATTTATATGTAAAAGGAGAGAATAACTCAGTGGAGACCAGGTCATAGTTTCCCTGATTCAATCCCTGTGATCACTGATTGGTAAGTGCCAGGAATTATGAGGGTTTTATCAGCTCCCTATGCCAAGTGGCACATGAGACCTCACAGACTGTCACGGCATGCAAGGAGGTGGGCATACGCCATACCTATCCTTGCCCCACACGGCTCACAGCGCCTCCAGTGTCTTGGCTTTTGGCGGTATTTTCCAGTCTCTGAGCTTTCCCCCTGATCGTTCAGCAACAACAAAAAAAAGCCCCGCATTTGGATGCAACTCCGAATGTCGAGGTCACCAGTGCCGCGCGCTGTGTCAACTCAGGGAATCAGTGGACAGTAATACAATCTCCCCACATCCACCAGGGAATATAATATTTCACACAGAAAATAACAAAATACTCCCATGGCCCCGGGGCAATATCCTGAAGTTGTTTGAGGTGAAAGGAAAGAACAGTCTTTTGGGCAAAAGAATTTAGACTCTTTAGCAGTAAATTTTGGTTGCCTTTTGTCTTACGCCATGTGAATATTTATGCAGATCTCTTCCAGGTGAGAAAAGGGAATGGCTCTCATGTGCAATCTGGTGAGATTTCTTTGCTCCCTTTTTGTCGGCCCCAAAGCTATCCGAAATGATAAATGAGACCTCTCTGAAAAGAGGCTTGCAACTTCCCAATATATTTTAAAATGACACCTGGTACATGTCTAGGCCTCTAGAAAACTCACGATGCTGATGCTGTGTCCCTCTTATTTGAGCAGTTCTGGGAGAAAAGGATGCAGATCTTAATGTCTGTGTGCCATCCCTGTGTGGATTCTAACATGCAGGGAAATGGAGAGCAGCTACTCGCCTGGACATGGGAGCCGATAGAGGAGGTCCTGCTCCCAAACCATGTGCGAACCGCTCTCCTATTCTTTCCGGTGGGTAAAACGCTGCTCTCTCCTAACAATACAGCTGCCTTGACCCTTTCATTAGTTACGATTGCAGAGGCAAAAGGAAGAATTTGGGCCCCTAAAAAACGTTGCTGTGGAAGAGATTGTCCTGGGCTGAAGTGAGCCAGGTAGCGTGTGGGTGGGATGGAGAGTGATAGAATAGCAAACAAGAGCACAGATAAACTTCCCTACGTCACCACTTTTCTTTCACGCCGTCTTTGTGCTTGCTGTGACTTGCAGGGTAAGGAAGGAAAACTAGTGAGCGATGATTTTGGAGACTAGGGTTGAGTCCTATGTGATGGCACACAGTCATCTTACTGCTATGAGCTACTAGTTCTACACTTACGTGTAAAAAGGGGAAGTATAATTACTTTGTGTAGGTCTTGGGCTTGTTGGGGGGGTGGGAATTTGGGTAGACACCATCTTGCTGCTCTGGGGCACAGAACTCCCATGGCCTTCCCATGCTGTCTCGTTTGGTTCAACGGGGCCATGTGACGTGTAGCAAGTAGGAGGTACATAGAAGGATGTGGCTGATTAACACCACTCCTCAGCAACCTGATTCCCCAAATACCAGCTCAACATGCATGTTTTCAAGGCCCTAGAGGGTGACAGAATCTCACATGCAGTGTCTGAGACCCCATGTCACCAGAAAAGAGGCTGTGTCTCAACCAGGAACACCTGTATTGCACTTTTCTAACAGAAAAAAATGGAGTGTTTTATATGTTAAGTCATTGAAGTTTCAAGGATTTTTTTTTGTTGTTTTTTTTTGTTACAGAAGCTGGACTTACCCTAATTAATACAAGAATCAAGTCAGGAAAAAATAGATGTAGAAACATTTAGCAAATTCTAAAATAATGTTCAGGTTGAAGGATTTTTATTGGTTAGGTCCCCATACAGCATAATTGCTAAAACTATATTGAAATAAAATACTATTGGCTAATAGTTAGTCGATTCTTACTATGGGATACAAATCCTACATAGCTCATCTAATTTTTTCCTTCTAGCTACTTTAAGTAGATTTTTTTCTATTTTTCTTAGTTTTATAGTTGAAGAAAGTGAGCTTTAGAAAAAAATAAGTCACTTGCCTAAAATCATATAGCTACCAAGGGCCAAGGGCTTTAATTAACAAAAAATTTTGTTTGTTTCCAATCTTCTTTTACACTATACTATGGTATTAAAAAATACCATAAAAATGTCTTTTAGAGGAAAGTCAGATTGTTTACTCCCTCTGTCTCAGAGCTCTAGTAGATAGATGTTTTACATGGAACATTCTGTTCATTCCAGTAGGTCAGGGAGTCCTGATGTTGGAAATGGCATTCTTGGAAGTTATTCTCCAAGTGTGGGCAACTGCTTCTCACGTAAAACTGTGCAGTTCATAACTGAATTCTTCATCTTCTTGCATGTAAAGTAACCCAGGACAGCTAAAGACTTGAGTAGATAAATGGTCTTTCCCCCCCTTACTCTTCTGTTTTCCTTAAGCTTCAAACATACCCTTGACAAAACAGTGTGATTTAAGCTGCTCTTTAAATATTTTTACCAGGTGAGGAATGGCTGATGCATTCCGTTTTGTCAGTGATGATTTTACATCTGTCACTCGTAGCAGGTAGGGTGTCCATGGGCTGTATACCATTTTCACATTCAGTTCGGATACTATTTAGGGTATTATTTTCATTCAAGGGCAGGCATTGGAACCAAGCAGATTATTTATTTCATACACTTTGAAACTATTTGTGACTGTAATGAATGTTAGCCTTGACCTAGGGCATTTCAGATGCAAAGCTTCCTCTATCAAAAAAAAAAAAAAAAAAAAATCACCTCATTACATAACCAAAGAGTAAGAGGACTGGGCCATTTTCTTCTGGTTCAGAGACCCAACTCCCATCCTTTTGTCCACAGGTATTTGTTGATGCCTTTCTCAGGCTTGAAAATTCTGGTTTGGTTAAACTTTCTGCTGTTCAGATAAAAAACAGCCGCAATTTTCTGCTTGAATTTCTCCGTGACTAAATCCATTGATCATCCTTTCTCTCTGTGAGTGAGAAGTATGTTTTCTCCTTAATAACTCCTATCCTTCTCCCCGGATTTTTTCCCCTTCGCTTGTTTGTGTTGTGTTGGTCAGTCCTACGCACTATTCCTCTGAGAGACAGAGAGAGCGCAAAATTGAAGTTATTTTATGCTTGGGCTCCCTCGGTCCCAATTTTCAAATCTTCATGTCAATTTTCACACATCAGTGTCATGTGGTGAATTGTATGGAAATTTCAGTGGGGTCCTTGGGCGACAATTTATACATGGTTCCCCGTCCTCTCCATCCTGCTACAATCCCTGTCTTTTCTGAGAATAAGTGGATCTATAATTAATGTGGATTTTAAAATACAACAGCATTCAGAAATCTCATAGCAGGTTTTTAAGGCCATGTCTTCTCTGCAGTGTAAACACAAAAGCATAAATGCTTGCAAGCTCTCTGTCCTAATAAATGGGCTTGTGTAAAAGGAATAAAAATTACAGTTTGTTGGCGGTAAAGAGCAACTAATTACTCAGGAAGAAGCATGTTTTTATTTTTCAAAACTGCACTGAAAATGGTTTATCATGCAATAAATTTGCTAATCACCAGTTAGGGAACACAGTGCCATCACCACCTACCCATGGTGGCTTCCTTTGAAAGTTGGTATGTTACAGTTTGGATAGGAAATTATATCCTTTTGAAAAGGAACATGACAGAAGACATTCATTGAATAGCTTAAGAGTCCTCGGCAGTCGGAATGCAAACAGTGTAAACAAGAGCATGGTTGATGGTGCCAAAAGACAGCCACCACTGACCTTGGCTTTGCTAGGTGAGCAGACCACCCCTGACCCCTTCTCATGGACATAATTATTCACTTCCTTTTGCTCTTTCCTTTTTAACAATGAAAGCAAAAGACTTCTCATTGAAGAGTACATGGTTAGCCTTGACTTTTTTTTTTCTCCTCCAAAACTCCCTTTTCCTCAGCCCCTTCCCATCCTGTAAATGTTGATTCTAATAGTTTTGTATTAAGTTTTTCCAGAAGAACCTGGAAAATCACTTTGTGACCCAGAAAGGGAATCGTGTCTCAAAGTCAAAGCAGATGTATTGACCTACCTAGAGTTTCCCTGGAATATTTCTGCTTCCTCTTCACATATACACCCAGAGAAGTCTTTACAGTCCAGTGATTGAAACTTGGTGAGAATGTGACAGGTTCTTTTGATTTTATAGGATCAAAGAGGCTTTCTATTCATTAAAGTCCTCAGACTAACATTCTTTCTTAAGTCTGTTTTCAAATTTAGGAGCCCAGAGGAATGGAATTTGCAGAAAGTCTATCATTTAGAGAATAGTTAAGCTGCTTTGCATTACGCCAAGCTCAGTTTTCTCATTGCTTCCATTTTGATTCTCCTTCTACGTAATTATTGTTTTGAGAACGGGGAGCTGGCCTTTTCCCTTTTCCTGTTTCAGTGCATGAAGAAGGAGTTAATCCTTGTACATGAAATTAGAACTGTAAATTCTAAGACCCTAATCCAAAATGTCCCTGTCTTGACTATGGGATCGTCTGTCACTGGTTTCTCACTGACGTTTTCTCATTCATAAAATGGTACCAATACCTCTCACCTACCACATGGATGGAATGAAAAATGAACAAAATTGTGCTTTCATTTAAATTTGCCTTAAAGTAGTCTACAAAATCAATGGAGGCTTCAGATTAAGGCTTTACTTGGGTATGTCATCAGCAAAAATAACAAGGGCACAGCACAGTGTGGAGTTTAAGTGGAACAGATTCTGGAATTGGATTGCCTGGGTTCACACTGGCCCATGAGATTTCACATGGGCCATTGCCCTCTCTATGCCTTAGTTTCCTTTTCTGTAAAATTAAGTTGTTGTAATAATCCTTATTTCATAAGATCACTGTAAGGTATAAAAGTAATCCCCCAAAATCAATTAGGGACACTTATCCTCTCAACAATATTATCTAATATCACTACCACTTTTACTGGTAAGTTTCACCTACCTATTTTCTCTACATGTGAAACCCAAGCATGTAGACATGTGTCGGTAGCTCCCTCGAGCATTTGTGCTATCGCTGTTACTGTCAGAGAACACAAATATGAAAGTAGGACATTTTTTTTTGCTCTAAGCTAAGTATCGTTGATGCAATAAATGAATTCATTAATTCAGCCTCTGAGTTAGGGTCCTTTGCAAGCATGTAAAATGTCATGTGACTATGCCTTTTAAATTTCTTCTTTCTTTCTTTTTTCTATGATGGCTACAAGTAGGACAAATGTAGTAGGTGTCAGAAATAATTTACCTGTATGTGTGTAATCAGTTTGGACAAACGTATGAGAAACATGTCTCTCTTGTCCACATGGAGGGACCACCACCAGGTCCTACTTCTTTCCAGCTGGAAGGACTCATGAACTGCTTGCTGGCTTTGCAGACTCAGCTCGACATCTTCACTTCCAGGCCACCTAGTAGTCACTGATGATAAACCTAATGAGAGAGAGAGGTGGGGTACAGAGGAAGGAGGCCAGCTTGGGCAATGACAAGGAAGAGAGAGATAGACTGAGGGAAGCAAAACAAATAATGAGCTTTAATACCCTTGGCATTGAAGCACCTGCTAAAGGCACAGTGCAATGCAGTTGACGGCTCCTTTTCAAAAAGCAGGGCATGTCACTCCCCTTGCCCTGAATCAAAGCAGCTTCCAGCTACCCAATAAACCAAGGAATCTTACATGTACCTTCAGGGCTGTGCATATCACAGAAGGCAGCAAGGCAGGATTTCATTCTCAAGCAATCAGCGGGAAGTTAAACATTTCTGATTGTGTCAAAGTGGGGTCTATGTATATACTGCTTGAGTGGGTGTGCCTTAAGCAGGGATACATATGTCAGAAGAAACTATGGATACAAATTTATTTACAGATATAAAGACCCAACTATAGACCTAAATACCTATCTACCCATCCATCTATCCATCCATCCATCCATTCATCCATCCATGCATCCACCCATCCACCCTCCTACCCACCTATCATCTATCTTCCCCTTTCTTGGTACCACTTTAAGCAGAGCTCTGTGTATCCTCTGCAATAAAAGGGTCAGGTGTGGCTAAACACAACCAGGTAGTTTGGCCCACCCATCCCATCCAAGCTGGACCCTTGCTGTAATGCTTTTTTTGGTGCTTTCCTTTCTGTCCAGCTTCGTATCTTTAAAAAAAGAGAACATTTTCCTGGGCTTTGCTTTTCGCCTGTTCCGTGAGTGCTGGTGAAAGGGCTGGCATGACAACCCCTTGAGGCTGAGTCCTGTTGATTAGGGGATGGATTTTGAGCAAGCAGCTGTACTTGCACGCCCCCCTCAGTGACCCTTGCCAGTATCCCTCACCCATGACCTGGAGGGATAGTCTCCTGGGGAAGAAAGGTCAGGCTCTGTGTCCATCAGCCTGCACTTCTACTAGCTGTGTGACGGAGCATTTTCTGATGTTGACACCCATGCGCTGGAAGCCGGATGGAGGCTAGTTTCTCGTTTCACATTGAGCTGTCATCCGAAGGGCCTGCTGCTTATACTGGGTTTCACAGTCCTCCCAGGCTGTGTTGATATTCTCAGGCTGCTGCTCTGGCCTCCACATCTGCTGCCTTCTCTTAAGAACTTGGGGTGCTTTCACTTGAGCTGATACCTGGAAAATAATATTTTCTGAACTAAGAATCTAGGTACATGAGCACTTTTTTTCCCTAATGGATAATTTTCCTGAAGAGTATTTGTATCGCAACACATAGTTTTTCTCTGCTCCTAATACTCATTTTGCCATTAAAATAAAACATAATAATTAAATGGACTAGAATACTTTAAGTAATTGGATTGGCAGGCATAAGGACTGTTTACAGAAGCAACTGGGAAAAGTTTACTTTCTCTTTATGTTGTACTCAATTGGCTTAATCTCGTAGCCCCAATCGTGTGGGTTTCTATGTTGGCAGACTGTCCAAATAATTCCACTCTGAGGTGAATAACACCACAGGACATGGATGTGGCCACTGACATTTAAAGCTCAAGTGCAAGTATTGGTGGTCTTTTGAGCAACTAGAAATTTTTTCAAACATTCTTTTATGAGAATCATTCATATATATATTTCACATATATATTTCTTCATGTACTGCCTTCTGGAATGATTAACCAGTATGGGAATTTCCAAGTTGCCTTGAGGCAAGAATATAATACTGTTTTTCAAATTGGGATTATTCTAAAAATATCCATGTAGTGTAGTTATTCTTAGTGGCAAACTATGAATAAGAAACACCCATTTCAGGGTTTTGAATGCAGATTACATGTGGCGATTTAGCAGATGATTAATTGTATTAGGAAAAAAAATTATGCCTGTAGTCTAAGAACAGGGTCCAGTTTCGTCAGCTCAGGGATTAAATCTAGTGCAGAATGTTCCTTAGGTCCACAACACTCTGCTCAGTCATCTAAGACCAACCAGAATTTTGCCTTTGGTGTCCCCTGAACAGCTATCAAGGACAGGGGGCCTTCCTGCCTAGTCAGACCAGTGTCAGTCTAACCTAGCCTGACCACCTCGAAGCAGGTGGGTCCTGGACTCCCAGCCCCTGGCATCCTTTGTAAAGGCCTGGGCTGAAAGTTCTATACAACCATTCTACTTTTCTTCTTCTTCCTCCTTTCTCACTGATTGTGATCAGCTCCACAGCCCATCATTACATCTTTGAGCCATGGTTCATGATTCTACAAGACGATTTCTCTCTGTCATAATTACTTGCCATTTACCCATTAAAACATGAGCTTACATCAGTGTCCAGAGAAGACTTTAAGGAGCAGCTTGTTTACTGTAAGAGGGCTTATTGGGGTGACGAGGACGAGGGAGTGTGTTGTATAGTTCCGTCTTCCCTACATGATGCCCCTCAGCCTGTGAGTCATCAGGGGATGAGCATTTTACACAATGCGAATCAGTTACTTTTGTTATTTATTTAAAAGGTCTTTGACTAAATTGCTATGTGTGAATACACTGTTAACATGCTCTTTTGATCTGCCACTCCATGTAATGATGCAATTGTGGTCATTACTATCTGGCAGATAAAGAAGACAGATAGAATGAGCAACTTTTCCAAGATCATGTTGAAAGTTAGTGCCTGAGTCTTAGCTAGAGCCCAAGAATAAGAATCTGTGTTTTGATTGGGACTTTTGAAAAATAATAATCTAAAAGCAGCCTGGCAAGATCTAAACATTCACTTTTGCAAGTAGAAGACAAACAGAAAGCAAATAGTTAAAAAAAACCATTTTATTTTTGGGAGTAGCAGCCAAAGTGAACACAAATTGTATGTGCACTGTTGTACTGTAACTTCCTTATCTCCTTTTATGCTCTCATGATAAGTAAAAGAAATATTTTCCTTTAATTTATCAATGCAAGAAATCTCAGAGAGGTTAAGTTGCCGAAGACCGCACAGCCAGAAAGGTGGTGGATGGAGCTGGAATTTGCAGTTAGAACAAATTCCTGTCTTTTGTTCCACTCTGCTGTGGAGTTGAACAGATGAACCAAGTTCTTAGTTCAACAGCACATGTGATGAACACACGGGCCCGTGTTGTTCTGTGCCAGTAGTACTAATGGCAACTCTCTGTCAAAGATAGGCTGTCCCAAAGTGTAAAAAGGGATATTTGCCACAAGGGGCATGGGGTGAGAGTATGTATAAGTTCATTTCTCTTTTCTCAATTGCACATTCAAGATTAGGTTGTGTGTGTCAGGGACCACCATGCATTAGGTCTGTATATTTCCCTGGTTATACTTTTAAAGTTTTGCTCCTTTAAAAATTATTTATACATTATTAATAGGTACAACATTTTTAGAAATGTGAAGACTCTCCTACCCTTTCTGTCTTCAAGCCACTCAGTTCCCCTTCCCAGAGGGAGCCGATGACAGCAGATCGTGGTGCATTTATTCCACAACTATTCTGTACATATGCAGGCTTACAGGGCTGAATATGTTTCATACCAGTGGCTGCCTACTTGGAGATCATTCTGCAACAATTCATGAATGAGCTGCCTCATTCATTTTAGCAGCTGCTTTGTATCACACAGTTTTCCTTTACTGTGACTTTTATTGAGCTAGATCCATTTTGATAGGCATTTGTTTCAAATAATTTGCTCTATCACAGTATGCTGCAGTGAACATTCTCACACATGCTGCTGTGCACACACATGTCAGTACGTATGAATGATGAATTTCCAAAAGTGGAAGCACTGGTCACGGAGCCTGTGTGTTTACGTTTTTAACGTATATTGTTGAAACTACCCCCCATCTCCGATGTGGAGTGATGGCAAACTTTTTTGATTTTGATACTCTGAAAGATGGGGAAAAAATATCATTGTGGTTTTAATTTGTACTTATTTTAATATGAGCGAGAACAAGCCTGTTCTTTTTAAATACTATGTACTTAGGGTCTTTTTGTGTTTCCTTTTCTGTGAACTCTGATTACATCATTCATCCATTCTACAGCATTAATGATCTTTTTCTATTGATTGTTAGGAATGTTTCCTATATTAAGAAAATGATTGCTTTGCCAAATATGCATCAAACACTTCCCCCAGTGTGGAATTTGGCTTTGCTTTTGCTGTTTGTTTTATGTATTAAATCTTTAAATGCATTACTACTAATTCTCTGCAAGGTCGGTTTTATCATTCCTGTGTATGGTTGGGAAAACTGCTGATTAGAAAGGGTTAGAGGCTTTCTAAATATTGCCCAGCAAGTAAGCAGGGACGCAAGAGGGCTGAATACAGATCTCTGTGACCCAGTCATGGACATTCTTCCTACCATATCTTCCCACCTCCTCATCACCATCCTCCCTGGACCATGAAGAGGAGCAAATCCTCAGATTTCCGGGTCTCATTTCAGGTGGAGTGACTTTGTGTCTGTGGGGTGTGAGCTCAGGAATCTGCACCTTAAACATACACCCCCAGGGCTGCTCTGGCTTCCTGAGATTTGAGAACCACTGCTTTATTAGAATGCTTCTCCATACATGGACGATTTCCTCCTGCATTTATAAATTCTATAGAAAACACGATGCTTTTAGACTTTCCAGGGGTTTCTGCATTCCAGGGGAATGGCTAGCAGGAAATTGCAACATTGTGCATGATCTGTTACCTCTCTAGACCCAGGAACTGTGCACTTTTATGGAATGGGATGGTGAACGTGGCGGAGAAGAGTAACTCTTCCTCCAATCTGAGCAGTTAGGTCATGTCAAACTAAGCTAATATAAACGTCAGTGTGCCGCTTTCGCTCGTGAAATCTGAGTTTGTTGCAATGCAGTTCATTTTCCTTCTTCCTGCTCCGTGGACGCTATCAGCTGATGTGTCTGACAAGCATTTCCTCTGCCCAAAGAAAAGCAATCTCAGCAGTTCTCCTGAGTGAGTTTCCCCATGCGTGTGTGTGTGCATGCGCTTGTGGCATTCCCGTCACATTTTCCCGAGAGCCCCGATGAGCTAGTCTCCATGGACCCCCCAGCCCACCAAGCCAGGAGCCCTGGAGCTGTCTTCAGGAGCCGTCACACCAGTCCATAATGACCACTGGAGTGTGGCGTTATATAGACATCCAGTGGAGGAATTAATTACGGGGAACATGAAGTCCCTCCAGGAGCACGCTGAAGATTTAACACCTCCCAGGTGAATACTCTGCCATTAGAGTGAGGAGGCAGCTCTGTGGGCTCCGAGCAGCCGGAGCCTGCTCTACATAACAATGGCCCTCAAGGTGCACCTGATTAAGCCAACCGGGCCCAGGGAATGCCCTTCTAGCAATGGGTTATCTTGGGGGGGGGGAGAGGGGGCGAGGAGCCAGATTGCAGGGCAGGCCAACAACCTTTGGCTGATTCTTCTATTCATTTGTCACTTGTTTCAGTCTTTCTTTTCTCCTTCTATTTTATGCCTTTAACCTTATCTAGGTGGTTTCCCGGGAAAATAAGTGCCGGAGCCCGTCTCAGTGGTGAATTACAGTGATTCCCCAGGCACTCTTCACAGGAGTCAGGGTATACACTTAACTTGGCCTGTCAGATCCCCATCTAAATATTTTCCATCAACGGCAGCTAGGAGTGATTTAGGAGAGCATCCTTCGCATCTGCCATACTGCTTTTATTTCTAACACAGCTGCTCCCATCCACACTGAAGGTTGATCCATTTTGTAGGAAGTTAGGGCAATTCTCCAGGCCTTTCATGATGCTCATGTCAACCTATTAATGTGCTTTACGATCCTTCATCACGAATGGTGTCATTTAAATGTGTATTATTATTCTGTATCTTCCCACTGATAGACACATACAGGAGCTAGGTAAGCAGCAGCAATGTGATTCAAAGGAAAAACAGAACAAGGAAAGGAGAAAGGCAGACAGGCAAACTAACAACACACATCCTACAACATGTATTAGGCCTTGCAGCATGCTCTTTCTGAGACTTGCACCGGTTAATAAAAATTACTTGAGTTGTCACCTCTTAATGAAAATATTACAAAGGATGTCTTCTAAAATGAAGCCTCCTCTGTATCAACAAGGTTGCATTACAAGGTGATGGGGATCAAACTCTGGATAAGTTTGACAACAAACGTATCACGTACGTGGGTTCCTTTAGTGAAGGCGGAGTTGGCTCTGTTGCGGGCAGTGCGGAGGCATGAATCACGTATAGGGAGACTTTTCCCTCCTTGCCTGCCATCTGTCTGCCCACGTGACCCCTCAGCACCTCCCCAAAATCAACTCCTGCTGATCGAAATGTGAAGACAGTCAGGTGGGTGTGGGAACCACGTGTCTCACTGATGGTTTATGTCAAACCGCAGATCAGCAGGCAGAACAAAAAGGTCTAATCGCCCTGTTCACAGACCCCCCACACCCCAGAGGTGCCGGGAACACACATTTCTTTCATCGTTCAGTGTGATATTTCTAAACTGGTGATGCATTCCAACTGGCAAGCATAGACACGTGAAAAATTCCTATGACGTGGTGGGGGACAAAGGGAAACCGCACAAGGCCTTTTTAGTTGTCACACAGAGGATCACACTGGGGATGGCAGGTGGGGTATGTGTGCATGTGTGCGAGGTGTGTGCTTGTGTGTGGGGGCAGTCCTGGGCTGCCACCCAGCAACAGTTCCTGGTTCTGTCTCACACAGTCACACTGAAGTTCTCCCCTAAGTTTGACCACCCTTCCCCTTCTACCCACTGGCTTCTCTCTCTGCTCAAAATCTACCAATTATTTCCTTTAAGCATCAGCAGAACACCAGACACACCGAGATATAACCTTTACTCACATCGGTGCTGTTAAATCATTACTTGAAACTGAAGTCGCACTTGTCAACTGTGACTTCAGTCCCTAATAACTACTTTTCAGAAGTACCAGTGGTATCTGGGCTCTTAATGCTGTGGCCCAGGGCTCTTGGAATGTCTTTTCAGGTCATTTAGAACCATCCATCTGATCTGTAGCAAGATCAGTCAATCTTTCAGCCGAGTGCTTTCCTCTCACTTCCCCTCACTGCCAAGCCCTTTATTAGCTCTCTCAGGGCCGAACTGGGGGGATGATCTCAGGCAGCCATATCGACCACTTAGCTTGTAAAGACTTTGAGCTCAGGGCATCACCGCATGCTTGGATCCCGAATTCTGTCACTTTCCTGTGACATTTTTTCCCCCTTCTCTTTTCCTTCTCTGTGGTTTTATTGGGCTCTCATTTAAAAAGCCTTTTAACCAGCCCTGCATGCATGACATAGGAAATCTAAAACAATGGACCCAGCTGTCAGTTCACAAGGACACATAACTGGTCTGGTTTGGGGAGGCATCTGGCCTTACCAAGCACCTGGTTTGGGAGAGCCCTCCTCTCATGCCTGTTGACGTCAGGGGATCTGGAAAAGGTGCAATAGGTTTTGTCGTTTTCAACGGATCTTGAATTTTAATTTGGAGGGTAATTAATAATAACAATGCCACCCAAAATATCAAATGTTACTTTGCAATTGTCCTGTCGCTTAATGCATATGTGTGCACGCACACACAAGCTCTACCAGTTGCCCGTTTTGCAAGTAACAGAGTGCTTCAGTAGCTTGCTCAGTATCACCCACTTAGGATCTGGAAAGGTGGGCATATGAACCCAGGTGCTTGACTGCTTCCTCAGCAATGACCCAATACTTCTCTCTCCCAATAAGCAGCCATTGTTAATACTGTATGAACTGAAGAATTGTCACTGTTATATAGGAAATGGTTACTGAAAAGTTACTACAACTCACAGAGACACAGAAGCCCCATCTTTGGAGTATCCATGTGCACCACCCTGCCATCTAATGCAAACGCAGAGATAATATATTAGAATCACAGGATGAATATTTAATGTGTTGTGGGTGTCTGCCAAAAAGTAAGTGGATTGGAGGAGCAGACAGACAGGCCAAGAGTATTGATGAAGGAAGGTGCCCTTATGTCTGTCTGTCTAATTTCCTTTTCACCTTCTTAAAAGTCTCCCCATCTCCACTGTCCTATGTAGAAGTGTTGGTATCTAAGGGCAACGCTCTGATTATGTTTAGAGAAAAATCCTCTTCCTTTTAATGTAAGAGTAATGATGTTAGCACTGGTGCTCAGGCTCCATTCCAGTGCAGGTAATTATGCTTTGCCTTTTTCAATTCCCTCTGCAGTTTCTGTGGAATCTATTCCCCGCCCCCCCTCTACTTCCTGTCCTAAACAGTTGTACCAGGTTGCCGGGCTGCTGTTCAACATCTGCTTCCCCAAAGAGCTACACTTTAAAAGGGAGTGAAATTATTTCTCCTTCATGATGACTTTGCTGAAAGGAACCTGATAAATGGCAGGTGCTGGAGTGCTCCTTTGATTTGGGTCAGGGGACAGCTTGCAGTTAGTCTGGGGTCACTTGAGTTCCTTGCCTGGAACAAAGTACACAAACGTTCTTTTAAAGAAAATGAGGCTTGCTATTGGACGGGATGATTGACTGGCCACCCGCTGGTGCAGGTCAAGGCAGGCACTGACCTCCTCAGCTGAGGGGCTTGTCCAAATGCCTTTCAGAGGACATCTGGGGCCCCTCTTGCAGAGAGCCCTCCCAAAACCACTGGGGTCCTAGCCACAACTCTGCTCTTAGACCTTACGTGGGTCAAGCTTTGGGCCTTCTGACTTCCGCTCACATTTGATCTCTGCTTTCTTGGCAGAAGCACCCAAAGATGAGAGGGTTGTTTCCAATTTCCCTCATATAATCACTTCTTACCATTCCCTTGAGACACAAGGCTTCCAGAAATGGCAGCATGCTTAGCAGGCTCCCTCAACATCCTCACTGAATATTCCCATTCCAAGAGGTCCTGAACAAGACCAGCCTCCACCCAACGTCCAGTATGTTTTTCTACACCCCCTTCTGAGATCTCCAGCATTCTCCCTTGGCACATTTACTTTTAAATAATCAGAATAAAATTTGGCAAATAATGCTGGTCCTAATCTTAACTAAATGGTTAGTATGTCATATGATCTCTGATAAGATGTCTTGGATTAAAAACCATGTGATTTATGCAAGGAAATTCATGAGCTACTTCAAAGAAAAAGTCTAAGAGTGATGAGAAAAGAAAAAAAAAAACCCACTTCTGCAACAGGACATGCAAAAAAGTCAGCAAAAATAGAACTCTTTCGTTTTACATAGAGAGGAGGAAAATGTCCAATTATAATCATCTAAAATGTTGTAATATATCCATGAATATTTTTTCAGCATAAGAGCAAACATGGCTAATAATTCTGTAATAATTGCAATTCTTTTGGTATTCTTTACAAGTTTACCTTCCAGATATACCTTAGATCTAAAAGCAAAACAAACAAATGAAAACAAGTCACAGAAGGAAGGGTTTCTGTTGGCTGGGGGAGAAAATAGTTTGGCCAGTGGAATAATATTTTTTAGTACCAGTAATTTTTCTAAGAGATTTCCTGAAATTACTAAGTGCAGATTCAAAGGGGAAAATGACCTTAAAATATATGAATAATTAGAGATATCTCAGATGCCAGCTTTGTATCTCATTGGTGACCAACCGAACATACTGTCTTACTAGCTCCAGCGTAGACAAAGTACAGTGAGAAGCAATTGCCCCAAAGGAGTACAGTCCAGCCACATTTGTGGATATGGAGTCAACGCAATTACGCATCATCCTTGGCATTGAAGTCATAGAAGTTTTGACTTAACACTTAAAATTGGTCAATAAAAAGGGAGATGTGATAAATCTATGCATTCTTTTCAAGAAAGGAGAGACTGAAAGCTCATTCCCTCAAAAAACTTCAGCCATTTAATGTTTTAAAGTTGTTTTTACATGAATTAGAGAGTTTGGTGGAAGCAATGACAGTTACAGAACCAAACTCTTGTCTGCATCTAATTTCGTCTTAGCAGCTCTTTGAAACTGCTAAATCTGGTTTTAAAGTATGATGATGTTGTTTTCTCATGGTGTGAAACAGCTGCTGTTGTTCTGATGAGAAGCCCATTTTCCATTTTATTTTTGCAAGATGTTGGCTACATCAGGCCCAGCAATGTAGGCAGCTGAGAAGCGTCTCACTGTAGAAGGCAGTAAAGAAAGGACAGGGGCCTTTTCCAGAGGCAGCTGTTTCTGAAAGTAGGGCCTGGAGCGGATGCCACTGCAACGCCAAGCTCAGCTCCTGCCTCAAGGGCCACGCACTTGGCTTTTTCATGGGGAGCAGAGTGGCAACTCCAGAGAGGATGCCTTACCTGTTCATTTCACCATTCCCATGGATCGTTGGTCCTTAAATCCAGAGGGCAAATAATCTACCTGGAAAAACTACACCCTCAGCTTCTCCTTGGACACTATCAGCCTTCCTGCTCTCACATAATATTCTGCTAAGCATGGAGTCACAGACTTGCCCCTCCAGCCTGAGCACTGAAAACGAGAACCTCTGTGTTTCTGACTTCTCTTTAGTAACATGGTGAGGCAGCCCTGGAGCTGCGTGGCTGGGAGGTTGGAGCTGTGGTGAGGCTGGTGGCTCTGGGCAGAATCTGCTTTCCAGCTTACTGTGGTCACCATCCTCATCTCTGCACATCCCTTCCCTGGCTGCTGTTGGAGCCTGGCGGTGGCAGCTCAGAAGTAAGGGAATCGACTTTAGACTGGGTTTGTCTGTGTGCATGGCCTCTCCACCCCTGCTCCCTGAGGACCTTCTCCTGGAGCTCTGAGCTATGCCACTGATGGGACTTCTTTCTAGTGACCCTCACCCTGGGAGGTCTGCAAGGGGAGGGCAAATGTGTGAAGGGCGTGCTAATATCTCCATGGACAGGCAGTAGTACTGCCATTCTGGTGGTTAAAAATTGGTACCTCTTCCACTCCAGCTGGCAAATGGTTGCTGCTCCAATGTTTGGGAGTCCCTGCCCACCTCCACCCACACCAGTGGGTTTGGCCGCACCCATGGGGGCTGGTTAACCTCAGGGGCCTCCAGAACCCTGCTCCTGCATGATAGCCAGAATCGGTTTAGATTCGTTGGTGCCTGTACTTGACTAGTTGTTAAATGCTTTCTCGCCCCTGAGTAGAGGCTAATGAAATCCCTTTACCTGGAGCATAGCTGGGGTCTGATTGCTTCCCCTCCCTTTTTCTCTCATCCCTGAATATCTTGCCACCCACTGTCTCCTCACCATGTGCCTTACAAGGAAGTCTTCCTTTCCAGAAGTTACAGGCAATTGAACAGCAGTGGGCTAAACTATTATGGAGATCTTAAGCTGCTGGATCATTACAAGCTCAAATTGATTACATCTGAGCTTGAAAATTTCAGAACGAGAGAACATGGCACTTGAACGTGGCTAGAAAATTTTGTGTTCAGCATATGTGGTTTTGTGCTGTGGTATCGTTCATGGTATCCAACGTAATGTAGGCACCGCTATTCCTTTTCCCCCCTTCTTTTGGCCATTTTATAAATCTCTTCAAAGAGGCATTTGTTATCCTTAACAACAACTAGTTAAAATTGTATTTTCATGGTGGCAAAAAAAAAAAATACTTTTAAAATGGCCCAACAGAAATGAGCTGGTTTGACATGGAATGTACACACATTTTCTGAATATATGTTAGCATCCTCTTTTTAGTCTTTCAATTATCACATATTTGGTTCAGATTGTATTTTCCTCCCAGCAGTGGCTGTTTTAATTGTTGTCAAACTCAAGCAATGAGTGTGAAGATTTGGAGATGATAGACTCTAGTTTAATTATTGCCATTGATTCAGTGGGGTGACCTAAGAAAAGTCAGTGCATGCTGCCTAAACTTGACTCATCTGTGAATGAACGGGGTCGGACTAACTGATAGCCTCAGTTCCCTGCCAGCACTACGATTCTAGATTCATAGGTGTTATTTTTCTGCTTTACTAGTAGCAGTGACCACATGTGTAGAGTGTTTTTATACGTCATCTCACTTGAACCTTAGAGTCACTCTAACAGGTAGGCAAAATGAATAAAGGATCCCCAGCAGCTTAGAGCTTGAAAAGGAAAAACAATTAGGAAATCCATGAATTACCCTTCTGAATTACCCACTTCAATTTCAAAAATTAAACCTTGGTTTATGGAAGTCATTCTTTCTGCCTCCATCACAGGTGTTAGCTTCTGAATGTGTTGGCTGAGCTTGGTGTCCTGGTGTGAAATGATAGTTACTGCAGCTAGTTGTTAAACATATGTGTTTGTGTGTAAACATAAAGATGTATATAAACACAGTGGGAGGTGGAAGCGGGTGTAGTCAAGCAGGAGGATGAATAGGAGAAAGAACGGAATTACCCGTTGGCTTCCAGAAGCAAAGACAGGCGTCTAACGTATATTAACTGCCAAAGTGTGCCGTTCACGTTATTTGAATTCATCTTCACATCAGTTCTACATGAAGTCTGTACTGAGTTACCCATCCCACAGAAACAGAAGCCTGCACTCTGAGAGGTAATTAAGAGGGACAAGTTCTCATAGGTTGGAGTCCATATTCATACCCAGAACACCTTTCCACTGCATTCTTTAAGTGATTTATTTGTCTAGTCATCTGTTTTTATCCAACACGTAGTAACCATCAGACTCTGTGCTAAGGCAGTGAACTAAACTCCACATCAAAAAGATCTAGGCCCTCTGGATTTTATAAATGCAACATCCTTGAAATCTGTGGCTTCTGTGGAGGTGGGAGATGGGAGGGATTAGAGGTTAGGGAAGGGATAACAATAGGCCTCTGGAGGAAGGGGGACCAGCCCTGATTCGTGGCGCTTGACAGTCTCTGTGTATAACTACTCCCACGATAGCCAAGCCATCACTGAATGCAGGGAGCCAAAGCACACCATCTTTTGAGTTGGATGAGCCAGGCCCAGCCCCCTGCTGGGGGTGGGGTAGAAAGTACAGCGATGCAAAGACCCTTCTGGTAACTAAAATAAGGATGCTGAACTCCCCACAGGCACACTAGTCTCTAACCTTTGCAGAGGGCATTATGATTCACAGGAGAGTTTTCTTTGTTCATGTATTTTTTGTAATCCTTACAACCCCATGAAAAAAAGATATTTTCAAGATGGGGTAATGAAGCTGCACCGAGACTGAATTCCTCATCAATATTATACACCTTGAAAGTGGCAAAATCAAGCTTTAAAAACCAGGCCCCTCACTACACCACATAGGCTTAAAAACCAAGATTGGTGGCCACCTTCTGAGAGCCCACTTTATAAGCCTCTTTTTGATCCCCTCAGTTGGAGCATAATAATGAGACTAGTGCTACCCCGTTTGTCTAAGTTCTGTTATTCACCATTCACAGTCACTAACTGCATCCCTAAGACCAGTGTAGGTCCTTAGTTATGTTCAAGAGTACAAGGGTGTGACGGAGGCTGAGCATTATGGGGCAGACCCGAGAGTGCGCCCACCTGTGGGTCGGTGTCCTCACTCCCCTATTCCAAAGCTAGCAGTCATCTTCACACAAGTCGTGACCACCCTTAGGGAAAAATCAATAACCCACAGTCATTAACGCAGGATGCCCCTGAAGCAAGTTAGCAGAAGGCTGAAAGCCAACAAGCAATAGACTTCTCATGTACCCTAGCATACTGGTGACAGTTTTACGGCCAGTAGTTAAAACGAGGCACATTATGAAATTAGCATCCCTGTGCAGGCTTTTAATTTGGTCTCGTTGGCTGTCTCCTCTGAGCACGACAGTTTAAGTTAACACAGAGATATTCCATTCTTCAAGTGAGAGAAAAGAGCCGATTGTTCTCAGCCATGTAACAGAAAAAGCTGCAGTTTGATGCAGTCAGTCAAGTAAGGGCTGTCAGCATGTCCTATGTATTTACTCTATGCAAGCACTCTGCCAGAAACCAAGCAGATGTAAAGATACATAAGCCCTGATTCTTCTCCTGTACAGGAAGTTCTATAAAACTCAATAATGCACCAGACTCTTAAGGGCTTGGGCAGCATCCTAGCTCTTCTACTCATCACTGTACAAACCTGGAGAAACTACCTCAAGCTCCTTGAGCTATCCGTTCCATTGACTTGACTGTTGGGGTTTCCCCCCCAAAAGAATGATATATCCAGTACTTTCTTCTAAAACTCTTAAGATTTCTAAAACTGAAACACTCCCACAGCCGCAAGGGAAAGACAGTGAGTGGAAGTTTTCAATATGTCTTTGACAGTTAAATACAAAAAGTCTTATTTAGTGAAAAAACAAAGGTGGTAAAACTGAATATGGAGAATCATTAAAAGGATTTAGATCATTTAATCCCTTGCTTCCTCCTATATACTTGAGTTAATATGAGCCTTTCTCAGTTGCACCACATTTTAAAATGAAATCGGTGTCCTGTTTTCCACATGGGAGCAGAATTTCTAGGTCAATAGGCCCTTAAATGTCATGGATTGCAATATATAGGGCAGATGACACTTGTCAAAGCCAGTGACCAATGCGGATGCAAATCTGACTTGAGGACTGAAAGAATCTGAGTCGAACTGATGTCTGAGATAAAGTCCAGGTTTAGCACAGTGACACGGGTAGCAGCACCTTTCATGGGACAGTCGTTTAGGACCCCCACTTAGAGTGATGCTCTGAGGTCTCATCATTTCTCAAGAAGCCTGTGGTTGGGTCCCTTCTGTCATCCTAGCACTACACTCATTAGGCAGCTGGGCAAGAAAACAGAGAGAGAGAGAAAAAAAATAGCCAACATATCTGCCTTCTTTAAATTTCTGTAACTTTTGCCCTAAAGTGCAGTTTTTCCACCCAGGGGGATATCAGGTGCCAGTGGAGACCAAGCAATGAGTAACCCATAGAAGGAAATCTCTGACATATCTATAAGAAGTGGATGTATTCATGTAACTTATTTCCATTGGTGTTAAGTACTACAAAGGAAATAACTAGTTATGAAATAGAGATGTACTTGGGGAGGTGTTATTGGACAGGATGCTCAAGGAAGGCCTCTTCGAGGTGCCACCTGGACTGAGATCAAAACAGAAAGGAGGAGGCGTGGGAAGAGCTGGGGAAAGCTTTCCAACCTTAGACAAAATCAGCAAGAGCAAAGGCCCTGAGGCAGAAACAATCTAGGTGTGATCAAAGACTAGAAAAGACCAGGTTGCTGACCTGTCCCAAGGGAGGAAGAATGCAAAAGAGAGAGTCATAGAGGAAGCAGGGATCAGATCTGGCAGGACCTTATGGGTCAGGAGTCCAGAGTATATTCCAAGTGTAATGAAATCTTTGTAAAATTGGAAGCAAGAAAGTGACAGAATCTGGTTTGTTGGCCTTTGATGAAGATGTGATCACCTAATGAGTAGGACACACATATAAATAAACAAATAGCTACCTGGCTACTGATCTACTTAACTAACTAACTAAATAAAGCCCAGCATGCAGCACTAGGATCCACAAAAATATGGAGATTTGCAGAGGATGTAATATAAACAAAATGAATGGGAAATAATGAGGACAACCGAAATACAGCCAGTTGCCAAGTGACTTTAAGAGAAGACACTGGAGAAGATAAGCAATGATCAGCCTTGGAAATGAGCAAGCATAGTCAGTGAAGGAATTCTCTGAGTAACATGGAGTGCATTTTGCCTAGAAGAAGGTAATCAACAAATTCAGTGCTTGTGAAAGTTCCATAGCAGAGGAGGCCATGCAATTGCCCTGAGCAGCAATTTTATCACTTTTCAGGATTGAATATGGACTCACGGCGTAATTCAGTTCCTGTAAAACAAACCACATTGTAATTTTTTGGATTGCCCTGGTTGTTATGCCTCGTGTTTTTGTTCAGTGGAGAAGATATGACACAGGATTATTAATTAGATCCCTGGCATTCCTAAACAAACCTTTCCCTTCATCTGTATACTTTGCCTGCAGTATCTCTGTGTTTTCTTTGAATGGTCTCTGTGCACTGGCTGCTTTTTCACATTGTTTGAAGTTGGGCCATTCTGTGTGCCATTGCCCCTAGGAAGATGTAGCATCACGTCTCTGGAAAGTGTCACCAGGAAGAGCTCCTACCGGAGGAATCAGGGTTCAGGTTGCCCCATGGAAGACTCCCCACCAATGTCAGGGGAAATAGATGCAGTACCGACAGGGTGAGGACGAGAGTGGAGGATGGGGTTCTTCCATGACAGCTTGCTGAATCCGGAACCCTGACACTTGTGAAGTATGCTGTCAGGAACATTAAGTATCCAAAAGTGATAAAGCTTCAATTTGCTAGTCCATTAGACTAATTACTGCAATAATTAAGTAACTACTTGATTAGAACTAATGGGTACCTAATTATCCAGGAGAAAAGTATCAGGTGGCAATTATCAGGTGGCAATTAATAGACTGGAGTTAATGTCTTCGCACTGTCTTTGTATGAATTCATAAGCAAGGTAAAGAAAACAAACAATAACTTATTAATATTTATTGGTGCCACAGTGTTTTTCAGCTTGTTTCATTTACACAGAACCAATTAGTGGAGAGACCATTAGAGTTGTAGGGTATAAAGGGACTGCAGCAGAGTTAGGTCTTTAAAGGCACAGGATCTCATGAGCAATAACCGCTAACATTTAACCAGAATCAGCCTGCGATTTTAGCTTTGTTGCTATGAATCTATTGAAAGGGAATCACAGAGGTGAAAAATCAATAGTCATGATACAATCTGGGAGAAATAGGCTAATAGATTGAAGTCAAGGGCCCTCATTAAAGATGTTTCTTGGTCCACTGGAAACCTTTCCTTTCTTTTCCCCCTGGTACTTAAATGGCTGGGGGGAGAGACGCATACAAGAAATGTAACTCACTAGAAGAGACACTTTTCTTACGAACGCGTACCACACAGAAGCCTTGAGTTTCTCATAGTATGAAATGCTATCTTTCTAAGCCAGTGGTTGTTGAGCACTGACTAAGACCTGCTGCTAACATCAGAAAATACTTGTTACAAAAATAAATGTCAGAATGAAACTTCCATCCATGCCTGTGTTGTCCTGTGGTTATAACCACAGAGCCCTGCCTTGTACAAACCACTTCCCTAGAAAGCACCGCACAGAGTTTGAAATGCCTCACTCAGGTTTAGAGGAGAAAACAGGTCAGCTATTTATTTATTTATTCTTTAATTCAGGAAAACACACGCTACAAGATTGTAAGGCTTCTGGGCAAACACAAGAACAAGAGCTGAACCTCAGGATCACAGAGCGAGAAAACGCTCTCCAGCTGAACGTTCTGCGTTGAACATTTCAGCTGCGTAATGAAAATAATACCTACATGCTTCTTATTTTCTTTTCCTAGTTGGTTGAAGTCTTTTTTTTTGAAGAACTATTTTTAAAAATTCAGGAGAGGTTTGGACCTGCGTTAAATTTAACATTTTTAAAGTTACATAATTAACCCTGTAGTGGAAGAAAAGCCCATCGACTTTTATATTATTTCCTTGCCCAGTATAAATAATTGAAATGGGTTTTAATCATATTTTAGGAAAAAAAACAATCACCTCATATTAGAATGCATACAGTGACAAATGGAGATAAATCTAAAATTTATAGAAAGGGAGCATTTGCATAAACTGCAGAATCCAAACATATAGGACATTAAGAGTAACAATTGTTGCAAAGGGCATGAAAAATTCAACTTTGGTTTCATGATAGGAGCCCAGCTTCCCAACGTGATTAAGATAATACATCACGCAGCCCTTGCTTATTAAAGGCATAATTGTTGTGAGAACCAGAAGTGGCGTTAATGCTAATCTAGTTTTATATATGTACAAATAGGAAGAGAAGTGGACTTGGAGATGCTTGCTTTTGGTGATCCATAGTCATTTTATTAATGTTTGAATAATAACCGCCTAGAGGGCCTGTTATAAATTAAAGGGACAGATTGAGATATAAATTTTTATGAGGACTAGTTATACATTTCCATTATGTATTTAAAAATGAAGGAATTACTGTGAGCGCGGCCATCCTCACATTTATTTGAGGTGATTTGGATGGGAGGGACGGTGGATGGAGCCGCTGCGTGGTGGCAGTAAGAAAGATGTATCTGTCCCTTTGAGCAGATACATCATATGTCATGCATGAACTCTGTTCTACCGCAGTCGGTCCTCTGCTGCCAAATCTGCATGATTATTTCTGTGACAATAGCAAGTGGTAATAGAGCGTGAGGTTCAGGCCACTTAAGGGGTTTCTTATGGTTAAATTCTGGAAGACTTGGTTATTATCTATCTGTTAATGCAACAGTGGGAACCAGTGATTACTGCCAAGCAGTTCTGATGCTTCTCCCCGCTCCTGGGGTACTGTCTGGGGTTTTACAAGTGGCCTTCGGGGAAGCCAATCCTGCTCAGTGACAATCATCCTTCTTTCTTCATGTCTTCTGATCCATTCTTTCAAGACTATCCTCACTTTTGTGGATATAAGGGGTCCTTGAACTTCCATCATTTATGAACTCAAACTCCAAAGGGTTCAGGAAGACCCCTGGCAAGCATGGTCCTATGTCTATGTCCCCATTTACGTACACATAAAAACTTATGGACATAACACCAACCCTAAGGATAGGAATGTGTGTTATAAAGTACTGCTTTTGCATTCACCTGTATCTCCATGAAAACTTTGCAGGCAGGCAGCCGAGGAGTTGCACCCAGCCAGAATGCTCATGAGATGGTCATTTAAACAAGCTCTTTGACTGGTAACTTCCAATTTTCACATGCATAGAATGAAAAGATTAACTATACTTTAAGGTGTATGGTATGCCATAGCAACTTAATAAATACAGGTGTATTCATTTCTGGGGGCTGCTCTAATACAGTACCACAGACTAGGTAACTCCAACAACAGGAGTCGATAGTCTCACAGTTCTGAAGGCTGGAAGTCCAAGGTCAAGGTTTCAGTAGGGTTGATTCTTCTGAGGGAAGGGTTTGTTCTAGGCCATTCTCCTTGGTTTATAGATGGCTGATTCCTCCCTGTGTCTCTTTGTATCATCTTCCTTTTTGGTATATCTCTGTATCCAAATTTTCTTTTGTACAGGGACACCAGTCATGTTGGATTAGGACCCATACTAATGATCTCATTTTAACTTGGTTACATTTGTAAAGACCCAATCTCCAAATAAGATCACTTGCTAAGGTGCTGGGGTTTAGTTCTTCAACATATGAATAGGGAGAGGGGGGCAATTACACCCATTAAATATGTTTGATGAGTGAATCTAATGAATGAACAAATATAAGATAATATTAGTGATGCTGTGATGATAAATAGTATGCTTTCAAACAGCATACAGTTTATTTTCAAGTCAACACCCCCCCTATCCCCAGCCTCAGTTAACCATCTCGATAAGATGCTCAAACTTTCCATATTGCTTATGTTTACCCACTTACTCTGGAAATATGACAAGAATATTATGAATGTTTTTTTTCATCGTTCCAATTGACATGAATCAAACCCAGGTGTGCAGGTGATTATGGGCTGATGCATCCAGGTGGTGGGCCATCCAGTACCCTCCACCATCCTTTGTGTCAGTTCATCTGTGGGAGCCCTACTGAAAAAAAAATGATCATTGCTTGAATGAGTATAATGATGGCCAAATAAAATAAGCATGTAGAAGAAAATCAGAGCTCCTTGTGCTGATTTTAAAATAGACTGTACTGTTCAAATGCATCTTTCAAAACCAAGAAAACTCCCTAATCACAGGTCTATTTGAATTTAAATTCCAGGGTATCAACTCATCACCAGCATCCTGCCATTTACCAATTTTAGCAATAATGTTAAAAGGCTACAACAAGGTCTTCCTTTCCCATTGCTGCTCCATGCTCTCAGGAGAAGGCCCGAGGAGCAGTGGCCTGCCTCCAAGTGTGCATTCCCCAGCTGTCCTTTCCCAGGTGGTTAATCAGGGACCCCTGGCACTGTTTTTCTCTGTCATCAGTTTCCTCATCTCTACAGTATGCAAAGTTCTTCACCCACAGTGGTACTTGCAGTTACTATGATTTTCGTATTTTTTTCTCCCTCCACACCCCCCCCCCCCAGTAGTGGCACTCCATGACAAAGGAGGGCGAAATCCGTTGTCAGTCATGGGTGATGACAGGACTCTTTGATTACTATAGATCAGGAGCGGTGCCCATTCAGCAGCCATTTGACACAGATTGCTTTAGGATGCTCTCATGAAGAAAGGGCTCTGGCTCCACAAAGAAGAGAGGAGGCACTGGACTGTTTTGACTGCCAAAATTTGTGTGTGGAGAAAGTTGAAGCCCAGAAGATGGAGAGATGAGCGTTTGAACAGGGGTATCATTTAATACACTTAACCTCTTATTTGCTGAAATTTGCGTGAATGTAGCTAAATCTGTATCTTTAATCTGTCCATCCATCTGTCACAATGCACATATCATATACACACTGTAATACTTGGACTTTGGTAATATTTCTAGCAGTCCTGGGCTTTTGCTTTTCTCTAGTCTAGAAATAATGCTAGAAGAGGTCTTGTCATATCTTCGTCTTCTCATATTGCTGGGTTTTCTAGATGTCAGAGGGGGCAAAAATGAAACGTCATGTGATGAGAAAACAAATGATACAGTGTTCAGGATTCTTCTTTTTGTTCTTGAAAGCGTGTGATTTCACTTCGGCTCGGGTGAAAGTTCAGTTTGGTTCTTATTTTATCCACAGTGCTGGCCCATCTCTCATGAGAATCTCAGCTCCCTGAGTCCCTCGATCATTTTGTGGTATTCGGTTCTCTCTTCCTCACTCCTGTATAAGGCATTTGAATTATGACATGGCCAGGACCTGGCCCAACATTGACAATGTGGCCTGTTTGATATCCCGTACCCTGCAAGAACAGATCCATTCGATTGTTTCTCGTTCAGTATTTCCAAATCTATTGCCCAAATTGTGAACTTTGCTATTTTATTTCTGCTGCAGCAGAGACCAAAGATGATTTTTTTTAAAAAAAATAAAAACTGGCTTTATTTAACCCCATTGACACTCGTCTCCCCTTTTCAGCTCTGTTACCCATTATTTTAATCATCAGCCTAAGGAGGAGAAGGGACTCCATTGGTAGTAGGCTAGAGGAAAAGTAGAAATAAAAATAAAAGGTTAATTCCCCTACAATTCTTCATATTTTGAATGAGTAGTTGAGAATCCTATGGAAAATAAAAATAACACTCTTATTAGCCTAGACATAAGACTCAACATGCCTCATATTCAGGAATCATGTTTCCTTTTACCTATGGAAATAATACAGAAAAAGAAATCTACTTACATGTTCCTCCCAGGCATGAGAGATGTGATAGAGATGTGCACCAGAGCCCTGCTTACCTTTGTGGGTGAGGCTACGTGCTGGTTGTGTATTTGAGATAAGAAAGCATCTGTAACCACTTGACCTCACTGGTCCTCTCCAGCTAACTGACAGACCCAGCCTAGAACCCTCTTGGGGAAAAGAAGTGAAGAATTATATACTCGGTGCTTTTCATTCAGCTTAGAAGTCCTGTTGTTGACTCAGGTCGTTTAATCCAGCAGCAACCCGCCCCCGCCCCCCCACACCTCCTACCCTCCATTTCAGCACTTAACTTACCATCAGGAAGTAACCGGGGTCCTGGGAGAAAGAACCAAGCTCGCTATTTCTTCCATGCCCTCCATCGAAGTGCAAAACCCTTTTTCCCCTGAATAGATCATTTAATCTCCTTGTACGACAGCATCCTCTCTTATGAGATAGAGGTCATAATACTAGCATATTTCACACAGTTATTGGGAAAAACTATCTGGTTAGCCATATAAAGCGTTTTACAAATACGAAGTGCTTTACACAGTCTAAATAATGCCTGAAAGCATAAAATGTATGCAGTTATCAAGTATTATCATCAGGGCCTTTATATTTCTCTCAGCATTTATCCTTCCTTTTCTCCCTCCTCTTTTCACATTATTATGTAGTAAATAGAATTCCTCCTCTTTTCTCATGACTAAGGGTTTGAGAGAGTCTTCAGGGCAGGAGAGGAAAGCTCTTAGAGAGATTACTTGTCAATTCAAGTGCAAAAGTTTTCAAGTAGAAAATTGGCACCAATGTGTGAATCTGAATGACTTCTAGAAAAAACAGGATATTGAAGTGAGATGTTAGATTTTTAAAGGACCCCAAAATAAACTTCTTAGGAAATAACATCTGACAAGGAGAATCTATTGTTATTAGCATGTAGGCTGAGGTGTAAATACAGGGTGGTACAAAAGTAGGTTTATAGTTGTGAGGATAGCATGCACCTCCCAGAGTTTAGTCTTGTATTATAATTTATTAATTATTGTATTACTTTCCATATGAGAAACTGTAAACCTCCTTTGCCCCACCCTGTATTGGCTCATCTGTGCCTGTTTGTCGAGGACCTTTCATATGGTAGGTGCAATATGTATTATTTTTTTTCCTTGGAAACAACACTAAAGAGTCTATTTCTATTTCACAGATGAGGGACCTGCCAAAGTTCCACAGCGAAGGGAAGATAACCCAAATCTTTCTGAATTCAAAACCTGTGCTCTACGTTCTATGCATAAGTGAGGCATGTTACCATTGCGTTATCCATTCACCTGAGTCCTACAGGTGGACTAACATGATCCAACTAACCTACGTAGTGATCAAGTTTCTATTTTGTACTGTGGGGCCGTGTGTTCACCTTATTGACTTGTTGGGTCCCTTGTTCAAATAGCCTTCTATTGCAGAAGGACATACATACAACATTGAAAGTAAATACTCTTGGTTATAATTTTATACCTTCTTACCATTACTAAATGTTGGCTCTGTGAAATTTCCTTTAGAAGATGACAAAAAAAGAGAACTCTAGATGGAATCAGGTCACTGAGGAATTGACACAGCTCTTCTTGTGGTGGAGGAAGGAATACGAATGGTTTTACTAGATAGAATCATAACATTTTATAATTGGGACCAATTTGGCTGAGGGTCCTAGTGTGACTAGTAAGGTAAAAAGCTTTATATTGGGATATTGTGATCTCTAAAAGCATTGTAAACCTTTTTTACCTATTACAGCCAGTGAAATTGTTGCACGAGGAAAAAAAAATCTGAGTTACTAGGAAGGATAAAGAAAGCTATTTAAAAATTTGTTTTGAAAGTACATAATCAGAACATGTACATATGCATAAAATGTAATAGGAGACTAGAGAAGAGTCTCCACAATTAACATATTTTATTTATTCTAACATTCAAATTTGTACTTCTTCCATTTATTTGAAGATTTAATATACATATATACATACACACACATTTATTGCTCTATGGAAGCCTGATTTGTTATCTTTGTCTTAAGTCTAATATGTAGTTTCTAAAATTATTTTCATGTCATTAGAGGCACTTATCTATTAGTAAAGATGCTTCTTTCATTTCTTAAACATCAAATGATCACTGCAGATCGATCCTCTCTCTTTGACTACAAGTAAATATCACCACCGATCCTCTGAGGGGGTGTCTGATCCCAGGTGCCTGCTATGGAAATCCAAGGTCTTCAGTTCCTCGTGGTCTCTAATAGCATTAATCAAGGCAGCACAACTTACTTAAAAGGAGCCGATGATTAATCTGGACAATAGTAATGTAAACAGAACTCTCATGAATTGGCGATTACCCTCCCCACCCCCCACCACTGGGGCATTAGCTCTTTGTTTGAGATTTACCGGTGCCATGTACACATTATAAGAACAAAAGAGAGTTCTTTATTTTTAAAAATATCCATTCAGTGCAGCTTACCGAACAGGGGAAAAATTGCTATATTTATCAAGGTTGATTTTGTTTTCCAAGTCTCTAATTCGAAGCTGAAGAATGCAAGACTACATACATCAGGTGTTTCCAGCAAAATAGCAGCAGCAGCCGCAAAGCATAGACATTTGTCATTCCTTAGAGCTGTCTGACAGTTCTGACAATTCATTAGGCTGGGCTGAAAAGAGGTTTAGAAAGCAAAGAAGGGAACTCAGGTAGGAGAGTTGCTTTTGCATGATCCAGTAATGGCTGATTTGTATCATTTGGGGTGATGGATACACTGTTCAGATTAAACTCAGCAGGGTCTTTCCCCCTCTCTCTTTCCTTGATTTCCCCCAATCCCCAGCTTCCTTCCTCTGGAAGCCCCCAGGACGTTGAGCCAAAGCTGCCTCTTCAGTAGCATTTCATTCTGAAAGGTGTGTTCATATGTATGGTAAGGAAATGCTCCCTTCCAAAAGAAGCTGCTACCGAGGTGGAGGGAGCCAGGGAGAGACACGAGATGAGGAAACCATGCCTTGCCTGCCAATTCCTACCTACCGTATGAATTTCCCTTCCTCTCAGCCTGTGCCTGTGATGTTACCTATGCATCTGACGTCCTAGCCCCTGGACACATTGAGCCTCTAAGACACCAGCCCATCCTGCCCCCAGTCCACGAAATGGCCACACTTCTTTACAAATGGGGAGAGGGGGGTCTGTGGAGACCAATTGTGTGTTCATGCCTTGGGGTAGGATTGGAAACTTATTCCAGGCATCATCTTTTTTTGTAGCCTCTTGCATGCCTATGTTAGGAAACATCTCATTTTTAATTCTGAGAAACAGCAAATGTAGTGAATAGGGGTTTCTTTGGCTCACTCTGTCTCCTTGGGATGTACTTTAGGAGTAGTTTTAAGATTCAAAATAAAACAGGAAAGATTTTGACCACCAACAAACAATATCCAGCTATAATTAAAAAAAGAATTGGTCATTCTTTTACTTGAACTCTCTCTTTGGGAAAGGAACAGAGAAAGGCAGAGGAAGAGGAAGAGAGAGAATGTGTGTGTGTGTGGGGGGGGGCGGTGTTTGGAGAAGGTAAGCTATTAGGCAAATGATATGGTGCTTGTGAGGTTCAGGCTGCAGAAAGAAAGATCCTCTTCAAAAATGGGTTTCCCAGGCCTTCCTTTGGGAACATTTTTAGTGAACATTGTTTTGACTCTAAAAATAGAAGAAAAATAAATCTCACCAAATAACCGAGAATGTGACCCTTTCAAGTCAGTGTTACTATAAGAAAAAAAAAATGGCAAGACCAAATAGGATCCTAACTACAGAACATGCCATCTTCTTACCAGCATAGCTAAAGTCATTCTGCCACAGGTGCCAGTCCATCCGCACTTGTGCCCGGCCATGTGCCGTGGCATTAGATGTAAGGAGAGGTCTCCCAAAACCCCAAGGGAAAAGTCTACTCATTTTCGTGACTGTACTGCCTATTTTTTGAATTACCATGGTACTAGTGTAAAATGTATGCAGGTGTATTAAATTGGCGAAAAAAGTAGTCAACAAAAATACAGACATGTACTTGCCTAAGACTTTTTTCTTTCCAATGTGCAAAATTCTATTCATATTGTTGACCTTTTTATTCTTACTGATGTGTTATTGGATGTACATCAGTTGTTTTCCTTGTATAACAAGAAACAAAGACCACCATAGTCCATAAATATTATTGGTTGGGAGCAAGTTGATGAAAAAATAAAAATACAAAATATTCTGTAATTTAAAAATGGAAGCTTTGACAGTTTCTGCCTCCAGCTACGATGGCAAAGCTTGATGCAGACCATCGTTCCCATTAAGAACAGCTAGTATAGCTATATGAAACACCAGCAATATTGTGTTTGAAGAAATCTCATGGGGCTACAGACAAAAAGTCAAATTTGGGCTTGTTAAGGCAACCAGGACTTAAGAACCTCTGATCTCAGAAGAAAGTCAAATACAGTGAAGTGAGGTTAACATTTGGTGCCAGTTTTCCTGATGAAGAATTTTCAAGTTCTAACGTTTCACAAGGCAAGATGCCAAAAAGCCAGGCAAAAAGTAGCTAAAAAGCTGAAGACTTCTAGTAGATGCCTGCCCGGAAGTAGAATGGATGCTAAACTAGAAGAGGAAAACTACATTCACAGTTGTGAATGTAACACTATTAGATACCCCAGTATTATAACTCGTGAGTAATTAAGAAAATACTGTGTTTCCACAAGGACAGACAATTAAACTAATGGAGCAAAGTAAAGGGCCTGAGACAGATCAATACATATAGGGTGACTTCACATACAACAAAGCCGACACCTCAGCACAGTGGAGGGAAGGACGGCCTTCTCAACAAATGGTGCAGGATCGAATGGACATTCTTAGAGAAAACGTGAACCCTCTCCTCATCTGACACCAATTCCAGATGAATTGAAGATGAAATGGTGAAAACTAAAATAATGAAGCTTCCAGAAGATAACATGGCAGAACATCATCACAACCTTGGGGTAGACACTGATTCATTCAATGGAACCCAAAATGCACTCAACAAAAAGAGAAATATTGAAAAAATAGACTACAACCAACAATGAAATAGCAAAGTGAAAAAAGACTTGAGTCCTGCAGTGGACTGAGCGTTGGCCAAAGCTTCACCAGTTCCATTCCCAGTCAGGGCACGTGCCTGGGTTGTGGGCCAGGTCCCCATTTGGGGGCGCACGAGAGGCAACCGCACATTGATGTTTCTGTCCCTCTCTTTCACCCTCCTTTCCCCTCTCTCTAAAAATATATAAATAAAATCTTTTAAAAAATACTTGAGCAGATACTTCACAAAAGAGGATATCCAAGTAGTCGATAAATATAAGAAATGCCTCACGGTACATTAGCCTCATGCTAAGTCGATCAAAACCACATTGAGATACCAGTGCATATCCATCAACATGGCTGAATTCATAAGATTAACCATGACCTCCCATATTGGCAAGGATGCAGAACAACGGCAACTCCTATGAACTAGGGGTGTAAATAAATGTATGATGCTATTTCAGCAGACTATTTAACACTACCTCCAAAAGTTTAACATATTCATGCCCTGTGACCCACTGATTCCACTCTAGGTACATTCCTAACAGGTGTATATTAATGTGTACTAGGAAACGTGTACCAGGAGGATTATAACAATGCTATTTCAGATTAAAATTTTTAGAAAGTCCATCAGTTACAGACCATATAAATACATTGTGGTCCGACTGACCAGTGGAATATATTATACAGCAATGATAATACACCACAGCTAAACACAGCAGTGTGGACACATTTTGCAAGCACACTGTTGAGTGAAAGAAACCAGATACAAAAGAAGACAGGTTGTGGAATTCCAAAATGGGCACCACTGTCTGATGGCCATAGAGGGGAGGCTGGGATTGGAAGGAGGCCTGAGAGGGACTTCGATGCTCGCGGCATCCCCGGTCTTCCTCAGGTGGTAGTTCTGCAGGTGCGTTGGCTATGCAATTTCACCCTACTTAACACTAATTACTGTGCGCTTCCTACGGTCCTATCATTCAGTGTAAATATTACTTTAAAATCAAGGCCTTTAAAAATGAAAATATTTTTTTAGACTTACACCCATGTTTTCAGAGCACTTTCTCACAGATGGGGAAACTGTCATACTCTAGCTATGCAAGATTTCTTTTTTTTCTTTCCTTGTGAAATGTGAAATTTTTAAACAAGGACCCAAAAATTCAGTTTTGCCGAAGGCAGATATATGAAGATGCTTGGGGCCGAATCACGGAAAGTGAAGTGTATATTTTCACCACATGAATCACATGGTGAAAAGGGGAGCTTGCTTTCTTTTTAGAGCTGGCTAAAATTTTAGTTTTGCTAATTTGATGAGATGACAACAGGGTGTGACATGACCGCTAATTTCAAGGCAACATCAGAGTGGTTTAAAGACAAAGGAAAAAGACTTGTCTCTCGTATTCCATTTTCATCATCCCATTCCTGAAATGTACACACACACACGTGCATATCTTACATGGAGCTGCTTTTCCTTGCTTATAATATAAACATTTATGTTTTATTATGTTATTTATATAATTTTAATTTTTTAAATGGATATACAGGTATATTTGGAGCTGTGAAGTTTTCATGAGTGATGCAGCCCTACCTCAGCAAACATTGATCAGCTTCTTTGAAATACATAGCATTATGGAATTCTAATACATGGAGGGTGAGCTAATTTAATTTCTCCATCTTCGTCCGCACATGTGTAGGGAAAGCAAACATATGCACAGTACACACACGCGTCGGTGAAACGGGGCAGTTTATCTTGAATAATTCATTGTTTGTGGAACTGGTAATTGGAATTAAATTTAAGCCCCCTCACAGCAGCACGGAAAGAGTATTTGAAAATAGGAAACTAAACACAAGAATCTGTTGTTTCCTCTCCAAGATGTCACCAGGCATGTCCATTGGCAAGCTGCATAGGCAATAGAGTCACAGCGCAGGACGACCGGCGTGCTGACAGGCTCTTGCAGGCACAGCCCCGACGAGGTCACACACCCCTAAACCTGCCTTGTTTGCTGATCTTTTAATCGGATTCAACTTGACTGTGGCCGTTGCACACGGCTTTCTGACAGTATGTGACAGCATATGACAGCAAAATATTTTGATTTTTCACCATTTGATGATATTTCAGATCTCCTGCAGCCCTTTGGAAATTAGCACAGTGTTTTATAGAAAACAATACAGGCAGTTAATTACCTTGGATGCTTGCAATGTCTCTGTTAGATTTCAGCTGAATCTGAAGCTAGTGAATGCATCTTACATTTTTAGAGTAACAGGCCATGTAGGCTGTCTGTGACCACAAGGACTTGGCTTTAAAAAAAGGAAAAAAAAGAAAAAATTTATGAACTTACAGCCCAATATTTGGAGTTGTCAGAGGATCCAAAAAAAATGTGAATATCTTTTTGTATTTCTGAGCTTCTTCCCAAGTGCAGAAGTGACTTCTTGGGTAGGAAAAAAATGTGGTGCAACTTATGAATCTTTTACTTAAAATACATTTTTAAATTATTTTAAGATTATTTTAAATTGTTTTTTAATCTCTACCTATACTCTTGGAGGATGTAACTAACCATTATTTGGGAGAAAAAAATGATAAAAATCCACTGGAAAAGCACTTTTAATAGGCTTACCATAAGCCCCTAAACATTTCAACCAAGTCTTTTCCTATCAGTTTTTTTCCAAGATTTGAAACCTAAACCAAACAAAATTAAAATTGCCTTCAACTTTGTCATGGAAATCAAATTTTAATTTAGATTCATACCTATTTGATGTTGATATTTCAATTTTTCTGAAATTAAAACAGGCATGCCCTCTGTGATTTCCCATTGAGCTCAGAATAATGCCCAAAGTTCACCTCAGACGTCTACCTGTGAGTCTCTTCTTGTGCACTCTAGTCGAGCTACTCTGGCTTCTTTGCCTTGAACTTCCCTCTGTCTTGAAGGTTCCTTCCCAACCCTTGCCTCGGCAGAGCTTGCCTCTTTGCATTCACTCTCCCCTCCCTGGTGACCCTGACTGACATTCCTCACCTGTCCCCAGGACCCGTCACTCTCTCTACCATTTCACTTTGTCTCACTATTCTTCCTTATGTGACCTGCTGCCTCTAGTAGGATGTGAACATCTGGGCAGCAAGGACCTTCCCTGGCTTCAACAACCCTTTATCAGCAGTATGTACATGCTCTGTAACTCCTGTTGATTGGGCCTTACTTTATTCACATGCCAAATTAAACTGCTTTCAACTGTAGAGTAGACAATAACTAGTAACTAAGGACCTGGTGTGATTAATTCACATTACTGAGGATTCAGGAGAAATGTGAAAAGGCAGAATATAATTGTCTAGTTTAGAAGCAGGTTATTTTAATCTATTGCCACAACCCCTATGAAGAGGCCTTATGGCTGTGAGTATCATGACCTCGGTTGTATTTTTCATATCACTGTGGTCTCCTAATTGGCCTCTGTCCTACCTCCCTGGATGCAAGAAGCTGTTTCAAAAGTACTCTCTGTAAAGCTTGTGAATGTAAAATAGGCTTACTGAAATCAAAGCAGTAGAACTGAAAAGGACCTCGATGGCCTGGTATTTGGAACAAACAGGACACCTTGAAGGGGGAGACGACAGTGTAAACGTGTGTGTATTATAAAGCATCTGATGAACAAGGACCAATTCAAGAGCTACTGTTTCAGGGACAGGGGAAATGAATTCTGTAGCTTTGTCTTCATTCCCTCCTCCATAATATGGGAAAAGTGGTGGTAGAAATAAGGGTAGATTTAGCATGAAATGCTTTTCACTACTTAGGGGTGTCAGGAGTTCTGAGTATAATTTTTTTTAAAACAGGACAGAGGAGTTGAGCTGTTGTCTAAGGACTAACCTTTTTGCAAGTGGAGAAACACAGTTTTTGAATTGGCACCGTGTTGAAAGCCCTGCAGTTGTCCTCCTGGATGAGTTAGATCATGGTTCTGCTGCTTCTCGGTGAAGGACCTTGGGTGGTAACCCAGATTTTCTCTGCTTTGACTTGCTTTCCTATGAAGCAGGAATCCTAGTGCCCAGCTCATGAAGTAGATGTGACTGAATCCTTTAATGCTACCATAGATAAAGCTCCGAGAATAGGGCCTGGCATGAAGTCAATGTTCAATAAATACCATCTGTTGTTATACTTATTGAGATAAGTCAAAATCATAACCAATGCTTGATCTTGTTCTCTATCTGCACCAGCCTGAGCAATTTCAAAGTTAATATGATGGTGCTAGATTTCTGATATGATTAACAACCCACAACATACTAGAAAGACCGTTATTTTACAGTCACGTTGATGCAAATTCAAATCTCAGCTCAAGTATTTAATGCCACTTTGTGAGCTTGTGGAAGCTTTTATCTGTTTTCTAAGTCTCAATTTTGTCCATAAAACAGAAAACTATGTCCACTTTGTTCTTTGTACATTAGAAATGCACATGTAGTACCTACTGTGATGTTTGGCACCTAGAAAAATATAGTTATTGTTCCCTGAATAGTAGTTATATGAATAGAATTATACTTTTCCTTTAAGCATCTATTTAAGCAAAACAAAGTAAATACTGCATACTTGAAAAAGTATGTGTCCTGTGTTTTATAAATAATTCTTCATGACAGTGTAGATCTTATCATAAAGCCTATTGATTTTTTTTTCTGACAGTATTAATCCTTACTCATCATGTATTTCTTGAGCACCAGTGGGCGCTGATACTCCAGTTAATTTGTATTGGCACAAAGAAGCATACATGCTGTTCTGCCTTCATTGGTCTTTAATGAACACAATGTATGTACTGTGAGGAAAATAAATATATGGAAACAGAAGGACTAACAATTATATTGAAGAAACAAGGCTTAAACAACTAGTAAGTTGAATCATAAGTGAGTTGAAAAAATATTATTATCTCAAAAACAATAGCACAAGAACCATCCAAGGTCAGGGCAAGAACAGAAGTGAAAGGGGAAAGAGGAAGGAGGGAGGACTCAGATGAAGAGCATTCCCCTGAATGAGCTGGCAAGAGCTTACCTGGGGGGCACTTTTACAAGCTGTAGGCATGGGGTCTGGAGTGGTGGTCGAGCTTGTGAGGAGAACAGAGCTAATAGGGAGAATGGTGCCAGCCCCAGCAAGAGCTGAGAAAACCCAAGGTATGATTCTGGAGTACTGGACAGCGTGATTCAGAGGGGAAGGACAATGGGAAAGTGGAGTCATATTGGGAAGGGCTGTGAGTCTTAGATTAAGAGGCTTGAATTTTTAGTCAACAGCAGTGAGATCGTTCATGATTTTGGACAGAGACACATGGACTAAACAGGGCTCTGACTTTCACAGAGAGAAAGGACCAGAGGTAGGAGCCACTGAAATTCAGAAGACATTTAAGTTGTCATTTCAGTTGTCCAGGGATGAAATCACTAGACAAAGGAAACTTGGAAAAAAAGTCACAATGAAAGCCATCTTAGAGAAGAATAAGCAGTAACTAGAGATTTATCATCTAAGGAAGTAGTTGGAAAGACCAAAAAAAAAAAAAATGCAAGGATGAAACAAGCCTAGTGCCTGGGTGGGTTGGAGAGCAATTCCTACCATATCACAGGGAGAGAGCTTTGAAAGCCTGGCTGCTGTACAGAAAAGATCGTATGTTCCCTGGAGCATTTCTCCATGGTCCACATGCTGCCATCCATATTTACATACCCACTTTCCTCCCCTGATTCACACTCTGGGAGACACAGAACGTCACCTTACTTTTGGTGGATCCACAAGCATAGTTTCTTGTACAACCTCAACCCTTTACTTATTTTTTAATGGATTGGGGAAAAGGAAGAGAATAAAAGTTAGGCTTCAACAAGGAAGGGCTGGTTTTCCATGAAGGTCACAGACTGTACTTACAGTGTTAGGAGGCCTGGGGCTCCTTTATTGAAGTGCTGGCCAGGTTCCCAGGTCAGGAGCAAGTACACTTGGCTGGTGGCAGCAGGGGACATTAGGTTGCAAGGACTAAGACCATCCCTGATATGGCTTTGACTCTCTCTCATTTATCCAGCATCATATCTTTATTTGTTTAAGAGTAATTTTTAAGACTTGGTAAATCCTATAGCTAGACAATAAACTTGAGTATATCAATATATAACTTGGCTATTTCTAACTTTATAAACATATTAGGTACCTGAGACATTCAGATGAAAAAAGAAACTATGGAGTGAGTTTTCCCTCATTTCTGTAAAACCATTTAAAATGGAAAAGACTGTCCGCTAATTTTCCATAAGTTACACAAAATTGCCTGTTGTTGTTATAATTCTGTAGGCATCACGCTCCTCTTGTAAAATGATGTATGGAGCAATTGTCTGGTAGGGGCTGATGGGATGTAAATGAAACTAATTAAGGAAATGTCAAACATAATTAATAAAACAGGTTTAAGTTGCAAAAGCCCTGTCAGTGGAATGAATGGAGAAGAGCATTGCCTGCCCATTGTTGGGCGCCCCTTTTCCCCTCTCCTCTCTCCTCTCCAGGCTTTATTTAGTACCGTTCAATTCGATCCTGGAAAGCTACTTGAAGCTCACTGCTCTGCCTCACCTTCTCTTAGCATGATCCCATGGAAAGGAAGGAATATAAATTTGCTTGTCGGCCTGCAGCTTGGAAAAAATTAATTGCCAACTCCTCATCTTTTCCAAGTACTACAGGGCATTAACATAACCAATTTGCTTGAACTCCTCACTGGCTGCCTAATAGAGCATCAGACCAGCTGATAAAACCACGGTGTTGCTGACACTACCTTATTATTATTAGCATTTTCATAATATCCAAATACTACAGCAGCCTGATTCACGGGCTCCATTTATTATTGATAAGAACAAAAAAAGGGAAGGGGGGTTGGAAATAAAGCGGGTGAGTGACCTATAATTACGGCAAGCAAATTAGGGTGTGTGGTAGAGTCGGTTACATTTGCCTAGGAGTAATGATGCCCGGGACCTTTGCCTTCCCCGGGGACAGGAGAAATAATGGATTCCCTTGCAGCTGCAGATGGGGTAGGAGAAGGCCGTCATCAGGACAGTGTTTACATAAGTTAGGCCGAGTGTTGAGTGTTGGCTCCGCGGCCTGCCTGCAGTGGTCCAGTCAAGTCCAATCATTTCAGCCCCCGGAGTCTAAGGCACACAGAAACCCAGTAGCTCCTGGGGGGACTGGGTGATAGGGGTGCCAGCCTGAGAGAAGATTCTTGCTTGGAAGTCACCAACTACACTGGTGAGGAGTGTTTGACGCCTCTTCAGCTCTCAGACAAAGGTGATAACCTTGCAAAACAGAGGCCAGTCGCTTTTGAGTGGACAGATAAAGATGGGAAATGTGGTTTCCTACCCTCATCCAGGTGATTTCAGTTCAGTGCATGTAGACACACACACACACACACACACACACACACATTAAATGGTATTTGATGCCATTTGACAAATATTAATTTAACATCTATATTTGCCAGAGTAGTAGGAGGAAGAAGAGAGAGGAAAACATCGTTCATATACTCAAGAAGCTTAAAGGGTCAATTTTGAATTCAAGTTTGGTGAAAACAGATTTTTTTGCAAACAAATTTTTCTATGAAGAGCCATTTTTGATAGAAACATGGAGGCTTGATTGGCATCCACTGCATCAGAAGACGATTTCAAAAAATAACAATAAATTCACAAACAGGGGTAATAACATCAAAGACATGTGGTTGCTTTCAATGAAAAGTTAGTGGTCAGGAGTTGTTCCACTAGGCAGAGAAGGTACAGTGAGCTTAGGACATCAGGTTCTGTTGGAAAACCAGGACGTACTCAATACTGATGGGCTTAGGTCAAAATAACACAAAAGTCAGCTTGGAGAGTCAGCCACTGGTTAGATGAGATCCGCGGCCATTTCCCCTGGAGTCCCTGGCATGTCTGTATTCAGCCATGCCCTTTCTCCCTTCCGAAGTAAATGCTGTTCTGGATTTTGAATTTTGTCATCCTTTCGCCATTTAGAATTCTTTGAGTCCTGAGGGTTTGACACTGAGATACTTGTTTTATTTTGGTTTGGTTTGGCTTTATTTTTTGCAAGGTGACTGAAGGCATTACACATTAATTACATTACAATACATTCAAAGCCAGAATGCATTAAAATGAGTTCTCAGATTGAAGGTGTTTTTCAGATTATTTGGATATCACAAATTAAGATTTCAAATCTAGCTTATAGGTACAAATCTATAAGTGGGTCCCTTGTGTTCTTCAGTGCTAAGATTTGACAAGCAATTTTCCTTACTATCTGCTGAGTGAGGGTTCTTTATGTAAATTTTTTTTCTTACCTTAACAGTGACATGTATTTACACTGGAGTCCCCAGCTTTATATGTGAGTGTCCTTGTAGACGTCCCTCCTTAGTTAGGCTTTAGCATTTGTCACTTACTCCCTAGACACAATGAGTTCCTGTAAACTTGAATTCAGATTTATCTGGTTTGTACATACTCTTTAAGTTTTAGTCCAGGACAAAACTTTACTTCTTTGGACTTCAGTTAGATTTTAGTTTCGGAATAGTCTTTTTAAAAGAATTTTTAAAATTGATTTTAGAAAGAGAGGGGGAGAGGGAGAAGGAGAGGGGGAGAGAGAGAGAGAGAGAGAGAGAGAGGGACATGAATTTGTTGTTCTATTTATGTGTGTGTCCTGACCAGAGATCAAACTCACAACCTCCAGCCAACTGAGCTACCTGGCCAGGGCTGAATAGTTTTTATTTTCTTTTCAGTTCATAAAATTAATTAAAAGGATTGAATGAGTAGGTGTTTCTGTGTGTGCTATATTTTATGTATGTCTTATATGTTACATATGATTTAATAACAAAACTATATTTTATGTATTATACAATGTGTTATTATATTACATATAATAATTTTCAAATCCGGTAATTTTAATCAACTTTGCCAGAAACCTCTATGAAATTTTATTGGTTTTAATTCAATCTTCTATAAATTTCTGGTTTCTAAAACTGAAAAGGAAAGCAAATCCTAAATAACTATGCCAAGTAGCCCTCACGAAAGCCCGGTGATTTGAACAACAGTTAAAAATTGCCAGACCCTAGAATCCATAACTAAGCTAGTGTTTGTGCTGGCCTAGTGCAGGCCCTGACAAAAGAAGAAATGATAGCTCTCACCTCCCCTGTCACCATCTGCATCTCGGTGCCTTCTCTCCTGATAATCCCGCTGATTTTATGAGTTCAAGAAATCGGTTTCTGGATGTGCAAGTTTCAATATAGAATATGCACTGGCCAGGCAATCAGAGAGAAATCTTGTGTTTTTTTGCTAAACGAGAGTGCACATCACACACTAACAGGAAGTCCACTGAGGGAAAAGATCTCTCTGATGGGACTGAGGGGCCTTGGGTTCGCACTAACTGTGGCCTGTGTTTTGCTGTGGACATGTACTGTTCTTCAGTGAAGTTTATGGGGAAGAATGACAGTTTAATAAGAGGGTCATTTGCAGGTATACTTCCCACCCACCGAATAGGAGCTTTAGCTTTATAATACTCTGCTGGGAGTCCTGAGGAGGTATAGTCCTCTGTTAGCAACTCACCTTAATGGAAATAAATTACATTCATTGCGACCCTCTTACTGCACATTACTATTACCATGTTAGCAGAAGCCTGATAAGGAACTTACTTCTACCACTTGCAAAAGCTTGGTTAGCTCTTTGAGCTAGTACATAAATTGCATCATTTGGGGGCTTTACTTCTTTTTTTAATACACACTCATTGAACTACTGCTGGAAGTAACTTCTAAGTTAACCTTTTATTTTGTCTTTGACCTGAAATAAACCTCGAAAGAAAATTTGAAGTATATCTCATTCCTTTTCATCTTTTTTTTTCTCTCTGCCTCATCTCACAGGATTATAAAGTCTGAAATATTTATACCAGGAGAAATTAGGTAATACTAAAGGTTTACCTTGGCTGGAATCAAAATTGCTCTAAAAAAAAGAAAGCCCAACCATGGCTCTTTGGGAATAGTTTGGCAGATTTAACAGATTTTTAACTGTTAGGGAACATCTCGACTTTTTAAATTGTATCAACTGTCAATTTATGATCATCTAAAATTTTTAAATTTAATTGCTTAAAATTAAGTGATACATATATATCATTGGCTATTGTATGTGGACAAATTCTCCATTTTTCCTTATTTTTTCCTATATGTAAGATCCCTCCACTGTACTGACTATAAATCGTCCCCCATTTAGAAAGAACATCTGATCCTTATAGTTATACTCAGGCTTTTGTAACAATGTTCTTATCTTAGCCTTTATTTCTAATAATTTATTATATGTTTTGAGTCTCAAAATGTCATGGCCAATTGAAGGGCTGAATTAGAAAAGGCATCTGTTTTATAGAAGTGATAAATGCTGATCATTTGGTATTAGATCGGTTGCCAAAGACAGTGTCTTTTGAAAGTAGTGAATTTTAAAGGTTTTCAAGTGCCACTCACTTTTGTAAATATACATCTCTACTCTTGTGATCTTCATGGGGGCAAAATACTCAAAGAATTATATAGAAACTCAAGAGCTCTGACCATGAGCCAGTACTTCAAAGACCTCATTTGCTTTCTGCATAATTTCCATGCACACATAATGCTTTGGTGTTGACATCCACCAAAACTGGTGAAGCAGACACTTGTATAGGCAGGTGAGCAGAACCAACAAGTGGCTTGGCAGAGGGGAGCTGACATTGACTGATCACCTAGAGCCCACATGCTTCTCCTTATGCCAGGCACTGACTAAGTCAACTCCATGGTCACGGATATCCCACTCTCTGTCATCTAAATATCTATCTATCTATCTATCTATCTATCTATCTATCTATCTATCATATCTATATATCCACCTACCTATCTGAATTTATACCCATTTTGAGTCTGCAGAACCTCAGAGAGGTAGAACGTTAACATCGATCACATAGACAGTGAGTGGAAGAACCAGGAATTTAATTCAAATTTTTTTTCCTCATATTCCAAATATACACTCTTTCTATGTGCAGCATATTGTCTTTCTCTCGCAATCATGACATAACATTTTTCTAAGGATATAAAACTGTCTTAGGAATAGAAATGGAGAAAAACTTATTGGTGCCTTAGATAGGAAGATTGAATTTAGAGGCACAGCAGGAAACAGGTTTGAGCAAACCTGAAATTCAGGCCAAGCTCCCCTGTGGTGCCTTCGGCTTTTTCTTTTGACTCTTCTCCTCCATCTGCCTCTGGTCTTCAGTGTTTTTCTCCTTTCTCTTCTTATCTACTGTCACTCTTGCATCTGTATTTAACCCAGTATTATGTTACTCTATGTCAAGTTAAGCTTTACTTTCACTGTGGAATGAGATGTTGTTCCTGGGGCCTGGAGTGACTTGTAGTGCCAGAAAGTAAGAAAATTATCTAAAAAAATTAGAACCCACAACAATGCAGATATGTTAAAGGGACATGGGAGTCAATGGAAAGAGCTCTAAAGCTGGGACAATTTGAGCGACAGCATAAATAATGTTGGCATGTAAACCAAAGCATAAAATGAATATCCATGAGGCCATGGGGTTATGAGTAAATAATTGATTAAATAAATAAATGGGAGAGAGAAGTACCTTTCTCATTCAGAATAATTCTAAGTAATTTATGTAGATGCCCCACCCCCCAAAAGTAGACCTTAAGTCCTCATTCTTTAAGTATGGGCTTCACAGAGTACTGCATTCCTCCTCCCAAAGAGTACAGAGTGGAAACGTGGCAAGGGGGAGGGAGTAAATTAACAAAGGGGAAACCTGGCGAACATGACCTCAGCCCAGTGATCAAGGTCAACATCAACCGGGATAGTCATGTAGGAAGTACATAGCCTTGATAGGATGTGATGAGAGTGGCACTTGACCTGTGAGCTCTTCCTCCCCAAAGTCATAACTGAAGTTTAATCCTGAGGAGAATGTGAGATGTATTCTAGATGAAGGGGTCCTACAAAATAAGGGAAGTCTGAGAAACTGTTACAGCCCAAAGTGCCTAAGGAGACATGACAGTTCAATGGCATGTGGCATCCTGGAACCACGAAAGAATGTTAGGTAAAAACTTACAAAGTCTGAATAAATTACTGGACTTCGGTTAATAATGATGTGTCGATATGGGTCAGTAATTATAACAACTGTGGGATAGCAATATAAAATGTTAACAACAGGGAAAACTAGGTGTGAGATGCATGGTACCTTTATATACTACCTTTGTCATGTTTATAAACCTAAGACTTCCCTAAAAATAAAGTTTATTGTATATAAAAAGGGGAAGAGATAATAAAAAAGGCATGTTGTCCTTGAGGAAAGGAATTATTTAGGGCACGTTTCACCAGGTTTGGGGATATAAAAATGTCCTGTTTTGTTATCTGCCTGTATACAGAGAAAGGAGAGCAGGGTGACGAGATCACACCAAATCTCTCTCTCTCTCTCTCTCTCTCTCTCTCTCTCTCTCTCTCTCTCTCTCTCTCTCTCTCTGCTTCTCTCTTTCTGTCTCTCTCTCTCTTTGGCCTTCATTCTAATTAACCTGCTCCCCTATCATTTCCTTCCCTTTCATTTCTGTCATCTTCATTTCACAGCATCCCTTGCCCAGTGAAAAGAGGCCCCGACACATTCTATTTAGAAAGTGAGTGTCTCACTAGGGGTGATAAGTCCTTTTTTTTTTTTTTTTTGAGGTCATTTATCTAATTGCTCTTTGCAGATAAGAATTAATTAGCCTGATTATTTTTCTTAGTTTTTGGATGGGTTCCCCACCTGAAGAGAAGAAATTCCTGGGTGTCAGTGATTAATTGCTCAGCCAGAAGCTTACCGCCTTGCATTTGTAACAAATGCCGACTGGCTCTTCAGGTCACATTAGGAACCAGGCGGGTTGCGGTGTAATGTACAGGATAATAAAGCACTTGTATAAATAGGGGCAGCAGCATTTGATTTTGATTAAATATTTTAATACATCAGAAGGTGAAGGAGTTTCAAGATGCGGAAGGTAGCAGCCCCATTAAGGGCAGCTTTCTCTCTCCTGCTTGCGGCACCAGACATCTCCAGGGCTGATGGCAGCAGGTGGCATTTCGGTGTAGGTGTCTAAAATGACCCCACTGATCTGGGCGCTTTTGTTTTAGTCTTCGGTTCTCTCTTCCGATTTTCTTTCAGGGAACATCTAACGGTACACACACACTCAGAGTCCAGATCCTTTTACTTCCAGAACGGAAAGGAGGGAGCTTCCTTGCGGTTTCTTTCCAAATTAGGTTTTTAAGACGGTGCTATTGTTGCCTCAGGGTGTGTGTGAGGTCCTCAAACATCAAGATAAAGCAATTAAGTTAAAAGGTGAACAAACTGAGATGTGATAAGTACCTGTGAAATAAGTCTGTAAAAATAACTCAAATCCATGAGTGAATTTAGAGGGTGTCTTGGTCCATTTGGCTGCTCTAACAAAATTACCGCAGGCTGGGTGGGTTCAATAACAGACATTTCTTTCTCCCAGTCCTGAAGGCTGGGAAGCAAAATCAAGGTTCTGACAAATTTAATGTCTGATGAAGGCTACTTCCTGGTACATGGACTTGCCTTCCCACTGTGCTGAGTCCTCACCTGGTGGGAGGGGCCAGAGAGCCCTCTGTGGCCTTTTTTGCAAGGCTGCAAATCCCATCATGAGGGCCCCACCCAATGACCTAATCACCCTGCAAAGCAACCCCCCCTAGCCCTGCAATCCATCACATTGAGGGGAAGGGTTTCAACCTATGAATTTTGGAGGGGCACAAATATTTAGTCCATCACAAGAGGGCAAGTCATATTCTGTGGGTCCTTCTGTTGAAGGCATAGGATTTTAAGTAATGTAAGAGCATTGCTTCCCCTCCTATATTTATAGTAAAATTATGTAGATAAGAGATTTTTATATGTGGTTATTTTAGGATAAAAGAAAATAAGCCCAGGAGAAATTTAGTGCTTTGAGAAAGGTCATGTTCACTGAGCAAATTAGGGAGACCCAGATCTCGAACAGACTGCTTCTGATTCCCAGGCCAATTTCCTATTTTTTTGTTTATAAAATATACATATTTGTATATATGGAAAACAAATGAATAAAGTTGACCAATTTTATTCGGTGATGAACAAGATACTATTACTCTGGCAGTGACCTGTAGTGTTAATTACGATAGAAGTGTTGACCGAAAACATTTTTCGAATAAAAATATTGTCCAAGTAAAAATAATATTTTCATGAGCTGGATGATTTCATTAGTAAAAAGGATGTTTTTATCCCCTGAGAGGGTAAATAATAGAATATTTACTCTCATTAAGTGATTACTGAAAATAATCAAATCTAACATGTTTTCTTTCACTTTAGGGCGGCCCAACTTGTACTTAAGAAACTTGGGTGATGACCTATTTAATGATTATTATCCTATATTCTATTTTTCTAAGGTTCAAATCTCAAAAAACCCCCACAAAACAACAAAAAACTGCACATAGCAGATTTTTTTTTTAAAAAGACTTTATTTATTTATTTTATAGACGGGAAGGGAGGGAGAAAGAAGGGGAGAGAAACATCAATGTGTGGTTGCCTCTTGTGCCCCCTACTGGGGACCTGGCCTGCAATCCAGGCATGTGCCCTAGACTGGGAATTGAACTGGCAACCCATTGGTTTACAGGCCGGCACTCAATCCACTGAGCCACATCAGCCAGGGTCAAATTCTTAATAACTGTCTATTGTTTAATGAATGAATGAGTTCAATAAGTGAAATGTGACTGATTTGACAAAGTTAGGTAACCTCAGTATTTTTTCTTCTCTTATCTATTTCTTATTGCCAGCTCTTCTTAAGTTACATAGAATAGAAACCATTGTTTCAGAGGGCCTCAGCCTCAGCTTACCAGTTTTATTGAAAACTTCATTAGGTACAATAATATGACTAGGTGATATCTGTTCTGAATGATTCAGATGAAACAATTGGAAGAATTCATCTATGTCAAAGAGCAAGTTCTCCTATGAATCCTTTACCAAGTTTACTTACTTGTCAACTTAAGATTATTCCTATCACTCCAGGGAGAGTTCTATGCTGTTTATTGGTTTTGCTCATCTTCAAGAGCCCATTTTTATGCTGTTTTATAAATCTCCCCATAATTGAGCTCCTGGTTAATTATAAATAAGAGACTTTTCTTCATCAACCACCTGTCAAGATTTCTAGGGCTATTGTATACGAGTGAGTGTTTCTGTTTTCTTCCATTCTCTTTTCACAAAAATGATGAAATTAGCTACCAAGCTGTTGAGCAGAGACATTTCATGCTACATTCTCTTCCTCTCCGGCTGCTGTGAAAGGATTATACGGTCAAGGGTAACGTAGTTCACTGTTTACATCAACAGGCTTCAAAGTGCCTTATCTCATGGGAGAACTAATTGTTCTATGATAATCCAAAATGGACATTTGTTCCAAACTTTTTTCTTTTTGGTTTAAATTGATAAATTATTCCTAAGGCAGTAGTCAGAATGCTTGAATCCAAAATACTGGCAAATCTGTTGCAGGTCTGGAAAAAAAATGCATGATGCAAAGAAATTACAGAAGTTTTTAGTGGTCAAAAATGTGGAGCAGCTAATTTATCAAACTAAGCTTCTATCCAGAATTAAAAAAAAAAAAAACATACTAGCAAAGGACCATGTTTCCCTTTCTTAAGGTCCTCTTTCCAATCCATTGCCTTTCCTCATGAAATTTTAAATAAGTTTTCAAGAAAAAAAAATACAAGATTGGGTCAAACATTGTGAAACTTCAAATAGAGATAATAGCATCCACCTCCTTGGGTTGTGAGGAGGATTTACTAGTTTGTTTGAACTCAGGAAAAAGGGCTGGCACTTAGCTACCATCAGATATGCGTGTACCAGGTACAAGTCAAAGATGCCTGCACACCTCTCTTGCACTTACGCCTTGAATCAATATGCTGAATTTGGACACTAGATTTAATGTGACGACTAGATCATTCCAAATTTACATTTGATAATGGTAATCTAGTACGCAAATTATAATCAACCATCTTTGGTTGAAAATCTATTCCAGAAAAATACACTGTACAAAAAGGGATTCTATCACTCAACCTGAAATAAAAAATGTGTCAGACATACCTGTGTTATGAAAATGCCATATTATATTTTAGGAAGTCATGTTTTGTTTGACTTGAGGCCTCATCCAGAAATTTGGCAAATCACAATATATGGCATACTTCTCTTTTTCAGAAAAACAAGTTCTAAAATTTCCTAATGAACAGAAAATTTGCAGACACTTTTCTTAATATAACATGCTTCTCAATACCCTTCTTAACACACACATGCACACACGCACAAAAACACATACACATGCAATTCTGTCTGTGTATATCACACTATTTACCTATCTGTGTACACAATTATTAAAAGAATATGAGTTTATACTGACACCTCCCATTTCAATTTAACATAGCACAGTTCTTTCTAGCCTTCCTGCCTTTCCATGGTTGTAGATATCTTCTCTGACAATGTGAAACTTGTCTTCAAGATATTCAATATATAACTGGTTAGTGTAATCTTTATATTACTTGTTTAATGGAACCAATCTCTCCACTAGGCTGACTGTCCATTCCTCCACCTACCACCAGCGTGCTCCTCCTGCCCCTTCCTAGCCTCTGTTCCTCCTCCCCATCCCATGCCTTTATCTGCCTTGTTGGTCCCCCCATTCAGAAAAGGGAGGGGAAGTGAAAGGAAGAGATTGGAAGGTCAAGGAAGAGAAGATGTGAAGGGAAGATGTAAAAGCAGAGAAAAATAGGAAGGTAAAGTAGAAAGAAATGGGGATAAATGCATTTGTAAAATAGGATATAATCATATAAAATTACTAAAAAAATGGAATGGAAAAATACAAGCTGAAATTTTTGATTACTAGATTCAACAGACATAAAATTAATCTGCCAAATTGTATGAATGTTTCTAAATGCTTTCTCTCAGTTTTAGTATTTTTGTCATTGCAGATGGGCAACCCAAACAACTCAGGGACTAATTCATGGAAAGACATTAACTTTAAAATAATTTGTATGTTTCTAAGTCCAAATTAGACTTTTATCATGGTTATATTACTTTATGCAAGTATATTAAATTAACTCAGTTTTTTGAGTGGGTGGTGTTTACAAAAGCAAGAAACTGTTGAGTAATTATAGCAAAGAAAGGTGTATAATATTAAATATATAGACCAGGTGGTGTTAGCTGATCATTTTTATTTTTTACAGACTTATAAATTCATACTTAAAAATTATTTGCTAATATAAAAATTACAGGATTTTTCAAAAATTTACATTTCTTTGCTAACAAGAGGATATTTTATATTTATAGTTGACTTACATTTCTCAGTAGAGTACTGTTTCAAGCTCTTTGCCACTTATTTTTTAAAGAATAGATCTCTAAAAATTGATTTGTAGGAATTTTTTGTGTATTATGCATATTAACTTCTTATCTGGACTATACTCTGCAAATATTTTCTTAGTGTATTGTCTTGAAAAAGAAGTTAAATATATTTTTATTTGGCTGAATCTACCCATTTTTCTTTTATTGTTTCTTCCTTACTATCATGTTTTAACAAGCTTTTCCTTCATCAAAATTACAAAAATATTCTCCAAGTGCTTTGTTGTTAGTTTTCTCCTCCCATTCAAACATCTAATCTGTTAGGTGTGTTTTTGTGTCTGATGTTACTTATGAGGTTATGGGTTATTCCTAATTTTGCTTTCAAATGCCAAACCAATTGTTGAATAATCCATCTTTCCCTCTCTGGATGGAAATGCAACCATTATAAAATACACAATGTACACAAGCCTGGGTATATCTCAGGAATTTCTATTATTTTCTAATGGTCTATCTGTTGATTCTCATATCTGCAACAAGCTATTTAATTACTATAGCTTTCCAATTAATTTTGATATCTGGCAGAGCCAGTCCTCTCTCATTATTCTTCTTCACAATTGTCTTGCCTACCTTCATGTGTTTATTCTCCCAGTTAAAAGTTATTATCACATTGTCAAGGTTTTAAAAAAATACCTTAGGATTTTGATGTGAGTGGTGCCATGTTTATAAGATGACTTGGGGGAAACTGACATCTCCGCTGTCTTTAGTGTTCCCGCCCAGAAAGGCAGCATCTCGTCAGCAGTGCAGGTCAGAGCTGTGCTCCTCAGGACCATTTTACTTTCTTTGAGCTTTACGTAGTTTTTGTTTAGTTATTTCTTCATAACTTTGGTTGCTACTCCAAATATAAACCTTTAAAATTACATATTATAACTCATCCTTAATTTTAAAAAGGGAAGCCAACACATTAATCTGGCTACTGTACCATACTTTTGGTGATAATAGTTTTAATAATTTTTCCCATTAAGCCTGTTGGAAATGTTAGGTATGTAGATGTAATATTTTTAATAACCAATCACTTCATCATTTCCTGCATAATATATACCTACTTTTAAAAACTTATTGCATTGTTCAAAAACTTCAAAGTGATGTAAAAGGTAAAAGAAGAAACCTTAAATGAAAAATAAAAATGAAATCTCATAAATATGTGTGCTGCTCCCCCAATGCTTTAACAAAGGATATTGATGGTTTAATAAAATGAATGAGTGCTAGTCTACTTAACGTGACTGCATTCAGGTGGCACTACTCTCTGCCTGAGTGGGGACTCCTTCTCTGCTCTCGGGCTGAATTGGTGACTAGGTTTCCAAGGATTAAAGAGGAAATGAAAATGATCAGGATTGTTTCTCGCCAACCCTGAAGATGGACTAGTTGGGGGGTGACATGGTTGTTAATAAATCAGCTGAGGTCCTTGTGCCCTTGAGTAATAACCTACTACATACACATAAACACATTTTATGTCCCTTTCACGTCTTTTTACATTACTTCTCTGCCCTCTTTAAAGGATGTTACTTTTCATAGCAACTTCCATTGGCCTTAAAACACTGCAGATATACCATGTCTACACCTTTATTACCCAGAGTTGAAAGCACCACCATAATTTTGGTTCTTCCAAATTTACAGTTAAAGAAAAAAAGAAAAGAAAAAAAAGGCAGCATGCATTATTGGAAAACCATAGTTGCCAATTAGAATTCTGAACCTAAGAACAATTTTTGTACATCAGTTAGATTTTGCTATGAACCATATAACTTTGTAGCTAAAACAGCAATTATTTTCTTTAGCTCATAGTCTGTGGGTCAATGGGATGGTCCTGGCCTGGGCCAGAGCTGGGCTACTCTCGCAGCTGGCTGGTGTATCCATGGTTGAGTTGGCTGGAGGATGGATCACCTGAGTTCTCTCCTGCATGGCCTCTCATCCTCAGGCAGGTGGTTTGCGCTCATTCACATAGATGTCTTTCTCACAGTTTCTCACAAGAGCAAGCTCCAGTGTGTAAGTGCTTTGAAAGTAAGCTCTGTTAATGTCTGTTGGCCAAAGGAAGTCACAGGGCAACCCAGAATCCAGAGGGAGGGAAGTGGATTCTACCTCCTGATGAGAGAATCCACAGCATCACCTTTCAGCGGCATGGATGTTAGGAGGACAGGCATCTTATGACCTTGTTTATAATCTGCCATGGTTGGCAATTGACTTTTTTCTTTTCCTTCAAAAATGGACCGAACACAGGAAAGGGTGGGAACTCACAATTTGTAAACATCTGTAGTGTCGTAGGTACTTTGCCAGGCACTAAATTACATATTTTCATGTGAGTCTCAAAAAGTTGACATTATTAATGCTACAATAAGAAGACTGAAGCTAGACTGTGTCTTGCCCTTCAGGACACAATAAATACTGAAGCAAGAAATGATTTGCACATAGATTTCCTGACCATGAATTCCAGGTTTTTCCAACAATAAACACAATGCTTTCTAACCAAAAAAAAAGACGATCTGTATTGAGAATGTCCCACAGGCCCCAAATTCTAGTTGTATCAGTCTCACTCAAGCTGAGAACTACTCTCCAATTATTGTCCCTTTCTGTAGTTCTAGAGGTAAGCAGTGAAGATGAAAACTCAGAAATTTCCACTGTGGCAGGGACTACATTAAGGGCTTATTGTAAATTAGAGTGAGTAGACATATTTTGACCCAAATCATAGACATGTTTTCCAGGACCACAAATTACAGGCAATTTGCTCACATTATAGTAATAAAGCTATATGCTTGGTGAGCACACAAATCACCGGTAATGATGTGTAAAGTGTGGTGTTTACAAATAAAAGGGTGTTCTTGCATGACCGATTTTGTTCTTGATTTCCTTCTTTTGTTCACTGATTTGGCCATCCTCTGTGGGTGACAGGCTTTGAGAAGGGGCAAAAACAGCACAGTATCACATGCAAACATGATCCCGTAGAGAGGAGAAGTAAATTTTTTTTTACCAATAATGAACATTGATCCGTGATCTAAATATTCTAACAAGCGTAGTAGGCCTTATGCAAAGCTTGCTGGGTGTATAGCACATCTTCATTCTACTTATTAACATTGCAAGGTGCTTTTTACAAATTTGATATGACAGAAAGTATTTATCTGGCACCTTCCATATGCTTGTATAAGCTGCTTTAAAGTGTTAGGGCATGCTTACCTTAACTCAAAGATTGAATTTTTCACAATTATATGGGCTTTGTCCCTGCCTCTTTATCCTTCCTTCTTAAAGCTCCCTCAGAGTGGTCTGCTTGTCATTCCTGCTAATCTTTTCCTGAGAAGTTTTCACCAGGAGCCTGCAGACTAGCTGACAGCTTCCCTCTTTTTGCTTTTTCTTACATCCTACTTTTGCAATCCAATGGACTTGATTTTTGTCTCTGAACTTGGCATTGCCATTCAATAATATCTTTCCTCTCTCTTGATTTCAACTATGCCTAGGTTTTCTCCTATTACTAGTGGGTTTTTTTTTCTTCTTTGTGTGACAATTTTTAAATCAGCCTTTCTTTACCTCTTGGGGAGTCCTTCTTTGGAAATCTACAGATTCTCTTCCCTAGAAAAATACATATATGTAAGTAGATACTATTTTCTATAACATTATACAGGTCACTCTTGCATTATCTAACTTGGTTCACACAACTGTCTTGTTAAACATCCATATTCTGCCCATTTCATAGATGGGATCAAGGCTTGAAGTTTAAATGACGCAAAGACAAAGACTGACTTGGCAAATGGTATGGAACTGGGTAGACCAGAGGAATCAATAATCTAATATTGAGGATGTGTCACTAATCACAAAAGTGCTGATATGGCAGATTTGTTGAGAAAAAACTTTGCAGTGATGATGGTCCCCATCAACAAGATATTTTTAACTGCATTCAAGAAAGACCAATGTGACTCCTGGGACTATAGCATCAACCTTCACATGATGTTTTAGCCTTGATCTTTTCATCACATGATACCTGGCCATACTGACAATTTTTCTGTATACCTGTACATATTATCTTAAGCTTCTGTTATTTAATACATATAAAATGAAACCATCCCATTTCTGTTCAAAGATTAGGTTAACCAAAGAAGCATATTTTGTGGGGAAGGATAGCTGTCAGACACAGAATTATTTTTCTCTCAGGCCCTCCTTCATTTACTGTTCTAGCAACTTGTCTACCTTGACTATTTACATATGATATGCCTATTCATTAACTTGTATTAAAAGCTGTAAAAATTCTTTCTATCAAGATTAAATGTATATAGAAAAAGTGAAAGAAAATTTAAACAGAGAACTTAATATAATAAATTTCCCTGGGATCCTAAAAGCTTGAGAACCAGTGGATGGAATTTCTCTGGGAAACCAGTGTTAGGGTTTATGAACTACCTCCCAATATATTCACTTTTACATTTATTTGAGATTTCAAATTTTGTTGCAGAGATATTTCTCTTTCAGGATTGTGAGAAAGCGGGGAGAGCAGAACTGAGAAGTTTCTGGCAGCGGCACAGGGTTTCAATGATAAAAGTGAGGAAGGCTGGATGCTTTCTGTTGAAATAGACTGTTAAGAACTTTGTCAAAGAATGAACTCTTACTGTAACCCACACCTCATTTGTCACCCTGATGGGCTGAAGAAAAGTGACATTTACAAACTGAGAATGAAAGCACATCCATTTCGCCAGTCTGACACCCTGATATAATAACTATTTACCTTGAGAAAGAGGCACTGAGATTTCCGATTCTTGTGAATCTTCTCACTTTGGCACTTATTTTCTCACTCTGTCAAACAGCCCCAGATTAATGGAACAATTTGTTCAACAAATCATATTAGTAGAATGCACAGAGGGTAAAGAGAGACAGGCGGGGGAGCAGGAAATTTTTACTCATTCATAGCAGTGGTATCTCAGCAAATAACAATGTAGTTATGCCTGACATTTACAGAGGGACAATGTGAAAGGGAAAGAGTATAATGACTTTGGGCAGTGGAGAGAGCATTTTGTAAGAACAGTCGTGCTCAAAGGGGAATAAGATAAAGTTACACATAACATCTAGATTGAGCTTCCTTCTAGAACCTATCTGTCAAACACAGCAGGATCTCTGCCTGTGTGAAAAAAAAAAAAAAAAAAGAAAGTTTCCCATTAAAATTAAGCATCTTGTGCTTTCTCTGCTCCACAGATAGGCTCCTTTCCAGCCTACCCTTGGGAAGTCTCAAAGAGTTCCAGAAACATCTTCTTACAGAAGGGATGATTCAGTACCTCAGAACGGATCATAGGGACAGGGGGCTCCCAAGAGCTGCATGTGATTAGGATTGCAATTGTTAATGCTGATAGGCCTTCGATTCACATTTCAAAGGCAAAAAACAAAAAGAGAACAATGGGTGGAGATCCTGCAATTCATATGTGTCAAACCTTTATGCCAGAAGTTCGAATGAATATTTAGAACATAGAGAGCCTAATATCAGCTACAACCAATGCTTATTTAAACATATGTTGCCTATTGCTTTTCTTCACACACAGGAAAAAAAAAAACACATAATGCCACATTTTTCTACTGACTTGCAAAGGACACTCCAAGTTGGCTGTGATGTTCATTTATTTGTGTTAGAGTTGTCACACGGCTATGATATTTGTATCCATGGCAGAAACTGACACTCACTTGCCCCCGGTTTCTGTATACTGTGGCCTTGGGTGTCAAGGGAAAATATTGCTCTGCATTTTTGCTCCTGTGATTTCTCTGTCCTTTCTCCTTTCTTTTTGTCTTTTCTTCTTTTTTTAAGGTCCTTGCCATATTTCTGGGCCATGTGAGAGTCCCCAAACACCTCTTGACACAAAATTAGTTCCTAGAAACCCCGAATTAACTTGGAGAGAATGTTTTCACTTTCCTAAGTGGGAAATTTCAATTGGAAAATGCTTTTTAAAAAAATTTCAGGTTTATTCTAGAAAAAAATTCAGAGTAAAGGTGACTTGTTGAAATCATTAAGGAATAATGCTAGCTCAACAAGACGGTAATAATAACATGAAGCTTCCGAGGCTATCATTCATCTGATTTCTCTGGGGACAATAAGAACCCTAATCTTAGGTCTTCATTCTATGGGAGAATCCTTTGTTTGAGTAAGTTTAGCCCACTCCTTTATAGCTTATTTCCCTCACGTTTCACCTTATTGTATCAAGGAGAATCAAGACATTGCATGTTACTCTTCAGGAATTTTAGGGGGCAAATGAATAGGAAATATTTGCCATGTTAGATATATAGTGATGGTTTCTGTTGGTACACGTGTGTGGACATACTTGTTATAAAACATATGTTCAGGTTAGAAAATTTGAAATATATATAAAAATATTCTTAGTGGATAAGTATATATGTTTGTGTATATATGACTATATCTATCCATCTATCATCTATCTATCTATCTATCTATCTATCTATCTATCTCTATGATGTAAGGGTCAGAAATGGTTGTCTCAAGTAAGTGGAGATGCGTTTTAGGGATGAAATGGGCTAGAACATGGGACGATGCCTTCATGGGTGCAGATAATTCTACAACAGGCTTGTCCTTTCTGTCTATGTACCCTCACCATATTCTCATGGTTTTTCTGCTGCTCCTCTCAAGTTTGTTCTAGGGCCTTCCTATAAGGTGACTTAGAACAACAGAAGTTTGCTACTCACTCAGGAAGTAGTCCCATGCAGGAACTCCGGTCAGGGAGCGGCTGTCCTCCCGTAGCAATTCATGGATCCAGGCTCTTCTGTGTGTGTGTGTCTGTGTGTGTGTGTGTGTCACCCTGGTCCCATGGGGCTTTGAGGTCGTCTGTGTCTAGCCTGTGTAAAGGAGAAAGAGAGGAGTCCCTTTTCCTTCACGCTTTCCTTTGGATTTGTGTTCCTTTTAATCGGGAGGGCTGGTACAAGTTTTAGAAAAATTTGTGACTTGTACAGATATAAGGATGAATCTTTCATATAAATGTTAAAGAACATTACTTTTCTCTTATAATATGAAAGAATCAGGCAACTTTTATGACCAGTTCAAAGGCACAGTCAAAAGAACACAAATATCTGTGGAATATATACAACATACACAGATGTCCAAAGCAAACTTGAGAGTAATTGCAAATGGAGACAAAACTGGTTTTTCCATAAAGGAAGTGGTGGTGGTCACTGAAATCTTTACTAGACTGGACAGAATTTACCATCAGTTAGAATTTACAGCGTTGCCAAATAGCTCAGAGACAATGAACAGGGCTAGAACTAGGCAGCCAGGAAGGGTGTGCTATACATGATGCACATTTTTCCACTGAAATACATATTTTTTCCAGCAGGTCCCTGGCTTGGTTTTGAGAAGCTCATTTAGAGCATTATATGTAGTGATAGGTAAACAGGGAGTTTGAAATACACATAGCCCGATAATCTTATGTATAATAGGTTTGTGAATGAATGGGGTGGTATTTTCTATGCCATTTCCCTGAGTCTGGGTGGTATGGTCTCTGTCACATCCCTGAAGATCTGGTGGAAGGCAGACACAGAGAAACCTGCAGAAGCAGAGAAAATGGGCTTGAAATACTTCCCCCCTGGAGAAGGCAAGGATATTCCACCACCCTGGCTCACAGACCCACTAGTTCAAGGTCCTCACCTATGGCTGGCACAGGGATTTAGAATAGGAGGGTTAGAACCCTTTGGTCCTGGCCTGCCATCCTTAAAGGGTCGCAAAAGGACACTTTCCACAAGTCCCAATGGTCTTCCATGTGAGATTGAACAGTCACAGCTATTGGATTGAAGATAGAAAAATTGTATCATACAACTTCCAATGTGTGTGTTATTTCCCACCATAACTACTTAGAATTTTTTTAATCCTTATTTTTGAATCTTGTAATTATCTTGTAATACACAACATGATATTGAGAGGTGCCCCTTGTGCATATCTAGGTTAACTGTGTTCATTTGTAGAACAGAACATTTTTTCTTAGGCTTTGCATTTTTGCTTTTATTCCCCAGGAAGGCTCATCAAGGCAAGCGGCCTTGACTCTTTGAGAACTGGGATTGGCAGGTCCTACCTTGGCCCCGGGTCAAGCGCATTTTCCTTATCAAATCGCTGGAGAAGTGATCTGTTTGACATAGCTCCTTTAAAAGTCCTTTAGAATGCCTTGGCTGGTGACACCTGATGGGCGGCCCCTCCACCCTTCCGGTTTGGGGAGAGAGGACCACGGGCAAGGGGGTCACAAAGGCCAGTGTTCCTCTGGAGGGCGGTGGCTTCCAGGTGCAGGAGGGGCTGCGCATCCCGCTGCCCAGGGAACTTTCACTGGGCAGCAGGCAGACAATGGGCCAGGGAAGGGCCTTATCGCAACGCGCAGGCCTTCCCCAAGCTCTGCGGGGCGGCGGACAGTGAGTCCTTGGGCCCCCGGCCGTCCACCACGGCCGCCTGCTGCCCCGCCGCTTCCTCCAGCGTTTCCTCCCCAGACCCTGTGGCCTCCCGGTGAGGCACAGCCAGCGGAAAAGCTTGGCGGGGTGGCCGCTGCAGCGACACGTGCGGCGGGGCCCGGGAAAACAAAGGAGGGATGTGTGCGGCCTGAAGTCAGGAAACTGGGCGCCGGTGGGGGCCGGGCGCGCGCACTTCTGCCTCTCAGAGCCTATTGTTCGCAGGGCGCACGTCCACACGCGCTTAACAAGAAATTAACACATCCTGCCACCGCTTATCAACTCATCGACAGCCAAACAAACAGCAGGGTCATTTTGCTTGGGGAGGATTTTTAATGTGATGACCAGGCCCAATTCTATCTCAAGCCCATGATAGAAGTCCTCTGTTTGGACACTGCCCTTGATATCACTTACGATTCTCACGCTAAAGTGACTGAGCTTTTAAGAAATGTATTACTCTTTGGGGAGGGGGAGGGGAGGCGAGGAGGGGTGTTTAAATTTCTTAAGTGGAGAAATTCCGAAGATCCCCAGAGTAACACATGATGATGAGTTGGTACTAGTCATCTAGTCTTAAAATGGGCCAGGCCCTACTTCATAGGTATTGTTTAGTCTCCAGAACAATCCTGTGCACTTGTTGGTATTTTTTTATCTTCATTTTCCAGATGAGGAAGGAAAGACACAGAGGAAAACACACGTGGACACAGAGCTAGTTAGATGGGGTGGCCAACGGCAACCTAAGCTATTAGTTCCAGATGCCATACTCTTATTAAATTCTGGAATAATGTCTTGAAACTGATTTGTTTCCCTATGTGTTGCTGTGGTTTTGATTTTAATTTTATTTTCCAACCTATGCTCTTGTAGAACTGGTCTAGGAAATCTGGTAACAAAGCAAAATTTCACAGACGACCAGAGGAGCAAGGAACTTCATTAAGCATATATATATATATATATTTTTCTTTATCTTTCCACACTTGTTAAGACTTAGGCTCTTTCTGGGTTTTTGAGGAAGGATTTTCAAAATGAAATAGAATCTGTCCCTTCTATGAAAAGTACATGTTATTTTTGTGGTAAGTGATCAAGTGACAAATAGAGCAAAATGAGCACCCAAAAGCATGAAACCAATTAATTAATCAATGTGGATAATTAGGCCAGAGTTTCAGTTTTCTGATTTACCTAAGTAGGGTGAATGTGGGCTAGGTTCCCGGTCAGTGAGTGACTAGAATGTTTCATGTAAATATGATCCTTATATGCTGTTACAGACAAATGTCAACCCAGTAGTCTTCTACCTCATGTAAGCCAACTTCTTGTAGCAATGGATTTCACCCCAGTTAAATTGTGCTGAGTTCTCATGAAGGCCCAAGTGTTCTCTGAAGACAGAGGATGCACAAATAAATAAAAGAGACACTCTTCATATCTAAAGCAGTAACTCACGGGCTGGCCAGGAAAGATAATAACTAATAACTAAAATTTGATGTGGTAAGTGCTATATAATAGGGTGGAAGAACCCAGCTGAGAGAGCAATACTTCCTCCACCTTGGGGTCAGAATGTTACGGAGAGGTTCAAATGCTTTGAAACACTCTTATCTTCTACAAACAGCTTAAAAAAAATTCACTTGACAAATATTTATTGAATCTCATTATTGTGGCAGGCACAGTGTTAAAACCAAACAAAACCCCTACAAATCCTATTTTCATGGAATTTGTAATCTCACGGAGGAAGAAAGAAATGAATTAAATAATGACATGACTGTATGAATATTATAATTACTGGTTTGTCTGATAGGAGATACATGATGTTTTAGGGTATGGAATAGGATTTGAACCAGTTAGGGCAGACAAGTATGGGAAAGGAGAGCATGCCAGGCAGAGGAAAAGGCATATGCACCGTTTCCTACTGTGGCAGTAGGTGAGTGGCGTGTCTCAGGGAGCAATGAAAGGAGACCGTGGCTGCAGCTCCTGGAATGAGGTGAAGAGTGTGGTGGGAGATGAGGCTGAAGACGGGACAGGGGGATACTGTGCACAGTTCTATGCCATGTTAGACATTTAGGTCTTTATCTTAGGATAAATGAGTGTCACTGAGAAGGTTAGACAAGGGATTGAAAAGCGATATGTGTTTTCTTTGTCTTTGACTGCAACACGGAGAACAGATTTGAGAGGTACCCTTCAATTGGGAAGCAATTGTACTAGTTCAGTTCAGAAATGGTGGCTGATTGGATTAGACTGATGAAAGAAGGGGCAGTTTGGAGAGACAGGTATTCCAGAGCTGATGTAGACAGAACATGATGAGAGATCAGAGGCAAAGACATGTGACCAAGACGACCTTAAAGTTTTGGTTTATGCAACTAGATGGAAGGTGAGGCCATTCCTGAGATTGGGGAATAAAGAGAGGAGTCAGGTTTATTTTGGTGGGGGGAGGGTGACGAATTAAGTTTTAGGCACGTGGAGTTTGAGGTGCCTTTGAGTCGTCCCCATGTCAGCAAGTAGAGCATGACAGGGTTGACTGTGTCCCCAGGAGCAGCTGCTTCCTTGACCTTGTCTCCACTCAGTCTCCAGCAATGCATCAGTATCGTCCTATGGTTTGCCTGTAAGCGTATGTTCTGCTGCAGATAAGCAGATCTTGGGTTCTGGGTCTCTCCGAACATGCCTGGTCCTCCAGATTTCATGGTGGTGGTTTGTTCTACAACTCCAGGTCTCTGGTAGAAATAAGGAAGGGCATTGGCTTCAGGTCTGCTTGTTTGTTTTCCTGCTTTTACTTGTTACAGGGACAGGATTCCCAACCTCCACGCTCTTTACATGTCAAAGCTAAAACTGGAAGCCCTCTCATTGGTTGATGTTTTAAATGTTAAACCAATTTCTAGGATAACCATTACTTGGCTGTGATGTATATTATTTTAATATGTTCATGGATATGATTCAATAAAATTTAGCTAATCAATTTTGGGCATTATTCATTATTAGTTTATGTTTTTTAAATATATTTTTTTCTGTTTTTGGTGTATTATGCTAATACTTTCCTCATAAAATGAGCTAGGACTTCTAAAATGATTTTTTCCCGTAGAATTGGGATTATTTCTTTTTTAAACATTTGATAGAATTTATGTGTGTGTTCTACCTTTTATGCATGACATGTTTTATATCTGTTAATTAGGTCCAATTTGTTTATAATAGTATTCAAGTCTTCTGTGTGTTCACTTATTTTTCTATTTATTGTATCAATTACTGAGAGAGGAGAGCATAAAATTCCCACTATAAGATTTGTTTATTTATTCTTTTAGTTCTGTCAGATTTTGCTTTATACATTTTAAAGTTTTATAATTTGATACATATTTAGGATTGTTATGACTTTTTGATTAATTGACCTTTTATTGTCATTTATCTCTGGCAGTATTACTTGTTGTTTGTCTGATATTCAGAACTCTTATGCTGAGTGTAACTTAATATGTAGTATTTTATACTTCAAATATATATATTGTAACCAGGATACATATAGTTGGCTCTTGCCTTTTTATCCAGGCTAAGACTTCAATCTTTATCTTTTAATTGGAGTGATTAGGACATTAAATTAAATGTAGTCATTGATACAGATAAATTTCGATCTCCTACTTTGCTATTTGGGTTCTAATCTTCTGACCTGTTCTTCATTCTCCTTCACTCTGTTTCCCATTTCATCTCCACTAGTATCTTCCTGTAATTACCTTTTACCTATAATTTCCTGTGCGTCCCCCCCATAGTTAACAATATGCATCTTTAATTTATCAAAGTTTATCTTCAAATGATATTTTATTGTTTTCTTAAATAATGTGATCTTTAAGCAGTATACTTTGGTTTCCCTTGATCTCTTCTTTGTGCTATTGTTGCCATGTATTTTCCTCTGGTTTTGTTTTAATCCCCACAATGTGTTACTTCCCTAACTTTGCAACCTCTAATGCAGTCGATTGTTTCCCCTTGTTTAATTATCATGTATCTCCTTATTTCATCACACCAGCTCAATACACTTGAGGCATTAAATGCTGTTTGTGTCAACCCTATTGAATTCAAGGACCCAGGTATTACAGAAGACAAACTCTAGTGTAGAAAGTCCTATGTACAGAAAACTATAGCTAATCCCTCCTCACCCTACTAAACAACTAAAGTCCCTTCCTAACAGTAGAAACTACCTAGAGAGTAGTCCACCCAAGCTATGAATTTGAAGGAGTGGGGGTAAGACAGGGAAAGTCCCCAAGGCTATTTAACCCAGAACACTTATCTGAGATTCTACAAGTTCTGAAGGATGAACGTTTGCTTTCTAGGAATTCTATTCTGTATTCATCTAAAGCCATCGTTGCCATCTGCTCAGAATCCTCAATGCATACTCCATCTTATGTGGAGGAAAATCCAGAGTCATAACTATGACCTTGGAAGCCATCCCTAATTTGGTTGACAACCTCTCTTTGTCCGCATCTTACTAGGGCTCATTCTGACCTAGCGACCCTGCCCTTTTCCTCCACCTCCAGCACGCATGCACCCCAGAATACATGCTTTGTATTTTTTCTTCCTGGAATGCTCTATCTATAGACATCAGCATTACTAGTTCCAGAGTTCCTTCAAGTCAGCACTCACCTGGTCCCTTAATGTACTTTCCTCTGAACACCTTGCATAAAATAACTCCCTACCCTACCACTACTTCCTATTCCTGTGATCATGCTTCATTTTTTGTCTTTGTCGTAGCACTGGTCATTTTCTGCCGTGTTATATGTTCATTGATATATTTGCTCATTGTGTCTTTCCTCACTAGAATGTACATTTATGAGGGCAAGACCTGTGTTTTCTTGCTCACTTCTCTTCAGTCAGCACTTACATTGATGCCTGATACATAGTAGGTGTCTTGAAAAATATTTGTGCAAAAATCACCATTAATACAACTGATAGTACTGAAAAATATTAAATCACTTTTCGAGAAACATTATACTCATTACACAAAAATAGATCGCCCATTGTTGCAAATTAAAACTTTTATCAAATTCCCCCTTATCTCCCAATGAAATAGGAAAGATTTAAGTGTAGAATACGTGTTTATGTAGGTTATAAACTCCCACAAGGCTGAGATTCTGTTCTTTTACATTTGTTATAGGAAATAGCCTATTATGAGTGCTGAATTAATATAGATCATGATTGATTTAAAATGCATGGTGTTTTGCACTGGTGTTCAACCAACATCTATATTCAATTAAATAATCATTATAGTTGCCTGCGTTTGTGCATTATACTAATGGCAAGAGCTGTACTTGCAAAGGCTGCATTTTATTCTGGGATGATACAGGAGCCGCCCCAAGTCTGAGAAAGATGCAGAGATTTTAAATTCTGTCCCCATAAATTAGTGCGTGCAGCGTGGAGGGTCAACTCATACGAACCCTGGATTTTAAAATTTCCTTGTGCGCGTTAAAGAAACTCATTTCTACTGAGTTTGGGTGATCAATTGGAGAACAGGCTTACATTAAATTTAACTGTAAAATGTGTCACTGTTCCTCAGTTGAATCGGTAGGCAGCATATCATTCTGTGGCTGACTCACCTGCTGTGCCAGGTGTCCTCACCCACTGCATGTGTAAATATTTTTCTAAATTCTTCCCTTTTTTATCATTGTGTTTGTGTATATATTAGAAGAACCAGAGCCGATTTGCTAGGGAAGACCAAATTTTCAAGTTTGCTTTTGGCTGCTGGTGACTTTGGTCTCCCTGAATAGTGCCTTTTACACTTGGCTGGTAGGAAACAAATTTCTCTGAACTAAAAGCAGGCTCATCACATTAAAAAAAAGAAGACAAAGACAACCAATATCTTTCTAAGTGTCTCAAGTTGCATAGATGTGTGAGCATCTTTTCAACATGTCTTTCTCTGAGAATCATTTCACACTCACCTTTTTTTATGTGGTGACAAGGTTATGGGCTTTGAAGTCAGATAGACTTGGATTTGAATTTCACCTTTTTTACTCCATAGTTCTGTGATCTCGAGAAAATTGCTTGATCTCTCTAGACCTCAGCCTGCTCATCCATGAAATGTGCGAGAGTGCAGTGCACAGTGGCAGTGCAGCTGTTCCTTCAGATGCCGGCTCACAGGTCACCTTCCCAGAGAGACCTTCCCTGACCCCCCAAGCAAATGCACACCCTGCCCCAGTGCACAGGAAGCACGTGACGCAGTGTGTGTTCCCTAGTGGGGGCTGATTTCATACATCCACCTGTATCTCTGCAAAACTAACAACAGAGAATGCTGGGACTCTACAGCCTGGCTAGTTCATCATGAACTTGGCTGGATTTATGAAATCAGAGAACAATGAGCCCAATGTGGACATGCATATTTTTGAAAATAAGAGAGTTCTCCATTTGCACAGGGTTTAGGAGAAAAGTAGACCCAAAAAACCTAACAAGGAAGCAAACTAACAAAAATAAAAAGTGAACTCAACAGAAGTCAGAAAGTTGAATCTTATCAACTAATATTCAAATTAAATCACTAAGTAGTTCCAGATTCCCTGTTTACTTTTTGAAAAGAAGGAAAGAATGTTACCTACCACATTATTGACTGTATTTTGTCTGGAAGCAGTTTTGCATAGTGGGATGTACGAAACCAGCAGTTAAAAGTGAGAAGTTCGGTTCCTAGTTTTGTCAATTGGCTGAATGAAATTAGGAAGGTTTGAAGCTCATGTCCCTGAAAGATAATTTTGATTTATTTAATTTTTACATCATTGTTATTATTTGAGAGAAACAGACTGATGTTTAGCCTGTTTCATCTCCTGGGTCCCCAGCAATGCTTGACTTCTCTGCTGATTTGGGTCCAGGGAGTTGGAACAGAATTCCAAAGAGAATATGGTTGGTCCTCAGCCAACTTGATCTTCTTGTATAAACTGGATAGAAGACTTCTGGGGAATTTTTTTGAGGTTATTATGGCAGTTCTTCTAAAGATGTGACTTACTAACATTGAATTATAGCTGTAAGTGAAATGGAACTATCTATAAAGGCAGATAGGTAAGATTTTCTAAAAATTGTGGTTTCATTAAGGATCATTTCTATGGACTTGGAAGTCAGTCAACATTACTGAGTTTCACTTTTCTCATTTGTGAAGTAGGCATAAAAAATGTCTAGCTTTCAGAGTTACAGGTGGGATTAAATTAACTAATTACACAATACATCTAGCCCAAGTTTCCTGGACTATTTTGTACCTTATTATTTTAAGATGAATGAAAGAGGCTGATCAAAACTTATATTACATTATATTGGAACCTGGTACTAAGGTTTCTTGTAGACTTTTGGCTCTTGATTCACTGTAAGATACAATTTTATTATTTTATTTAACTTTTACAACAAAATAAACCTACTTACATGTGTTTGAGTCATAGAAGTTTAACAGTGAACTATAAGTGACATAACCTTGCAGACAGAACAGATGCCACTCTTCCTGAACTTCCTAATTGTCAATAGAGATTTGCTGGTTATCTTATAAGGAGAATGACTTGACCTTCCTAATATCTGTCTTTAGACCTTCCTTTTTATAGTCCAACCAGAATCCTCAAGCCTAATGTGCCTGAGAATTCCTCTGCAGGTTGTATATGGCAAATTTGGGGGACTGTCAATGGTGTTTTCACAATACATGGTTTTCACCCTCTGTGCAGATTTCAGAGTTTAATGCTCTTCTAAGACGTAACATTCCAATAAATGCAGTAGATAATTGCAAGGAGAAGAGCTCCAGTAGTGTGTGGAAGGTACGTAGCATGTTTTAAAGAGTCTCCTGATGCCAGTGCCAGTGAACGTTGGTCCTGCCTGAGGTCAGACCCATTTCACGTTCCATGTGCTCAAGTCGATTTATCCTTCCTATTAATTCATTCTTCAGTCTGGTCCAGCCTTTCTTCCCAGTTCTAGTAAAGACTCCCCGCTCTTCTCTCCCTGCAGCTATTTCCTTATCTAAATAACCTTCACAGTGTCTCAGAGTCTGGTTTTGGTGTTAGAGCTACCCCCTGGTCCAAGGACGGCCTCCTTCTAGTTTCAGTCCGGGCATCCCTAGGTCTACCTGCTGGACTTAACTCCATGGACTGTCAGCCTTTCCGGAACTCTGCATATTCCTGCCTCTCAATTCCCTGTCCATCCTGTTAATGCTGCTGGAGTGTTTCTGAGGCCACGCCAACCTGCCTAGCCTACACACACTCACTGCTGTACCAGCCACTCAAGAGAAAAAAATCAGACCCTAAAGAATGATTCAGTTTTCCTGGTAGGTTCATCTTCTCAGTAATTCTTCTTACAAGTGGAGTAAGGGAACCCTACTAGAGAGCCGTGCAAAGGAGTAAACATCTGACAGCTTCAGTAATTCAGTTCTCTCTGTAACAGTAACACGAGTGACTTCAGCAGCCAAATTCTAAGAAGAAATATATTTGACTTTGATTCGCGTAAATCCATCTGTTCAAACTGGCTGTAATACACGAGCTGCATACAGTTTGAAGTCGGTGCGCTTTAGGACATGCAGCTTCATGGCTAGAAATAGGGGCGATACTAATGAAAACAAATTATTCACCGTTTCCCATAGCCACTTTTCTGCAGTAATCTGGGCTCCTGAGAGAGTCTCTGTCTAAAAGGTCTGTGGGAAAACCGACCCCAGGTTAGAAATCAAATGACACCCAACAACTTTCATTTTCCAAGCTCGCAAGTGAGCTATGTATGCATAGAGCCCGCTACCTAAGATAACTAAGATAACTAAGATGCATTGGTTACAACTTTTTAGTTTTTCTCTGTGTTCACATTTAGATGTCTTCCTTTGCCAAGTTACAAAAGGAGGAAAAAAATAACTCATTCCTATAGAGCAGAAACAGAAACATTTGGTCTTCTGTAATCGTCAGTTCTTAACCTAATGTGGCAGCTCATAGGGAAGCTGTCGGGTCTGCAATCCTAATTACCCTGAGTTGCCTCCCACATGTACACATGTAATGGTCAAGGCTGAATGTGCGTTGACAACTCATCTTCTGTGTTCCATGCTTCTACACATCCTTCCCGTGGCGGGGGGGGCTTCATCTCCGGGACTCTCTAGTGGGCTACACATGGGTGCCTAAGTAATTGTTGCCAGACTGGAAGCTTGTCTATTCTGAGAAAATCCCTAATGTGTACTGAGACGTTTTTGTGAAACTATGGCCTTAAAACGTTATGTGAAATGTGTGGTGGTGTGAATTTGGTTGAACATTGCCTCTTCAAGGCCACAGTCACCGAGACGGTGACACCCAAAGTAAAGGACCCCACTAGATATGTTGTGTGGAAAAACTCTAGTAACTTCATATGAAAGAGAAATGCATCCAAGAAATGTTCCTCAGCATTTATAAAATGCTACTGGGGGCTGGATTTTTTTTCTCATTTGGAAAAATTGATATGGTGTTTATGTGTATGTACACATAGGTGTGTGCATACAGGCTGAGCATGCTCTTTGTGTTGTATGCCCAATGTCAGAGAACTGTGCACTGGACAGTGTTGCTTCTCTAGAGAACGTCCTGTCTGAGCCATCAGGGGACCTGGTGTAGCTGGAATCCTTCCGGCCCCTTCAAAGGAAGCACATACAACCTGAGTCGGGCAACAGTAGTGCCGACTAATACAGACCAGGACTTCCTAGTCGTGGTAGTAGTGTGCGGCTCAGATACACTAACCCAGTTGAAGTGGATCCGCTGATAAGTTCTCATTTAATAAACAACTCGGGGATTTCTGTGGTTTTCATGGACTCAAAAATCTGGAGCGCAGATGGCTAGGCCCACTTTTGAAGATGGCTGGTTTTATCTACGTTTGGTTGCATATAGTTTGTAAAGGGGGGAGATACCATCTTTGAGAATGGGAAGTTCAAATCACCTCTTTCAGTTTGTGTTTCTGAGGAGTAATCATCTTTCACTCTCTATATAGCCCACTAGAAAATAAGGACTTTGCCTTTTGTTTCTCTGTTCCCAGAAATCTAACACAGTTCCTGCACTTAGTGGGTGCTCAGTAACCATGTGCAGATAAATGAATTCACGCTCAAAGCTGCTAGTGCACACATATTTCGGGACACCCTGGCCCAAGAAGTAGAGGAGAGAGTTTTGGGGTGTGTAGTCAAATGATTCTGCAGTTGTAAATTAGCGGACTACTAACACCGTACTTACCGAGGGGAGAAGCGGGTGCTGATGAGTACTTTGGCATAATTTGATAATAGGTGACGTGGTAGTCGTTGCATGAGTAAATGGAGAATAGCTTCTGTGTTCTCCTTGCTGGGAGGAGATGGAACTGAGGGGAAATTAGTATTCACAGTTATTTTTATTATTATCATTACATTATTTGGTAATAACTTATAGCTGAATTAACTAGCCCTTATAAACATCAAGAATAGACCATTCTGACTAAGAACAAGATTGATACCCTAAAAGATTTCGAGGATCTGCCGTTATATAGAGAGCGTCTGGGCTTATCTAAGATGTGTGCGGAGCATGGAACATCATATATTTCCTCTGAAAGTATCTTAAATGCTATGACATTAGCCGCTTGCTTATAATTAAAGTATGTTGCCATTTCACCAAGCTTTCATTTACAGGAGAAAGTTCAAACTCCGTTCCCCTTGAACTTTAGCTGTTTCCAACTTTTTTTTCTTTGTTCTTTTCTGTAAAGCTTTGCAACAAATGCATCCCCATATGCTTATATTAGTTAATATAGTATTAAACATATTGGCTGTGCAAAATGTTGGCATCCATTAATAAATGTTTTCCTTTTCTCTCTCTTTTTTTAAACTTTAGATTCTTCCTTTGACTACATAAGCAACAGCTGTCTAGCTGCCTGCACAAGGCTAGATGTAATGCCTCCACAGAAATCTAGGTCAAAACACTTGGAATGCATGAATATCAAACAGAGTTTTCAAAACAGCAAATGAATACATCTTTAACTGGTGACATTTTCCTGTAGCATATGGCTGCAAGCTCAGGGGACTGGATGCTTTTTTGATGAATATGTTCCATCAAAAACTAAGGGATGGCAGTAGGCTTTCGCCACCTTCTGCTTTGCCTTATGAAATGATAATGCAAATACATAGATAGATAGCAGGATCACAAGGCTTTTACCTTCAGACCTATTCCGAACACACCTTTCCTTTTTTGGAGGAATTGCTTTGTCTCTGAGGGTCCGTTGGGTTTACACATAGCTGTCAAAGGTGACAAGCCGTGCGAGAGCGGTTGTCTCTTCCTGGGCAGACATTCACTGGGGGAAATTTTCAAAAAATTGAACTGTAAAGAAAATATTCACCAGAGGTGCTGGGAATTTGGTCACATGAGTAACTTATAGCTACAGTAGCCACACACAGGTTGATGCAAATACTTGGTCAAAGGTCAATATCGAGAGGCTGGGTAATCATTGATGAAGGGGGGAACACGGAGAAAAGCCCTGGGAAATGGGAGGCTGGCTCCTTAATCCTGGTTCTGCTGCTGATATGCGTAATGTGCCCTTGGACAAGCCCCTTCATCTCTGTGACTTCATAGTTTTCTGATGTGTCATCTGAGAGGACAGGACTGTATTATTTTTAGGGTCTTCCTTCGTCCTAAACTTCTAGGCTTGTATAAGGTACGAGGCTGTATTACTGTTGTGTCACGCTGATTGAAACAGCAGAGCAGGGAAGAATAAGCTTTGATTTCTTGTTAATTGGCTGAAGAATCAGTTTTTGAAGTGAAAAATCATCCAGAAACTTCCTTCATCCCATCTATGCAATAAGGCAACAGGCTCTTCTTGCGTAGCCGAGGAAGGTGGGTGGGATGCACCCTTGGCTTCTCCTGTCCACTGACCTTTCCAGCAACCTACAAAACTAGTGTGTGGAATGCCCACATGTCCACCAAACCCAGCTTGAAAACCTCTGTGTGTGTGTGTGTGGGGGGGTGTGTGTGTGAGTAACAGAGGTGATGGGGAAGATCAGTGTTGGAAACGACCCTTCTTTCTTTTTGTATTGAGCACATTCATATTAGCCAAACAGTGCTTTTCAGTTTCAGGTTAAACTTTAAGCCTCCTGTACTGTGCCTTTTGCTTAAAAAATAACTAGCAGGACTTGTGGTTGTTACAGGGATGCATAAATGGTTCTTTTATTCCCAAGGTGGACTTGCTATCCCTTCCTTGATTTGGTAGTGTCTCCAACACTAGCTTTGAAATCACACTTGGAAACATGTTTATTATGTTAAATTACTGCAGGGGAATTCTTCCTTCCATCACAGTCACCCTGTTCCCAAGTTTCCTTTACAAAAGCTGCTGCTATTGCCAGGTGCTTGCGGGACCTGTCAGAGTAGTCTGCTCATACACTTGTGTGTGTGTGGACGTGTCTCTGTGTGTATGAATGTATGTAAAGTTATTTACACCTAAAATCTCTGTTCAGATCTTTTGTCCATAAATGGAGTTAGGGCAACTTTGTCGCTATCTGGAAAAAAATTAAGTTGTATCCCTCTTTATTTCCAGCACCAAAATAAACTCCAGATGGACCAAAGATTTTGTGCTAAAAATAAGTGTATGAAAGTACTATTAGAAAACATGAGAAGATGTTTGTTTTGTAATAATCCAGAGCTAAGGAAGATCTTTCAAAGCATAATATGAAATGTAAAAGGAATGATTCTAAAGGTGTATACATTAATAAGTCAATATAATTTGAAAAAAATTAAAAGATGAATGATAAACTTAGATTAGTGACAGTGATAGATTTAAGAGTTGATTGCTTTAAATGGTCCGTACCTGTGAATGGTTGTACTATTTCAGTTCAGGATGTAGAATGTTGAAAGAGATAAGCTACAAGCTGGATAAGCTACAAAATCATGGTTTACTTAAAAACCATCAGAGGGCCAGGACACAAAGAAACCTGAATGAAGTTAATTCTAGAAAACAAAGATACCTCCCTAGACTGTAACAGACCCCAGCTCCTGTCATCCCTGATGGAGCTGCAGGAGGAAGCACATAGGCCATCCATAGATCAGGGTAAGGAGGGACCAGACTAACTTTTCCATGGCCCCACTGGGCTGGCAGGGCAGATGGGAATCCCACCATGTCTCAGCCTCACAGCCCTCTGCCCCCATTCTCCACCTTTCCTCCCAGGTCTCCACCAACTCCTTGGGGTAGCTCACCTAAGGCTGTCACACCTTAGGGTACCTGATAGTAATCTCTGCCGTTCAGAAGAAATGAGAGAAACTGCCCAAGACATGCAGCCCTCCACAGAGACCAAAGCATTCACCATAGCGCAATGTGTATTTTATATATGTATGTTTATATATATATATGACATATATATATATATATATGATATATATATGATATATCACGTCATGTATCATATGCAGGGTGGGGCAAAAGTCAGGTTGCAGTTGTTTGTACGGAAAATAATAGAATAATTAATACATAATAATACAAGGATAAACTCTGTATTTTGCATGCTCACACCTATAAACCTACTTTGGCCTTACCCTGTATATACTATTTTTCTTCTTTCTTTTTATCTTAGGCTTGTTTGGGTCTTTATTTTCTGATGAATTTACCTTAACATAAATATTTTATCTTGAGTCTCCCTGGTTACTACTAAAAATATCTTCATAAACATTTACAAACTTTGAATTATATCTGAAACCTATGGTTCGAAACTGGGGGCAGTTTTGCCCCCAAAGGGATATTTGGCAATGTCTTAAGGTGTTTTGAAATGTTATATATTACCCATCCTGCTATTGTAGAAATTTGAGGTTGAACTCTTGAATTGTATAACAAATGGTCATCCATCTCTCTCTCTCTCTCTCTCTCTCTCTCTCTCTCTCTCTCTCTCTGTCTGTCTCTGTCTCTCTCTCTCTCTCTCTCTCATGGTACATTGTGGCTCTGTTTCTCAAATACATGCCAGTCCTAGGAAGGGCTGGTCACATCAGAATCCTTGATGCTTGGATGGCAATTCTTACAAACTCTTACCCCTGTACAGTGACATGTTGTCTGTTCTCCCACCTCCTCCAATCAAAAATCACCGATGCATAAATACACAAAATTAAATATGCGATGCCTATTCCTTATTTCACATTCTAGCATGTACACTAAAGCCCAATTTTTTTTTTACTTTGAAGATGCTGATAACAGATGTGCATTTATTTCAAAACAGGATATCATATGCTCTTGTTTAGTAGCAGTTTTACTAATATTACTTTAATACGATAATTAAGGAGCCTTTACATTAGGGATGTTTTTCCATATTTTACTTAATACTCAATGGATTTAAATGTTTGGTAATTGCTTATTCAAATTTATAGCTATGTTTCAAAAATGATAAAAGTTTCTTTTTATGGAAGCAGCATCCATTCCAAGATTTCCCATTGGAGAGTTGGGAGCTACTGATGTTTACTTTGTTCATTAACAAAATTCTTCCATGTAGGTAGGTTAATGAGCTTAATACACACATCACTTTAATTAACTGGAAGTCAGGGAATATAAGAAATGGTAAGAAATGACACAGGGCCAAGGATAGTCTCAAATACTGTGAATCAGTGTTGGGAGTTTTTGTTGTATTTTTCTTGAACTGGCAAATTCTATTATCTAAAATGTCAAACATCCAGCAGAGTACAATTCAGATCATGTTACCTGGAGGAAAACCAGCATCATCAGTTCTTAGAAGGTCTGAGAACTTCCTCAGCTTTAACCTCAGGAACTACTTTACTCTTTTGACACTGTTTTCCTTCCCCTAGAATGAATATAATTATTTCCACCCATATACTCCAGGAAGAATATTTGAGAATTCGTGAGACAATTCGGGAATTTTCATTTACCTCTTACCTTCCTTTATCTGTGCAGCCAGCATCCTGTACTTTTCGGCTCATTGAAAGAAAGAGATCTTTGTAAATGTGTTCATTTCCCAAGAACAAAGACATTGTTCATTTAAAGATTAAAATAGTAAATGCAAGACTTTTGAGATGGAAAATTAATCAGCTGCCTGGCATTAATTACAAGTAACAGCCTGAATTTTAATTTCAAAAACAAATGGATATGTTCTTTTCTTTCTTCCTTCTTTCCCTCCTCCCTTTCTTTCTTTTCTCTCTTTTTCCCTTTCCCCCTTTTTTGCATTTTTAATATTTAAACAGTAAGTGTGGAACAGAAGGCTAATTATGATAACCTAATAGATCAGAACATGGCATTAGAAACTGGTATTTTCTTCTGAGGGAAGATGCTGTCAACGTGCACCTAAAATCAGTAAGTCATTCAACAGCAGTCACCTCTGAAAGTGACCTCAGAAATTCTCTGTTCTCATGTTATCGATGAAGCTGGAACTTTTTCAAGGTCACACAAGTAGCTAACAAAGTGGCAACTGGAATCACATTTCCTGACTCTCCGTTCAGCGGTCAGACAGTTCTCTCCAGTATCAGAAGCCTAATTATTAGCTTGTTGATATTTGTTCTTAAGTTATGAGTGGCAACACTCATTCGTGATTTTTATTAGATTTCCTTGGTATATTTAAAAATACTGATGCCGAGGGGTAGAGATGGGTTAGGAGATCTGAGAGGATTGTTAAAAACTGGAGACAGAGAGGGTGCGAAAGGCACAGAAGTGGCTGAGTTTGATGCCTGCCTCTTGACTTGGGTCAGTCTAAGGGTGGCAGATTTTGCCTATTACTGTTTGAAAGCCACCTCTCGGGTTCAACAGAGGCTAACAGTTTGGTAGGAAACAAGACATGATTCTAGGACTCTTAGGATGGTCTCCTAGCGTGGCCTTTCAAGGAACGCTGGAGAAAGACAGAGCTGCGAGAAACCTGTATTTCTTGGATTGATCCATTTGTTCTCTAATAAAGAATTTCTGTGTCCTTTGTTCCTGGTTCCTGGACAGGAGGCTCCAAGCCCTTAGAATTTCCCAAGTGATAGGATGGCCTTTGCTATTTGTGGTGGGCCCCTTCAATCATACCTGAGTTCATGCTAATACACGGAACAAGTATTGGGCCCCCAGGTATTTCAGGATGGGGGCTAGTCATGCCAGAAAGATTAGTTGTATAATTAGAGGGTTGGGGCTTTGAGCCATGTGATAGTGACCTGCCCTCCTAAAATCCAGAGCAAGGAGGGCATCCAGAGATTGAGTTTCATGGTACAGCCAGTGATTCGGTCGGTTGTGTCTATGTGATGAAACCCCAATAAAGACTCTGGGTACCAGAGCTCAGGTGCGCCTCCCTGGCTGATAATGACACACGGAGGTGCTGGGAAGGAGGCGTGTCTTGAGGACATGGGAACTTAGCATTTGGAACTCCCCCCCGCTCCCCACAAATTCACACTGCCTATGTTTTCATTGGCCGGTCCTGATTTGTATTTGTTGTAATAAAACTATAATCATAGTGTAGTGCTTTCTGGAGTTCTGTGGGGCATCCTAGGAACTTATCAAACCTGAGGGGGTAGTGGGAATACTCACATTTTTAGCCAGTTGGTCAAAAGTACAGGTGACCTGGGCACCCCTGAGTTTGTGGCTGGTGTCTGATGCGAGGGCCATCTCATGGAGGACTGTGCCCTTAACCTGTGTAGGGTGACCTCACTCACAGTAGCTAGTGGCAGAGTTACATTGCATGGAGCAGTGAACACTCACTCTGACATACAGCTGGGTGAGAGAGTCCACACTGTGGGAGGCAGTCTGGCAGGGTGGGTAAGGCCTGAGGTGCTGGCGAGAGGCTGCGTATGTCCCAGCCCAGCTCTGCCACCTCTTTTCATAGTTCTAGCACCTATTAAGTAGAAATAGTAGAAGTAACATCCTTCTTGGGCTATTGTGAAACTTGAATGAATTAGGGCATCCGAGCCATTTATAGCATTGCCTGGCACCCACAAAGTCCCCTTATGACTATTTTAAAGTTTCTTGGTTCTTTTCACCAAAATGCTAGAACACTCAAAAGGTATAACCTAAAGAATAACCTTTCAGTTCCTCAGTACATTACATTGCATTCTTCCAATGGTTAAGATAGTTACAGTGGAAATACTATATTCAATAAAGTGCCACATTTATATGAAAAATTTTCATATATTTGTAATAGAAAGAAATATACTAAGTATTCAATAGATTTTGTTATCTTACTAAAGTTTCAGTTATTGCCTTCAAAACGAGTGAACTTTTGTCTGGTGGGTAACATGCCTTCTTTGGTCCAGGCAAAACTCCAAAACGGAAGGACCCACTCCAGAGAAAGTAGGGTAAACAGGAGATGGGCAGTCACATCTAATCTGGGCTGGCTGTGCTGATTTATGTTCTGTGCTTATTTAATTTTATTTTCTAAATCAACATTGAGAAGGAAAAGTTGAAATATTAATTACCCGTTTACTGTCAATGTAGCGGAAAATGTAATTTATAGCTTACTTGCAAAAAATAAAAAAACACTGTGCTTAATTTAAGGACTCAAATTATTCAAATAACATTTTGAATTTGATTATTCATTTAATTGAAATGTTGCTCTTTCAGTCAGAATAGCTTTTGAGGTTCCAATTTCAGCAATAGTTAACTAAGAGCTCTCTGTGGAAAGGACAGAAGGGAGTCCACACATAAAAACACAGGGGAAACAACTGTATTTGCTGAATCACATTTACCTGAAAGGAATGGTCAAATTCATTAGCTGGGTCGTCTTCTCAACCTGGTTGTTGGGTGTTGAAAGGAATCATTGGGATAGTTGGGACCCAGAGCAGACCAGAAAATGAAAGTCCCAAAGCGAAGCCTAAGTAGTTATGAAGGGTCTAGGGGACCCTTCCCAAGGGTCCCATGGGAAGTGGCCTTCAGACTGAAATTCAGGAGAATAGAATTAGGTTCCCCAGGGGCAGGAGGCTCTGCCTCAGGGAAAAAAAATCCCCTCTCTTTTTCCTGCCATAGTGATGTCTCCTGGCTGGCTGTCCAAATCAGGGAGGCAATTCCGCAGACTTGCGCACTGAAAAAAACACAGCAGGTACACCCTTCCAGACCCTAAGAACTATAATAATTCTCTAAAGTTTTGCCAGAACTTATTATGATTTGTCATTATTAAAGTGCCATATGCATACAACAAAATTTGCAGTTTCTAACTATACTTATAATGAATTTGTCATGATTCTAGAGTTTCCTCATGTCCTTTGCAGTTGATTGCTGCCCGCCCTGTCCTGGAGGCATGAGCAACCACTGACCTACTTTCTGTCACTATTTTTGGGTTGCACTTTTGTATCTTATTTAAGAAATATGGTGCTAGCCCTATATTACAAAGCTTCTTCCTATATTTTCTACAATATATTGAATAGTTCTATCATGTGTAATCTATTTTGTTTATGATCTGAGGGAAGAGGAAACTGAATTTTTCTATGCAGGTAGCATCATTTCTTAAACATACTCTCTCTTTTCACATTGAATTTCCTTATTGCCTTTGTCAAACATCAATTTTTTCACTTTGAGACTTATAATTTATATATCTGTTATATTTCTCTATTTTTAGGTCATCTTAAATTTCCTTTTACAGAGTTACATCATTTTCAGTGTTACGTAAAATCTTGCATATCTTTTATTAAGTTTTTTTCTAACTATTTTTTCAATGGCATTGTAAGTGGACATATTTTTAAAAATTTTCTTAATTTGTATTGCTTTTTTTTATATAGGCCTTCTTGTATCCTTCAAACTTACTAAGCTTACTTTTATTTCTAAAATGTTTTTCTAGATTCCTAGGATTTTCCCTGCAAGCTATTATTTATTTATTTTTTTTGCTTCTCCCTTTCCCAATCATATGCCTTTTTCTTTTCCTTGCCTTATTGCTTTGACTAAGACTGCAAGATAACGCTGAAAATAAGTGGTGAGAGTAGCCTGTTCTTGCTCCTTGGTAGAAAGCATTGACCCATTCATTATTGAGGATGGTATAACTGTAAGTTCTCATAGCTTTTTACTCAGAGAACATTTCCATCTCTTTTTAGTTTGCCCCAAACTAAAATGTTTCTATTTTTAGTTGATTTAGTTTTTTTCATTAATGGATGTTGAATTATGTCAAATGATTTTTTTTCCCTCTTCATCTATTTCAATGATCATATGGCTTTCTCCTCCATTCATTTGGGTAGTTACATTGGTTTTTGAAATGATGAAGCAACACTGAATTTCTGGGATCAGACCCACTTGGTTATGATGTATTATCCTCTTATGTTTTGATGATTTAATTTGCTAACATTCTGTTAAGAATTTTTGTGTCTATCTTCAAAACCAATATCTTTCTTATTGTCATGTATCACACAGTTCCACTGCCCTGATTAAATGACATACTTCCTTCTCAACTTTCTGAAAGAGTTTTTGAAGCATTCATATTCCTTCTTCCTTAAGTGTTTGATAGAATTTACTAAGGAGGGTATCTACGTCTGGCATTTCCTTCATGGGTGTGAGGTAAAGAATTGGCCTTATCTGAAGGTCTGGCCTTTGATTTTAGCTCCCGGGAAGTGATCTCAAAATCTTGGAATGTCCTGCCTGATAAGAGCACCATTGTTTACCTGGGAGTCTTGGACATACCAGATAGTCTAACAATGTATTTATGGCGGAGCTTCTGTTCACATTGTAATGGCTCCACCTCCCTAAGTGCTGGAGACCAAAGGTCAGCCACACAACCACTTGTGTGGTCAACTGTATCTTATCTATGTTAGTGAGTGAGCTCCAAGAAACTTCTGTGGTTGGTTGTACCCCATATAGACCAATGCACATCTGTGCTGGCAAAAATTAGCGCTGTCCATGACTCTGCTGGCAGGGATGATTTGAAGCTTTGCTTTTGGAAATTTCCTGTATTCTGCATCATGGGTCTCTCCCCTTGGCTGATTTTTAATCTGTATCTTTTTACTTCAGTAAATCCTAACCTTAAATATCACAGCTGCAGTGAGTTCTGTGAGGCCTTCTGGCAAATTATCCAGCCTGACAGAAGGACTGGGGACCTGCAAACTTGGTTTCAGGTTGAGGGTGATCTTGCGACACCCCCCTCCCCGAACTCTGCAGTGGGAAACGTTCTTCATTTAGAACCTAATTTAAAAAATGACTAGAGTTACTCTAGGTTTATATTTCTTTTTGGCTCATTTGGCAGTCTTTGTTTCTAAAGGAATTTATGTCGTTCATCTACATTGTCACATTTATATCAAGTTGTTCATCGTGTTTATCTTTGTAATGGCTGCAAGATCTGTAGTGATGTCCTTATTTAATTCCTAATTTTGACAATCCTATTCTATTTTTTTCTGTTGGATCAGTTTAAAAATATTTTTAATATCTTTTCAAATAACTAGCTTCTGGTTTAATAACATTTTTATTATTTTCTTACTTTATTTTATTGATTTCTGCCATTAACATTCTTTTTACTTTCTTTCGGTTAAATTTTTCTTTATTTACTAATTTCTTAAGATGGAAACTCAGGTGATTGGACTGAGATCTTTCTTCCTTTGTAGTACAAACATTTAAAGCTATAAAATGTCCCTAAGTACTGCATTAACTGCATCCCTGAAGTTTTGCTACACTGTATAGTCATTCAAAATATTTTCTAACTTCTCTTGTAATTTTTTCTCTAGATTATAGATTATCATGTAACTTCTTCTCTTTCATGCATAAATAAATAACAAAAATGTTTCACAGCTTATCTAATTCAATTTTTTAATTAAATCATTGTCATTTGATTTTTTGATTTCTTGTTTTATTTTTCCATTTTATTTATTTTAGTTTTTCACCTGTAATTTTATTATTTTAAACAGAATTCTAGCAATCTTATCTTTTCATATTTTTAAAGTTGTATTTCATGAACCTCTGCACGTTTTGTAAGAGACCCATTAAGAGACACCATTAATTTAAAACAGGCAAAGAGCATCAACAATTCTCATTCAAAACATATAAGTTCTATGAAGATGAGCCTACAGGGGAATCTTTCCAGTTACCTAAGCTAGAAAAGCCTGAAGGATAAAGGGGGGGAAATCTTAATCCTCGGTTGAGGATTCAACTGTGAGGTTAAGACATCAACTGTGACTACAGAATTTGACATAATATTTTTACATTTATTTCTCTTTTAAGGATCCTAGTTGACATTTTTAGAGAGGGCTAACCCTATTATTCATTCTGAATTCCCCATCTATGCTGCAATTCTTATCCTAATGCTCCTTTGGCAGGGAAGAGTTAAAAAGGCCTGATGTAGCTGTAAGTGGCTGTCATTTCGCTATCAAGTAGGAGTCCGCAGTTGCAACCTTCATGCCCATGAATTTGTGTCAGCTTTTGTCACATGGAGCTTGCGTGCCTGGTAGCTCCCCGGTTATCCCCCCTCTCCTGTCCCAGTGCTTCCTTATGGAAGGTGACAGCATTGCAGTACTTTTCCTTTCCTCCTCTGTTCCAACCCCACCGAGAATTAGACTTTTCCAGGAGGTTCTCATTTTGATGCTAAAAGCCCCTGATAGTTCACCTGACAAATTAAAGCTGGAATTAAAGAGAAGCAAGGGGCTTATCTGTGAAGTGTCTCTATGTCTCCGTGTGCAGCCAGAGGCAGGAAAGCTGGGGAGGCAGACCAGCCCGGGGGACCCCGAGAACAATTCTCCTGTCTGAGTGGCAGCTGGAAACAAGGCTCTGACTGTTTGCCTGCTGCTCATTCTGGCCTGATTAGGTAATAGAAAAGTCCTGTTCTCTGAGAAACTTCTCACAATAAAACAATTCTCCGTCATTCGCCAGTCAAAGGCACGGAAGAAAGAGCCTCACTGTAAATGCTGTAAGCTCACTGTCCTCAGTCATTTTCTCATTGTTCACAGCTTAAAGGGAAGAAGATGAGAAAGAAAGGGAAGGGGCCAGGGGAGGCATCGTTCTGCAGAAATGTCTGATCACAGCCATGGAGGCCTCCAATCAGGTCGCTCCCCTGAGCGGAGCAATCCCTCCCTAATTCTCCAGGCTTCCACCCTGCCTCTGCGCCTCAGCCCATTTTCTGTCCCTCACCTTCTTTCATTCTCTCAGATAAGACAGTGCCACGGTCTAGTTCTTTCTTTTGTTTGAGGCATTCTAATTCTCAGTTTGGTTCTACAAATATCAGACCGTAATACATCTTGTCAATCCAGATGCTATTTTTTAAAAGTCTAGCTTCATGCGCTATCTTCACAAGAATATTCATATGGCATTATTTCGGTTTTGTCGATGGTGACAAGTCTGGAAAGGTTAAGAAATTTGTGAAGTATCTAAAAAGAGTGGTGAGCCAACCGTAGATGTTTTCCTTCCTCTTCTTACTTCATCAAAATTTCTGTCTTGGTCATGGTAAGACCTTTGCCCACTAAGATGTTCTCATGGCCAGGATCCCCTTGTCCCAGGAGGGATCTGGGTCACAGAAGGTGACTGTGTTGAAGAGGAGCCATAGGCTTTCCTCCAGGCCCCAGATGTGAGCTCCAAGTCTGAGGTAGGCCCTGATCATGGGCAGACGGGGCCCCTGTCACCAACTTGGAGCATCAGGGCTTATTATCGTTTGCAGTGGGCTGGAGCTAGTTTGTGACTGTGCGCTGGCTGGGAAACCAGGGGTAGCTTGAAAACAGCCAGGGTGGAAATATTTACACCACAGGAATCGGCAAATGCTATAAGTCAGGACAAAAATTTGCTTGTTTACTATTATTTTCTTCCAAAGGGCTGGCTTGCTACCACATGACTGGTTAAAATGCGCCATACTTGAGACAGGGCCAGCAAGAGGACACCTGAGATTCTATCAATGAAGGAATAGTGTTTTATCCCTGATGTAGCAAAATTTCTAGACATTCTTCCAATGCTGTCCTCTGCCTAAGCCTTTGAAGGGAATGTCTTTGATCAGATGGCTGATCTTGGGTTGGCATACAGTTACCACATATTGTGCATAGCCCACGTGATCTCGAGCACGGCCACCAGCTGGTTGCCACCTTCCTATTTCCCACAAGTTTTCCTGTCCACCAGCATGGCTGCTCCTGTAATCAAGACGGAAAATTCACTAAGTGTCTCCACTGAGCAAAGGACATCACCCAGTTATATTTTCCTACTGTTGTTTCTAGGCTCAGCGCAAGAAACTTAAAAGTGAACTCTTCTCCATGAAACTGAGTACAAAGAGGATTCAGCTGATCAGTTATTGAGTACCTATTATGTCTGGCATTATAAATACTTACAAGATGATTTAAAAATACCCCAAAATTTTATTGAAGAGTATATATAGGTGTTTAGTGAATATTTAGTATTGATGTGGATGTAGTTTCTACTGCAATCTCTCAGCAAAATATCTTAAAGGCCCTTTTTACATATTTCTTTTTAACTCCTTATTTTATAACAAAGGCCCAAATCATTCTCACTTCCTCACTTTTTTCTTTCTCCATCTTTTTCATCTCTCTTCACTACCAGTGCCTCTCAAGTAACCCCTTGTCTTTCCTCTGCTCCCCTATTTTCCGATCTAGATGTTTTCCTCTGTCCCTCATACTTTCTCATTTAGCACCTGGACCTCCCAGGGCTTCGCTAGTTGAGCAAGTATTTCCCTGTACTGCTCAGCCCAAATTCTAAAGTCTACCAATTCAGATCTGAGTCTTTCATTTCAATAGCAGGAAGACGGATTATTATAAATGCCAATGATTTTGCTTTCAGAAATGCCTTTTTGACTATGATTTTCTTACACATTCTGCCTTTCCTATAATACGTGGTACTCCTTAATGACAGTTACTAATGTATGAGAGCCAGTGCAATTACTTTCTCATTTTTGTGGCCTTTTAAACTACCTTTTATGCATTGTGTGCCTGCCATATATTGGTTGAGTGGAAAGGATGCAGAGGTGTCCAGAAAGCCAGGCACCTCTGTTGGGTCTATTGAATAAACTTCATAACGTTTACACTGTTCTGAACTAAGGCCAGTTTCCCAGAGACACAGGTAACTACTATGCAGAACCGAACAAAATGAGGTCAGTTTTTGACACTGAAAATAACGCAGTGTACTTATTGTCAGAGTTAGGGTGATTGTGTATATATGTCTGAGATGACTTTAGTATAGGGAAGAGAAAAATGTGGATGTAAACTGGTGTGCTGCAGGAGAAGCTCATAACAGCATGCAGTGCTAGTGTGGGTCTGATTGGTTATGTGTGGGATATTGTCCTAGATAAGTGGTCATTGCTCAAGCCTGTTTATCGGTTGAGTTGCTGTGAGATTTTAATTCACTAGAGGGAGCTTGTGGGTAGGAGTGCTGTAGTTTCTGCACAAGGAAGATTGATTGCATTCATTCAATCCCCACAGCCTGAAAAATACTTTCTATTTATTTTATTCAGGAGCTTGTTGTAACATATCCCAGAGTTGCCCAGTCATTTTTTTCCACTAGTGAGAAGTCTAATTTCCTTTTCCATTTTTTATTCCTCTATGCAATTCACTCAATCCCCATAATGGTCTCACATTCCACTGTGTTTGACTCTATTAGTCCTTATCTGGGCCCATCACCAATGTTCTTTTTATCCCAGGGAATGGCCCACGGAAGAATCAATCCAGGTGAAGTGCCTACCTGTTCCCCGTTTGAGGGATAGAAGTTTTTTTTCTGATTGCTCAACTGCGATTTGAACAGGGAAATAAAACATCCCTTGTTTTGTAATAAAATCTGACGTATCTTAGTTATCATTTTAATAGTATATACCAAGTATAAAGACGATACTTCCTGGCATTGTGCGTGTGTTTTACTTGTTTTTAGATCAGATTTGGAATGAGAGAAATTAGTATAATTTAACAAGAATTATTTGTCATCTTGCCAGTCAGCTCCAACCAGAGTAGTAAATGGTAATTCAGATATCAGTCATCACAGGCTTCATTTTGGTAGGTGTGTTTGTTTCACCAACTGGTAAAAAAAAAAGAGTTAAAATAGTATTTGTATGTATATTCACATAAGCAAGTGCATGTGTATGATGCATGCAAATGCACACCCATCCAAAGTTAGGTATCTCGATCTTTTCATTAATGGAAAACCACAAGAGTCAAAGGTACCAAAGCCTGCTTGTCAATGTTGTCTGATAGGTTTTTATTTTATTTCTTCTCATAAATCAACATCATAGATAACCCAATATTAGTGTTATTTTCACGATTTTGAAATGTGTTGTGTAAGTCTAGCCGGGCGCAGATGGTTTCAACACCCCCTCGCCGATTCCTCTGCAGTATTAATGACTGTGTGTGGCACAGGCCCCAAAGGCCACCCTCAGACTAGACAAACGTTAAAAGAACTCAAGGACTTAGAAAAGCTGTTATAGTGATGGTTATAATTTATTACAGCAAAAGGATACAGATTAATATCAGCAAAGAGAAAGGTGTTCTCCTAGTCTGTTTGGGCTACTGTAACAAAATACGATAGACTAGGTGGCTTGTGAACAACAGACATTTACTGCTCTCAGTGTGGAGGTGAAAGTCCAAGGTCAGGGCTCCAACGTGGGGGGGATGGGGGCCTTCTTCTGGGCCGCAGTGTTCTCCCTGTCCCTTCATGTGGAAGAGGCCATGAGGGAGCTCTCTAGGGCTTCTTCTCTAAGGGCACTAATCCTATTTATGAGGCTCTGTCCTTATGACCTGATCCCCTCCCAGGGACCTCCCCTCCTGATACCATCACATTGGGCATTAGGATTTCAACACCTGAATTCTGGAGCAACAAGAACATCCAGGCTACAGCAGGCACACAGAGAAGGTTCCACAGGAAACCAGATAGACAATTCCAGGCATTCCCCCCTAGTGGAACCAAACCAAGCGAGCTTCATTCCTCCAGCAATTACGTATGAGAACACATGCGTTCCCCCAATCCCTGGGCTAAGTTCACCCAGTTGCACTTAATAAAAAAAAAAAAAAAGAAAAAAACCCCACATTGAAATGAGTTTTCCATGGGCATTTAGGCATTTGTGGAACAAATACAATTTGTGGTCTTCTCCTGGGGAGTTAATGCGGACTGTAATCTATATTCTCTTAATAAGAATAGACGTCTGATTTGTCCCTCGGTGTGGCCGCATGTGCTCATCGGAGGACTGCCATTAATAATAGCTCTCTTAATGGGATGGGAAAAATTGAATATGAGAAAAATAAATTACTGAACTTGGGCTTTTGAAATATGCCTAACCTGGTTAAAAACTGACAGTTAAACTGGTCTTTGTGAAGATTAGAGACATTTGGAGGTTTCGAGCAGGTTCCAAAAGTTTGAGAATTACTCATGCATCATCAGCTATTAGGTTTAGTGGAATGTTTAAAATATTTTGCTGCCAAGGTCTGAAATTCCTCTAAAAACCCTCAAAGAAGGAGGACTTTAAGTATGATGTGGCTCACTGTGTAAGTCTGTCTGTACTACCCTATTTCTCTATACCTTGGTCAGTTTTTACTAAATTCTTAATGTACCCTGTTCCATTAATGGAGAAAGCTAGTCAGAGCTTGCTTACTCCTAAAGAGCTCAGACTTTAAGCTCTTGCCAGCTTCAAGTTATACAAACACACACCAAAAAAAAAAAAAAAAGGAGCTTATCTTTATGTGCCCTTAAATCTTTATATGCCTTTTTACTGGCAGGAGCTGAGTTTTATCATCACCCCAACTCTAGCACTAGGCAGAGAAACTTAGTGACATGTTGAGTGAAATGCTACACTGTGTTAATAACGGTTTTGAAAGAAATCAGGAAAGTTAATCATGTGTGGACACAGGGTTAAGAAGCAATGTAACAGACTATTAAGCTTAATATAGATATGTGATATAAGCATATGCAGACAGCCATTAGCATAAATTCACGTCACAGAAGAGCAGCTCAGCATCCCACTTGGTGGGTCCGTAATGTATGCGAGGGCAGGATGAGGATCGATTGGAGAGGGAACTGGGTCAGCGAATCCATATACAGGTCCTGGATCAGGTTTATAAAACCACTGCAAATTATAACCACATCATTGTTGAATGGTGTTATTGCCTGAGACGTTATTACACAGACATGTCAAGTGAGGGCTGCCTGGCAGGGAAGTCTCCCCTAGTTTGCAGTGGGTTTGGTATAAGAAATAACCACCTCTCTTAGCTAAAACTGGTTTCCCTTCACGCTCACAAACATGATGTTGCTCTTGAATAACTTTTATGGACATGAAAGTAAACTATTTAGCTAATTTTAGGGGGAAATGTTGTAGATCTTAATAATTCGAAAGATAGCTATAGCTCAACTTTCTTTCCCTTTTCACAACATACCATGTTATAAAAATTACGTGTTTTTATGTAATGACTATTGAGCAAACTTATTCAAACACTGAGTATTTAGAAATAAATTCTCCTGGGTCTTTGTCCATCTAAAACAAACAAATAAATTTTTCTCTCTCAGTTTCACTCAAAGATTCTTTTTAAGACTTTCTGAATTATTGCTAGGAATTCCTAATATATAGATGGTTGAGTTTTTAGTTTATATGATATAACAAATAATTTTATCCTTTAGGAGATTTTAATAGATCCAGGAAATAAAAATAAATTCAAGAACAGAGGAAAGCAGTTATCCATTATCATGGTAGAAATTTTTACTTGGATTAGGTCACAGTCTATTATAACTAATGTTCTTTTTGTTTCCCCTAATTTCTTAGAGTTGAGAAACTTCTAAGAAATTCTCTTTTTAGCTGAAATTTTCTTAGACTCAAATAACCAGAATAAGAAAAAAAATACTTGTAAAGTTTAAAAAAAAACCCCATCACCCTGCCCATATTTCTAGGAGATAACAAAGCTTGCCAAGTAGTTTTAGTTACTCATCTTCCTTCCTTCCTTTCCATTTTTCCTTCCTTCCTTTCCCCAAAACCTCCAGTGCTTATAACTGGTACCTGAGTGTTCTGGAGCTGACCCATCATTTCTTTTCACAGAAGCTCTGAACACCCTAATATGTATCAACCCTTTTCTCCCTCCTGGCCAGCTTCTACCTCTGTTCCACTGCCTAACCTCTATGCCTTTCGCTTATCCCTCTCTATCCCTTAATATTTTTTTTTGTAAAAAAAATATGTGGCCCTAGAAGGACCATCACTGAAAGGTCTAATCCTTGCTTTTACTTCTTGAGTTAAAATACAAGTGTGAGAGGAAGTGCTAACAAAAAAAGGGAGGCCAGTTAGGTGAAAGCCAAGAGTATAAGAGAAAAGAGAAAGTCAAAGGGAACCCATGGAGCTAGGAGTTGAAAGAATCATCTCCATTGAACACCATAAGTGCTTAAGAAAAAGCTTTCAGCAGTAAAAATAATAACAATGAAGCTGATACTCATGATGGTGACCAGAGGCAACACTTCCTAGAAGACAGCCCAGCGTCTTCTGTAGGCTATTCCTGTGCTCCACCGCTTCGTCATCACAGTATCCTACATGTACTGATGACAAAAACAGAGTTCAGGGAACATTCTTCACCAAACCTACATGCCTTTTCCTCCTTTCCACCTATTCCTAATAAGGGATAAGGAAGTACAGGCACAGTTCTAGACCACATTTAAATCTTAACCTCCCTGGCTGCAAGCAAAGAAGGATAACAGCACAGGAAGGAAGATAAGGTGTTCCTGAGGATGGAGACAAGCTTTCAATGTAAAACTGACTGGACAGAGAGAAGCTGGGGCTGGCTCTGGGGTAAAGGGTAAAGTTCATCCATCTATCCATTTCAGTTTAAATATGCAACATGAGTTTCTCATTGATTTTTGGCAAAAAAAAAAAAAAAAAGGAGTTATACACGTAACAGTTTTTGCCTAAAGACCTAGCAAGTAAAAAAGTAAGTCACCCACAGATTTGAATTACATGGAAGATACTTAGCAGAGATTTAAGCCGTCTCTAATGTGGCTTTTCAATTGGAATTGCTGTGTGCATGCACACATGTGCTCATGTATGACAGGTGGTTTAATTAAAGGCAAGACAGTGAGCTAGAATGAGTTTAGTATGACTGTCATGCTTACTTTATTAAATTTCAAATGGAATTAATTAAGTTCCAAGATTTTTAAAAGAATCTTAAATGATTCGGCAATACTTTCCCTACATCTGAGATAAGCAGACATGGTTAAAAGACAGAATGGCTGTTTCTGTCATTGCTAAGCTTCTGTGAGGAATTAAAATTGGTTAAGACTTGGACTACTACGCATGAGTGGTAGAGTTAACAATGCTTCAGGATTTCCTCTCTTCATCAAGCATTTTCAATTTTTGTTTTTCAGAGGGCTCTTTTCCTAACTCAGGGATAGGCAGAGATTGAAACTGTGTGACTAAATACCATTGACTGTGTGGTGTTGTACCAGGTTCAAGGCCAGGTAGTAAAGAAAGGGTTAATTAGAAACAGGTTTTCAGTAACTTTGTTACTGGCTAAAGTGAGGAATGCATTTTAGTTACCATCTTCCATGTTATTGTTGAAATGCACTTTCTTTCACTGTTTTAGCTTTTTGCTGGGCATTCTGGATTTTTTTTAAATGCCAAGATGGGTTTCTTTTCAAAATAGAAGTTATGCCCTACTCCTCTGGCAACCAGTAAAAAACAGGTCAAGAAGAAGAAGGAACATTTCCTTTAATTAATAATTTGAATGCATTTCTTACCTTAAATGAGCTGTCCTCCAGGTAAATGGTCGATATTTAAATCTTAGAAGTAATTGAGAACCCCAGGCTGTCCCCTGCTCACCCTGGATGAGAAGTATCGACGAGAGCCACCAGGCCACACTGGACCATGTGGGAGGCTAATGGTCTCCCCTAAGGAGGGCATAGGAACAAGTTCTGATACCATTATTCCAGGCCACTCACTGCGGACTACAGGTGCCTTCTAGGGAATATAAGACCATGATCTAAGATGCACAGAAAAAATTCTGTCCAGGTAAGATCACAGTTTCCCATCAGGCCCCTGGCCATGCTTAATTATCTCTTGAAAGGAAGAGTCCTTATATCCCTTTCAGTAGAAAGCCAAGGCAGGGACCTGGTGAGGTCACAGTGAAGGACACTCTCTGAAATCTTGAGGAAGAGCTGAATCAACATTAACCTGTTGATGGTAGGCTGAGCCACAGGAGCACCAACAAGCTCTCCTGAAGTTCACAATGGATTTCCCTACTTGATTATTAAGTCACTAGGTTTGGGTGGGAGAAAGAGAAGTTGAAGGAAGAAGAGGAGCGAGAGGAAATCTCTCCTGCACTCAAAAATAGTAATCACCTGTGGAAGGAATTAGATTTTTGAAGCTTTGGTTGTGATGTCAAATAGCAATATGCGTGACTCACATTGCTTTTGCATGACAGATCCATATTCAAGGAACACAGGGGGCAGCCCCATGTTGCCAAGGAGAATGTAATGTGCTCTAGGCAGATCACAACCTGGGGATGTTCCATTGCAGGAATATGGTGAAATTCTTAGGGAAGTCAGGGGAGCAGAACATGGGCAAAACCCATGTATTCAGTGACTCTCCATGTGTAGCAGACAACAGCTCTTAGTACAGAGTAACTGTGGCCATAGTTAGAGGAAAGAAAGGTGAGCAGGTCGCAGCACAGGACAGACAGATGTAGAGTCGTTCCCGAAGAATACGCACCCCAATCTGCAACTGTCTTATTGCTGTTCCTTTCCCATTACTTATGGGAGTTGTCGTGTTTTGTTTTTTTTAAATTTTTTAAAATTAACAAAGCAGTTTACTTTGGTGCTGTTAGAATGTGCATGTTACCATTTAAACAAGTCCCGGCCTGGGCCTCCGTGGCCAGGCAATCAACGGGTTAAGTTAGATCACTAACTTGTGTTCCCCGGCCCTGGAATGCTTCATCAAATATACTCATTACCGATTGAGCAAGAGAATGAATAGTTGTGAGTTTCAGCTTAAGCGCTGATGGGATTGTGTGCAAGCCCTAACGTGGTCGAGGTATTTAAATTTTGATTTTTGTAATGGGCTCTGACATGTTTCATTTCCTCCGAGGGAACACTCGAGACCTCTGAAAGTAAATGTTGCTAAAAAGTCATCAAGGCAGAATATTAAAATGCCATCAAATGAAAATTTCACTAATGCAATCCGGCTCGAGCTCCAGGTACTGAAGCGAAAAGGGGAGGGTGAAAGGTCCGGGTTCTTTTAGCGAAACATGATTTGTTCCTCTTCACTGACTGTTTCTCCAAATAAATTATTTAAAGTCTTATTTCTTCTTTCTCCTGGGCCTCGTAAAGTTCAGCAATACTGAGAGGTAGCAGGAGAAGCAGTAGAAAGAGAAAGAGGTACCACAGCTAGCAATCCAGGCAAGGGTTGCACGGTGAGCATGTTCACCTATGCAAACTGTTTCCTTTATCCCCCAAGAGCCAGCCAAGTGCACGGTCAGATGAGAGGGTAAGAACCCTCGGTTACCAGCTTATGGCTGAAACTGCACGTATAAATTGTACTCAGAACTTTAATAACATAAGGTGTTAGGAGGGTGTAAGATCATCAAAGAATATTCATTTATTGATGGTCAGAGAAGACACTATTATTTTTCTCACCGGATTTAATCCAACCATCTTAGTGATTTTCCTAATATTTGGGTTTTTAGGTAGCTTTTATAGTGATGCATTTGGGGCAGAGGGAAACCAAAATTGAACTCTCTGGATCTCTTCTACACAAATGGCATTTAGTAACAAATGACTGGCCTTATGAGATCAATTTTTCTGAATTTAATTAGCAATGTTTTCTTAAGGAGGTTTGGGTTAAACAATATATATTTTTTAATTGTATGTATATAAGATATATTTGCATTCTGAGATATCTAGTTATATTGGGTATTTCCTAGAAATGGAGGAACATGAATTTCCCTAAATTTTATTTATGTCAGAGTGTTCCCCAAGTGTAAGGGCTTCTATTCGCTCATCTTTGGGCTAATGTTCTTATTGAACCCATAATTTCCTCATTTCTCCTGCTGGCTGAGAGGATTTGTGCCAACCAACATCTGGTCTTCTATTAACTCAGCTTGACACCATCAGTTCTGTCCCTCTAACCCATAAGACAAATAAATTACTTTATTGAACCTGTTGTGTGAAATAGCAGGTCTGCCTTTGGGAATCAAATTTCTACTGTGTGTTGGTAAAACAGCATAATTTTAAAGTGTCCAGTATCAGAACTATTGGCATTCCTCAAGGCTAGAATCTTGAGTTGGTTTTCTAGTCCTGTTGGAAAATGGGGCTTTAACAATGCATATTTTATACCAAAAGATGGATTTCCATGGTTAAGAGGGGAATCTCTGGCCTCAGATTGTCTGGGTATATTTCCCAGTCGTCTATTTTTAACTGTGGGATCCTGAGCCAGCTGGTGAATCTCTCACCCTCAGGTTCTATAAAACAGTAGTAATAGCACTTGCCTCATTGATTTCTAGTGAGAATTAAATGAGATACATATAAAATGCTTACTTAGCACAGTAGTGGGTACATAGTAAGCCACTTAATGAACATTAACTGTTATCAGAGTTCATTTAGTAATATCTGAAGACAAAATGCCGTAAGTAACATTCTGCATTCCTGGGAAGTTTTATTTAAAGGTTCAAGTGAAGACCTCTACTACATTTTTGTAATCCCAATGCAGTGCTTTCATGAGAAAAGAAAGTGATTTCTGGGGACATCTCCAGACATGAGTAGTCCCTTAACGATTACTTCAGATGCACCATGGGAAAGGCAGAAGACTTCGCCAGGCATAGGGCACACATTTTTGAGATGGCACATTGCCATGGGGGTATGTGCTCCTAGGACAGAGAACATAGATCCCCGATAGGGTGCCTTTCACTCTGTTTGCTGATAAGAGGACTTTATTTTGAGATAATTGCTTAGGCAACTACTAAGGCATACAAATATACAAATAACCAGGCTTACAGTAGCCAGGCTGCAAACATCTTTTTAGCCATCTTTTGAGAATCTTTGAGAAATTCTAAGAATAGTGTCACGGTATAAAATCCACACATTCACTGCTTCAAGAATGGCGTTAACATAAAGCTGTCTTCTTAGCTATTATTTTTAAAGAAAACAAAACATGTATTTAACTATATGTGACTAAATGATTGTGTTAATTAGAAATCATTACAATGAGTACTTAATGAATGCCTACCCTATGCAAACATCGCATTACTGAAGTTCAGGAAGATTTCTACCTTGTGTTTTTTTATCATATGTGCCCGAGAGTAATTCGTGGAACTTCCTTTAAAATGACCTCTCTTGTCCACTCCTCAATAACTCTGACTGGTCATTGACCCATGATGAGGATTTATTGCATGTAGAGAGCAGGTTAGCACATAGTAGGGAAGTTTATCACTAACTGAACATCTTAATTATCAGAAGGCATGAAGATTTTTAAATATTTACTTGAATTATATGGTAATTTATCTAGGTATTTCTTTCTCTATAGCTTCAAGAGGGCACTTTCATTTCCGTAGTTAGATCCAAAATCGAAGGCAAACTAGATTTTCCAGAACCTTCTAGTATCCAGTCATAAAACCTAATACACTGGATGCTGTCTCATTAGTCAGCTACTGAAAGTTGTCAAGGCCTCATTAAAGGAGGTCCTCTGTAAGAATAGATAGTAAGGACTAGAACCTCTCACTTACTTTAAAAGAGTCAGAATGTTCCTCAGGTCAATACTTGATGGGAAGCTGACTGTTGGTGTTAATATATCTAAAGAAAATGTGTGATTGAGGATTTTGGTGGCCCTGAAAGCCAAGGAGAAAAGTAAGTTAAAGAGAGAATCTTTGGCTGTACTGTCTAGGCAGAGTGCAGAAAAGAGTGTATCCAGGCTCTTGAAAGTAGATGTGCATGCGTAGGCACCAGAATACTGAATGTGTGACCCCAGCAACTGTGGCCCAGGAGCTAACACTGCCTTTTCTGATCCCAGGACCTCCACACAATAACCTTCTGATTACAGTTTTCTGCAGGAATCTGCCCACTAAGAGAGAATGTTATAATTCTGATAGTAATGAGTCTTTCCGGAAATTAACAAAGTAGAGTTTTGATGTTATCTATCAGTTTTTAAATGCATTTGTATACCAAAATTTAGTGCCCTGGAGTCCAGTCATCCCTGAGCATGCTAAGAAAATTGAATTGTCACAACTCTAAAGCTGATAAGTAGACTTTGAACTTGGTAGCCATATTCAAATACTGGAACTGATTGTAACTCAACCTCTGTCTCTGAACAAATGAAAGGAAGTCTTTGATACACTTCTTTTGTAGTATACAAATAGACAGTATCTAACGGCAATATCCATTGGTTAATTCCAATTAGTGTATAAAGGATAAACTTGGGCCTTAATAGGCATATCATCATTATTACTTTTGTGAGCATGGGGAGTTGGGGGTAGAGAGATTTGTGGCAATGAATCAAATAACCTCAGAATCCATTTCGATGTTCTGATCTTCTGGCTTCTGCAAGGAACTGAAAGAAACTGTTTGCAGAACAATGTTTTTCAAAGTAGTATCTCAGATGAATACAGGACAAGTTACATTTCTTCTCTACGAGGGTAGTTTCTCTTGTTGGATGTAGCAGATTTTTTTTTATTGTTGTTGCAGATTGTTTTTCTTCCAGTTTTAGGATACCTGACTCTTTACCTCCCAGATAAAGCTTCCAGGAAAAACCGGCATAAGTAAAAGAAACCCTTTAGCTTGTGAGAAATCGTATATTCTGTGACATGGAAATTTTGCTGTGCTGGTTGTCTATGGCTATTTAGGATCTCTTTGGATTTCTTGGGGCAAAAGAAGGTATACTGAGTAAGATGCATTTGTTTGATTAAATATCAAAATGTATAAGCATCTAATATACTTTTCTGGGTAGGAAGAAGTACAGTCCTGAGTCAGCAATGGTCTGGAAAATGAAATTGCTGAGTAGAAACATCTTTCTGAATAGCAGGAAATAGAAACAGTGAAGTAGCAGGTAAGCTTCAGGAGTTCATGGGTTTGGCTTAGATAATTCCTCCCAAGGTCACATTTTTATCTGAATTACTTTAATTAAGTATCTGTTTGGGGAATTTTATATGACTTTCTATATTTTCTTATTCTGAGAAAAAAAATATTACTGTTATAATTCTAATATGTCCAATCCATGTGAGCCAGGCATAGAGAATTTAGTGTATTAACTACATTCTAATGAACATTTAAGATTTTTTATTCACATTAAGCTTAATTGGGGACTAACATTATGTCAGACTAAATCTTTCTTCATCCTGGTATGAATTATTATTCAATTTTGTCTCCACTATTGGCCTATTAGTTGTACCCATTTAATTTTTTTTTTTTAGTGGTTACCCTGCAGTTTTCAAACAAACTAAAAAAAAACACATCATTACTATTTTTTGCTTTAACAGTGAATTACTTTTAGATTAAGTTAAAATATGAAATGTCTTTATTCATTCATTTATTTATTTTACTCTTTTCAGAGCTGTTTATTTCTTTATGTGAGTCCAAGTTTTTCTAGATATCTTATTCCTTCTGCCTTAGGAGTGACTTTTAACATTTGTTGAAGGAAACAAATTAACAATAAATTCATCAAGCTAGTCTTTATTTTACCTTCACTTTAAGAGATGTTATCACTGAGTATAGAACTCTGAGTTGACAGTATTTTTTCTTTCAGGACTTGAAAGATTTCACTCTTGCTTGAATCTATTAAAAATTACTTTTAATTTCCAATTTCCATACATTATTTGTTTTTATTGTCCACTAAAAAAAAAAATAAGTTGCCCTTTCCCTCTTCTTCCTCTTCCTCCTTCTCCTCTTGAGTTTTCTGCTACACTGAGTTTTCTATACTTTTGGGGCACTAGCCTATATCATTTGTATGTACTGCAAATTAGTTTGTGGTTTTTCCTTTCACTATAGTTTTTAGTTTTAGTTTTAGTTCTAGAAATTTCTTAGCCATTATATTTTCCAAATTTTTCTCTCCCTAGTCCTTTCCTTTAGAAACTGAAATTAAACATGGCACATGTTCTCTTTTTATTCTTTATGTTTTAGCCAACCTTTCTTATTTTCCATCTCTCTGTTTTCTTACCTGTGTTTTGAATTTATTTTTCATCTCTAATATCACCCAATTCACTAGTTTTTCTTCATCTGTGCCAAATACTCTGTTTACTTCATCTATACTTCTATCTTCCGCCTTACATTTTTATTTTCAGAAGTTTTGTTTTGACTTCAATTATTCCTGATCATTTTGACAATTTTTAGGTATTTATTTTTAAGTAAAATGATGTTTTAAAATCATTTTGCACATTTCTAAAATCTGTGTTTGGTAATTTAAAAACCTGAAGTCTCTGTAGAACCCCCAAGTCTGCTGTTTTCTGTTATTTAAAAATAGTTTGCTAGTTGTCACATACAGTGGTTTGTTTCCTTGTGTATTTGGCAACTAATAAAATTATTAATTATTATTTTCTCACACTTTACTGGGTACTTTTAGGGCACCAGTGTAAATACACAAGGAAACAAACCACTGTATGATTTTCAGTGAATGATTTCTCTGTCAGGGATTGACATCTTTTCCTCTAATCTCATGTCCTTTTCACCATGTTAGCTGCGATGCTGACATTAAACTGGAGCCATGTTGATTTTTTTGACCTGGGATTCTCTGAAATTTGGTGATAGTAAAACTTGATGCTTGTATTTTTTCAGGCTTGTGAATCAGGCTTGCGGTTAGACATTCTCAGGAGAGACAGCTTTTGTTCTTACCTGAAGCAAGATCACAGGACTTTCTTCTGCCTCACTTTTTACTGGTGGCTTAACCCTATTAATTGTCCTTTCCTTATGCCACACACCTCTAATTCAAATCCTTCCATTCATGGAGGCCCAAGGCACAGCTTTTCACTTCCTGAGTAGCCATTCAGTAGCAAACGTTGTTTCCCAGGTATTGCCCTTTCCAGAGGCTATCACCTTCTTCTGTTGCATTTCCCAGCTTCCGTGTTGTCAGCTTACTCCGTAGTTATTCAGCTTGTCTTGTCATTCCAGAAATGCATTTAAAATGACACCCACTAAACTTCATTCAGCACCCTGGTGTTTTGCAGGGGACTGATAATCATGCCCACTTCACCATGCTACAGGAGAGGCAGATCCTATGAGTCCTACAAAAATATTTTGGGGCAACTTACACCCAACACAGTTTAATTTCTCCAGTGTTTTGTTAAGCTTATACTAGTGGTGAAGTTCCCATCTCTCTATGTTGTCCTTTTAACTCATTTATTCAACACAGTTTTTGAGGACCTACTAAGTGCCGACAACTGTGCTAGGGCTGAGGATGTAATGATGATAGAGAACGACATGGCCCCTTTCCTCCAACTCCATGACACTTACTGTCCAGCCTTCCTTAATAGTCCAAAGTGGGGTTCATTTTGCAGTTGGAGTAGCTGCATGACCAATACAAAGGGAAGAAAAGCTACCTGTACCATCTGTCCCCAAAACTTCACAGGGGTTTCAGAGAAATCAAACATATCTCACCCCGTATTTGGGATGAGAGTTAGCAGAGAATGTTAGCTGAAGGACATAACTCAGGCATGAATTCACTGCCATGGCATTGACTTTGCCAAAGTACTTCGAATAGCACACAAAACAAAGAGAGATTAGAAATTAAGTAGAGAAAACATAGGGAGTGGCATAATATTTCTCAGTATAGAATTTCTGAATTCTTCTTTTATAAAGAATTTATTAAGAGCAAGGTTTGACCCAAAACTGATATTCTATTCTACATGTTTTGGGCAAATCCTGAAATCTATGAAGTATTAATAAATTTCAAAAAGAAATTTTATCTACCTTTTCTCTACTGAACATGGCTGTATTCACATGTGTTCTGAAAGATTTTGTTTTTACCTATTTTTTTTCTTTTTTAAAAGTTTTTATTTATTGATTTGAGAGAGAGAGAGGAAGGGGAAAAGAGAGAGAGGGAAAGAGAGAGAGAGATGGATTGTTCCACTTCTTTATGCATTCATTGGTCAAATCTTGCATGTGCCCTGACCAGGAATTGAACAGGCAACCTCATGACAACACTCTATCCAGCTGAGCTATGTGGCCAGGGCTTTACCTAATTTTTCATGACAGGTACAGCATGACTCCTGAAAGTAGAGGTGATGATGTGCTAATTTTTAATCATTAAAATCTATCTTATATAATCAGGATATTATTGACTTGTATTTCATTGTGTTAGACTGGATAAGAATGATTCTAAATCTTATTTTTTTCCCCAAAGCTCACTCTATCCCTTATGCTCTTTGTATGATTAACAAAAACAAAAAGGAAAGACACTAAACTTTGAAAACAAATTAAAATGGTTAGGGCCGTTAACAGTAAACCATTAGGCAACTCGATTGGTGGAGTTTTCTGGATGAGCAAATGACAATATGCACATAATCAGTTCTGGGGCAGGGATAAGGACAAGGGGCGGGGCCTCAAGGACGACATAGTCCATATTTATTGGGGAAGGTGGTGAGGAAGTTGCAGGTGTGATTTTATTAATCCTGATATTTTATTTTACACTCGAATTTATAATTGGGTCTTCAAATCAAACGAGATGTCATCACAACCTCCTCTGTTGCTCCGGAAATAAGAGGCACACTTGGATGTTGTTGATGGTCACTTTAAAAAGATGAATCCTTTTCGTGTTCAGAAGCTGTTTTTGCAGCATTTTTGGATTGTTTTCCACTTTAATAGAAAGAAAAATTAGGCATATAGGCGGCAAAGTCCCCCACAGCCTTGTATTCACTTCTCAGGATACATCACGGAGTTGTCACTTATTTCCCAGTTCTCTTCTTACCTCCTCAGTGCCCCCTTCACGGCGGCCCTGTGGATTTTATTTTTAGGAGGAAGGGCTGCTGTATCCTGCGGTCAGGCCCAGCCTGGAGGGCTGACCATTTTTTTTCCCGTAGGTGACCCTTCAGGTGGTAGCAGTGACAGATCTGGCCGGGCACTGGGTTGAGAGTTGCACATCTGATATGCAGTGTGTGATTGGCGGATGTCTAGTCAAATTTATACAGTCTCCTTTTCCAGCTCTGCCAGTCTGACAGCCCGCTGACATGGGAAAAGGTAGAGACAAGGGCGTTTTCAGCCTTGGTGTGATTTTCTTTTTAATGTAAAGCAAGTAATTTTCTAGCAATCATTCTATTGTTCTCTCAATAGTATTCCAATTATTTCTGAGTTGTATATCAAATTGTTCATACATGTGTACATGTAGGTATTTTTGTAGTTATGGCTTATAAAACTTATGCATATATATAATATATATGTACATATATAATATATATATATATAACATATATATACACACACATGTATACATAGGGGGTAGGCAACAATGGGTTAAATTATCAGCCATCATTACCTAAGGGATCAATTGTAAGTAAGGATACAAAATAATAATAATAACAATAAGAAAAATGATACAAATGATATAATAATAATAATGATACAAGACAAAAGTGTTTCATGTACTCACAACTGTACACCTACATTTGCCTACCCCTGCATATACAAATACATATATATTTGTATCACATGAGCAATATACATACAATTGAGCACAGATGCAGTCTATTCAATACCATGAGAGCAAGAATCCCAAATACAAAAACAGTCCTGGGGTGTGGGGTCATTTTTTATTCATCTGTGACCTTAACTCAAGTTCGAAGCCCAGTTTCTGCAGTCTAAAGGGCAGGGCGCAAACCCAGGCTGCCTGAGCAGGGTGGGGATGGGGGATGTTCTGACCTTTGGCCTGGAGGGGTCTGCGTGTGTCAGAGACCTTGATTTTAATGAAGCTGAAATCCATCGCAAACATGTAGCTTTCAAACCCAAAGCCTGCGTGTTCCTAAATCACACCATGCAGTTCTATGGGAAAGATTCTGCTTTCATGGAAGAGACTTCTGCCTATTACCAGAAGTTTGCGTAACAATGTTCTCCTTGTTTCCCACCTTCCTTACCTTCTTTCATCCACCCGTGATCCTAGGTTAGACCATTCTAAGTCTGAATGTCTGAACAAAGCATGGAGGAGGGACACTGATGGAATAAAAATCAGGCTAACAATTTCTGCACTTTTCCATGGAATTTTAATGTATATCTGTGAAAATGTAATGAAAGGGCTATAGTCCATTAGGCAAGAACAAATTTTCCCCCATAATTTTATCTTTGTTTAATTGAATATTTAATTAGTATACATATACAACTAATTTTTTAATGTGTTCTGTACATGGAGCGGGAAGGGCTGGTACTGGGCTCTGACTCGAGAAGCGCCCTGCAGATGCGGACGGCCACCGTGCCCTCCTTGTCCTCCTCCGTGTGCCGAGAGAAGCGGGCGGGTCATTTGGCATTAGCAAAGGAGTAAGTTAGCATTTGCACTGAGCTGGATCTTGCCAGACTCTGCATATTGGAAGCTGCAGACAGAGCCTGCTTTCACGTTGATGAATGGGTTTTTTCAAGCGTTCTGCTCCCTAGTTATGAGAAGGGTGACCCGGTCAGGAGACGACTTTATGAAGCTATAAAAAATGTATGTCACTTCGGACTCTCTAATGTCACGGGGAAGGGGAAAAAAAAAAAACCTGTGCAAAAATGGCAGGGTAATAAGGCTGTTTTCAATGCTCGAAATAGCTTTCTCTCTACAGTCAGACGTAGCCTTGAAACTGGGGCAGCAGAGAGTGCCTGCGAAGCGTTGTTGGGCAGATTAGAAAAAAAAAATTGGGGGCTTTGTTTGGCTTTGCTCGCCTTTACAGAAATGCTCACCGTGAGGACAATGAGACGTTTCCGAATGCAGACCCGGTAGCTCTGTGTCAGAACTGGGGAAGGTGCGGTGTCTTTTTAAAAGCCAGTACTGCACTTGAGGTGGTGATGACTTTTAAGTATGCAGAAGAGCCAGAAAGGGAGTCGCTACAAAGCAAGTGCATTTTGAAAGGGGTCTTTTCATCCAATATTTTATAAAGTTTTTCCTCTGTATCATAAAGAATTCAAAAAAAAAAGCAAGAAAAAAGAAGGTTTTTCCAGGTACACGTGCCCCTCTGCTTTCTGGTGAATCCTCTGGAGTTTACAGGTAGTGACATGTAGATTTTAACAAAGGCCATCCTCGGTGGACCGCAATTTAGCATTCAGTGCGTTTTCTCGTTGCCCTCATCAATATGTACGTTTCACAGCATCAGGTGCTTTCCTTTTTGATATGTCACACATTTCATAACTTGTGTTCAAGTGTTCATTTACACAAGGAAGGGAACCCAGAGGACCAGGGTCAGAGGTCTTGCCTTTATTAGGCTTCAATTAGTCACAGGCGAACTTTGGAATGTCTCAACTGGATTCAAACACTGGCTTTGTCATGGGTGAGTGGTACAACAGTGAAGTACCCCCTTCCGAGCCTGGGGGTCGTTAGTCATTTTTTTTTTCCTCTGGGACTTGTCAATCTCCTCCATCAACCCACCTGGAATGGGCAGCTAATGACATGAAGGCTGTGAGCTCAGTGTTTCAGTCACAGCAAACGCCAGGCTCAGAGATGGTTCCGAGGAGGGAAGTGGGGAACTTAGTTCCTCACCACAGAACACTGGCTTTGCATTTCTTGCCCTTTTCTCACGAAAATGTCTACACACACTAAGGTAGCTTCCCAGCCCCACTCTGAGGAAAGCTGGCCGTGGTCAGGTCTCTGCGTGCCCGTCACTGTGTCTCCTACCATGTCATTTTTCCATCCTGGCCACAACTAGGCAAAAGCCCTTGAGTGTCTTGACTTGAGGATTCTCCGCAGTGTGCAGGCTGTTTTGTAGAGCCACTGAACCACCAAATCCAGTCTATGTTCTTGAAGGAACTTGAGTCAAAACACATGGGAACAGTCGGCAGGCAATTGGAGCAGACAGAGAAAAAGAAATAGGAGTCACAGGGACAGAGACACTGAGATTGTCACTGTGCACCACAAAAGCTGTGTTATCAGCATGGTCGGGAAGCCCCATGACCTGATCCACCGACCGCCTGTTCTGACTTCTCTGGGAGCATTGTAAAGGCCCAGCTCTGGTCAAGGCCCAAGCTCCTTCCTCTCTGCAGCCTGAGCGAGGCAACCTAACACAGCAGCATGCGTTTCTATTTCAAAACGAGGGCTTGTCTTACTATAGAGTGTGTCTAAACTTTGCATAGCAAGCCACTGAGGAAAAAAATAGTCACGTGCTGGTCCTTGAAGCATTTAGAGTGGATGGATATTTGCTCCCCTGAGGCTTCAGTTGGTTGTTTAACTGGAAACCGAAAATCATTGAACGAACTTGGCTTTTCCACCTACGTTTTGTTGTTGTTGTTGTTTGTTTGTTTTTTCTCTCAGTAAACACAAAATAACTTTGCTTATTTGGATAAAGGGGTAGGTTTGATTTAAGGTAGCCCAGTAAGATTCAAGAAAACTGTCACGAACCCTGATTACGAGAGGGAGACTCCGTGAAGTTTCTCGGCCCTCCTGGCTCATCATGTTCCCATGATTTAATCTCACATAAAGGGCTAGTGGGCAGGGAGCAAACTCTGTCTCAGGAGCAGGCATAAAGGGGTACACTGTCTGGAAAGAACTTTAAAACAAAAATAGATCTGCTTTTGTATTATCACCACCTTCCCCTCCCCACTCCCACCCCTTGCAACTCCAATGCCGTCTTGTACACTAAAGAATGCATGTCTTCACAATCCGGACCAAACAGTTCCTGAGTAGAAAACATAGTCTTCTTTCCAGCCTCAACTGATCGGAGGGCCTGACGCACTCCAGGTACTGAGGAGAGTTCTAAAGACAGATATTTAGAGTTATGTTTTCATTATTCCCGAGTCCCCACACTCTCCGAGTATTTGAGCCCGATAGCATAAAACCGATATTTTTTCAAGAAAAATTCCACATCCCTTAAGAATTTATTAACAATTTACATAATTGCTTAAGTAATCTGCATAATTGACAGAAAGTTTAATTTGACCCTAGTTCAACTGTAACACTTATGGTTTTAAATTGAAATTGGTATAATTCATTTATGAGAGTAATTAAGCCATGGTGTCTAACAAATACAACGTATGCTGCCTGAGGCCTCCAAGACCAGAACATGCTATTAGAATGTTTTATTTAAATATATCAAATCTGTTCATCTCTACAGTCACCCATGTTAAACTGGAGCAAATGGCTTATTTGACCTTGAGCACCGTGCTTCTGAGAAGAGGTACTGGAAGCACACAATTCAGTGGTCTTTCTAGAAGAATCCATGAGATATAAAAAGCATTTTTTAAAAGGCTAAATTTTACCTAGTTTTTACTTCTAGGAAGTGTTCATACATATACGATTCTGATAATCACAAAAGTCATTAAAACTCAGTTTTTTAGAATAGGAATGGAAAATATCCCAGAACAATGGACTATTAGCTTATGATAGGATGACTAGTACTCATAAGGGTGAGGAAAGTGGGGAAATCTGTCCACCTTCTTTGAGACTCATGCTTTTAAAGCTTAAATGCAGAATTCATTCAACTAATTGAAAGGTAGTCCTCCCAAACAGAAAACAAGAGCACTAATCGGAGCCCCTGCATATGCCCAGGGAAAGGCTTAGACTAATTAGGCCAAGACCTTTTGGCATACAACCTCTCTTCACTTGGAAAATGTCAGATCTTGTGGCTTTACTTTGTCACTGCCACCTGTGCAGCCTTGGGGACTGAAGGAATATGGACAAGGGTCAGCTGCAAGTGACATGGTTATGTAGACAAAGTCTCTCTTGGGCACAGTCAAGATCCATCCTTTTGCAAGACTCCCGTGAGTATCCTAAAGAAAATCCTATATAATGCATCATCATGCATGACACCATATTCCAACATTCCAGGCATCTGCAGCCTCAGCCTTATTCTGCTCGAAGGATTTATTTCCTGCTTCTTTTTATCACGGGTCCCTCACTCTCTTGTTCAGTTTTCCTATTTCCCTCAATTCTCATTTTTTTTTCTTGCATTCATTTCTTCCCTATAAATCCAGTCTTCATCCTGCCCTTGAGTTTGGCACCATTGAGTTGATAGTAATAGTTATTGTTCAACAAACACTTTTCTAGTGCAAAACACCACGGTGTGTATTTGATGGGTTTTATCTCCTTTAATCATCCTCACAGCCCTGCCAGTTATCTTCATTGTGCAGATAAGGAAATGAAGGCCTTAGAGGAGCTGACATGCCCAAGGTCCCAAAACAGCCTGGATTGTTCCCACGACCATGTGGCACACATCCACCAAGAGCTCTGCTCTTCTGTGTGACCTCTAGGATGATGACATCATCTCCTTTTCATTTTGTAATAACACATCAACAAATACACCACGAAAACTTAATTGTAGCTTAACAAGTTATTATCAAATCAACAGCCTTGCTGTTACCACCCTGGTTGAGACATAGAGCTTCGGTAGCCACACTGGAACCCCAGAGCGTGCCCATTCCTGATCACGGCTCTCCTCCCACATGTCACAACATCATCCCTTCCAACTGATGGTCTGCAGTCCGTGTTAAAGGTGACACAGAAGAGTGTGACCATTGTAATGTAGAGGCTACTGGAGGCCTCTCAGTATCCTGCAGGAGGAAATTTTCAGTAAGGTCAAGAGCCTAATTTTCCAAAGAAAAAAATTCTATCTTTGCAAATTAAAATTTTTGAATCAATTTTATGAATTGAGAAATTATGTAGAAAATACTTTTTCACTTTATTTTTATTTATTTATTTATTTTTGTTAAATGTCTTGGGGTGAGAAAATACTTTTCTGTTGTACTAATAGAGCCAGAAAAAACACTTGGAGTGATTTAAAGTAATTTGTTTATATGACACATCTTAGTTATTCATTATTTAGAATGGCTTGAGTCCAACTGTAGGGTATTAATATCATAATTTTTAATTTGAAATATAAAAACAAAATATTAGAATTTAAAAGGGAATTTATAGTCCTCACTTTGGAGAAAGGTTAACTAAAGACGTATTACCAGGGATATCGAGAGAAACTATTTTGAACTTCTGCACCACACATGGAGAAACACTTTCCACAGCTCAGTGCAACTGAGAGAGGGTTAAGAACGCAGCCCCTTTCCATGCCAGGTTTTGAATGCCAGGAGAGGTCGGACATGACATCTGATCATGTGATAAGAGGAACCTTCAGTGAGAAGGTCTTCATAACTTGCACATTTTAGATCTAAATATCCAGAATTATCTGATAGAGGCTATTAAACATTGGCTACAACACAGAGGAAATTTAGGACATTATGTTTAGTAAAATAAGCTAGTCACAAAAAGACAAACACTATGATTCTGCTTCGATGCAGTATCTAGAATAATCAAACTCATAGCAATAGAAAGTGGTATGGGGGCCCTGATTGGTGTAGCTCCGTGGATTGAGTGTGGGCTGCAAACCAAAAGGTTGCCAGTTCGATTCCTAGTCAGGACACATGCCTGGGTTGTAGGCCAGGTCCCCAGTACAGGGTGCTTGAGAGACAATCACACACTGATATTTCTCTCCCTCTCTTTCTCCCGCTCTTCCCCTCTGTCTAAGAATGAATAAATAAAATCTTTTAAAAAAAGGAAGTGGTTTAGGGGTTCAGGGGCTGGGAGAGGAGGGAAGGAGGAGTTGTTTAATGGGTATAGAGTTTCAGTTTTACAGGGTGAAAATGTTCTAGAGCTCAACTTCACAGCAATACAAACATACTTAACACTATTGAACTTTACACTTAAATGCTTCAAATGAAAACTTTATGTTATGTATATTTTACTAAAATTTTAAAAAGCCTTTAAACATGTTTTGACCAGATTTACTATGGGAATCTGCCATGAACTTGGTCCTTTAAGATACCAAGTGCTTTTCTCACAGTCAGAAACACCAATTGTTCACCACATTCAGCCATTATTCCAAAGGCCTATAAGTTTATACATTTATCTGCACTGAGAGGCTAAATGGTCTAGAATAATGGTTTTGGCCCTTGTTATTTCACTTGTCTAAGCAAACTGTGTATATTCTTTACTTTGACGGAACTGGGAGTTTGAGGAAGAAAATAATGGAAAGCCTTTCCACCAGGAAATTAAATGCTGCCTCGTGCATTATTTGTGGGTCTGAGATATTTACGTTTCTACCGTCGCCATGTGTTTTCAATACGTGTACGTCAGCAGACACTTTGCTCCTCGTATCCTGTTGTGCTGAAGATTTCAAAGCACTGTATGAAGAACAATTTCCTGAGAGGTTAGCTTCTGGGAGCCACAGTCAGTTTTGCTGATAAGAGAGCATACGCTTCATCCCGAAAGGTGTAGGGGAATGTGGAAAGAAACCTTACCCATGTGCAGGGCGGGGTGAGGGCAGGCGGGGAGAGTGAGGCATGATTGTACAGGAAGAGGAGAATGCCTCCTTTGACCCTGTGAGGTACAGTTTATAAACATAATATAATAGTAATGCTATTTATAATGGCATTTAAAAATGACAAATCAGTATCACCTCCCTTGAATAAATAAATGAGTCCAAGAACAGACCGACAAGTAAGCATTGTGCATTGGTATTGTGCATGGTGAAGGAAACTGGGATGCAGAGATAAAGAATCAACAATAACAACAACACAACTTAGCTCCCAACACTAAAAAGCTTCAGGCTTATTATCTCACAGGCCTGTCAGTCAGAAAGTCAGGCACAGATAAACCAGGTCCGCTGTGCAGGGCCTCACTGAGCAGCGACCCCCATCCAGGGCTGGGGGCCCTCGCTGCATCTCACACTAGAGGGGAGGCAGAGATATAAGGGGGCACATGATAGGGCAAGAACCTTGGGGGTCATCTTAGAATTCTGCCTACCCCGCCACCTTAGAATTCAGAGAGAGATGGGTAAGTGCTGGGAATTGAAATGGTAAATGCTGGGCGCTGTCCACTCCTGATGCCCTGAGGCTCAGAGGAGGGGTTCTTGGCTCAGCCTGAGGGTGTGAGAAATCTTGGCTAATATAAGGCCACTTGAGTCATGAAAGCTATGCATGACTAAGATGGACAGAAATGGTTGAGGGGGGCATGGATGAGCTCAGAAAAGAATATAGAGAGAAGAGATTGGGGAGAGAGTGAGAGAGAGAGAGAGAGAGTGCGAGCGCGCACAACCAGTAAGCCAAGGCAAGTAGCCTAGGGAAACCCTGTTTCAAAGGGTCAAGCAGAGAAAGAGATTAAGAAGAATAATCCAAGAACCATGAAAAGAATAAAAACTAACACACAGGCCGAGTAGGTAAAAGTGGTAAGGAGGGAGAAATTACACTGGTTTCCTATGGCCACTGTAACAAAGCCCCACAAACGAGGGGACTGGAAGCAACAGAAACTTGTTATCTGACAGTCTGGAGACCAGGAATCTGAAGTCAAGGTGTTGGCGCGGCACGCTCTCTCAAGAATCTTTCCTTGCCTCATCTTAGCATCTGGTGGGTTGCCTGTAATCCTTGGTTTTCATTGGCTTGTAGGTGCGTCCTGCCATTTTCTGCCTCTGTCTTCCTGAGGTTTCTCCCTATGTGTCTGTGCCCAGATTTCCCTCTTCAAATAAAGACACCATCTCTGCCTGGTGTGGCTCAGTGGATTGAGCACCAGCCTGCAAAGCGAAAGGTCACTGGTTCGATTCCCAGTCAGGGCACATGCCTGGGTTGTGGACCAGGTCCCCAGGAGGGGGTGTGTGAGAGGCAGCTGACCGCTGTTTCTCTTGCACATCGACGTTTCTCTCTCTCTCTTTCTCTCTTCTCTCTTTCTCCCTCCCTTCCCCTCTCTCTAAAAATAAATAAATAGAATCTTAAAAAAAAATCAGTCATTGGATCAGAGCCCACCGTAATCCAGTCTGACCTCATCTTGGCTTGGTGACAACTGCAAAGACCTTATTTCTAAACAGTCACATTCACAGGTTCTTGGATGAGAACTTGAACTTATATGTGAGGGGGGCACGATTCAACCAATGATGATAACAGTGAGTAAGAAGAATAGAGAGTACAAGAAAGATAAAAATTGAAAGGTGACCTCTAGTTTTCCCAGGTTAACTCAGGTGAGCTCTCCCTAAGGAATGGGACCAGAAGCCAAACTGTAGTGGCTGGTGGGGCTTGGGCCGTGCAGATGTGGAAGGCAAGGGGAGTCAGTGGAAAACTTAGGGGAATCCACATCTAGGATCAAGGTGGGGCGCTGGTAATTTTTAGATTAAAAGGATGCAGAAAAAAAGATGGGTATAGAAATCACTGCACCTTGGGGAATGTCTGGTAATTGCAAAAACTCACTACTCATGGCCTCAATATTCTTTCTGAACTAGGATCTGAGGATGGGAGAGGCCGCTGGTGGCCATGGTCCAGGGGGGCTGAAAGGGAATACAAAGCAGAGAATTGTTTGTGGCCATGCAGGAGCCTTGAGAAGGGTATCAGTGGAGGCCGGTCATTCTCACCACTTCCTTGTTCACCTCCACCCCCCCCCCCCCATCCTTCTCTCTTGCACCACGATCTCTGTAGAAAGACAGGGGAAAAATGAGTCACAACATTTTAACTTAATAGCATTACTACTTCTAACCGTCTCATACAGCTCCCCAAATGTACGTACACAAATCATCAATTTGTGTGTGTTGAACATGCGCTAACTTCCCCTAGAGGTAAAATATCACAGAACTGCTTTACTTTATTCCAAAAAGAAATCACAGATGTGATATTGGAGACACATAAATGCAACAATTTGTTATTTGCCTGACCTTTTTTTTTTTTTTTTGGTATCTCTAAAGGCAAAATGGAAATTCAAACGTACATAGTCAATGTAGCCTGTGTATTTAAGGAAACAGGAAAATACTTTTAAATATTTATACTGTCTAAGAGAATAGCATACTTTCATGTAAACACCTTTTGTGTGGAAAGGGAGATGGGAGCATAGGGCAATATTTTCTTCTCCTATTGCATTTTGCATTCCATTTGTTTTAGGCGTAATTGATTAATATCACATACAACAAATCTCTTTAACTGGAGCAGAGGCCACCATGAAAAAAATTACTCCTAATGATTCTCTCAGGATGTTTTCTTATTGTTAAGGCTCATAAAATATCAAAATGTTAGGAAGAAGTGCCTGGGAAAGTATTAGAAGCAAGGCAGACAGTTCTAGAGCCATGAGAAAGAAATGAATATTCAGAAACTATAATTTTTTTATACTCTTGCATGTTTAGAAACAGTGCCCACTATCAAGCCTCAATTCAGGTTTACATTTTAAAGTACATCCTCACCTATAGATAAAAACATTTTAGTTAAAGAGAGGACAAGAGCCCCACCTGAAATTCAAATATATAAAAACTCAAAGTGGAAACAAACTTGTTAAAAGAAATCCTGGGAATCTACTGCAGCACATTTTTCTCAGTGGGTGTGGGTTGGGAGCATCCCATTCAGAGACCAAGTAACCCATAGGGAGGAGTGAGAACATCTCTTCTTTGTTGCCATTGGTATGGGAGGTGCACTTGGCTGGACTTTCCCATGAGCTTGCTGTGAAACTCAGTTAGACATTTCAGGTGGGCATTTGGATGATAGGAAGCAGAGAAGAGAGGTGCAAACGATGACAGGGTCCCTGGGCCATTTGAATGCCACCTGGACTCCTAAGTGTGACATTGTGGTTATACTTTTCTGATGATGTAAAGATCGAGTAGGGACCCATTAGGAATCTCTCAGAGGATTGGTTTCACAGCCTCTCCTCATGCCCTGGCTGAGTTCCTCATAAATTTCAAGTTATCACATTGTCCCTGGTTATTTCAAAATAGATGAGCAAATGCACAACTCAGATTTATAAAGGGAGGAAAAACCTGTGGCCTGGAAGATTCTAAAGTTTCCTGGATTTCTGTTCTATAACATGATAGGGTCCTAGCAGAGGGGAGTAAAACCCTATTCAAATTTTAAATCAAAGTGCAATTTATTATCGTTGGGTGATGTAAAAGTTTGATTTAGGGGAAACGTGCCTTTGTGTCTTTGTATAAACAAAACATATTTCAGAAACATGTTTTAAAAATATGTGTCCTAAAGAGTTGGTATCTTCTTGATAGCAGCACAAGCTTTTACCAAGAGCATCATTTCAGCTTGAAGCAATATGCCTGCTGTTGGCCTACCAGGAACAGGGAAGATCCATCAAATCATGGAATAGGAGGGGTTTAAGTGCAAGTGAATTCTTTTAAGCTTGTTGTGGTGGCTCCGACCTGGCCGTGAATTTGCATCCCGGCAGCATTAGATGGCCTGGAGTTCTTAATTACCAAACAAATGGAAAGTTGCTGCCTGGTGCTGACAGCTCCTTTGTGGATCATTCTTCCCAGAACATGAATGATTAATGGAATTTTCCCAACACAGTCAAAGTTGTTTACTGATGGAATTGAAGCTGAAATTGGCAAGGTCCTAGTAGGAAGACTTTTGCTCTAATGTCAGGGACCTGCCAAGCTCTCCAGATGAAAAATAGGAACAATTAGTGATGGCTAGGAGTTGGTCTGGATAGTCTTAGGGTTCGGCCTCAAGTGAAAGTCATCTTGAGTTGGCTGTTGTATGGGGGGGAGGTACTGATACTTTGTCGCTCTTTGTGGATTATAAATGCCAATGACAGAGTCTATGTTTTGATGAAAGCACTATGCCCAAGTAAGTAGTAGGTGGCATCTTTCCAAAGTCTGAGCCAGAGAGAATGATTAGGCCTAGATCTGTTCATTTCAGCTCTATCAGCCCAGAAGTCCCAACACATTTCTGCTTAAGCTCAAGGCAGGTGGGCAGGGCATCAGGAGAGGTGTCCTCCTAGAAGGGGATGATGGTTAATGCCTGCCTTTACAGAGAGTTGTGGCTCTGGAGACAGAATCTTTGTACTGATTTAGAAAGGGGGGAAAAAGCAGTTAAGTCTAAAAACATAACTAGTCAAGGTTCATTTGTACGCAGTTAACACCATCCAAGTGCCAGGTAAGATTCGTGCTTGGTATGTGTTACTGATTTTGGACTTGATGTGAATAACAGGATATCAACACATTTCATTAGTTTAAATTGGCAAAAAATCCTGCCAAGTATACTGGATACCATTCTGTGTTGTTTTCCTGTTGCCTTCTGAAATCAGCACCAAATGAATAAGACAAAGGGTACATTTTGATCTTTCTAAGAGCTCTTGGTGGCAGTTCTCTCTGCTTTGCAGAGCTTTCTACATCTGAGTGAGCTGGTATATTTCCACAGTTTCACCTATTCCAATGAAAGCGCTGGACACTGCAAGCAGGCAGATGCCAGGGTGATTAACTAGAAAGCCATATAGATTAACCTCCTCCATTAGCACAGTGTTCCAGTTTGGAGAGGGATGTGTGAGCTCTCTCAGTACATTTCCAACACCATCAAAGACATGTAAGCATCCCCCCGGGAGGGCAGAAGGAACAGCAGATCACCAAGGGTCTCTCCTCACCAGGGAAGGAGGAATTATTCCACAAAAACCATACTCTTCCTCTGCATTGTCCTACTAGTAGTTCGTAACAACAAATGACTTGGGCAAACCAGGGTGTGAAACACAAACTATTTCAGAGAGAGAAAGAGTTTACATGGTTTCCTAACTCAAAGTTCACAACCTTTAAAACCCGGCTCCTGACTGGTGTGAGCTGAATATGCACAACGAATCAGGCAGGACCTGGGAGAACAAGAGTGTGGCTTCTTCCCTCTGTAGATTTGCAGACTCTGGTGAGCAGTACTTTTTGGAGATGAAGGTAAGAACCAGAGAATACCTAACATAGCACAGGCGAATGATGATCCAGTGATTCATAAAGGGAGGTCCTCAGATAACACAGTTACACTCCCTTTGAGGTGCCCACTATATCAAACATAGCAGATGTCTGAAGGCCTTGATATAGCACATGAAAGCCTGGGGAACAAGAGAAGTGAGCACAGTTTAGAAGTTGTGTGGCTTGGGAAAGTTCATTGAACTCGCTGAGCTTCTATTTCTTCGTTAGTTAAATGCAATCATAATCCTTCTTGATACACACTCATGGTAGTAATTAAATAAGGCCATGCATGTAACTGCAAAGCATAGTGCCTGGACCCCAGTAAGTAGTTGACAAATTGGCAATGTTATTGCCATTCTGATCATTATCGTTGTCATGAAATAAAACTTGGGTTCTTCAATAACTCTTCCATATGAATGGCCTAGGGTTTGTGTGTGTGCGTGCCTAGAAATAACCAAGTGGACTTAATGCTACACTTAAAGGTGGGTGTTGTGTGTGTGTGAAATCTGAGACCAGAGTTCAGACTCTCCATGGTTCGGTTAACTTCATGATAGAGAGTTGAGACCTCCAGAATAAAAAGCCAGCGGATTATTGCACTCAGTGATTCCATAAAACTTATGAGTCAGAAAGAAGAGGGAATGAGCCGTTCTTTGAAAGTGGACACCCTGAGATAATTGCTTACAATTAACTCCTCTGTTTTACTTTTTTCTTCATGCCACAACCAAGTTGTGTTTTTTTTTCAGTTATTCTGCAATTGTGTGTCTCATATCTCATTTGCTTGTTTGTTGGTTTATGAGAAAATGCAGACAACTGTAATTGAACAACAATTAAAAAAAATTAAAAATTTAAAAAAAAACCTCCCCAAAAAGAAAATTTGGAAAAGTCATAGAATATTTACAATGAAAAAACCAAGTCTATGCATTCAGCATAAGCATTTAGAAACTATCCATCTAGCAGGGTGAAGCTAGTCTAAAAGGAAATGCTACCTTCTTCCTCAGGTCTAGAAGGAGGGAGGTGGCAGAAGAAATTATGTTGGTAGATACTATTAGGTAAAGAGAAGTAATTAAGGAGTTTTTCTCTATCAAAGTTTGACAAAGTTCCTTTGGAATAGAAACTGTTCTTACAAGCTCTGTTAACTTGGGCAGGTTTTCTGACCTCTCTGTGACTCAGCCTTCCTCATGTCTACATTAGGGATAATAATAGAGCCAGAAGTGAGGGAAAGGAGGAACACAAGGAAGGATCACACTCAGCATTACAATCTTCGAGGTTTTTGGTGGCTCATCACAATACCTTGCCAATCTAAGATGTTTTGTCATGCGACCCTGTGCCCAGGTCTCTGTCAAGATATTTTAAAAATTTAAAAAGTACTTTCATGGATTGTATCCTAAAAATAACCCAACAACACTTTTAAATAGCAACCACCGTGAGCCTGCTCACCTCATTGTTTTTTGTTTTCTCATTTTTTATTTTTTTAAATGAAAAATGGAGGGACAAGGCAGGTAATTGGTTACAGGAAGCCCTATCAAAACCAAGACTTTCCACCAGGGCAGGAAAGCCTTCCAAAGGGGAGTTGCCTTCTGGGTAGAATAATCCAGAACCACATCAGTGGTTTCATCTCACACTAATATTTGACCTGATGTTCATTCTGAAGTCCCAGTGGTAAGAGTAAAGTGCAGTCTCATGGCAGCTGTCAAAATTCTGATCCTACTCTCCACTAACCACTTTGGCCCCCGCCTGGAGATGGACGACACCGTATCAGCCAGCCACACGCTGTGACTGTGTTGTTAACACTTGCTCTTGGGACACTGGCAAGTGAGCCTGAGTGGTTGGCAACTTCCCTGAAGTGCTTAGTGTAGAGACCTACTAATGCACCTACAGAGGACATAATGTACACACTCCACAGCAGTGTAGAAATGTGTTTCTTTCCAAATCACTGCAGGCTAGCACTTTGGAGGCTTGCTCTCGGGAGTGCATCCCTAGCTTGACTCTGTTTTTGAAATGTAGGGGCTGAGCCTTCATTCAGGCGGGTGCTGTGCTTTCGAACAACTCAGTGTACTTAAGTTCCTCACGTGTGATGAGGAGATATTCCAGCAGGAGATTTCACTGCGCTCAGTGGAAAGCTGTCAAACACTTACTGCTGAACTAAGCAAGGGAGGAAGATGACGACAAGGTTTTGGATTACTGGGTTCATTACTCAAGGCTTGAAACAAAAAGTGATGGTGCCTTTTTTTTCTTGAGCTCTGTATTAGTGTGGACTTTAGCTATCTGTGCCTGCCCAATCAAAATGTGTACTATAGTGAAAACAAGTTTCAGTGACTACTTAGGGGGCCTGAACTCACGGTGTCACTCTGCCACTAACTATTTCATGGTGGGTCAGTCTTTTTCACCTGCATTACCCAGTCTTAACCTATGAAACGGAAGTGTTGGGATAGATTGTTTTGAAGGTCTCTACATTTTTTAACTACATTTATGAATTGTAAAACTAATTAGGTATAATAGACCTAATTCTTCTTAAAATTTCCTGCTGTAACAACTCGGGGTGGGGGCAGGATGAAGAAGGAAGGCAGGAAGGAAGGAAAGGAGAAAAGAAACAAAGAAAAAAAATCTTGGCAGCATCCCTGGCATTGCTTCAGGGGAGGATGAAAGGATGCATACATGTGTCTGGATGCTTGTAGAACGGGGTTGGAAGAATGGGCTTGGAAAGCGGAATGCTTAGGGCTACGTTCTACCTCAGCTACTTGCAAACTGAGTGAGTTTCCTCAAAGTGTTCATTTTTGTATGTGTTTCAATTTCATCACCTACAAAATGGTGATAGTAGTAGGAGCGACCTGAGAGGGGTTATGTCATCTGTGTCTGGTCAAGAACAAAGAATCCACTCTATGATTTCAGGATATATTTATAGGTGAAAAAAAATCAATTTATACCATTAAGGCAAGACATGACAAAAGATATATGCATGTACTTATTTTTCCAAAGAGAAACGTTCACAGGTTACTCAGAAATGAATTGGGGAGGTTCTCCATAGGGAGTTGTGGGCGAGGCCATAAGGATGAGGAGGACACTTGACTGACAGCATCATTTCTATGGGTTTGACTTCTGAACGATGTCAAAATTTTCCATATTAAAGAATGACATTGTCAAAAAATATATACCCCCTAAAATTGAATGAAACAAAAATAAATAAACCTAACTTTTTAATGAAGTTGATGATGACAGAGAGAGATGATTATATCAAGTAACTTTTGGACAACACTCTGACTATACATTTTTAGTGGACTGAGATCAGAAGCAATGGCAAATATAAAATTATATAGAGGGGTTATAGTTGGTAGTGATATGTATTGTTATTTTGAATTGTTTTTTCTGCATGTAGGATCAGGAGCCGAGGATTTCATTGTAAGGAAAATATTAATATTTTTTCATTAAGTTAAAGTCTTTAATGTTAAATCTGTATTGGAAACATTATTATGAACTCAGGTGACATTTGACTATGTTTTTATTTTATCTATCTCTCTATGTCTCTGTCCCTCCATCCCTCCCTCCCTCTATCCATCTATCCTTAACCTAGAAACAGTGATACTCCAGCAACAGTAAGCATACCTAACCACATAGATTTTGGTTCCTAAGCACCTCTGATGCTTTTAAATAAAGAGGTGAGGGAGAGTCTTCTTAGAGAAATAGCTGATATCAGAGTTCATTTGGAGAGAGAAAAGGTAAGCCTGTGGCATGTGGCTGTGACAGAAAATAAAGACATATGTCAAAAGCTCACAGGATCCAGATGTAAGGAAATCATGCTGCTCAAAGTTGGTACTTCAAAAAGAAAAATGATCATAATTAATTATAATGCCTTAAAAACACAGTGACATTGGAAAGGGATAAAACCATATAAAGCAGACAAAATATACACCTCTTCTTTGGAGAACAAGGCTAGCTAATAACTCTAAAAGGAATAGTATAATTAGAAGATCACCAATTTGTGTCCTTCAATGTTTACATCCCCCCAGTTACTGATATAACCAAGGATTATCAGTGGAGGGTAAAACTGTGACATGGGAGGTTGTTGGGGGACAGTTTATTTGCACGGTGCTGAAGTATCACTGCTAAAGGCAGAATGATGGCCTACTGAAAGATATCCATATCCTAGTCCCCCAGACCTGTGCATATGTTAGGTTATGTGGCAAAAGGCAGTGAAAGTTGCAGGTAGAATTAAAGTTGCTAATCATCTGACCTTAAAATATGGGGATTGTCTCATTTCTAGTTTAAAAGAAATGCAGGGGATAGGAGGAAAAGGATAACACCCCAAGAAACCAATAAGACACACCTAAAATGAGGCTTACTCTACAATAGATTGGCCTAGAGTCTTTCAAAAGTCAATATTATTTTAAATGAAAGGTAGGATTGAATTCCTCTGGCTTAAAAGAGACTAAAATGAAAAAGGTGAAATGCAAGAACCTAGCAATCAACAAAAGTAAAATATTAATACACACTCAGTAGCAACTAAAACCCAAGGACAACGCGGTAAGATGCTAATGATGCACCGAAAACAAAGCTTACTTCCTGGAAAACGGGGGAATTTCAACCATTTGCTTACACACCAAACTGGTAGGAGCTTTGCAGCATTGCTCAGCTTGCGGGAGCAGCCAGACTTCCTGGCTCCGTACTAGATGAAGGTCCAAAGTAAACTCTCTTAGTGTGCTACTTTTAGTTTTATCGATATCACGTTAGTACTTTTTCATAACTCACTTAATAGCCACCAACATCCAATGGAAATCCATGTCATTTGCACACACCCAGGGCAGAATGGATTCCATACTTTCAGGTAAGTGCTAGGACCTCACAGAGGACTGTTACCGTCCACAGCTGGATCAAAGCCATCACTTGGAGAAGTACTTCTTTAGAGCCCAAAAGTTGTAATAAAATATGTTATCCTGTACATCAATTTAATCCACACAAAGTCAACTTTTAAAGTACTAAAGTATAGTTGTATGGATTTGTGTGATGCATACATACCATTTAATGGTTCTCGCTTTCTCTTTTCCGAAAGATTATTTTGGTTGATGATGCCTCATTGTTGCTAATTTTCTCTTGTACTCTTTCCCATGAATCCTAACTCTAAAAAGAATGAACATCATCAGTTCAGAGCTAACATAGAAATGATCAAAATTAGGGACTTCATTTGCCTAGAAACAGAGGCCCATGTTTATTTTAACTCGATTCCAGACAGGGGCAACTGCACATGACTAGTATCACCTTCTCTGACCCACTTTAATATGAACTTTAGGGCTGTAATGATCTTAATGAGCTCCGTAAAGGCATTGCCTCTGTGGATACACCAGGTTTCCAAGATGAAGTTCTGTTTTGAAAAACGTCAAAGAACAACCTCCCACCAACGACTACCATATCCTTTCCCCTTTAAAGTACAACATCGCTGCACTTGAGTGAGTCTAAGAGGCGCGACACCTGTGAAAGTAATGGGATTACTCTGGCACCACAGTTCACTGACTAGCCTCATTCTGGAAAATTCATCTTCCTTAGTGTTGTTCCAGTAAGGTGAGGCGGCCCTAACCTGTGAGGAGTGAGTTCTGATGCTCTGCAAGGGAGGGGCTTGGCATAGCCCCGGAAAGGAGGCATGAGCAAGCTTGGAAAAGCAACCGAGTAAAACAATCTAAGACTTGCCACTAGACTCAGAAGAGTCAGCTATTTTCAGTTCTGTGATGGTGTGAGAGGCTTTGTTCAGTGTGTGGTATGGTGGGGAATGCAGACATTCACACCTGCCCGCCTCTGCATCTGGCTAAGAGGGAATTCTTTCCTTAGAGCTGTTTTATTTAGCACCCATTCATTTCACTGTGCAGCAATCACTGTACCAAATCAAAAAATGCATCATAGACTCCATGCTTGGGTTCATTGACCAGTAGGAAAGAAAATGTAAGCAATGCTCAAACATTGTATTTGAGTGCAGTGTTGTGTCAGAGTTTGTACAGGCTAAGGGACCGGGGAGAAGAAAGGGGAAAGACACATGTAACCTCCTAGGGCAGGGAGGGGTGTGAGGTAAACCCTTCTGTGAAGACGGGATGCCTTTGTGAGGTTGTGAAGGATCGGTATCCACCCAGACCGAGAGACCAGGCTGAGCAGCTGGGATGTGTCTAGAACCCATAAGGGGTTCGGGATAGCACGGGGGAGTGGGTGGTGGGAGCTGATGCTCAAGCTCATGGAGAATGCTGTGAGCCACGCGCAGCAGTCAGGGCCAGGCTGGAACAGGCAGATGGCATTTTAGGCACATCCTGGGGCAGCAGTGTGGTGGCAAATGGGACGGGGACAGGAGCTGGAGGACAGGGATGCCGGTTAGGTGGCTGTGATGGTAATTCCAGGACAGACCTCATGAAGGACTGACCTAAGAGCAGGGCTTGTGCTGAAGACTTGGGGGAATGAGTACAAAAAGAAGTGAAAAAGTTAAACCAACACACTCAAAAGTCTTTTGTCCTGGACTGGCTGGAGGTGCAGGGATTGGGCCGTGCACACAAGCTGTGCTGGTGTTTAACGGCCACAGCGAATCCCAAACTAACACGCCTAGCTCAGGGCCGATGAATAATTGCAAATAAAAGTCGTGGCTCTGTGACGTGGATATACGTTCAGTTCCCACTGTCAAGAGATAGGCTGATGGCACTTATCCAGGAAAGGATGATAAATATCGGAAGGGCCTGATTCTATCATCAGAACACCACAGACCAAGTACGCGCGGCAGAAAGGGGAGGACCAATTGGGGATTACGAAGAGGCCCACTGATCAGAACCTTATTTACAGAAAATATACACACACATTCATACATATCTGAGTAAGGATGTCTATGTCGTCATTGGTAAAATAGTGAAAAATTGAAAGCAAGCTAAATCTTCATTGAGAGAGGACTGTTTAAATAAAGCATGAGGTATCTGTACGGAGAAACCCCATGCAGGTGTTCATATCTGTTGTAAATTTCCAGGACCCAAAATGGAAAAATATCTGAGATACAGTTTTCAGAGAAAGGGCAAATTCCTGATTAGACTGTATGCCATAGGGTGCCTTTGGAAATGCGTAGGAAAACCTTCACTGGGTGCATCCCGCTGGGAAGGGGTTGGGATTTGTGCGCTTGGGGTGAAAGGGCACTGTCACTAAACCAGCATGTCCAACAGAATCATCCACAATGATGAGCACACGACATGCGGTCGGGCAACCAAGGCACTGAATTTTAATTTTTATTAATTTAAAGGTAAACATGTGTCTCTTTCGTAATCATAAACAACCACAGCAATGATAAAAAGTAAGTGAGTGTGGCCGGAAGACCCCCTGCATAAATCTCTGAGTTCAAATTCCTTTTGCTGTCCTCACAGAAAACAGGTTGTATTGCTGGGAAACTGCATAAGCAGATTAAGGTGTTGAGAGTGTACACACACACACACACACACACACACACACACACACACACACACACGAGTCAGAGGGGACTTATAGAAACGCCCATAGGGAGAAAGGAAAGGAAAAAAAAACCCAAAAGTGCTGGAGTGTGATAGCCTCCTAACTGCTACCAGGTGCCACATTTCTCTTCTGATGGCACAGCATCCAGCCCTGCACTTCTACCTGACTTGCTGACTAGTTCAACTGAGGGATGCAGCCAGCCTTAGAGGGATCTGATGTTAGAATATGAGGGTGTAGTTCCTCTGGTGACAGACCAGTCCACCTTGTCATCTAGATCTTAGGACCCTGAATGCCTCCGTTGCGAATCCCAGGGAGAAGTTGCATCTCACAGTTACACAAGCGAGGCTCTGAAACTCCATTACCCTTGTGCACATTGCATGTGTTTCAATAACCTAAATGTTCCTCTGCAACTTTCAATCTCTTCCATGGTGGCAAGGTATGTAGTTTCTAAAAGGTAGCAGTGCGCCTGCGTTCTTAGGGATCAGTGAGCTGGTCAGAAAGGAGGGGAGTGATTCCCCTAGAAGAGCAATTTTCAAACTTTTATTTAATTATTGGCACACATAAACTAATTACTAAAACTACATAGTACACCCAAAATATATTTTTTTGCCCCTGTGACCAAAAATAGGTATACTTTTGATTTATCCACACTGGGTGGTTATTATTGTGCTGGCTGTTGTCATTTTTTAATTTGACAATCTAAGGACAAAGAAGGCAGTGTCCCTGAATGAGTGGTCAGGTGTTGGGTGTGTTAAAGATTCCCGGAGTGCACAAGTCCGCTGCAGCCTGCCAGCGGAAAATCGCTGCCCTAGAAGGTACTCGCTGTAGACAGTGCCACAGCCCAGCCTGTGCTCAGTGGGTGCCCATGAAGCCCAGAGTCAGAAAAGTGGACCTTACGAGGTTTAGAGATGCTTCTTCGAGCCTTTGGATGTTCCACCACTTGCTAGAGAAATTGCAAAAATAAGGACACATATTTTAGCTAATTATGGGGAGGCGTGCCTCAACATTGAAAGGCAACACAATTTCAAAGTTTAGTACTTGGAATGAGAAAAGCAGTTCGCATGTTCATCTACCAAGGGCTGGAGAGTGTGGAGTCAGCTTCAGTGTCCTAGAGGCAGCCGTGCCCTGTTCCGTGTACGTACAGAGATGCAGCCCTTTTTCTGTCGCCTACCCGCTCTGTGCCAACGAGTTTGTATTTCAAACCAAAGTGAGTCAACAGAAAGCAAGTAGCCTTTTAAAGAACTGGTTAGATCCCACATATTAAGAAACAAATATTCTCACCTAAATCAGCCTACCTGTAATAAGAAAATGTAGATTTGTTTGACATACTGTGCTGCGATATTTGAAATTGCTAATAAGCCTCTCAAGCTGCTTTCTACATGAAAAGAAATTAAATCTGCCTATTGTAAAGAAATCATACCAACATATGAGGTATTAAAATACACGATGTTTTTCTTTAAGTACTTTCTTAAGGCAGGCCTTTAGGAATATTTGAGAAATGACGTGAAGCTTGCTGCTTTTTTTTAGCCTTAGCAAAGTCATTTGTATTTGCAAATGCCATTCTGAGTGGCCTCTGGAGTGGAAACGGCATCTTTGCGGTGTGTTTAAACACCAGCCTGCCTCTATGGTTGGGGACGCGGCACAACACTGAGAGCTTCTGCTCTAACAGAGTAATTGCTGGGGAAAAGAAACCTTTCCTAACATGAGGCCTCAGAGAACATACAATTAAAAAATACATTCAAGGAAAGTCACCATTTGTATAACTGATCAATTTAGCACATTTGAAATATGTCACATTACCAAGGAAAGTCCTTATAAACTTGGAATTGTACATGTGTTGTTTTTTGTTTAATACCTTGTTTAATCCGTCATTGAAATGATGCATCAATTTGAATCTCTTTTAACTTGCATGACATCATGCCCAGTGGGAGAGAGCTGAAATTAATCAAGGTAATTCTGTTGTATGACCTACGTTGGCATTTTCACTGATGGAGCCAGGAAATGGCCTAGCTAATAGTCCATTTTGGAGTATTCTAAGATCTTAGCAATTCCATATTTAAGGAGGTTAATAGGATACTAATTGGGGCCTAGGTGAAAAGTTCACAAGGAAAATGAACTCACCTGGAGATGAGGACTTCACACAGTCCGGTGACCTCTCCTTTTCAACTACACCCCTGAAAGCCTTCACCTTGGAGGCGAAGACACCACACTCCTCAGGCGACTTGCGAAGGCAGCACGCTGTCTCCTGGCCCCTGGGTAACAATGGTGGCCAAATGCCAGGGTCACAGGCCACTGGCAAGATCAGCATTCTGCCTTTTATGAAACGGAAGTAAGAAAATAAAACACCAAAGGGGGAAATTCATATCAAAAATAAGGCCACTTCCAGAGCTGTTATGAACTTTTAGGAAAAACACATGTTTTGTTAAGAAGTTCCTTTTTTTTTTTTTTAAATCAACTTCTAGTCATCACTTCTGCAGAAGTAGAATTAAACCATTTTTTTAAAACCAAACATGAAATCCTAGATGTGGGTCATTATTATTGACTAGCTGCTGTCTCTATTCATCAAGACCAATATTGAAGAGATGATACTATTCTTTCTCAATTTTCTCCCCTGTAAATATCTGCAATAACTCCTAGGTGACTTGGGGAATTTGTCAATATAAGAAGCAGTGCTCGGAAATATTTCGGGTGCTCCCGACTGTCTCATGGCCCCTCTGAAAATGTTAGGCTCTCCTAACCCCATCTTGGCATTATCATTTCTCACCTGGCTCTCATTATAGAGCATCCAGAGATAACACATTGTGCTTCCCTCGATATTTCCCTAGCTTTTTATGTACAGAAAGAGTTAATCATTGTTCTGCTGTAAAGGCTTATGGCATGTCTTTGTGTCTCCCTCTCAATGTGCAATCTATCTTCCAACTTTCCAGAAGTGGCTGAGATTTTTAAAAACAGCTGTAATCTGCGGTCATTGATGGTGGAGTCGATTGTTTGCCAAACTATTACCATAACTGTCAACCGAAATCAGAAAAATAATCTCATTGTGCTGGACAGATGCGTTTCCTGCATTATTGATATAGTCGCTCCAGAGTAATAGAGAAATATAAAGCATTGTTCTATTTACACAAGGAGATTGGCCAAGTCCTTGAAAGTGAGCAAGAGGGACAGGCACTTACAGGAAGTGAGATATAGTCAACTCGGTAAAAGTTATGTGTCAGGGCCACGTGACCTCTGGAGTCAGCAGTAGAATCTCAGAGCTCTCCCTCCCCACCCCCAACCTGGCTTTCAGGCCACTTTTGTGATTTGTTCTCAGACTGAAAGCACTCTCAGACCTGATGGAATTTGCTATGCATTCTTTCTCTCTCACCCCCTTTCCCCAAGTATGTAAACTGTTCTACTGTGCTCTACACACACACACCTCTGGGAAGTTAGGGAATGGCTCCAGACTATTACATTACAGAATAATTGAGTTTGTTTAATTCAAGCAGATGATTTCAACATTCCATGGGAACAAGGAGTTAAATACACCTTATGCCTCCTGGCTTTGCAAGAAGGGTCAGCAACTGCTCCACCATAATTTGAGCTATGAATAATGCTGAGCGATTGTATTTGTTGAGCACACAAACCCTGAAGTACGAGGCACTTCACATTTATTAACTCTAATCCACAGAACATGCTGGCCAAGGTAGGGATATCTTTTAAAATCTCCATTGTACTGCTGAAAAAAATCGATGTTCAAAGAGGTTTTGCAGATGGCCTGAGGAGGTCACACAGCTCCTAAATAATTGATCTGGACTTTGAAGCCAAGCCTAACTGCAGAGCACAGTTCCCCTGGACCACGATCCCTTCCCTTTTATTGAGATAAAGGCAAAAATGTATTACACATTGGAATATTTGCTTCTGTCCGATGCACCTTCCCCAAATATTTATAACAGCACCAGAAAAGCTATTTTTCCTTACAGAAACAAAGGACTGTTGTTGCTACCCTATCCACGTACCAGAGGGCATTTAAAGGGATGGGCGGAGACCTCAGCCCCAATTCTGAACGAACCCATCACACGTACTCCAACTCTGCCCTTAGGAAGATAAGAACCAAATGCTTTTGGACAAAAGTTTGTGAATTCTGACAGCTCCATCCTGAGTACAAGGTGGGCAGCCAGGAAGCCTGAATTCTGCCCTGAGTGAGCCTCCATGGCTTAGGTTTCTCTCTTTTTATGAAAATGCATAATCCTGACATACTTCTCACTTACAAAGTCCTTCTTACAGCATAGGAGTTCATTGTTTAGCCAACCCAGAAATACATTGTGAGCAGAAATTCCTGTGAACATGTTGTATAGTGTCCTTAATGGAAACTTAAAAGTGATATTAAAGCTAAAGCCATGTGACAAATGAATTCACTGTCCTCCAAAATTCTGTTATCACTGCTGTTTTTTTCTTTCGTTAATTATTATTTCCAGAGAAATGGGTCAGCGCTTTGAGATTCTGAGACAAAAGTGGGCATGAGTAATGAAGCAGGTTGGAAAGTCCCATTTGTTACAGGGCTATTCTCACACTATTTATTTTAGTTCCTCCCGGGGTGTGATGGCTTTACTCCAGCCATAATCTGGCTTTACTTGCACCCTCGTCTTGTCATGAGGAGACTCCAGGGTAGAGGACACACTGGCTGGCTTTCCTGCATGCAGTCTCAAGACTGTGGACAGAGCCCTGGCTGAGTAGCTCAGTTAGCTGGAGCGTCATCTCCTTACACAAAGGTTGCAGTTCAATCCCTGGTTTCAGGCACGTGCAGAAGTCACCCAATGAATGCATGAATAGGTGAAACAATAAATCAACATCTCTTTCACACACACACACAAATCAATCAAAAGCAATTTTTTAAAAGTTTAGCATCAGAAGTAACTGAGTGAATTAGCCATCGTGATGGGGGGGGCCACAGGCACCGTTTTGGAACCAACTACCTGCAGAGTATAGGCCATAGGTCTTTCTGGGGCGACAACAGACAAGTTCTGCCTGATCTGGCTGCTTTCCTTGCTCATCTGCTGTCTTTCCGACTGAGAATTGCTCATCCTGTGGTAAGAAAAGGAAAGCAAACTCCACAAATTTGAGAGGCAAAGAATGGTGACAGAGGAGCCAAAAGTGGAAGTAAGGGAAGGAAATGAAATAGAGCAAAATAGAATTTTGCATTTAAAACAAATTCAAACGAGGACATCCCTCCCCTCAACATATCACATATACGTATATATTTCTCATTTTCACAAGTATCTTGCCTTCTTTCCCAAAGCATTTTCTTATAACAACAAGAAGGATGAATTACAAGAATGATAAATTATTTAATATAGCCCATTTCTGAAAGCTCATATAGCCCATTTTTTCCCACTAAAATACAAAGGCAGAATAAAAATTATACAACTAGACAAGCAGATCGTGGTCTGCTGGGTTTCCATGCCCCACCCATTCTATCAATTTTGTAGTGAGAATTTAACTGTTATGTCAAAATCTACAAATATTTTTTCTGTTTCCTTTTAAATGTGTTTTTGTTTGTTTCACATGTTTTGAAGGTAAATATGCATTTAGGATTGTTAATTTTTTCTTGATAAGTTGATTCTTTTACTATTATGAAATACTTTATCTCTACTAATATCTCTATAACACTCTGTCGTAGGGTCTACTTTATCTGATATTGGTGCAGCTACATAGCTTTCTTACACTTAATGATTAGTGTATCTTGTACTCTTTTATTTTCAAACTCCCGAGTTTTTATATTTAAAGTGTGTTTTTTGTAAATAGCATATAAATAAGTCTTGCTTTCTTTTAAAGTCCAATCTGATAATCTCTGCCCTTTAATTGGAGTAATTAGTCCATTTGCATTTAATATAATAATTGATATGTTTTTTAAGTCATCTTAATATTTGTTTTCTTTTATCTCATTTGGTGTTGGTTCTTTGGTTTGTTCTTTTCTGATTTCCTTTGCGGGGAGGGATCCCATATCTTTTAATATTCTTTATCTTGTATATTGACTTTTTAAGCTATTTCTCTCTTTTTAGTGTTTGCTAGAGAGATGAAAATAATAAGCTCTAAGTCAGTATGGTCTACATTAAAATCACATTATGTTACCTTATGCACAGTGTCAGTTTCTTACCATAGTATCATTTGTCCTGGCTTAAAAAAAAATATTTTTTTAGGACTTTAAATACAAATCCTATAGACCAGTAGCTCACAATCTTTATTCTGGGTTGCAGAACTTTTCGAGAAACAGAGAAAACCTCTGGATCCCCTAACATATAAAGCACACAAACAATCACATACAGTTTTCATGCAACTCCAGGAAGTTTCCACCTACATGGAATCCAGTTCTGGGCTGTTTGTGTAGGATGAAGTTTACTTTTTAACCAGCATTAATCTGGAGTCTGAAGTGGAAGCTTGTTGACAGTACTTGAAAAACAAATCAAAAGGAACAAGAAGGATGAAACTTTGCAGAGGATTGGAGTCAGGAGGAAAGAGAAGAAACAATATAAATTAAGAACTATTCCAAAATTGATTTATTGATGTTTTTGTAGCACCCAATTCTCACGTTCCTACCATGGGTTATACAGAGTGCCGATGTTTTCACCAACTGCTGTAGAGAGTTATCTTGAAATCTCCCAACAGCCCATGAGATTTTGATTTTATAAACGTTTATAACTTCTAAGATATAAGCTTATATAAGATATAAGATATGGAATTTAGACATTTAACAAACTGCTTCCAGATAGTTGAACCGACTTGCCCACAATTACAGGCACATTACGCAGATCCCGGTTCCAAACTACCAGTCTTTCCTATACCCCAGATGTTCAGGTACATTTCTGATCATCTTCTTGCCTAAAAACACACCTTTCAGGCAACAAGTTCATTGCAGTCATACTTAGACTGTTATGGTGCAAACGTAATGCAGAGCGCCTTTGGTGCGGTTCAAAGGGGCCAAGTGGTTGCTCCCTAAGCAGAACTGGGAGGTGGGCGTTCCCGGAAGCTGGCTCCCAGGGCTTGTCTCCTGCTCTGAGCACGGGGTGCCCTGAGAGCACCCTGGTACTGTCAGTAGAGCAATTGCTGACAAATTGACACATCCTCCAGTCGAGGAGGGACTCATTGCTGTGCTTGTGAGCACCGTAAATTATTGCTTAGTACATTTTCTGATGACCCATGTCCATCTCATTGACAAAATTTGGCTTCTTCATCGAGAAACATGGCAGCCTGCTGAGACACGAGTACATATATAACTAGACACTGGGGTTCGGGTCCTTTCTGCTGACTTAAGGAAAAACTGTGTACCTCAAAATGTCTTTGTCACTTAAACTGAAAATAATGTCTCCTCAAGACATAGCTAACACTTACAAAATAGCTCTTAAAAATGTCTCCTTAAAAGAATTGTGATAGGAAAGTTCTTTTTGTCCTTACACCACTCTTTCTGAAACATGTAGAGAGACTCCAGGAAATTACCAAAACAATTAAGAATTGATGCAATTAACCTTTGTATTTTGGTTTTGACCCAGCCTTTATAACTGCCTTTTAAACTCTGGAATACCCAAGCCCGGAATGTAGGTGTGTTTGTTTATACATGCACGCACACACATTCACACACACACACACACTCACACATTTACTCTTGCACACATACACCAACTGCAATAGCATTTTTAATTGAAAAGCATAAATTTGGACTGCTAAATCTATTAACGATTTGTTTTAATTAGGAACCCAGCTGCTTCCGGAGATTTAGCAGTCTGGGTTTCAGAACTTTTGCCATACTGAAAATGAGTCTCAAGTGGGTTGCTTCAGTCTTTCAGATCAGCATTTTTAAAGACTTGTTGGAAAGGTAACAACAAATGCTTCACTGCTGTAAAATCACAGCTGCCTTTGTCCTTGGGTGAGGACGGGGCTGCTTTGCTGGTGTAGCCAGCACTCTGCCCCTGACCTCTTCACTTGGGCATGTCCAGTGTAGCAGGCTGCCTGATCTTTAGATCACCTTGCTTGTATATTTGCCAACTTGGCTCTGGGAGATGCAGCATCATGGTTAATTCTGAGGTCCCTACTTATCCCACTATCGGTAGGGGGAGCTGTTACGTAATCGAAGTCAGTATCCACTTCATTTTCTCTAATTCTTTGCTAGCTGAGAATATAGCTCTCTCCAAATTAGTTAAGGGAAGTAGGGCCTGAGGAACAACAACATTTTTTAAGCTCTTTTCTGGTGTTCCACTAATGACGGCAACATAACTTGTTATTTGGGCAACGTCAAATGGAGTATAACACATTCTGTGCATCAGTCCGTGTGGAAGGTACTCATTAGTCTCTTTGCTCACTCAGTCACTCATTTGCTCATTTATTTACTCCATCTTTATTGATTGCCTACTATGTAAGAATGCAAGGTGTTAGGAATGTAGAGATTACTGAAGCACTGCTTCTGCCTTTTGGGAGTTTATAGTCTAATGGATCAAAAACAGAAGCAGAACAAATGATTACTGTAGAGTGTGATAAATGGGAAGGGGTTTATAAAGAGCATCCAGAACAAGGGGCAAGAATGCGTGTGATGGGCGTGAAGGGAAGGTGCTCCGGAGAGCTTTTGTATCAGGGTATCAGAGACGTGCTCTCTGGATAGTTGTTGCATAAATATTGAGAAAAGGAAGTATGAATGAATGAATGAGTGAGTGAAGAACTGATTGGAAAGTGAGATGGAAAAGAGCAGGTGGTCTAGGAAAAGTGGTGGGAAAAAGGGGCTTAAGAAAAGGGCAAGCCTGATATAGTTAGTGTGCCATGGAAGAGGCTGGCATGGCGCCCATGAGGTGAGGTTCACAAGGGAAAAAAGGAAATGGTTCATGAACTGGTTTTTGTGCCATGCTAAGCAGCTTGGACTTGACTAAGAAGCCACCAGAGCAGGGGAGTGGTTAAGCCAGATCTGTATTAGAGAAAGGTCATCTGGGCATCACTTTTACATGATGGTGTAGGAATGTAAGAATAGAGGCAGAACAGAACAAGACTCTGGAAAACGTTTTCAATGGCATGAAACTTAACTGTAAGTCTGAATTAAAGATTGTGACAGATTGGAAAGCTATTTTAGAGAACAAACCAGTAGGACCTAGCAGCTAATTGCATGTGGGCCATTAGCAATGTTTAAGGAAAAACTAATCTACACTGTATACCTTCATCAGTACAGGTATACATCACTGTGCAGAACTGTGTTCCTACACAGTAATATATACAGATCAGCTATAATTGTTGTTGATGGCTATTTGAAGAAGTCACCTGGAGAAGCCATACAGCAACTTAGAAAACCATAATGGAGTAAATGTTTAGACTAGCCAGTGTGAATATTTGTATCAATCCAATTATAGATGGAATATTTAGAAATACTCTAAATTCAAAGAATGATTAAGTTATGCCAATGTATTTATTGATCACTTTATCAAGAAATTAGCTCAGCATCGATATAATAGGAAATAACTTTAGAAGTTGATGATTGACAGCTTTGGGGCCCCTCCAGTGTACACCTGCTTCTGAAATAACATTTATTGAATAAAGTTTTATTGGAACACAGCGAAGCTCATTCCCATACTGTCTATGACTACTTTCACGCTGCAATGGCAGAGTTCAGTAGCCACGACAGAAAGGGTATGGCCCCCAAATCCTGGCCCTCTATAGTTAGCGTTTATCAATCCCTGAAGGAGAATATCAGAACGTTCTTACCTTGGAGAGAGCTGAAGACAGGAAATCAAAGGGGAAAATGCCTCACTTATTTGGAAAACTGGTGTGCTGTAGTCCCATTGTTTCTGGGCTCTTGGATGAAAGAGGAGAAACGTTCAGAACTCCCTGGTAGGACACGGATTCGCGCTGGCCAGTGGCCGGTGTGCTTTGGGAGGTAGTTCCTGCGTGTGAGGCCCACAGCAGGTAGACACGTGGGGTGACCTAGTGAAAACGTCAGTAGAACCTACAGGCATAAACAAGGTCCGGGCACCCCGAGAAGCAGCCACAGGAGGGCAGCAAAGTCACATGACATTAAAAATATTTACGGGAGAGCGATAGTCCTCAGAAGTGAGTAGACTAAAAACACCATTTGGCATTGAGCATGATGGCCACCGATCTCCAGTGGAAGCTTCTTCGGCCTGAATCTTTGTGCCCAGTAATCTCTCCGGGATCCAAAGTAAGAACTATTCATCAGTAAGTTCTGCTTCTGGGAGAAGCCCAATATGTAAAAACAGGAGAGTACTTGGATTAGGATGAGATGTGTCAGTATCAGAAACTAAGAATATGTACTTCATAGAGCACCATGGATGCCTGTCCATTAAGTAACTAATGCTCACATTTTGACAGACTTTTGCACAGGAAGTGAAAGGTGAACTTACTGTAGATCATTGCCCTTTCACAGAAAAATATAGTGTCTTTTAATATATTTTTAACAACGAGCCCTGAGCAATAGAGTGATTCCTTTCTCTTTTTCTGTCACCCCATTTATGTATTTTGTGGTCTCCTTGTGCCAAACTCTGCACTAAAGAAGGCGGGGGGGTATAACATAAGAGTAAGAAAGACGGATAGAGATATTTTATAACCACTTGAACAATAATAAAAAAATAATAGTAGCACACAAAAAATAAAATAGAACCAAGTATTAAAAATTTTTTTTATCGACACCAAGAATAATAACCGTCTCTGAAAACTTTTAAATTATGACTTAAAAGTTCAACTTCGTTTTTCCTTCACTGCTTGCCCCAACTTTGCCCATATATTAAGCCACTTGTTAGTTTCGCAGTGTGGACAAAAGTCTTCAGAATCTTTGGTTTGATGAACAAAAGTTCCTACTTTGAATGTAGACAAATTTGTACCTTTTTTCCTGTTACAGTTTATAACTAATTTTTAACATGTATTATTACATGCTCCACTGAAGTTCTAACTCATTAGAATACTGAGACCTACTTCACAACTGCTCAAGTCATTTCTTGGCTGTGGCCTGGCCACTGTTGACCCTTCCCTAATTAAATCTTGTTCCTGGTGGGTGTTTCTGGTTTGCGTGTAGAACATCTCTAATCCATGTTTGATGAAACAACTATTTTTTCATATCCCTGATATTTTGAGGAAAATGTTAATAATTATTTGCAACTGCTTGATGAGGGTCAATTTTGACCAGATCTTTCCAAAGGAAGAGAAATGATTACAAACTAATTAAAACAGTTAAAATGTGAAGATTGTTTTCTTTGATTATTTCAATAGTTAAAGCCTTAGACTTTGGGAAAGGAAAGGAATTTTAGTAAAAATAATTAACTTAGTAAAATGATGGATATGCCTGTGTGTCTGTGTGTGTGTGTGTGTGTGTGTGTGAGAGAGAGAGAGAGAGAGAGAGAGAGAGAGCGCACACGCCATAAAAAGCTGGGTACAAGCATTTATATCTTTTATATGTTGGCCATAATCCATGTAATCTCTAGGAAAAAAGTTTAAAAAATAGCACACTTGAATGCTACATACAACTTCTTTCCCTGCTTCACTTTAAACGTTTCTCCAGGGCATACCTTTCTCATTTAAATCCTCTGAAATTTACTTATCAGATGTCTTGCCAGCCTCACTGGGATAAAGGACTCTCAACTTAGGCATGATTCCCCATCAAATGGTGGAAGAACATGCCTAAGTACCCAAATGAGATATTTGGATCCCCTCAAGGAGTCACAAGTAAAAGGGTCCCTAAGCATGAGCAAGCAGACAGAAACCTCAGTAAACAAGTAGCTGATCTGGGATTTTTAGCTGGGCGGCCCAGTTTTCAGCACAGTGTCAGTGGTCTCTACTAACGTCAGTTTATCAGCACCAAGGATAATTTTCCCAATTCACTAAAATCTTGATGTTTTCCCAAATTCATTCCTCGGTGAAAGACACATTTTAGACTGAGGATCTTATGCTGTCTGATTAAAAACCAAACAAAAAGCAGTTGCAAAAATGAAAAAAGACACAAGAAGAGAGAGAGAGAGAATTTATCAGGAACATGTTAAGCTCTGCACTCAAGTCACTACCTAAACGTTTTTTTTTTTTTTGAGCCACTTCATATGGGGATGTGGTTGAGCATGAAAGCTAAGGCTCTGCTTTTGAGAAGCTTACACTTTAAATAAGAAAAGACAGAGTAGTATTCCACGGTGTTGGTGATATATGGTCTTTGGACCTTTTAACAATGCCCAGGGACTGTAGATCAGAAAAAATTATATAGCTGTAACTGAATAAAAAGAAATAAATTAATTAAAAAATTAAAAAAAATAAAATAAAATAAAAATAAAAACCCACAAAAAAAAAAGAAAAAGGAGAGGGTTCTATTTTTTAGCAGCCAGTCAACCTGAAATATATGTATAAAGATATAATGCCTATGTTTCTACATAACTGAAAGAAAAAACAGCCACACCACCAAAAAGTAGGACACATAAAGGACCTTATTTAAGAAGTTAATTAGGTCCTTAATTTAAAAGCTCCAGCCAGTTATTTGTGTTGCTGAGGGAATGGTTAATAAGAGGCATAACAGTTTTTAAAAATGAATTTTAGTGGCATTTAGTTAAATGGAAAAGAAAACTCCTATTGATATTTGGATTTGTATTAAATTGCCATTATTTAGTAGTGTAAGGAGATTTGACAAATAGACAATGTTATTTTCCTAGCCCAGGATAAACTGTTTCTTCTCATTTATTCTTGTCTTCTTTTATGGTCCTTAAGAGGTGTAAAGCTTGCTCTGTGTGTGTGTTTATATATTTACCTATGTGTCTAATTGGGAATATATGTTTTTATTGCCATTTTTAAAATTCCATTATATTTTCTATCTGGTTATTTTTGTAAAGATTTTAAAAGTACATCTGGGAATTACTGAGATAGTTCTAAAAGGAGAATAGTATGAGGCTTGACTAAACTAAGCATGTAAGGAAACATTTTATGCAGGTATAGTTATTGCACTGGCGTGATACAGATGTACAGGTACAATGGTACAATACAATTATGTAGGTGCAATAATGAAAACAATCTGTTAGTGGGGTTAAAGAATATATAGTTCAAAAGTACATAATAGGGACTCCAGAAATAGATCTCTGCATATGGAAATTTAGTATTTCATAAAACTACCATTTCAAATTAGTGGGAGGAAATGTATTTATCCTTAAAATCAAGTCCTTTCTAAAGCATGACACATGAGCCAAAAAGGAAAAGATAAATAAATCCAAGCACATAAAATTTAGAAAATTTTGATGGCAAAATACCACAAATAAGGTAAAAATACAAATAGCAAACTGAAAAAGTTTTGACAGATGGAAGATTAATTTCATCAATTTATAAAGAGCTTCCTACACACCAGTGTGGAAGGCAAAGGAAATCAAATATAAACTTGAGCAAAAGATTCAAGAAGGCAATCCTCAGGAAAATAAAAACAAATGGGTAAACAAAGGGAAAAATGCCAACCTAATTCCTTTTGAACAAATGCAAAATAAAAGAAAATTATATTGTGTTTTTCTCCCATAAGATTGTCAACATTTTAAAAGTATTTATTATACTTACTGTTAATGGGTGTATGGAGGGAAAAGCACTTTACTTATACAAGAGTATACATTGTGTGAAATTTGGACAATATCTTGGAAATATCTAATAAAATTACAAATCCACACGACCATTCGACACAGTCATTAAGTGATGGCTGTAAAACATTGTGTATATACCTAAGGCCACAGAGCTGGACACTTAAATAGAGTCAAAATGCTAAATTTTGTTATACATATTTTAAACACTAAATACAGAAAAAAAATTATAGAGCCACACAGCAAAAGAAAAAATCACTTCAACTGTATGAGTATTACAAATAAAAAAAAAACCTTTTTTATTTACCCAGTCTTAAAAAATATAAAGTGTCATCAGTAGCTGTATCTATGGTAGGAAATGGCTCTGGGACGGGCTAGGTATTATTATTGTTCATCATCAATCCTGTATCTTTGTGTTTAAAATTGCGACCATATTTTATTTCAGAGTTTAAAATTACTCATTGAAATACCCCTCCCTCACTCAAAAAATATATAATATGTGTCTTAGCAATCTGTCTTGTTCTTATTTGCAGTGGATTCAAAAGGAGCTCGACTTAAACTGTATTACAGATTTAAGTTGAGGCTGCCTTACAAATGATTTCTTTCCTTTTACTTGGAAAAATATTTCTTTTTTTCCTTATGAGTTTAGAGTAGAAGTAGTGTTTGACTTGGCAGAGATGTATGGGATCAGGGGTTGAGAGAGAGCGAGAGAGCGAGAGAGCGAGAGAGCGAGAGAGCGAGAGAGCGAGAGAGAGAGAGAGAGAGAGAGAGAGAGAGAATGTGTATGCGTCTATGAAAGCCAAGTGTTAACAACGAGAAATTGGACCACTAAAGAAGTATGTCGGCCCCTGACCTTAGCGAGAACACTTCTGAGAGGACAGGGCGTAGATCACTAACTCTGGTCTCTTCTGTAGAACCGAAAATCCATCCTCCAGCATCCTTCACTTCTCTCCATACCCCTGAGTTCTGACACAGCCTGTTGCAGCCCCCGAGGCAGGGTTCTAGGCTCAGACACTTGAACTTGGGTAGACGTGTAGGTGGGAAAAAGGTAACGTATCTTGGGGTGAGGCAAGCTCCTGCATAGATGCAGTTGCATGAAGGGCAAAAAGAGGTTTGCATCCCAGAATTCCTGATAGAAATTCCAAGACCCATGTGGTTAAGGATGCATTTGTAATAGAACTTGATCATGGTGTAGCGGATTGGATTTTGGTGTACATTTTATATGGGGGAATGTAAGAAGGGTTTGCTTCTAGCACATTGCTTGAGAGCATTGGTTATTTTGCTGATGATGGGCAGACCAGCCATTGTCAGCTTGGCCAAGGTCAAGGTTAACAACACTGCCAGTTAAAAGAAGGACCTCATGATGGTTTGGGATAGCAGGAAGTGTGTTCTCTGCTAGGCTTTTGCTGTTTTACCTGATGAACTGATGAATTGCCACTCCCAGGGCCTCCTATTGGTCAATCCCTACTGGATGCTGGTTGGCCAGGTAGCCAAGGTTAGGCCATATCCATAGGAATCAGCTTCCCTGTGCAGAAAATTGGGCAGAAAAGAATCCAAGGTGGATGGTAAATGGAAAATAACCAGTACATACCTCAAATTATTTTAGGAATTAACTAGAGAATACATAGAAAATAATAAAGTAAATAACTTTTGTATTCTCCTCATCACTTTACAAACCACCCACTTCCTCCTTGACCCTTCCAAACTATAAATGTCACAACTGTCTATAAATATTGATGTCCTACTTGTGAGAATTCAGCAGAACATCCCAACACCCTAGAAATGAGCCCAGGCTACCCCCGACTGGGCAATGACTTTACATTTCCCATCTTCCTTTGCTGGATAATTCTAGGGTTAATCTACCACCCTCCCTCACACCAGCCCCGCCTGTGATATTGACACTTAAGAAATACAGGGCTGTTTATATTTTGGTGGAGAGCTCATACTATCAATTTGCACATTAGTGAGCCTGGCTATTGCTCCCGTCTATCTGGATCTATTGAGTGGCGGTAGAGAGATATCCACTGCTAAAAAAAAAAAAAAAATACTTAGCTGTCTGATGAAATGTTTTAAATGCATAGGGTTCACCTTGGGGTTGGCTGCTGTTCAGATTTTATCCATTAATAACACACAGGGCTGCGCCTATACTCTCCAGGGCTGATAGGAAAAATAGTTCTGCTTACAGGTCCTTGCTTTGCCTGAGGGAGGCTATTCCAAATGCTGGTCTTGGTTCCTGTACATGAACAGGTACATGTGTGTGCATATCCAGTTCCCGTGCGTGCACTGAAGTGTCCTGGGTTTTTAAAAATCAAATGACATATAAGTAGATTTTTCCATTAAAAATATTGTCTTCCGATAGAACACTTTTTAAGAAAGAAGACAATGTGTGTGCCCGTTGGAATACCTAAGCCTACTTACACTGATACCCATCGCTGTATTAGCATCTTCACTTATTTCAAGTGACTCGATATCCTGTTTGAACATGGGAGGGGAAGGCAAACCCTGCAACTGGGATCCCTTTACAGCTTTTGCCCTAATAGATCTTAACCTGACATTTGGTTCCTAGGGAGGAAATTCAGAATTGCTACAAGAACCCAATATACATGTATTACCTTGAGCTGTTGTCCAGCAGTTAGATTGTTAACAAACTGTTGCCTTTGGGACACTTAAAGAAAAAGAGAGATGTTTAAATAAGAGCCACTAACTGGTTAGTTCTCTGCTGTAGGTCAGTCTTCAGACACAGCCGATGAAGAATTTGCATCATTTTGCTAAGAAAGTATTCTACTCACTATTCATGGACACTGATGATGGGATTATCTGAGTTCTGTTGCATTGTTTTCTCCCTTCCAGTGTGAACCAAATAGCCGTTTACTATGAAGAAGAGTTATGTGTTATTTCAGATGATGAGTCTTTAATGTAGGAAAGCCTAGGAAGGAGCAGCAATACTTAGATGAAGACGGGAGATGATCACCCAATTGTTTCCTGAAGAGTTTTGCTAAGTGATTATGTTTAACGCAAGTGAGCACTTGGCAAGTGAGAAGTGATTTGCTAATTTTCTTTGTCTCAAAAACTCAACTGCTTCAAGTTGACCAAAAACCTTTTACATCACGTAATTCTGTACTGAACATTTATCAAAACTACTCTGTAAGTTCTAATGGTGTTCAGTGCTAAAGGTAAGCAAAGAGGTGTACCCACCCCCATCCCTGGAAAGGAAATGATCTCAGAGTAGTTATAGCAGATAGTAAAACAATTGTCAGCCCTGGATTATCTGTACTGGATTAAGCATTTTATTTCATATTATGTACTCTAAAAAATTAGTCTCAAGATAAATTGCCTCATTTTTTTTTTTTTTACCAAAAAGAATTAGAATGGACTAGAGAGAGTTGAGTCTACAGCCAAAATTGCTATTGAGTCAAGGCTTAATAATATTATTCACTAATTAACTAAATCCTGTAAATATGCTAAAAGACCACAATGCCTTAGAAATATTTCTACACATATGGCATGTTTATTTTTAGATGTTTCTTGTATTTTTTCTCATAACTTGCCATAGAAGTGACATTAAATTTCTGGCTTTGACACAAACTGTGTGACCTTGGGCAAAATACTTAGCCTTTCTAGGTATCAGGGGTTTTAATCTGTAGAGAAGAGATAGTAAACATTTCACAGCGGTTATGTGATGATCAAGAAAGCTAAAATATATTTACTCTTTTAAAAAAGCTTTTGGTAAAATGTCATAGAAGAATATGTTTATGGTGTGAAAGAAAATGATCACACAAAGAAGGAAATAGACTGAGGGCAAAATTTTATTTCTCTAGCCAGTCTTCTTTCTGTTTAATTATTAATTTCTACCATCCAAAAGGTCACGGAAGGCATGAGTGTGACAAAAATATCATAAGAACCATGATATAAGGACAGGAACTAACTGGTGAAATGATGAAAATTCAACTTAAATCAAAGAAAGACAGAGCCATTGGGCAGCTGAGCACCATGCCAGCAGTCCGGCTTCATGCCACCTCATTCCAGTAGAGAACAACACAAAATGAGAGAAAATAAGACCTACGTGGAAATTACATGCGCAGCATAACTTGAAGAAAGATGCTGCCTCACCTTCAAAATCCCTGTGATTAAAAAAGAGAAAAATCAAGAAATTCCTGCTTAAGGCCTCTCACACTCCTACCATGACCTCATCTCAAATGAAGGTCCCTGAAATGAGGCCTCAGTTTCTCAGGGTATCAAGAAAATCTGTGGAGGAATACAGAAGAAGACTAACTACCCCGAAAAATCAAGTCTACTCTAAGTCCAAAATGTGTCCAACTGGATCAAAGCATGGGGTGTAGCAGTGTTTTCAGTGGATGTGCAATTGGAGTGGTAGGCTGAATTTAACAGGGCAAGTGTAATTTAAAGGGGCAGGTATGAGAAAAAAGACCAAAAAAAGAGAGAGACAGAAATAGTACTTGTGTTGTGAACAACACTAGGAGAAAAGGGGAGGAATTTAGAGCACTGGATGTCAAAAGAGAACTTTAATTGAGAAGCTTTAGAATTCCCATCTCAACCCCTGCAAAACAAATTAGCAAATAAACAAAGAACCACCCAAAACATCTGGACTGTTATCTTAATAGGTGAGCATTCTATTAAACTAGTAATCATGCAAAATACCTCAATACTATAAAATTAAACAAGTGGTAAGTCCAATTTATACAGAGATATTGGAGAAAATCAGGAAACAAAATATACAGATTAAATGAGGAGGATTCCATTTGAAAATAACCATGAAACAGAGACACCAGTAAATTAATATTTCAAGTGTATTAAATATACTCAAATAAGCAGCAAATGTATGGAAAGCCAACCTGACCCAGAAATGTTAAAAGTAAAAACAAAAATTGACAAAAAACCAGGGAGAAATTAAAAGAAAGTTTACTTTATTCAGGAAAGACATGGAAAAAAGAATTTTCTTACAGATGAATAATGCATTATAGGAAGGATGCATTCAAATGATCATTTAATAAGGGCTCTTGAAGAAAAATAGGAAAACAAGCAAGAGAATGAAAATAAAAGGGTCAGAGAGAAAATAGTGAAAATGGAGTGAACCATGGAAGGAATATTATTTACTGAATTGAAGTGTCTGAAGAAAAAAGAACAATAGCACAAAACTAATATTTAAAACTATAATCCAAAAAAAAACTTTCCAGGAAAGAAAAAGACTTGAAAATTACTGAAAGGATTCAATTGGTATATGGCAAAATTAATCCAAATTTTCTAAATTCAAGAAAAATTATTTTTATAGCCTTGACCTTTGAAGGACCAATTCACTGTACATAAAATTTGTGGTTCACTTTTTTTTGCCCCCACTGAAAATGTAACATTTGATTTAAAAGGCCCAGATTTTGTGATGGAATGATTTCCAGTTGAGGAGCAAAAATGCTCCTCTTTATTTAGAGCAGGTCTGAAGTGAGAAATGTCTTTGAGAATTTTTTGCCAGGAAAATCTTTGTTTCTCTGAGGATTCCAATGTGCTTCTCTCTCTCTCTCTCTCTCTCTCGGTAGTGATAGCAATGTAAATTTCTGTGCCACATGTTTTTTCTTCACTCTCAAGAAAATCAGGCTCTCATTTGATATTTATTTATGGCCAAAATATTAATCCATAGGGTGGAAACATTTTTTCCTTTCTACTTTTTGTCTTGGCTTATTTATATTATTTTATTTAATATATGTTTCAATATAAGCTGCCTCATATTCTCTGGAAGGAAATACTTGTGTTGGGAGTGGGATTTATATTAGGGATTTTGAGGAAGACTTTAAAAGGCAGGAATCTGTTCTGAATGGGGCATTAGCAGGATGCAGGGACAATTTAGCCACTGGACATTCTGATTAGTCTGTGAAGTGAGGTGGTGTTCTTGCTAAAGAAGGAGTGGAGAGGGACATAATTTGGACATTTTATGGTGATGCAGTGGCCTGTTTGTGTCTATGTTGTGACATGATTACAGAATGGTCTTGTGTTTGTCCTATTCCATTATGATCGAGAAGCGGACACACCTGATTGCTGCTCTTCTGTCAGACTGTCTGTCCTCCTTGGGGGGCACCGGTCTCGATGGTGGTTGCCAACAGCTAACTCTCAGAGGCTCAGTTAGCAACTCAGAGAGACTGGGCCCAAAGTTAAAGCGTTGTCATGTTCAGGGCATTCAAGGGAATGGGCAAGGCCACTGTAGGGCAGTCTTGGTTTGGGACAGCATAGTGGGGAGCCTGCCTTCTGTTACTCTGCTGGGCATATAGGTAACAGTGACGTTGGCAGATCACTGGAAGTACCTCATTCATTCATTCAAATATTTATTGTCAACCTGCCAGATGGGATTGGTGACGTCAAGGCCATAATCTTCAGCAGGTATGACAAGCACGAGAGGGGGCTGCAGACTGAGATGATGGAGTCAGAGACTAGAGGCAGGGTGTAGTTGCAGGCAGAGAAGTTTGTCAGCCTCCCAGAACTGTGGGCTTGAGCTGCGCATGCCTGCTCTGTGGGAACTCAAGAGTCCAGTGTGGTCTGGTCACTGTTGTGGTTACACACTTTAACTGGTTTCCCAGTTGGGAAGGCCCAGGCAGTAGCCCCAGTTGAGTGATCGAAAAGGACTCATGGTGCTGAGTTCAGAGCTCTGGAGTGAAGGAGTTCATAACAGGCCTCCCCAGGATGTGCCACTTTGCATGTGGATTATTTTCAGCTGAAGGTGCAATCAAGACCCTGTAGGCCTCAGATAAATTTTTACGTCTCCCTTAGAGAATTGAAACTCAGGCCCTGGCTGGGTAGCTCGGTTGATTAGAATGTTGTCCTGATGCGCCAAGGTTGTGGATTTAATCCCTGGTCAGGGCACATACAAGAATCAACCAGGTGTATAAATAAGTGAAATAATGAATTGATGTTTCACTTTCTCTCTCTCTCAAAAAAAAAGGAATTTATATTTGGGGCCTTGTTCATAATAAGGGTTATTGTAAGAAATAACTTTTTATGACCTATTTTTATGGCAGAGCAAACATCCTATTATTGAACATCTACTCCTCTCGTGCCTCAGGCCCCTTAGCTTACTCCTTAGCTGGGGATGTCGCTTGTACCTCATTTTACCTTTCCGTCTCAGAACCTCTCCTATGTGGGATCTCTGACTCTCTTATGTATGTGGGGTTACCATACGTGGTTATGTAATTAAATTTGGTTCTCTTGATAGTCTTATATCGATTTAATTGTTAGACCAACCAAAAGAACCTTGAAGGGTAGAGTAAAATGCGTGCTCCCCAACAGAAGAACTAGAATGGATTGGGAGAAGAAATATGAATAGCATGACACCTCTCAGCAAACAGGCTAGATAAAGAGAGAAAACTAAAATCTGAACAGCATACAAACAATTATGAAAATGACAGACCCTTTTCTTTTTATCTTTACTCACATTTAATGACTCCGTATATTCACTAAAAATGAAAGCAACATTCATGAGTGTTTTGGTTAGAAAAATATTAACATTTTGTGGGACAAGAGAATCCTGAATCCTCACAGGCCATCATGATATCTTGAGCAACCCAGTGGTGACAAATTCAGAACGACTATGACCATGCCTTCATTAGCTCTGTGTCATGTTTCGAATATCTACAAGTGCTCCTTTTAAATAAACAAATAAATAAAATGCTGAATTTCTTTGGCTGGAAAGTCACTGTGATGTTTTTAAGTAAATGAAAAGGGCTTTCTTTGCATTAAACTATAAAGCTATAATTTCCTCTCTTTAAACATTTAAAGGATTTTTTTGGTCAATTTCAGCATGAAGAAACATTAAAATTCATCACAGCTAAAACCCAGAGTGGATTAAAAAAAAAGATGTTAAATATCAGCAAATGGATCTGATAATCTACAGAGTATTTCTGCTGTCAAAGAAGGACCGTGGGATAAAAATCGCATGTTCCGGATTTGACATCCCTTGGCATCTTGTAAATAGCCTACACAAATCTATACCTTAAAACTGCCAACCCCAGCAAAATCGTGCCCAAGTTTCTAGTAAGTTAAACAAGCAAAGCAGAGAGAGGAAATGTGGCTAGATTGCATATAAAAACCCAAGGACCCCGAAAACTGACCTCAAACTCATTTTATCAAAAGATATTCTCTGCATTTTTGCAAAACTGCCCACTTAATTATAAATCAAAGAGCATTTTTGTGGTATGTAGGTATGTATGAGTAAATGGGAATATAGAGAATTACATGTTGGGTGGGACAGGGGAAGAGGATGGGGCAAGTGGGAAGAATTTTCCATGTGGAAATAAACTTGCTGAATAATACAGAATAGATTTTTCTCATTAAATTTCTGCCTCAAGAGATTTTTGAAGTGATCCTTTGGCATGGATTTCTAACATTCTAACACTACCTTTCCCAAAAGAAAAAAATGCATTTATCAGTGCATTTTCAGATTCAAAACTAACAAAGGTGAGTTTGCCTTCAAGCTGGGAAGGCTTTTCCCCTCCCTGTGCAAATCTCTAACAAGGAGTCCTCCGGAGACTGAGAGAGCCCATAATACATCCTGTTGAGTGACGCTTTTGGTGACTCACCACAGAGCTAATCATTTCCCCCTAAAATTCAAAATTTTAAAAAGTTTGTTCCATCAATAACTTCTACTAAGTAATAGTTTCCTCATTTTCTTAGTCAATGAAATTGATAACCAGAGCTTCTTATTAGGATATTATAGGCTGACATGACCTATGATGAGTTGTTATTGCCACCAAAAGCAAAAAAAAATCATCTTTTATTTTTGCTCTCTGAAATGTTATTAAGGTAAATGAGTGCCTTGATACATGAAAGATGACAATGGCATTGATTGAGAATCCATTGTACAATAGATGATTTACAAACATTTTACATAATTCTTATGATCGATCTGCAAGGAATTAGAAGAAACAGAGACGAAGATTGAGGTTGTTGAAGTTGTCAAAATCTTATGTAGCCAGGTAGGTGCCAAGCTGAATTTTGAACACCAATTCTCAGAATGTTGACACCCATGTTTTTGCACCCCTCACTGGTGCCTTTTGAACAAACAGCTTATTTGCCCCTAGTATACGGACCACACAAAGTTTCCAGGACTTCAGCTTAGACACATCTACTTCTCTGATCCTTCTGAAGTCTGACAAAACACATATACACATATTCTACTCCTACTTGCAGTAAGCACAAATAAACTTGCAATGTTCAAAAATAAAATTTTAATAAAGCCACTTTGCAATTTGCATTTTCTGTTAATACATATAGATCTCTTGGTGGCAAACAGCACCAGGGGTTAGCATGATAGAGTCAGACCATACTTTGGTTCAGCAACCTTGGTGCCTCAGTTCTGACTAAGAAAGAATTCAGAGCCAAGACTCAAACTATAAGAGGAAGTTTATTTAGAAAATCACAGAGGTAGAAGAAGTGAGCTGTAGAAAAAATAGGCTCAGGAAACAAGTTACAGAGACAAAGCTCTGTTGGAGCTTAGGAGACATAAACCTAAGATGCGCCTGGGGGAGGAAGGTGAGGGGAGGTGCTGGTGTGCGCCACAGCGAGAGTTGCACTGGGTCCTCGGTCTTGAGGGTGTTCATCAGGAGTTCCTAGAGGAGGATCTCAATAGAATAATCAGCAGTTTTCCAGATGTGTCCTTTCAGGGTCGTGGTCTCTCCTGATTGGTTGGCACCAGGGTAGGGGGTCATTAGCCGATGCAGCTGGTCCTGATATCAGCCATGGTGTCCCTTGTCTGGTTGTGCAGCTTGTCTGGAGCTGAAACAACTGAGGCCTGGATATTATCTCTAGGGGTTGATGCTAAAGGGCCCAAATGGGAGTCATATGAGTCTACTCTTCAGCTCCTACTTCCTCCTCCAAGGGGGGTCTGCTGTGTGACTAGAGACATGCCAGCGGAGGAAAGGTCAGGGGAAGGTGTGGACCGCATGACCAGGGATGTGCCAGGGGAGGAAAGGTCACCCTGTGCTAGACACCTGGGGCTTTCCGTCCTGATGACCTTCTGTACCTGGCCCATGGTCTTTGCTCTGCTCATGTCTGTCTAACTGCCTACCATAGATCAATGTTTCAATGGCTATTTATTATGGCACTGTATCCTAATTGATTAAATATTTCTCCACTGGTAAACATGTAGATTATTTTCCATTTCTTTTGCTATTGTAAGTAATTTACCACAAATACAAACATTTATTGTTTGTGGATTTACATAGATATTTCTGATGCTGAGCATTAAGAATTCTGGGCATGAGAATCTCCATAGCTTAACATTGGAAAGACATTGCTTCAAAAAGTCACAGTGACTTTTATTTCTGCCAACTTGTTGAGGACAACCTGTTTACTAGTTCACTGGCCAACCTTCAAATGATTGACTTTTGTACCAACATCACAAGGAAAATTTGTGATTATGTTTTTATTGTGCTTTTAATTTTTAAAAATGTTTGTGCCATTGTGTAGATTTTTGGACTGCTAACACAATTTTTATGAATTATCTGTTCACATTCTTTATTCATTTTCTTATTAACTTGTAAGGACCAATGATATAATGTTGATACTAGTGTTTTGTTGATATCTTTGTCTTTAAATTTTGCTTAAGTGCCTTTTGCTATGAATTAGACTGAAAAATATGTGGTAAAATTATAAGTGATGCTCTTCTATACATTTGATAGATGAGATGTGTTCTGTTGTTTCCCACTTTGCATGGATGAGAAAACTAAAGGCACAGACACCCAGGCAGCAAGTTGCCAGGACAGGAACTCAAGTAGCCTGACTCCAGATCTCTCAGAGCGTATGGCCCTTGCCATTGACTTTCTCCCCCTTAATGACTTCTGAGTTGAAAACATATTTTAAAAATAGGTTAGAAGAATTATTAAATCTGACACTTCCCAGAATAAGAGCGAAGGCCTTGGAATGTTTCTCGCTTCCACCAAAAGGTTAGAGCTATCATTGTAGAGTGTTTTGCCTTTGATGCTGGCTCCAGTTTGACCTTCCTATGACAATGGCGAAATGACAAAAGCAAGCATGAATGAGTGAGTCAAAGTATGTCCTAAGAGGTACAAATTGGTAGTTATGAAATAGTCACAGGGATGTCAAGTACAGCATAGGAAATATAGTCAATAATATTGTAATCACTGTGCATGATGCCAGGTGGGTACTAGAATTATTGGGGGATCACTTCATAAATTATATAATTACCTAACCGCTATGCTGTCTGCTTGATACTAATATAAAATTATATTGAATGTCAGCTGTCATTGAAAAAAAAAGGTATGTTTGGAGAGCATAAACTTGAAGTTAGCAATACATTTAAAAGAGGCACATACGCCAACTCACCCTCCCACAAGGTTGCGTGCTCTCCTGCACAGAGTTGGCAAAGGAGGACATGGCCAGGTGGAAACAAAGCAAACAGAACACTCCTGAGCAGAAACCTCAGGCGACTGAAGGAGATCGGAGGAGGCTGTTCTAAGTTAGAATGGACTTGGCTGTCGTGCCACAGCCTGCAGGGGTGACAGGTGTGTTGAAGCAGCTTGATCTATCCTGGAGCACCTGCCTGAGGGTGCCACAGTGAACTCCCTGACTTGAACCCTGGTTAATCCTGGAGCTGCCCAACCCCATCCACGCCTGGCATCTCCCTCGGATAGCCAAGGTCCCATGAGCTTTCTGCTCAGGTGGCAGTCTCTTACATGTTGACATCTTTGCCCCTTGAATTCAAGATCCATCCTATTTCTCCCTGTCACTCTCCCAGGCCCTCCTCTCTATTTTGACAGTGTCCCCAAGTACAGTTCAGGGGGTCCTGCCAGCCTGAGACCCCAAACTGTGCCCCAGCTGGTGTCGCTATCTCGTTTTTTACAGGACCCTGGCTCCTTCCTCTGTCCTGTGTCCCTCTTTGGAGACCTCCCCTCGGCATCACAGAGCCTGGGTCCTTGTCTGGCTCCTTCATTGCACAGAGGTTTCTATTCAGTGGCAAACAGCGGCTTGCTCTTTGCAGTGATAGCCCCAAACATTTCCCAGTTCTTTGTGATGTCATTGCAACATACGCACCTGCTGTATTTACTCACCTCATCCGTACAAATACGGTAACTGGAGACAATGGCTGAGTGCCGCCCTGTCCTCCAGAGGAACAGATAGGGATTCAGCAGGGCCTTCCATCAGATAATGCCTTAACCCACAAATGACTCAAATGATGAGACCCGAAGCTGCCACCCAGGTGGGCCTTTCAACACTGGATAGGTGAGCTGCCCCCTCCAACCCTGTGTGGCGCTAGGTCTAAACTGAATATTTATGTAGGTCAGACTTTTTTTTATTCCCTTTCTCATTTCACAAATGAGAACTGCTCTTCTTTTTGTGTTTAGAGTGTCTATGCCAGAAAAATGTCCATAATCCTCTGCTCTGCAGAGCTTGTTATACAACTCCTCAACACGAAATTTGATATGTGAAAATTGGTTCTTTTTAAATTTTTATTTGTATTTTTTTTGGCAGGCTTTGGGAAAGGCCTGTTTCCTGGCACTAAAAGTAACCAGTCTTGGCGTGAACAGCCCCTGACAATTTCCAGCATATGGTAGGAGAAGACGCTTCTGCCCACCCATCAGGTAAGTGCCATCTTTCGACTGGAGCAATGATAGATGTCGTGCTTGGAGAGCAGTGACTGCTGGGAAAGGTGCCAGCAGCCAACCGGCCAATGCGAGTGAGCAGGTCAGACGGCACCAGGCCCCTGGCAGAGGCAGGCCTGCTTGTCCCCAAGCGTACGGCAGCCGTGCTCTAGAAAAACCTACTCTGACAAGTCCCGAATGTGGCTGCAGAGCCGAATATTATTACTTGTTTTGCTAATGCAGCTGTAGAGTGATCAGTGAGAATGGCAGTATTGAAGATGCACGCAGACAGCACTGCTTTCGCTTTTCGGGAGGAACACCATGAGTTGGCTCTCTCATGTACAGAATGGACTTAGCCATCTCAAGAGAGGTGGGGCCTAACAATCAAACTTCCTGCTGTCCAGTGTATCAGAGCATTTTTCTGTCTGCACTGGCCGGCAGTTGTGTGGTCATTTTGACTCTTCGGGAAAGTGCCTTGTGTCATATACATATATGGTCAATGCAGAGAAGTGAAATGATAATGAAAGGCAATGCTTTGAGAAATAGTCTTACAGAAATCTCCCCATTCACGTGTATAGTATTTTATGAATGAGCTCATTCCACGCGTGTGCACTCCTAACTTCGCTTGTTTCATTTGATACTATATCATGAATATGATCATTTAAATGTGGCATGAGAGACCATTGCATATGTGTACAAATATTTAGGTAAGCAGTCCTCTAGGGAGGACATTTAGGCTGTTTCTAATTTTCTACTATTATAGCAATTCTGTGGGGAATGTCTTTTTGGGCTTATGCAATTATTACTTTAGGAAAAACTCCTAGAAACTGGATTGTTGAGTTGATGGGGGGAGCATTGTGGTTTTCGGTGCATATTGCTAAACTCTCCAAAGCAGATACTTTGCGGATTTGTATATGATGAACAACACTAGGTTTTGTCAAATGCTGTAGTAATTACAAATGAACTTTTCTTTGCAATTGGAAGAAAGATGGCAGCTGGTTTTCAGGTAAGTGGAATACAAGTGCGTGTGAAGCAGAGGGGTAAGCAGCACTTTGGAGGATGTTGTTGGGGCTGTTGGTGAAAAGGAAGAGCTCACTACTGCTCCTTCTCATCTTCGATGAGGGAACATTTCAGGAAACCCTGTTGCAACAGCACAGGACACTGCAGCTTTTGTCTGTGGGAGGCAGCATGCACAGGGAAGTGGAAGGCAAGCTGTCCCCAGGCGCCGACCCTTACTGCCGCCTTGGGGACCGCAGTGAGCAGGAAAAGCGGTCTGTTCACAAAGGCCCCTTCCCAGCTTGGCCCTTCTGCAGATCTCATCAGCAGAGGCACCAATTAGTGCTCATTAGAAAGGTGTTTGGGTTTTTAAAGTTTATTTTGTTTTCCTGATGTGGATACCATGCCCAAAAAGAGCGGGCTGAAAAAACAATGTGTTCGGGAAAGGACATGTTGCTGAGGAGACCTGTTTTCCAGACACCTTGGAGGGAGGCTGCCACAGGCCTTAATGAGGACTGTTCTGCGCAGAAGGGACTATGAGTGGGCGGGGTGACGAATGGCCTTTGGGCCTGGCCACTCGGGCTCTGTGGCTCATCTTGATCATTGTCACGTTGTGGGCACACAGGTTCCACTGTGGCCCATTGTAGGAAACAGTTGATGATGCATTGTAAAGCCGAGATGGTTATAAACTGGTAAGCTACTTATCCTTTCTGGACGTGGTGGGATGGGGTGTTGTGAGGTAGTTTCCTGAACTGGGTTCTGTCTGCCTTATGGGCCTGGTGGGAGAGCAGGTGAGAAGCTCTGCTTTAGAACAATGGGCAGTTGTACTTTCTTTAATGCACATCTGTTTCCCAACGTCTTCCATCTACAGTCTTTTCCAGAATAAGTCCTCCTTTTTCTAGTAGAATACCTATTTTTGCCTGAAATAGCACAAAGAGGATAGAGATTAAAAACTGAGGATATCTGCCAGTGCAGAGTTGAGAGGCAGAGTCTGTGGGTTCCAGCCCCAGCTACCCACTGTGTAGCCAGGTGACCTGGGGTTAATCATTAACCTCTGTGAGCCTCAGCTTCCCTAAGAGTGGTGCAAAGGTATTAACATCTGCTCTTCTTATATCACCTGGTGGCTGTACCTACTAGCTGGGTGCTAGAGACTGAACGTGTCTCCTGCAAAATTCATGTTGAAATCCGAACCCCCAATGTGATGGATTAGGAGGTGGACCCTTGGGAAGTGATTAGGCCATGAGGGTAGAGCCCTCATATAGGAGATCGGTGCCATTATAAGAGAGACTACAGAGCTTTTTAGCCCTTTCCATCATGTGATAACACAGGGAAAGACGTAGTCTTGGACTTCCCAGACTCCAGAGCTGTGAGAAATACATTTCTGTTGTTTATAAGGCCCCCCGTCTGTAGTGCTTTTGTTACCGCAGTCCAAACAGACAAAGACACAGGCTATTATATATGAAATTTCTTTATAAACCCGAAGAAACTATGGATATAGGGCTTCATACAAGGGTTGTCAGTTATTTCATTATTAATAGCTTTATTTATAAAAGTCAGTTAAAAAGTCAGTATTACCCTGATCCCCAAACCAAATTATGTAATCACACAATTGGGAGTTCTTATCTCCACTTGAATGAGTGTCTCTCTTCCTTCATTTATTCACTCATTCTCCAGCAAGCTCTATTAAATATACCTGCTGTTTGTACTACTGTGGTAGGTGGACTAGGTGACAGGGAACTCTTGTCAACCAACCTTCGACTTCAAGAGGTTTGTTATCTGATAGGGAAGAAAAGGGAAATTAAAAGAATAAGTGTTATCCAGGGAGCGAGATAGAGAAGACCCCCCTTTACATTGTGGATGTCAGAGGAAGGAGCTTCCAAACTCTGCCTTGAGGAGGTCTGGTTTTGGTAAGTGGGGATGGATGTGTAACGATTTTCCATTCAGAGGGAAATAGCATAAGTAAGAGCTTAGCGGCCTGGCTTCCAAATGGGTCTTTCAGTTAGATGTTTAGTCCTCTCCACTCCATGAGTCTTCTCCACTTAGAAAGCCAGCCTTCCTGCTGCTTCCTTATCTCTCCTTCTCCAGGAGCAGCAGGGACTGCAGGCAAAGGGCAGCTCCTGTGGCCTGAACTTCTGACAGCAAGGCGGTCTCCTCCTCTCTTTTCACTCATGATGGGGAAAGTTAAGTCCAGGTGTTTTCATTTCAGAGACGCCACTAGCCACCATGTGCTCAGCACTTGGGAGCTAACAAATTTGCGATGTCACAATTGATAATCAACTCTAGTAAAAGAATGTCCAAATCAATTGAGCTGTAGCAAGGGCAAAGCGGCTGGACACAGGCGGGCTCCCAGCTAGAGCTGGCTAGGCTTGATAAATTTGCCCTTATTATGGCTATTGATGTTTAAATTTCTTCAGGGATGTTGTTACATGGGTGCCTGGTGGTGACAGAGGTACGGTGACCTCCTTCGATCCTTAATCTACACCTGTTAGTTGGCTCCCTCGTTGCCTCTGAGTATACTCAGGCTTAAAGGTTAACAAAAGAAAAACAGGCCAAGTTTACGCGACGGCAGCAGCGGATCAATGCAAGTAAATAACCTTCTCTGTCTTATTTCCCCAAGCATTATTGATCCAAGTTCTTTGTTCTTTGTCATGTTTCTGTCTTCTGGTCCTGGGGGACACTCAACGATCAGCTTGTATTGGACATGTTAACTGGCACATTATGACAGCTACTGTTTTGTCACTCAATGTGGTGAGATGTACATATATATTTTTTACATATACATTCTTACATATACACATTTTTACATATATATATATAAATTTTTCCTTTAGTGCTTCCTAAGCTGTAGACTGATAAGTGACTCTCAGACATAAACTTCTTCTACTCCTGTTTCTTTTCTTTTCCTTCTGTAGCAAGCAGGTGAATTCCATGAATCTCTCTCACATTAATAGGTTTGCTTTTTGTTTTAAGTGCTTATCAAAATGGATAATGATCGGACAGTTTACAAAAAGTCACTCCTCTGGTGAAGCTTGGGCATATCTTACCTTTGAACTGAACATTCATGATGTCAAACAAAATAAAACCAATACTAGCTATTTTGCAAAGGAAAGGCTAGTCTGTTAACAACTAGGTAGTGCCAATATTTCCACTGTAGACAGCTTTTAAAATATTAAGTCGATATTAATGTGGTGACACTGACCGATTATCCAAAGTCCTTAGGGTCAGATGGCATAGAAATCTTATTTCTTAAATTATTTGACCAAGTAAACATCACTTGCCCAGGGACGTATGTAAACTGTGTGTGTGCTTCTCTCTTTTATTTGTCAATCATTTAAATGCCCCGTGTATCTTATTAATACCGTTGTAAACTCTCTTATCTCTCAATTCCCAATTTCATATTCTGTTTAATCCATTGAAGAGTCAGCTTTTAAGTGATGTGTTGATGCAATGTGGATGCTCATTTCTATCATTCTTTCCACGCAGAAATCACTGCAGGCCTTGCTGGAGAATGTGAAATCAGTTATTATTAACGATTAGAGCTTTTCATCCTTGCTGTGCTTTGCAAACAGTAATTAATGAATCCTTGTATGGTACTCACACCATTTGGAGTTGCTAATATTCCATGCAGCAGATAAGAACTCCTGGTCTTTGGGCACTTACTTAACCTACCTCACCATTTCAGAGACAGCTAGCAGGACAGGAACTAACCCTAGGACCACAAGCACTCGCTTCTCTGTGTGATTTACAGGGATGCTCTCTGAAATAGCAAATGTGTGTTCTTCTTGGATACCCTCAACTTAGAGCATCCTCTTTGTCATCTGTCTGTTACATCTAACCATGGCACTGAAATACCATTTAGAACATTTTGTTTGCATGTTATTCAGGAGATTGTACTATTTATTCTAGAGATCATTTTGGAATTAACCTTTATTTTTAAGTTTGTTTTTTCCAACTAGTGGCTCTCTTACAAAGATCAGTGCAATCTTAAGAAAACATGCTCAAACTTTAAGCAGAAATAAAAATAAAGTCAACTGAAAGATTTCAACCTTTGGATTTCTGCTAAATAACCTCCTCTTTTCTAACCCTAAAGCTGTTGTTAGAAGTTAAAAAGGACAAAAAGGACTGTTTTTGAAGCTTTAATTGAAGTACTTGGTTTTATAGGAGGGTCAGTTGGGAATTGTTTATCCCCCCAAATGGGAATTTTGTCAGTTCATGCCATGCTCTCAAAGAACCGATTTCCCCCCCCCAGAAATGATTTACAAAGACATTCTTAGGTCAGAGAATGAAAACATAATCATTGAAAATTTTACAAGGCCTGTGCTTATTTTTTTGCTGTCACTTTCAGGATATATATTTCCTACAGGAGTTTCAGTGCTCAAATAAACCTTGTAAAGTGTTTAAATATTCTTAGCATTGGCCCAAATCAAGAGACAGATCCATGGTGGCTTTGCTTGGGGAGGATACCAGTGTCAGAAAGTATAGCATCTTAGATTGTACTACCTCACTTATCCAGGGAAAATTGGAATATGCTTAATATGCAAACACTTTAATTTCCCCAAAATCTCAGTACATTTTTGGTACTTCCATATGCTGCAATAGGGTATGCATGCCAAATAAGTCTTAATAATTCATCTGTGTGAGGTGCATATCGGATGATAATTGCCATGGACATTCTCACTGAGCATGACCTTATCATCAGCGTGCACCACTTACTGCCCTTCTTTTCTGCATGTGAGAGGACATTCTGAGAAATTAAATATATATTTGAAATTAATAGCATTTTTGAAACATTATTCACTTACAAAGTGTTTCAATAAGCACAAGACAATGTTTTGAAGAACACTTGAAAATTTGGTAAAAAATATAGGTATTGTAAATAATTCAAACAGAGAAGTATAAAAAAAGAATGCTTTTATAATGTTTTGTTCAATGGGATACTTTGTATTGTAGTCCTATGATCTTAATCTTATTGGTATTATTTTTCTCCCAACTGGAAACTTTTCTTCCTTGGTAGTGAAGAGCACTGTGCCTTGTTTAAATTGCCATGAAATTCAAATGAAGAAGTCTAAATTAATGAGGTATTACTATGCTTGAACTAATGCCAAGGATTGATATCAGATTATCTCCAGATTCTGAACCAATAGCAATTATGCCTGTATCTTCTGAATGTCAACCTGAATTAAAAATTGGCCAGCTTTATTAAGAATACCCCTAAAAGACTTCTCAATTAATTTGGAGATACTATCAAATAATACAGTTCACTGCAGCTTCTCACATGAATAACATAAGAACACCTTTCTACGTTTTACTTTATTATAGATTCAGGGTTTTAAAAGTAGAACACAGTAATTGCTCAACGTATGTTAGATCCAGTGGGAAAAACTGATGTTGTAATTCATTTGTTTAAATGTATTGCTGATTCCTTTAGCCCATAAAAATTGTTTCTTTGCTGTTAAATCTAATTAAAATAATCAAATGCATAATCTATGTGTTCTACCTAGTTTTTTTCAATGGCCAAACTGATGTTATTGGCTTCATTCAGTGGATTCATTTGCTTGAGTCCCTGTTAGTACGTACATGGTCTCTGGTTAAAAAAGGCTTCAAGATAAAGATACATACTATGAATGTATAATATGTGCATGTATATAACCTGTAAAAATGTGTGTAAGGCAAAAGGATGTTCCCTAAACATTGAACAGTATCTTTATCTTAGTGGTGGGATTAAAAACTTAAAAAAAAATCCTTTTGTTTATACTTTTGATTGAACTATGTATAATAACTGTCTACTATTTTTCACCAAAGTTTTCAGGTGTACTTTAAAACATTGTTGTGTGCTTATGGAAATATTTTAAGTGAATAATATTCCAAAATTGCAATGAATTTTTAATATACATTTAATATCTCAAAATATCCTCTACCAGCTTTCAGTTATAAGTAAGTCAGAGAATGTGAAGTACAGCATAGGGAATATAGTCAATAGCATTGTAATAACTTTGTATGGTAACATGATAAGCGGGCTTCTTGGGGGGATCTTAGCTAATGTGTATAAATATTGAATCACTGTGCTGTACCCCTGAAACTAATAGGATATTGTATATCAGTTATATCCCCCCAAAATAACCCCCTCAGAAGTGAAACATAGAGCCATATATTTAAAAATAGTAGGCATGAATATAATAATACAACATGAAAGTAATTCTTCTCACACTTTTATTTATATTTGAAATACTGTCAGTTAAAGAAAAAAGAAACTTATAAAAAATATAGAAATGCTTTTTCCAACATTTTAATTTTACTTTGATATCCTAGTTTTTGTTTTTATTCTTTTGCAAATCTATTATTTCCTTTAATTGAGACTGATTTTTTATATGCACATGTACAAGTACATTTATAGTGTGTGAATAATGGTAATGATGCAATAAATTCTTTCAGGAAAATTTGCAATTATACAGCTATAATTCATTAAAGAAATGAGCATTATATATATTCAACATATAATATATAAATTAAGTAACAGATACATTATATATAAAATAATGTATATAATATATAGAGTGCTCATTTCTTTAATTATCTCTCTATAAATATATGTGTAGAACTCACTGAGGAAAAGAATCCACAGGACATAGCAGTGACTTAAGTCATCATTTTTTAATATATTACTTAAATACAGAAAAATAAAAAACTACACAATTTCATACTTATAATTCCTTTACACCTTAAAACTCTAAGCAAATTCATAAATTAAATGCACTCAGTAAACCATTACTTTGAATATGGTGGATGATTTCATTTTGCTAAAACTAGAAGGTTGAGATTCCTAGTAGAAACCTGTCGTCCCAGATGCACTTCTGCACTGAATTTATCTCTGTGTTTCAGCTTCCACATCGTCACCATTGATTTTTATGTCCTATATCAACATATGTAGTATATAGAAAATTATTCCTTAAGGACTCTGTTTACCACTCTGCGGTTACTGAGATTCAGATCTTACCCAAATTCTGCCTGTGAGCCTTCTGCGAGCACCGACTTTAATGAATCCGTTGATATGTCTGCAAGGGTTTCTTGTTCATGAGAACATAGTGTGTGTCTTACTGTATTACTCATAACTGCACTAAATGGGCATCTCACTCAATTGTTGCTGCAACGGGGGACAGAAATGTCTTCATTGTCTTTTTTAGCTTTCCTCCTACTGCTAGTACACAGGCGCATGCTGTCAAACATGAAAACGTGATCCAGTCATGTGTCTGTCTCCAAGGGGAATATGGCATTCATCCTTGACACACTTTTGTTTAAATAATAAACTCACATGTAATTTGGCCTTCATTTTGGTTTAATACATCCAAAACAAAAAAAAAATGCAAATTACAGCACGGAGATTGAATGGCAGAATTTAATTTCTAGACAGTGCAGAATATGCTTATGTTGCTTTGTTTATAGAATCATTAAAAAAATTAGAACGTTAGGATTGAAGAGCCCAGAAAATGGGTTTCTAGATTATGTTCCAAGTTGAAAAATTCTAGTTTAGTGGGAGACAGGAGTTTGAAACTCAACTCCTTTGTGCTCATTAACAAATATTTATCAGGTCCTAAGGGGGTTCTAGGTGCTTGGTGAGTGGGACTGACTTGTTCCAAGCCCTCTGGAAATCACATTTTAGCGGGAGTTAAAGTAATGGGGAAGAAATTAGACTCTCTGACTAACCACGTGATCTTGAACACTTTGAGCCTCAATTTGTGTGGCTGTCCAAGGAGGGCAGAATCTATTCCAACCATCAGAAGGTAGTTCTCTTAAACTTTAAAGTACTGGACGAAAGGAAATATTAGCCACACTTAAGCCAAATTAAATCAAAATCAAGATAACTACTGACAGAGCCATTTCCAAACTCCTTCAACTGCCACCACGGCACAACTATTGCAGTCAGCACTATTAGGCATTTTATGGTTCTGATCCTGCTTGAAACTAGCCTGTCTGAACTGTAAATCCAACTAATGAAATCTAAATCCAAAGTAATAGTTCTGACGGCATCATCATGGAAATCACGCATGTCCGTAGCACGACGAGGCAACTGTCTAGCAGGTGTCTGACGTCCTCCATCGAGATGGTAACCGAAAAGCAGTTTCTCAGCTGAAATTTCAGGGCAGTGTCCAAGAGAGGTAGCACATGGCTTTGTAAGCTTGGAATGCTGCCAGGATCATTAGAATTACCCAGTGTCCTGCCCTGGTGGAACAGAGCATTAATGACCATCTTGACTTCCCATCTGAAAGACATCATTTCTCACAGCCCAGGGTCTGATGCTTACAGCACAACACATGAGGAATTAGCAGGGTAGTAAATCATCTCAACACTTTCTGCAAGAGAGGGCTGGCTGGCTTCAGTCCTTTTGATGTTGAAAAGAGTCGGAGGAGCTTGAACTGCTAGTGCCCTGAGCTAACTTCTACTCCAAAGTCACTTTCCCCACCATTAGTGGGTTTGTGCTTAGGGAGTGCTAACTAATTTTAATATTGGCTTAAGGAAAGCATAATTAGATAGGTAAATCTGCCGAGGGGACATTCAAATTATGCCTTCCTTGTGTGTGTGCCTGTGCATTAAGTGGGTATTTCAAATTATGCCCGTTCTTCTAGTGCGGTGCTTAGCACACAGTAGGTTTGCAATAGAAAGTCCATGAATCTATAAAATAATCTCTTTGATATTCAAAATAATCAAAAGATGAACTTTATGGCTACCTATACCTATAGTTGCCCAAATTCAGTTTTTGGATCAAGTTATATATATTTAAAATTTTCTATCCATGTATATTACTTTTTCTAACTTCAAAAGTAAGAGAAGCTTCTAGTACAAAAATTTAAACATAAAGTCATAACTGAATTAAATCAGATCATTTAATGTTTATTGATAACACTATAGAATTAACATTTTAATGTATTTCCCCAATTTTTATGCATTTATAAAATTTGAATCACATATGTTTATAGTAGTATTAGGATATTGTCATTGATCTTACTAGTCTTTTTTATTACTTTCTGATGCTACCAAAATTGGAGTTTACATTTCCTGAGATATAAGAGAAATATTTTTCAGAACAGGCCTAGAATCAAGCAAATAAATTAAATTAAATTAAATGTTTAATATAAAAGCAAATTAGCATGTTGTATCTTTAAGAAAAGTGTACTAAGCCAACTTAGTCTTGGGTCAAAACAATTCATCAAGAAAGGGCATACAGGACTAAAAATGCTATAAAACGGCTTTCCCCCTTAATATAAAATATTGCTCACTTATGTCCCCTTTTATTCAATATCATTCTTCTGGCTTTGCAGCACAAAGCAGAGCTGCCTGGAAACCTTATTTAAAAATTTGGGGAAAGAAGCGGAGCAAAGTGTAATGATATTAATGTGTTTCATTAATTGCAAAAAGTGCAACCCCGTGTACTCAACAGCCCTGGGGATACTGTCGCCGCTTTAAATGCAGAGGGACTGGTAAATTGGGAACTGAAAGTTTTAATGCTTAAAACAGAGTTTCTAGAGACAGAAAGTCATGTTCCAAAGAAAGCATAGTCTCTGCTTCGCCCATTTAAAGCTGAGCAGAATGTAGCACGCCTGAAGAATGCAAGGGAACATGAACCAGCTGTGAAATCCCGGGGGAAAGAGGCTGAGTAAAAGTGGAATTTTCGATAACTCCATCAGCATTATTTTTCCCAGTGGTGATTGCCAAAACTGTGTTTGTTTATAGTTCCTTGAAGATAAAGTACTAACTTGGAGCTGCGGGAGAAATACTGTATTTCCCTGAGAAATCAAAGTGTTTGAGATTCTCTCGCAAAGTCTGGAAATCGTGCCAGACAGGCCTGCCTGTGGGGTATTTCCTGCTTGACTCTGTAGTCCAGAGGGGTCACGATATGCTCCAAAGAAACATCAAGGTTAAATTGTCCCATTAATTTGGGGAAAGTTCAGAGGTGGGGATGATAGACACAGCTTGACGAGATGGACTTGAGCACCCCAAATCTGAGGGCCATTGACAGGCCAAGTCTCTTCAGATCAGCCCCGTAGTTTGGGGGCAATATCAGTGACCCCTGGTTTGCGAGCCTATAATTCATTCCCTTGTGAGCCATGAGCTTTCCCGCTCGTCCTGTCCCGTTCTTTTATAGAGCATTACGTAGAAAAAAACGGCAAACTTGTTCACATGGTGTGCGAGAGCCTTCCTAATCTGGCCTGGACTCCAGCAACCTTCTCTCTTCCCTTTTTAAAACATCTTTTTCATCAGCCAGTCCACCCTAACTCAGTAGCTTCTTCGAGGTGCACCACACTCTCTGGGTGCACAGATGAAGCCTAGGGCGTTGCACTCGGCAGGAACCAACGCTTGTTTATTTGTCCGCTGAACTTTCAGGCTACCCCAGGCAACACTGAAATGCTTGTTGTCAAACACATATGCAGTCCTTGTGGATAAAATGTCCTTTTTTTTTTTCTTTTGGAAATGTGTCATAGTACGTGATTGGCTTTACATAGAATATTTGTAGACAAGTTCTTGTTTAAGATTTAAAAGCTAAAGAATCAAAGTAGTAAGAGATCTGAATGGCACCTAAGATATGGGGGGTGGGAGGAACTTACAGAAGCCGCAGGACAGGAAAAGATGATGCATAGCCGAGGTGTTGGGTATGGGTTGGGAGTTGGATGGGTAGGGCCCATTCCAGTACTGGAAGCAATGGTTGGCTCATGGTTTGAAAAGAATGGTGAGCTGCTGTTTTAAAAATCAATATCCTGTGTGCCATGCAAAAGGCAAGTGGTACACTTTCTGCCCACCCCCTTCTTGCCTTTTTTTCTGTACTCAATTTGACTACAAAGTGGATTTCTCCCCCTATAGCTCTAACCAGGGAGGATGGCTCAGGTTCTGCTCCCAGTGGTGAAATGTCACCGTGGTTGGCTATTTGCAATGCAAATCATCAGGCTTTGGCATCCAAGATTGATGTTCCCTGTAAGAAAGTACTTAGTTGCTGGGCTGGAGCTGAGTGGAAGTGACACAGGTCTCTTCGCAGCCTGGAGTGGTTGTCAGAGGTAACAAGGCAGGGCTGGGGGAGAGATGAGGCTGAGCCCTTTTGCACCATCCATTCCCAGCACATGGTATTAATGCATCTAAATTTAGCTGGGGCCACCAAGTCTGGGCTGAGGGCAGATGGCATATCTGGGCTGGGGTAGAGAGCAAAGGGACTTTCCACAGACTATTCTGGAGACTAGAGAGAAGGCACAGATCCCCAAGAGGCGAGCACCTGTCCGGGTCAGACTCCCATTTGCATTCCCAGCGTTTCTGAGCTGCTTAGGGTGGTGTCAGGTGGTCTTCGGGCGAGAACCCGAGTTCTCTGGGAAGCCAGTCGCGGGATGCTGAGCTTGGCCTGCGGGCCTCCAGGGAGCAGGGAAACTTGAAACTGGTCCAGGCCCTTTAGGTGCAAGAAATTCACAAGAAAGTCTGGAAAAGCTCTGAAAGAAAATTAAAAATCCATCTGAAACCCAACGTTTCCTTTATGTGGTGGCTGCTGCAATGGGGGGAAATGCTTTTATTAAACCCATTACCATCTGTGGAGAGTTTGCTTTGCTGACAGCGAAGTCGGGGAGGAGACTCTCTGTCAGGGCCTGGGCCTGGCAATTGTGCAGCCATGGCTTGACTCCTCTTCTAGCGAATCTTTGTTGCATGAATGTTTCTACGTACCCCAGGAGGACAAATACACCCATGAGAAATAAAGCATGGCCATTTATCTCCCTTTGTGATTATACATCATTTTGTAATCATACAGCATAGGATTAATGTAGAAAGCAAACTATCCGTTGAAAACAAAAATATCTTCTTTTGAGAGTCACCAGGTAATCTAGAATATCCAGGCTGTGAACATTTCGTGTATGGCTTTCTGGATATTAACACACACACACCTCACTCAGCTTACAATATAGCATGAACACGTCAAGATGGCAAGAAGCAGGAAGTAATTTTCTTTTCTTTTTTAAAGATTTTATCTACTTACTTTTAGAGAGGGGGGAAGGGAAGGAGAAAGAGAGGGAGAGAAACAGCAGTGTGTGGTTGCTTCTAGCACGCCCCCCACTTGGGAACTGGCCTACAACCCAGGAATGTGCCCTGACTGGGAATCGAACCAGCGACCCTTTGGTTTGCAGGCTGGCACTCAATCCACTGAGCCACACCAGCCAGGGTGGAAATAACACTTTTCCATCATTGCTTTGATCAGCTGCTGAGTATTTGATTGTACACATGCACAGTTGCAGGCTTACTAGTCTAGTCCCCCAGAGGTGTTCACTTATCTTTGTTTTGCTATTTTTTAAAAAAAGCTGTAATAAATGTTATTGTGCTTTTGTCTTTAGGCATTTCTCTGGTTAAGTGTTTCTATTTATGAGTATAAAATTAATTGGACCGTTTTTTACTCAGTTATTTTCTATTTATCTTTTTCATTTGCCCTCATAACCCCCCAGGCCCTTTTTAGGTAAAGTGGCTCAGAAGAACTTGTCTCTTTTGGTCAACTTAAACTTGGCAACCTTTCTGCCAACCTCTAAAGTTGGGCCATCTTGGGAACAGGCAGAAATGAAAGGATGATAAGACTGAGTGATAAGATCCTGGCATTGCTTTTTCTCCTACCACTTGCTGGTTGAGCTTCTATATCTATTTAGGGCAGGTAATGTACAATGTCCAAATGTGTAACCACAGAAACACATTTATAAATTGGACACTTGGAACTGGGCAAGTGTTTTTCCATATAAATAATATAAAAATATGTATAAGTTTCCCAGGAGTATAAAACAAAGCTTACCAAACCCCTGCAATAATGATATTTAATATAACTGAGCACCTTCTATATGCCAAGCAATTTATATACATCACTTCTAATCCATATAGACCCTGAATTATTTATGTTGATACCTTTTCTTTACTGTAGGAAGTATGATGAAGTTATTTTTTTAGTTTTAACACCATAAGCACATTATCAAGTTCATGATGTATTAGAGAATATAAAAAATTAAATTTATTATGTCATTGTTCTCCATTTCGTTACACTCCTGAAGAACTAAAAATGAAAGGCAACACAAGTATGTGGGAACAGCCTTTATGTACCATAGAGTTGGTATTTAAGGTAGGGGGCCACCTTGTGAAGACTCTGAAGAGGCCCTCTGAAATCTTTTCAAGGGCTTTACTGGGAGCCAATTTACCGAGGATGACCCTGACCTTCACTATGTTGAATTTTCTTTGACATTTTGTGAAACTTTTTCCCTTGATTGACATAATTAATATGTCCTCTGCTAAGCATGGTGTCAGAGAAGGAAAGGCTCTGTTCTCAAAGAAGGAGAAATCAAGGCAGGAACTTATGGAGTCCTTGGGTATCAAGTAGCCTGTATTTTCCTTGGTCTCAGTAGAACCAGTAATGCATCCAGTGGGAGATGGAAGAACGCCGAGAGCGATGGCCATGGAGAGATCAGGAAGGGGAGCGGAGCCTTCACCACCAGCTTCAGGTCGGGGTCAGGGGGAAGATCACCCTTTCGGAAAGGACAAAAGGAGCAATTGTTGCTGAAAGGCTGTGCTGACAAGTGGGCATCACAAGACATGGGTCGGATGGTGCCAGTCCTTCCATGATGTGGGTCAGAGAATTCTCATAATCAAACCTTTACCATACAGTGAGAGTTGAGCTCAAGGGGACCTAGAAAATGCTCGATGACTGGAGAGGAATTAAGGCCGTGAAGAAAGTGACGGGGCAGCTGACTTTAGAAGACCACATAATGAACGATCGTGATGAGTGAACTTGAATGTCCTGACTTCAGAACCCATTTAGAACTATTATTCTCTAGCCTAAAATAATAATGTTATAGAAACATATACAAACTGCTTGTTACTTATCAGTTATGATTCTTTAAATCAAGATGCTATTTAATAATTCTAATAATCCTATGATGGAATTGAAACTACCATTTCTATTTTTAATGGGTGAATCGAAGCTTTAAGAAATTTTAATAACCCAACTCAAATAGCCTGAAATTCTGACCAAAGTCCCTATAGACCTATAGGGACTGTGTACCTATTCTCAGTGCTGCCTGTACTGACATGCACCTTGAAGACTCCAAGTTTTCTTTTTAATTCTTCATTTGGATGGCAGGGGTCACAGAGACGCATAGGAGACAGGAAAATTGAGAGAAGCCGCCTTGGCAGTCCTTTGGCACGTAGCCAAAACCATTCCCCTTCTGCTGGCAAAGAGGGCGGATTCTGCATTCCTCCCCACCGTGTCTGTGGTCTCCATTAGAGATTCCGACAGTCACTAGATACAGTTAAAGACTCATGTAGTGATTCTCACACTAATTGGACTGTAATGTATAGCCTCGGTCAAGCACATCTTTCCCAGCACTCCTCTCCGCAGACGGCAATCAAGCCACTTACAGAAGATGCATCGGCTGCTGAGACCCTAGAGCAACCTTAAGCTGCACTGGCCTTTTAACGGAAAACACAATTAATTTTGATACTGAAGGGCAATTAAGACTGGGGTTAAAATAAAAAATCTCTTGGAACATAGCACATCAAAGATCGGATAGGAAAGGTTTTTCCCTCATCCATTTCAGAAGCCCATGAGCAGACCAACCTTTGGTTACTCCAAGTTGCCAAATTCCTGTTCAATTTCAACACACGTGAATGGAAATGAATAGCTGTGTTCGCCGTGTGGCTTTGCTAATGGAGATCACTTACATCAACTCCTTTTATCACCAGTAGCTCTGAAAAACACATGTGTGCCTGGACACCTGTTACATTCATACATTTGTAGAAACAACTACACAGACTTTTTTAAAATGCATACATACATCCATGGATAACACAGCACGTGTTACAAGTTGCTCTAGCTAATTTTGGCTCAGAAGAAATCTTCCTAGAAAAAAGGTTTTATTTAACACTCTGAAACCAGGGGAAAGATGCTGCCATTACATATCACTTAGAGAAGAGAAGATTCGATCATTGCCTGATTAACGGGGAAAAAATGTAGTAGTGGACAAAGGCCAGTTGTGGTTTGGGGGGATGTGTGTTAAAGGTACATTGGGTTACTTACTTACAAGGTTTCTAACACAAATTAGTCAATTATCCCCTTTAACTCTTTGTCATCAAGCTTTTTTATTTTTAGTGAATTTTCTCTTCAGACTGATTATCCTTTTTTTAATAAGAATATTTTTATGAACTTACAGGAGGTTTTACTAAATGTATATTCCGTACACTGACTTTTTTTGTCCTTGAATGTATGCGCGTGGCTGGCTGGCTGACTACAGGGATGTGTGGTTAGGGTGTGGGAGGTGCTGTGGACACGCACCTGGGCACCACGCATTTGCGCTGGGCACAGCGTGGGCCGTAATCCAGAGGTTTCCTGAGATGCGTATGAGGATGCTCCCTGGAGCCCTGTTTGTAATAAGAGCTACTTCTTGCCCGGGCCTTGCTTATTTCCCAAGAACCCTTTTGAGCTTTTCATTTGTATTATGTAATATAGTCCTCAAAATGACTCTGTGTGGTTTGTACTCTTATGATACCCATCTGGGTAAACCAAGGTACCACAGTTAAATAACTTCCCCCAAATCACAAAGCAAATAGAAGTAACACACTAGGGACTAGAGAGCCCAGGAATCTGCTTTAGAGCTCACACTCATAACCACTAAGCTAAGCTGTCATTAGCATAGGACTGAATAGATTATAGCTTATAATTCAATGAAATAGCATTCTGTTAACCTGTAGATTCACATGAATCAGCACTGATGAATGTTGTAATGATAATGCCAAAGAAAGGAAAGCTCAAAAAGAAATTCAAAAAGAAATGCAGAAGGGTAAGTTATCATTTAAATAACACATGTCTATATATTACATAGATATAGGTATTTACATATATATCTTATTTATACATTTCAATGCACAAATATCCAAATATGGTTTGCATTAACACATCAACTTCAGAAGAGAGATAACTTCTTTAAAGAGAGAGAAAGAAAATAAATATATTTTTTTCCTTAAACATAAAATAATTATTTGTTTTATTTTTGCTGGACACTAAACTATACATTTCCCAATTACAAAAAGTTCTATATAAATAATAATCATAACCTGTTATAAATGAATGAAATAAAGTGTCTTTGTGCTTAGCTTATCTTTTTGGTCAAGAGGTAATAATATACTGGGGTATTTCTGGATCAAGTGGTGTGAATAGTTACAAGTATTTTTCAACCTATTGATAGCTTGCTTTCCAAAGTACTGATACAAATTTAACCCAATTTAACCCAATAAACACAGGCTCTGATTTAACTGCACTTTTACTTGAATGGAAATGATTATTAATTAATTTATTTTCATTTAACGTGTGTAAAATGGTCCAATGTTGTTATATTGATTTGCATCCATTTGAGCATATTTTGGTATATTTCCCTATTTGTTTCTCTCTCCTTTGAATTTCTTCATATCTTTTCTTACTTCTTATATACTTAAATTTCTTGGGTTTTGTTTGCTTGCTTGCTTCTTAAGCTCTTGAAAAATAAGATTCTATGTGTACTTAGAATCTTGTTCCCATAGTCAGCTTTGTCTCTAACAGAGCAAGGAGAAGGCAAAGAGCAAGTCAGAACCCAGTGCTCCTGTCTCTAATAGAGTTTTATCTTTTTCCGTCTAATAGCTCAGGACCCTGTTTCCCTCGGCAGTTCCCTTCATAGGACAGTCACTACTTTCTCTTCATAGAATTGTGAAATGCTTCTACAAGTTGTATGGAAACCACTAACTGATGTTAGGTTTGCACAGTGGGTAGTTTTTATAAATGTTTCTCTTAAAAAGCAACATCCCAGGAAATCCCTGGGAGGCATGTATGGCACAAGGCTTGCTAGCAGCTGCCAGCATGTGCTAGAGGTTCCCAGGGTTGAATCTATTGCTCCCAGGGATTGATTCCATTTCTGTTCTGTCAGCCAGCTTAACTGCAAGCTGGAGCATTGCTCCGTGATTTTATACACAAAAGAAATATGGCAAGAACAGAAGGCAGGATCCCAGAGAAAACGTGAGCCAGTGCAACACCATGCAAATGCTACATGTTGCGTGACCCCAAAATCTGGTGTGTGGACTTCTGATGCAGGCAAAAGGAAGTGGGGCCTGAGGCGAATATCTGCATGGTTACAATGAAAGTAGTATTAGTCCTAAATAGAGAGGTGAAGCAAAGTGAGGTAATTTGCTTTTGCCTGTAAAATAGAAAACAACCAATTTGCCTCTGTTCCCGTATCATTTTCTTTTTCTTTTTAAAATACGTATTGATTTTAGAGAGAGAGAGAAGAATGGAGAGAGAGAGAAACATCGATTTGTTGTTCCCACTTATTGATGCATTCAGGTTGATTCTGGTATGTGCCCTGGCTGGGGATTGAACCCATGACCTTGGCATATTGGAATGACACTCTAATGAACTGAACTTCCTGGCCAGGACCAATCCTCCATCATTCTTATTTTTCATGTAGACCAAGTGTTGGGCAGGGGGAGGGTTGTCACTGTGATGGACAGAGGCCTGGGATGGGACTTGAGGCATGAGGCCGCTGCCAGGTCTGCTGCTTACCACTGTGAGACTCGGTTCAATACTACCTTTTTAGAGCTACCCATGCCATTGGAAAAATGAGGGTGTTGCCTCAGGCAGTCTCTGATGTCTTATACATCCTTCAAAACCCATCAGTTTTTAGGGACATATTGGCCACTATCTTCTCTCCAATATTATATTAGTGTGTGTGTGTGTGTGTGTGTGTGTAATATGAATTGTGGAGAACCATGAGATATCCCTGTCTAATCCAACAGGTATGCCAAAGGGATGTATGAATATAGTAGTTGGAATTATCTTTGATTGAGACCAATAACACATCTTATCACAGATGCTTTAGTATGTTGAAAGCACTGCTATAGCACTTCTGGGAACTCATTCAAAATGCATAGATGAAAGAGGACTACATGTTTTTTATTTTATTTTTGTTTTCTTGCTCACAAAAGTTCAACTGGCTCTTGGAGGTAAACTAAAAATCAGATAATCCCAGAGGGAGTTTTACCAATCCCTGGAGCACCAATGGGGGTCTTTGAGCTCCTGAAACCTTTTAAAGGGGCCAACAGAGACCATACCTGTTTCCCTGTAAGGTTACAAAAATGCCGATATCATCTGCTTTTGATATGGATGATATAGTTCAGTATATCCCAATGTATCTTGATCTTATCTCAGCCTGATCTTAAAAGCTCTACTAGGCAGCTATAAGCTTTTGGTTCAATAGAAAAGACAACTATAAAAATAGATTTCTAGACAAAATATTTCAAATGATGGGGCAATTCAGTTCAGTGCCTACCATGAGGAAGGGCAGGAAGAAAGACTCATGGAAAGATAATCTCAATACGATGTGGTATGTTCTACAGTTGCCCTTTGCAACTGTTTTTTGGAGGCACACAGAAAGGAAAGTGGTCCCGGCTGGGGTGATGTATCAGCAGATCCATAAAATACAATCAAGGAGTTAACCTTTGAGAAAAGTAGCAAAGAGCTTTCCAGGAAGGCAAGATCAGCTCTGCAAGGGCAAGAGGTGTTACAGACTTGGATGCCTTTGGAGAGCTCCAGGCATAAAGTCAGAGGAAGTGGCTAGTCAGAAATGCACCTGAAGAGGCAGGCTCATGGATAGGGAACAGACTGACAGCTGTCAGAGGGGAAATGGTGTGTGGGGTTGGGTGAAAAAGTGAAAGGGTTAAGCAAAAAACCAAACAAAGATCCCATAGACACAGATAACAGTATGGGGATTACCAGAGGGAAAGGGGGGCAGGCGGAGGTAGAAGAGGGTAAATGAAGTAGTATAGAATTGTATACCTGAGGCCTACATAATTACATTAGTCAATGTTACACCAATAATTTCAATAAAAAGGTGAAAAAAGGGGGGTGCAGGGAGGTAGGGGTGCTGTGCTGGAGGGCCTAATCTGTGGCACCGGAAGGATTAGATATTTCTGGTGGGCAATGGGTACCATTGACAGGCTTTAAGTGAGTGTGACAAGGTTAGTCTCATATGGCTCCTATAATGGAAAAGAATAAACATATTTGTGGTTGAAAAATTTAGGAAAAACTGCCCTAAGTATCCAAGCAGTTGTTTCAAGTTTCATTATTTCCTAGGACATCATCTTTTACTCTATGTTAGTTGCCGTTAAGCTATAGAAGAGTCAATTAATCTAAATATCTTTGTATATTTATGGCTCCCCACTACTGAACAAATTATTCTCACACTAAATGAAAATCAGTGTTATATAATTAAAGAATACAAAGTCAGTAGCTTATTAATAGTCATTAATATTCCATGATAAAATAATGACTATGAGGATCATTCAATAGAAAGAAATCAATGTTCTATATCAGTAATATATCAAGGTAGGAAAAATATACTCATCTCAAAATCCTCCAAAAGGCAATTCATACAGTTCAACATACATTTGGAATGAAAAATTTTAACAAATATGTTGATTGAATGATACTTCTCTAGCATGAAAATGTATTTTGATAAAATAAGTACCTAATATTATGCTTAACTGTAAAGCACTAGAGACATTCCATTAAAGTCAGGAAGAGTAATTCTAACTATTACTGTTAGTTACTATGTAACATTGTTCTTAAAATGCTAACAAATGCAACATGACAAGAAAAATAAATAAATGTGAAATGTAAAACATAATTATTACCACTTGTAATAACTGTCTAGCTGAAAAATTCAAGAGAATTAACTGGAAAAAAAACCCCTACTGGAACTAATAAAAGATTCTCTAAAATGGCCAGTTATAAAGTCAACATAATGAAATAAGCATTTACCTATTGAACAGCAATACCAGTTAGATTGTAATATTAAAAAATCTATATACTATAAATCAAAATTGTCAAACATCTATGAATACTTGCATCAATAAGCCTTCTTAGGATCTATAGGAATAAAATTACATAACTTTTCCTGATGGACATTTAAAAAGACTTTATTAAATGGTGAATCATGGAATGCTGTAATAAACAGATTATCAGGTTACCAGGGAGTTATCAGCAGGGTGAACAGCTAGTGATGAGTCAAAGCTATAGAATTCTGCCACGCCAGGAACTAGACACACATCTTTTGATCCTCTCAGACAATTCTACAATACAGAGGTTCTTAATGGCTACATTTTGTGCTGGAAACAACGAGGCAGGAAGGCACAAATTCTCCTAGAGACCCACCAATAGCGACAGCCAGGGTTGGGATTGGACCTGGGTGTTTTCATGCCCAGCTCTCAGGCCTCTTATTCACCCCACACATACTCCCAAATATGGATGTGTTTGCCTTTATAGGTGGCTTTTAAAAAATTCTTGATAGTGTGTATATTTTCCAAATTTTCTACAGTGGGTATCTATTGCCTCATTTTAGAAGAAAATATTTGTTTTTTTTATTTCTGTTTTGTTTTGTCGATAAGAAAGGCATTTAAGGACATAACATAAAAAGCAGGTTAAGAATAGAAAATTAAAATGATGTTAATAAGCATAAGCTCTTAGCTAATGTAGCTTTAGAATGTAATGCATTTTTCAATGTTTCAGGTATACAGTACTTCAAACATTTTTCTCTTCCACTTCTTATAAGAATCCTGAATTGGATCAACGTGTGCTTTATGATGTTCTTTGATGTGACAATATGGCCGTTAGGCAATGATCTGGTTAATGTCTCTGAAATGGTCCTTTTTAGTTGCTTTCACACTGCAAAGAAGTTGGTGAGTTTTGTCTCACTGTGCTGTGTCTGGATGCCCAGTGACCCTCCTGTGGTCTTGGGCATGGCCCTGGCTGGGGAGGAGGAGCAGCTGGACTGGTCCAGGAGTCAGAGGGCCTGGATACTCCTTTCAGGCACCTACTTGACCTCTGGTTGCCTTGTTATTTTCCTCCATCAACCACTTTCACTGTGTGCCCTTGAATTGGGCCACAGAGAAGGCAACTTTCTACATTGAAAGTAAAGACAAAAGATCCCTTCTGTGTGTCCTCACTGACTTCTCCATGTGGCTGGCTCCCTTAGCCTCCATTTCCTTTCTGCTCTTTTCTTCTTCCCTTTCCCTCTCGTTTCCCTGCTTGGGCTTGGCCACGGAGATGCTCAAGTGAAGGATTGCTTCTTCTGACCTGGAGCCGGCCCTGGCATTGGTGATAGCACCTCCTCACAGTGTCCAACGTCTTTCTCTCCACTACTCATGTGTGTAGAGCCCTCCCTCCTTAACACAGATGCTGCCTTTGATGTGTTACTTCACTCATTCTGACACTTACAGAGCAATAATAATAAATCAAAGGCATTTGTGTATTTAGTAAACTATTCCTGTGCTTGTGAAAGCACCCTCTCAATTGTCTTGGGGAGCTCAATCTCATGGGCTGGGCTTCCATGTGATCCCTGCCTTGTCCCTGACATGCCAGGCATCGGCCCCCTGAATCCCAAGCCCTGTTCAGAGCAGGGTCCTGCCTGCTGTGTGACTCGGAGGCCCCCTTCACAATCACCATAAACGGGAAGGAAGAGCCACAGGGCTACCATCAGCCCTGCAGAGGTGGTAGAGCAGAGGGTTCTAATTATGGAAATGAAGGTTCTGCAGGAGACGGGTTGCCAGTGAATGACCTGCGGGCACCTTGAGAGCCATCGTCCAAGTATCTCTGGGTTGGAAGAACGGAAATATGCTCACATTAATTAGCCTGCTGCACCAGAAAAGAATTATTTAAATGCGGAAGATAATCTCGCTGCCCTTTTGATGGGGAAGAATTATCACAGCCTGAAAGTTTGGTTTCCAAGTCAACAGCACGTGTCCTTGTACATCAGAGCAAGATGAGAGGGCAGGAAGAGCAGGGATAGGTGGACACACCTTTATTTTTAATTTAAGTGTAGTTGGCATACAATATTAAATTCATTTCAGATGTATATTGATACAGTGATTCAACATTTATGTGCCTTATGATGTGATCGCTGCCCTAAGTCTGTCACTGTGCCAGGTTGTCACCCCTCTGTTCACAGCAGCATTATTACAGGAGCCACGTTACAGATGTGCAAGGTCCAGAGGGGTACCTTGTGTGTGACCTAAGGCAGCACCACTCCTCCCGGAGCCTCAGCGTTCAGTTTTCTCCCTGGGATTGTGGTAAAAAAAAAACAGTACTCCTTTTAATGTGATGCTGTGAGGATTCAATATAATAGAGTTGGTACTGTCTGGGATGGGTGAGAAAAGTCACAGGCACATTAAATCCTCTGGAAACAGCTGGATACATATCTGCTATGTATGTATCCAGGCATCTGCGCACGTATGATTTTTTACCAAGTCCTTTTCATCCTGGTATTGCCATTTAGTCACTTCTGCGGGCGGTTATTAAAAGCCTTCCTGACACAATAGCAAGGGATGGTCAACAAAGGAAAGCACACACTGCAGTGAAAGCTATTGAGAATTGTTCATTCACCCTCCCCACACCCTTGACCTCGAGAATCAGATCAGTAACTTCTCGCCTGTTCATTTCCCCTTCCTGTGTCCACAGTGAAGGGAAGTTGGTTGCAACCTTCTGCAGATAATGTGACACGGGGCACACAGGGGCGGAAGGGAGAAAAGCATTTCAACAAAAGCCTGGAACTTGGGTTTAGGTAAATTCAGGAAGGAGAGAGAGAGGAAATGGCAGCAGCCTTGCCAGGAACTAAAGGAAAAGGATTCTGGCATCAGCCCCGGAGCAAAGTGTTAGGTCATCTATAATAAGTGCTGGGTGAAAAAAACCCCTCATCTCCAAGTGGAAGATACAATAACACAAAGAAACTTATCGAGGCGACCTTTGAAAGCAGTTTGGACATCGATGTGTTTCTAAAGAAAGTCCCCGCACAAAAGAGATTCCCTGATCAGCGTGGGGCAAGGCTCACGTGGCAGAAGCTCGTCACAGTCCCAGGAGTCAAGTTTCGGAGCCAAGTTGTTCTTATTTATGCTGAAAAGGAAACAGAAATTTAAAAACAAAATGGAGTAGATTACACTCACTTTTCTTCAATTAGATAGTTTTATAGGTAGTCTCTCCTTTGGACCAAAGTTCCTGACATTTACATTTTCACAATTATAAATGACACAGACAGAATACCATTGAAAGCAACAAATGAGCCAGTTTACATATAAAATCAGAAAAAACATGCGTTATCCCATAAATGACTTTCACTGTAAAATTTGAAGATGCAAGACAGACGGAGAGAGAGAGAGAGAGAGAGAGAGAGAATGAGAATCTCCAGTGAGAGCACTATATTTTTCTAAAAAGTACACAGTTTGATTCTCTTGGCACTAGAAATGTTGAACTTCAGAAACATGTTAATCATAAGATCAGAGCTGTCTCGTAGCTGGAGAGGATAAGATAATTTCAAAGATTCCAGTCCTGAGTGATTGTTTTTCTCTGCTCCTAAAATTTGACTCCAATCAGACAGGAATTAGACTCACCATCCTGTATTAATTTCAGATTGTTTCCCAACCAATCACTTCCAAGTGGACCAGTCATCTTGCACAAATGTTGTCCAGACCTAAATGCCTTTGAAGGAACCCACCTTGGCAGGACTAATGGGCCGGCTTCCACTCTAGCACATTAACTTAAATTCTTTCTGTGAAGGGGTCAGAGAGTGAGATGCTATAAACCCACTGTGGGAAAATCCTAGGGTGAACTTGCTAGGGAGAGAAGAAACAAAAATCTTTTTTTCTCCTTAGTAGTCTCCCCAGTTGATTGGTAAAGTAAATGGAAAAGTTCTGTGCTTGGTTGTGTGAAATCACTACCCATCCCCCTCCTCCCTGGGGTCGATAAGGAGAATCATTAACCATTAATAAAGTTGCTAATTGCCCTGGAACACAGCACATACTGGGTGGAAAGTCACACAAAGGCACTTTGGAACTTTCTGTTTGGACTGAACTCCATTCTGACTTATGTGTGTGTGTGGGGGGGGGCTGACATCTGAAGCCACGAGTGGTCTGTTCTATCATTTCCTCATTTTTCTGCTGCTTGTTTAAGCCCTTCACATATGAATTTCAGACATGCTATTTGGAGTTTATTTAAGACCTATGCATTTTCAGTTTGGTGTAAATCCACCCAGCCGTATTCCCGTAATGCAGTAAAGGACACATTTGTAAAAATGCTTTATTTATATAAACAACGATGGCTGTCATCTACCACATACCAAACAAGTCTCTATATTGTCTTTTAGTTAGGCCTTATATTAAAATTGTCAGGTAGATATTACCCTCATCTTGTAGAGGAGGAAAATTTTGACTGGAGAAATTTCAGAAACTTGCCCACCTTCTTTCTACCAGTAAGCTGGTAGACAGTGGAAATTTGAACCTAGGTTTTTCCATTTCCAAAGTCTGTATTCTTCTGCCTTTATACTCTACCACCTTGTTTTTTACAAACATCCCCCTGTATCACATGTCTTTGCCTTTAAAGTGATGTCTATTATTATTATTAAGGTTAATAATGACTATCTTGATAATCAGAGTTGCTTTTCTGTGATTTGTGTTCAAACATGATTGACAACTGCCATGTCTCTTCCGATTCAGGGCCAGGACCCTACCCTCTGTCAGCCCCCGCCCTCCCACAAGCCCTGCCCAGGACCCAGCCCAAGTCCCTTCTTTCCCCATCGGAGCACCTGGTTCATGCTCAGCACGTGACTAGTTATTGAAGCAGCTGGGAAGCCTTGCCTTGCAAAGTCTTAAAATCAAGAAATTTAAAAGAAAAGGGGACTTCGCATGTGAAATTTGGCTTTCCCTTTCTATCGCTGTAAACACTATTAGTAGAAAGCTGATAAGAAAAATAAGAGCCCCAAAAGGTTCTAGATATAAGTGACTTGATTAGAATTATTTAGCCATTTAATTAGAGCCTTAGAAAATCCATGTAGCTCACTCTCTCTTTGTAGTCAAGCCTGTCTGTAGCTACACAGATTGTGTGTGTGTGTGTGTATCAATTTAATTACATACTTAAGCTTCATCTATGTGCCCTAAATTTACGCAGTTGGAATACAGACTTCCCTGTAGTCCCCACCCACTGACTTTACTTTAAATTCTTCTCAGCTGATCTGGTTTTAAAGCTAAGTATGTTTTCTTTCTTTTATAGCTTAATGTTACACAAGAATTTCTCTGGTTCTTCCAACCTCATGCCACACAATGACATTCTGTCCCCATCAAAAATCATATCCTCTCTCTCAGAACTGGCATCCAGGCAAACCCTGGAGATGAAAGGAAGGGTTAAGTTTGCTTCCAATATTAGGGAATGATTCGGAAATAAATGTCAAGGTTAAAAAGTCCAGATGGTAATTCAACTGTATCCTTACTATAAACATGATTTGATTTATGGGAACTGCTAATGGTATCTCCGTTTAGATCTGGACGGTTTTGCTTTCTCTCATCTGAGTTTTAAATTCATCAGATTCTTTCCCTCCCACTATCAATCCTTCACTACAAAGAGACACTCCTAATCAATTTGGGAGTATTTTAAAATGCAGAAATTGATAAATGTTAACAACCCTAATCCATGCAAATTACTGTCTGTTGTCATTATTTATAACCTGGTGGATGTGCTTATTCAAAAGATCCTCAAAGGGCTCTGACAATTCAAGCTTCCAGTGGTGAATCATCTTTGCTCTTTTTCCCTCTTTCATAAGGGATCACACTGAATTAGTTTTCACGTTTTTTCTTTGCCTGACATGGCAATTATTAGCTTTCTTGGCTTTGTCAGAAAAACCCATCGGAAATGTTTATCTCCTGGGGCAAATCTCAGGGAAACAGCATGTTTATCACTTCAAGGGGCTGTAATCCAAAGGCAGCCCCAGGCCCACCGGTTTTATAACCCAGAACTGGGGGAGAGGTGTCCACGTGATCCAGCAGCCGTGGAGCAATAATCCTCTGCCTCGAGCCTCCCGGTCTCCCCAGCCCGTCTTTGTTCTCTGACCTTTGCTGATTAAAGGTACAAGCTGAAATCATGCTAATTTAGCCTCTCATTTGCATCTGACTTTGTGGACCAGCAAAGTCTTGGTCTGGAGACCCAACACCCTTTACAGTGAGGTCACCTTCTCCCCTGGTGAGAATCTAGGTGGTTTACGAGTGACTAATGCTGAATAACATCTCATTTGAATATCATGCCATGAAAGAGGGTCTCATTTGAAATAGAGGGATGGTCAGAATGATCAGCTCAGCTGCATTTTACCTTATTAGGTTGTGAGGAGGAACATAACCCAGGTATGTGCTCGGTGGTGACAGACACGTAATTTTGTATCATTCTTCCCATTCTTTCAAGGCCCAGTTCCAATGTCATTTCCATTACAAAATCTTTAGTCATTGTCAAGGCTAAATGAACTACTCCATCCACTAGGCTCCTAGTAACATTTTGGACACACTTTGAGTCATTCGATATTCAACGCATTTTTTTTTTAAGTTCTAGGCACATGTGAGAGCTTGAAATATAAGCAGGATCAAAGTGAGGTTTATGCACTCCAGAGAGCAAGTAATGGGCCATCACAATAAACCATCTGTAAGTGGTAAGTGGGAAATGTAAGAAGGCATCTTCCTTGTTGGGTTGTAGACATGAGCCTCCAGAGTTCACAAAGACATTCCAGTCCCAGGGAGGAGGAATAGCAGGAAGGTAGGAAAAGCCTCCTGCGCATAAGGAAAGTGAAACGAAAAGACCGTTAGGAGGAGCGTGTCAACAAGGGCATGAGGTCAGAAGTCCTAACTTTCAAGGAAGTGAGTAAAACTGAAACCAGTAAACTTCCATCTAATTTTTAGAAGTAAAGAAATCATGGGTAGACTTGGTTGGAGCCTTTTTAGGGGCATGTCAGGGCCAAACAAAAATTGTAGAGATGTGAAGAGTGATAGGAAAAATGGAAACACGTAGAACAGTTTTTCAAACGACTTAAATGAGGGAGATAAGTACCTTTATTACAGATCACGTGGTGTCTTTTAATGTGTAGAATATTCTCCTCACCCCCTTGCTACCCCCATCCACAACACTCAATTGAATTTTTGTAGTCAGTGAGTTTTTTATTTAATGTTGAGGTTCTCACTGACTAACCTAGTGCCTGGAACTTCATAAATACTGTTAAATAAATGAGTGACTGGGGCAGAAGTGGTGAACATTTTTCCCATCGCTATTTTCCAGGGAAACACCAATTATTTGGGTGGAAATTATTTTGAGAGACTGGAGTACAAATCGAGGCAAAGTGAATTAAGTCTTCACGAGGCCAGGATGCCACGCATTTAATTACACTTCCAATGAAAGTCAGGGGTATCCTTCTCTCTGATGGAAAACTAACTTTCTAAACAATTAAGTGAATTAAAACTTGTGTATGACAGGGTTATGAGAGCAGTAAGAGCCCACTGCAAGCACATGAGACTGTCACAGCCATAACTGCAGAACTAAAATAGATGTCTGTGCAGACGGCTACACATTTACTGCCCGAGGCTCCGAACCAATCATAACTCTAGGTGAGCTCAATTCCTCAAAGCGCCAGCAGAAGCCGGAGGACCCTTCCAGGTCACCTCTGGTTGACTGGCTGCTGTGATATATATAGCTCAGGCTGAAGTGTGCTGTCAAGGCTCAGCATTTAGTATTCTCAGCTTTATTAAAATATTCCTCTCAAAGAGAAAGAACTGCATGCAGACCGAATGCAGGAAGCATCTGTTTTGTGACTTCTGGGATCTGAAGCTCAGGAAGGGCAATGTTGCGGGGGATGTGGATTTGGATGTGACCAGTGCAGAGACGGGGACTCTGGCAGGGAGGGTCAGTGCAGGTGATCAGAGAGCCATTCTATCACCGGAAGAGAGGGCTGTCTCCTGAGCCCCGTGGAACGCTGGTGTTCACCTTTGGGCTGGGACAGAAAAAGCTCCAAAGGAGTTTCAGAGGCATGGGCTATATGCTACAGCAGCATGCATTCCATTCCTAATATTCCTCCTTTGCCTTCTGAAAAAGGAAAAAGAAAACCCCATCAAATTAGGTATCAGTCATCTCTTAAGGTATGTTTCCAAATATTGTGTCTTTCCTTTAAATTATTCCCCAACATACTGTTTTTGGACTTTGTTGTGAGTGCTCAGCCAGAATTTATTGAGCACCTACTATACACCCCACATTCCACACAAGAGCAAAGCCGATGGAGAAAATGGTCCTGTATCACATACCAGTAGGAGGTAGAGTCCAAATGTGAACCTATATTTTCTGCATTCTGTGACCTTTTCATGATGGTCGATATGACTATTTGATACATATATTTCCCATAGATTCCATGTTACATATCGTTCTCAAATTGTTAAGACTCCAAGGCCAGTCACATCATTACACAGTGGCAGTGTGAATGTTTTAAAAGCCATCAGATACAGAACCCTTCCTTTAGATGTCTCCTGTTTATTCAGAGTTGCATGGCAATGGACCCGAGGTATAGTGTTGTTATCCTCTGTACTTGACTTTCTCCAAACTCCAGTGTGTAGAAACATATGAGGAAATGTGTATATTAAATCAGCCAAAGGTCAAACACATGGTACCATAGCCTACATGTGGCATTGAAAATACAGTTTTCTGTGTTTTAGAAAGGGTGTTGGGCATCTCTTTGTCTTAGGGCATAATCTCTGACAAATTGGAGTACAAATCAGTTTGGCCTGTTTCAATCCATAGGGGGTAGCTCAGTTATGTTAAAGAAGAAGCTGGTGCAGCTGACACATGGTAAAACACACTAACTCCCATATTTTGACATCACTACAAGAAAAAGGGAATTTTTAAGTGGCACCCTGTGTTCCTAGAACATTAGGTAACTAAGTCAATTTTCAGGAAGAGAGGCAGAGAGTAGATGCTCACAGCGTTCTGAGAGAGAGATCAAAGAGGGGGAACCGTCTTTTTCTCCCAAAAAACGTAGGTGGAGGGGATGGCATAGGGACCTGCTCTGTGATCTTAGGCCACCTGATGTGCAGTTAAGAAGCTTCAAGTGGCTTAACAGCCTGGGCTCTTTACCCTCATTTTAAAAGCTTTACTTATTGCGGATATAATACACACACAAAAAAATTGACGCCATGTACCAATGAACTCAGTAAGTTATTATAAACAAATGCATGGGTAGACAGCACATACATCAACAATTATTACCGCACCCAGAAACCTGTCCCCAGCAAACCCCTTGCCATTCACTGCTTCCTTCCTTCCCCGGAAGATCTCAACACTTGTGACTTGAAAATAAATTACTTCTTTGTTCTCCTTATACATTAACCACCTGCATAGGCACCCCTAAGCTCAATAGTTCAGTCTTCCTGGTTTTCGAACTTCGTGTTGAACATAAACTTTGTATTCCTTCAGTGTCCAGCTTCATTTATCCACAGTATATGCTTGGGAGATTCATCAAGTTTTTGTCAGTAACTGTAGTTCATGAATATTCTTGTATATTCCACTGTTACATGATCATAAATTATTTCCCATTCTGTTTGGGTACTTTGGGTTTGGGTCTATTAGCGATGGTGTGTCTAATAACTTTCCCGAATCTGTCTCTTGGTATGTCTTTGAATATGTGTATTTTCAATATGAGAAAAAATTCTAAACAATTCTTCAAAGTGCTTGTGACCACTTTACACTCCTGGTAGCCGTGTATGGGTGCAGACATTGCTTCACATAGCAGTTTGTAAAAAAAAAAAAAAAAAAAAAAAATGAGATTTTCTGGTGGTTTGTTAGTGATATTACCTTATAATTTATATTTTGTTTCTGTTATAAGTAATAACATTGAGTATTATTTTGTATATTATCACTCTTTTGGATATAGCCTCTTTATAAAGTGCCTCCCCAAGTCTCTTGTCCATTTTAAAATTTGGTTACCTTTTCTTCTTATTGATTTTTAGAAGCTTTTTATGTATGATAGACCCAGGACTTTAGCAACAAAATAGTTTTTATTGATTTCTTTGCATTAAACAACCTTGCAAAACTCACCACAACTATAGTAATGATACTATTTTTCCAAATAAACCACTTGTACTTTGTCGGTCGTATTATATATTTATTTACTATTTCATTAATTTTTGCTTTATATTTATCATTTCATTCCTTGTATTTCCTTTGAGTTTAGTTTGTTGCTCTCTTGCTAAGCTGAAAGTGATTGTAAGATTATTGCTTTTCAGCCATTCTTACTCACTAGGGCTATAAATTTTCCTTTAAGCGTGGCTTTAGCTGTGTTCCAAAAGTTTTAAGATATCATACTTTATATTATAACTGAGCTCCAGATACTTTTTAAAATTCTCTTTTTGGTTTTTATCTTAACTTCTGGGTTATTTCTGCTATCTCCTGGAATATAGTAAGCACACTTATTTAAAATTTTATAGTTGGTAGCTCCAATATCTCAAACCTTTAAGAGGCTTTGTGTAGTGTTTGAAGTTTCTTCTGGTTTTTCTTTATTGTTTTATAAGCTGGTGATATTTTATTGTGTGCTGTAAATTATTCCTTTAAAACTGTTTGTAGAAATAATGCAAAGCCTAGGATGATGTATCTTCTTCCAGATGTGATTTACAGTGTTTCTGCCAGGTACTGGAAGCATCAGCAATCTGGAATTCTCTTCATCCAATTTGCTGATTGAGATGATTCAAAGCTGAGCTGCCATCTCTCTGAGGCCCTTTCCGCTTCTACTTCACTCTGCTTCCTAAACTGTAACTCTTCTGTGACTCAGTTCAAATGACGGTTTTCATCCGGGCCCCCTTTCCTGGGCTCTAGACTCTAATCCCTGATTCTCTGTTCTCCCAGATGGTCAGAATCACCGATGATCCCTCAATATTCAGGATGGAATAGCAACTTCCTATGGGGTAAAAGTGACCCTAAATCTTAGACCCTTTCTCACTGGGTCTCTGGCCTGTTCTGTGTCTTGGCCTAACCATTTTTCACAGTCCTGTTAGTAACCTTCTATCTTTAAGAGAATATATAACCCACTTTTCTGGATTTCCTCACTAGTCCAAACTGCCTAGTTCATCATCACTAGAAGCAGAAGTCCAGCCAGAGATATTTTTCTTCCCTAATATAAATAAAAGACAACAAGAGTCTCGTTGCTTTTGAAATATCAATTTAACTAGGCAGCATAAGTTACCAGGCTTAACTTACTCAGTGTCTTAGCTTTTGTCCTGATGCAATTGGATCTTTACTCAATTATATCATTACAGCATATTGCTCTGAGCGACTTTTCCTGTTATAAGCATATGGTGTTTTTAGTTCTACTGTTAATTCCTTCCACTGAAGTTGTTTAAAACATGCTCGTTTTCAATTTAGACCCTGGGTTATGCATGCATTACATACTAAACTGCCTGGCTAGCTTCCTCAGGGATGAAATGATGAACTGGCCACTTAGAGGTGCATACATTTTCCAGGAGTTATTTGCAGAATTGTCAAGCACCAGCTAGGCAACACAGGCCTCACTGGATGAGGGAGCATTGCCTCTCTTACTGGTGTGGGATGTCTCTACCACAGCAAAAGCGTGGGAGGCCTCACTCCAGAGAAGGTTTGATCCTAATGTTGCATGAAACTATTCCAAAATTAATTTCTTGTGAGTCTTCTTGAGGAGAGTCTTCTCGAGAAGACTCACAAGAAATGGAACATGCAGCTACATACTTGCCACAGTGGAATGAATTACCCAGAATTCCATAAACTGTCAATCAAAATTAAGGGAAAGAGGTCAGTTTAAGAGTACCGGCATAAAAGTCTTTTCCACTGAGATGCCCAGTGATAGTGGATATTTATTATTTTCTCCATTCTGAATCTCTTCTTCCTTTTGGAAATCTCCTCCTCCCTGCCTTGGAGACATGGCTTCCCCTTTCCTTTTCAAATACGTGATCTGGAATGGCTCCCGGGTCTCTATACTTCCATGGCCAGAGTATTTGGTGTAGACGTGAGAATGTTTTACAATTTGATTCCCCATTCCTGCCTCCACAGTCACTGCACAGGGGGGTGGGTAGGTGATCTGGACCTGGACAATGAGCCCAGGCCGAGTTTAGGGTCATGTGACAGCAACCAATTCCAAAGGGCAGTTTCCCGCCTGATGAAAACTGTAGGGAGATGTGAGCCTCCAGTGTCTGGCAGAGTGAGACCATCAGAGGTAATGAGGCTCACATGGAGAACCGCAAAGGTGAGCAGAAGTGAGACTTCTGACGGTGCTGGAGCCCTGCGCCCCACTGGCCAGCAGACCCGGAGGGGCGCCTTGGCCTCCCAGCAGCGGGGCCCGTGGGCCATGAGAACCCTCCACATTGATCTCAGCTACAATGGATTCTCACAATGGATTCCTCCCATTGTGACTGGACCTACAGGGTTGTTAGATAAAACAAAGGATTTTCAGTTAAGTTTGAATTTCAGACAAAAACAAATAATGTTTTGTTGTGTTCCCATGCACTATTTCAATTTGAATTAGTGTCCAGTTAGAGATGAATTCAGATAAACAGAAAAAATATTTTAGTGTAAGTATGTCCCATATATTGCATGAGACTTCTTTATACTAAAAGTTATTTTTTGTTCATCTAAAACTCAAATTTCACTTGACATCCTCTACATGTATTTGCTAAAACCACAACATTGAGCTAAAAGAATCTGGGCCCATGTATGGGTTATAGTCTAGTTGTACATTTGGAACCTTCATGGATAAAATTCTTTCATGAAAGTGTGTTCAGAAAATAAATACAAATGTGCTCATTTTAATCCCTCATTCTTATAATTGATTTTGACTTAAACTCAATTGAACAATTTTATGTTTATTACATTTCTACTATGTACAAGACACCATGCAGCCTGCAATAAGGGGTGAAAATAGATGAGAAATCCCGTCTTCTAAGGACCTTAAACTCTAAATAAGGGAGAAAGGCTGATTGTTGCTAAGATTTATGGAAAATATAAAACAGGAGAATATAATCTCCTATTTATTTAACACCCTAATTTATAAACTGTTTTCAAATAACTGTTCTTATTAAATTCTTACAAGTTCGTGAGATAGAATTGTTATATTTATTCCCATCTTTTAAAAAATCATTTGAAGTTCAAACACATTAAGTGAATTTTCTAGCTCTCCCGGGTAACATGAAACATAGCCAAATTTTAATGACAGTTATTTTTGCTCCAAAGTTGTCCAAAGGAGTTTTCCATTTCCATTCTATTACTCTGCCGTGAATTATTAAGTAAAATTTTGGAACACACGGCGTGGAGTATAGATCAAGGGCAATGGAAAGGAATGTCAGGTGGGTATGCATGTTCAGTTGGATAGCCCAGAATTTCTTCAGACTTTCCACATTCAGAGCCAAACTACCGATTTTCTTCCCCCTTACCTGTTCTTAGTAAACGGTAATGCCATCATTCCACATGGTCAGGCCATAATCCTTAACTTCCTTCCTCACGCTCCACCTTAATGTGTCAGAAATTCCTAGTTGGTGCAATACTTAAAACGTACCTAGACTTTAATTGCTTTTCACCAACTACTGTTATACCCTTAGTACAAGACATCATTGGACTATGGCCCCCGTGACCTTGACTTCACTAGATTATGGATTATGGCCCATGTCTCCTAACTGGACCATCTTACTCTACCCTTGCTCCCCTTCAGTCCACTCTCAAAAGAGCACCCTAGTGACCCATGCTACCTTTCTGCACAGAAACTGCCAATGGCGGCTCCCCACCTGTTTTTGGCACAGTCCAAGTCCTTACAATGTCCTGCATTTCTCTACAGGACTGGCCCTTCTGTCATCTGGCAATATCTTCTACTCTCACCCCTTTCTTTCCCAGCAGTCTGGCTACCCTGGTCTGCTTGCTGTATTTCAAAAACATGGGACCGCTTGTCCACAGATTCCACCCCCCACCCAATTGTCTACTCTTTCCTTTGAAAAATCGCAACTGCACACCAATGCCAGGCCTCCTCTTTCTGCTTCCCCTGCTCTGTTTGCCTCCACTACATATGATATGATACACTATATGTATTTTACTTATTCACTTATTGTCTGTCTCTGTTCAATAGAATGTAAGTTTTGTTGAGGGGGAGGGACATGGTTTGGCCCAGGATTCCAGCTGTAAGCACAGTGTCTTTGGGTGGCGGATGAATAAGTATACGTTGAATGAATAAGTGACTGTGGCCATACTGGTCAGACCTATGACAGGCTTTGAAATCCGAGCATAAAGTGTAGAGACTCAGAGCCATTAAGGCCCTCAGCAAGATGACAATATATGGGAGTTAATATGGCAGAAATACTCGGATGTATTATATGTTGGAGAAACTAAATAATTATCTGGGAGGATGGCGGTGGGGACAGAGCACTCTAAGGCCTACATGGGGTGGGGGAAGGGAAGTTTCTCAAAGTATTCTCACAGTTACAGTGTGCAGTCACTAGACTTAAGACAAAGAGACCAGATGGGAGGCAGTCACAGTATTCCAGGTTTGAAAAGATGCGAGTATGAATTAGGAGTGTGACTGGCAATGAGGAAGACAGAAAGCCACACATCTGAGAGACAATTAAAGAAAAATGCGTAGGATTAAAGGGCAAGGTGGAAATTGAATGGCTGTAACAGGTAATTGATGACTTCGAGGTTTGCAAAGGAGGCTACTGGAAAAATAATTGTGCCCCTGATTTAAAAGAGATATTTAGCTGAGTTAAATGTTTTTCTTTTTTTAAATTGTTGTTTTTTAAATTTATTTTGTACCTTTGGGGAAGGAGAGAGAGGAATCAATAGTAGACAAAAGGTGGAGGCTGAATTCATGGTCACTAGTAAGGTCCCACTTTTCCCAGTTTGTGAAACTTCTTCTGGGGCTCATTAGACAACTGCTCGCACACTTTCGGGGTCACCCCAGATCGGCGTGGATGGTGACAATTTGTACTCTTTCTCTGCATGGCACGACAGGACACACCTTTCCTGTAGTATTTTCATTAAAAAGGGCTTTGCTGTCCTTGCCGTCATCCCATTCTGCTTCCAGTAAAGATGTGTTTGGTGGCGCTCATGCAAAGTGAAGTCAAGGTCATGGGGGAGCTTCTGGCTTTGCTGGGAATTCTCACTCACAAACCTCACAGTCATTGTGGACGGGAACAGGTCACTGATACGGTTTGTCAGCCATGCTCAGTGGTAGGAGCTCACACACCATCTGTTCTCAGATGCCTGGTTTTGCCCAGAGCTATTTGTTCCTGTTTTTTTTTTTTTTTTAAATTCCCCTCCCTACCGATTTTTACAAATACCAAACAGGAAAATCTTGACAGAATTCGCTCACATTGGAGTGATTGAGTGTTAAGTGAATTAAGTGTGAGGAGGCCAGCTCACTGAAGAATGGTGCTGGGCTTCATACGTAAAAAGAAATGGCAGTTGCCTTGCACACACGTGAGTTTTCTTTTGGTCCCTGGGCAGACTTGTTTTGAAAGGTTAAAGGAGGTGAGAGGCCCGATTCCCTCTTTGATGCGTAGCTCCTCTGGCCGGCCACTAAAGCTGAACAAAGGAGGGACATTAGTGTTTACCCGCGTTACGATAACCTGCCATTACTTTGAGTTACCAGGTGCTGATTTCTCTACCAGACCTAAGACCGCAGCCAAAAAAGGTGTTCATTTGGTTCAGTTGAATCATTGTTGGTAAGATCGAACTCACCTTTAAAAACTTGAGACCGTAGCTGCCCTCATCCCACACTGATCGATGTGCTGCAGAGGGTTTCAGAGGTTCTGCGGCAGGTGAGTGTGGCAGTTACTGAAGAGAGGTTGCTGAGCTGAGAAGCCAGGGAAAGTGCTGTGAGGGAGGTCCCACTCATTTACCAGCTGAGGCCGCTTGGATTTCATCATCCTCCACTAATCTCGATTTCCTTAGTTTCGAGATAAGAAAAACAGTATATTTTTGATTGTTATTTTTTTAAAGACTTTATTTATTTACTTTTTAGAGAGAGGGGAAGGGAGGGAGAAAGTGAGGGAGGGAAACATCAATGTGTGAGAGAAACATCAATCAGTTGCCTCTTGCAAGTCCCCAACTGGGGTCCTGGCCTGCAACCCAGGCATGTGCCCTGACTGGTATTTGAACCATCAGCTTTTCCCTTTGCGAGCCAGCACTCAGTCCACTGAGCCACACCAGCCAGGGCAAAAAACAATACACTTTTTTTTTTTTAATGAAAAGGGTGAAATTTCCACTTTATACATAAAGTTATTTGTACCTAGCCAATATAAAATAAATTAAACCTACTATTAACTTTAAAATTAGAGAATATAAATACTTTGATACATTTGCATTGAAAGACCATTGAATGATTTATAAGGCCTCAGGTAAAATATCTCATGCCGCCTAAAATTTAGTAACCAGCTAAGAAACAAAATTCTTCAGACATTCAGAATCACCCAGGTCGCCCTGTCAAAGCTGATAGAGTAAACCATATAATTAATGAAAATCAATTGTGATGACCTGTGCCAAGGTCAGAGAGTACAGTCATGCAGAAAATCCAAAATACATAATAAGTCCTCTGGGGTTTGGGATACGTACTATTAGACATTTTATAACATTTTTACTGCTTGTTCAGTTGAGCTAGGGGAGCTATTCCAAGTATCCTATAATCCATTCTAGGCAGTTGGAATAAAATTTTAGACAAACGGTAGCAAACATTTTAATGGAGGTGGAGTTTGTAGTACTAATAATAGTGAGTATTTATTTAGTCCTTCCACTCAGAATGTATAGCATTGACCACGGGGGAAGGGTACAATGATGTTCAAAATACGGCATTTACAATTCAGTGGCCACACGGAGTGGACAAGTGAAAAAGGCCACCTGAAGAAGGGTGGCAGCACCTAGAATCGCCTCCGTCGGAGATGCTAGGCTTCACCCCCACGTGTCCCGTGTGTGACTGCATCGTACGCATCAAGGCGTATTCCTGTTGTCTCGAGGGTCCAGCTCTGCAGACATGGAGCCAGTGGGATATTGTTTCAACTTCAGGGTTGACTTTGGCCCTGCCCACACTGGCCCTGCTTCTCGAAGGGGTAAGGCTGCATCCTGGGAGCTCAGAAACTAAGGAGAGGGGCAAAACTGTTGACACAGCTGACTTTGGTGGCAGAGATGTGGTCCTGAGCTACTGTCTGCTCCTTGCCTGCCGTGCAACTTTGGGCAACACATTTAGAATGTGTTCAGAGCCCCACTTCCTCATCTGTAAAATGGGGAGTCACTAGTCAGCCATGCAGAGAGGCCTCTTGATACCAGAAAAAAAGCTTTTGTGATAAAGTCCTCACTACTCTGTACACCAGTTGGGTATTTAACAATAATAATTACTGATACAAAATTTTAGAGCAATGATGATGTTTTTTGAAAGAGGTCTTATCTTTTGAAGCTCTCTACTGACACCCATGGAAGCAGAAGATCACATTATCTCTACTTTCATATGCTGAAATACAGGAATTGAAACATATATGCACTTACAAAATGAAATATTCCATGAAAAGAGTTTTAAAAATGCAAGGTCTTGGAAGAATGGCATGAAAGAAATGGCTTCTCCCCAAACCAAAACAATTCTTCCCCTATCTTGTTCATGGCTTTAGGCATTTTTTCAGGGATACCCTGGGTAGACAGAGGCAACAAAAGGACGAACTATGGAAACAATTGCCCGGCATCCTTACACTGAAAAGGGAAACCATTGTCTGCTGCCAAAATCTGGCAAGGCCCTCTGGCTTCCCCACCCCGGGTCCCCCTTTTATGGTGCCTGCTCCGATGTGGATTTATGTTCACCAGAAAATCACCTCCTGTATAACAAGTGGAGTATGAAGTACCATATTGGACTACCATATGGCTACTAACCTCAGAGGTTGGGAGCAACTATCAATGTAGAAATTTGAGAGCAGAATGAGCCTCAGGATAGAACCACTTCTCACTCAAGCATGCTATATAATTGGCTGTAGTGAGAAACTAAAAAATGTCTCAGAAACCAGATGGATTTGAAATGTTCCATTATTCATAAACACTTTTTTTTTGCATTTGTACTTGTTCCCATTCCCAAATACTCTGCCACAGAAATTTGCTGAAGAAGGTGTGAAAAGGGACACAAATCTTTGCTTGCTTTTCTGGAAGGTGTCTCTGCAGCCGTGGTGCACAGGGAGCTGAAGGAAGAGCTGGGGCAGTGTGCTAGGTGATTCTCTCAGCCCGCGAGAGTACGTGAATATACGTGTGTGCGTGTGTGTATCTGGCAGAGTCTGGGCGGGGCCAGGGAGGGCGGCTTGTGAATGTGGCTGCAGGTCATCACAGGCTTCCTGAGCTTGGAGTGCTGGCAGCTCATCCCCTCCAAACTCCAAGCTGCTGTTCCTCCTTTGTCATCATTCAAATGACAGCCATTGATGTCCTTATGCCAGGAAGCAGCTCCCTATGGGAGGAAAAGCGCTGAGTCTATCTACTTCCTACTTGCATACTCCCCACCCTCCACTCCTTTCTCCAGTTGGAGAGAGAAGAAGGCAGGGGGCCTTCAAGTGGGAGGCGGAGACTTTTTTCAAATAAATAATGCCACAAAGGGGAGACTCATCAGCGACATGTGTGCACAAGGGAGGGTTATAAAACCCCCTCGGACAAGCAGCTTTGCAGTTTGATAATTTACATACCAGATGAAACACAAGAAGAAAAGCACCTTTCAAAGAGTATTTGTGGAAAGAAAAAACTCCAGGCTCTTGGTAACGGACAGGGGAAGATGGTGCAGCAACTGGGGCCACCAAAGCCATGGCCTCACATCAGACACGTGCAGCTTCCTTATAAATAACGCATCCACTCTAGGGAGGTTGAGAAAATGTCTGTTTAAGGCATTAGTGTAATTATTGTTTAGGGGCCGTTTGTTTTGTGTGATTTAGATTGAGGACTAAATAACCAGTGGATCTGAGGTGGGTAATATACAATTAATGTAAAAGATTAATCCTATCCAGGCTTTCACTCCTAACTCTTCCTCATCCCAACTTCAATCATTCCATCCAAATGGCCAGTGTACAAAAAACAGGACAAAACCCACAACTGACAACTTCGATTTCAAAGCAGTGAAATGTAATCGTTGTGCTGTTCCAATTCAAAGCGTGTTTTGTTGGGTTGCTAGTGGATTTTATTTTAGCTATGTAGAGTTTTTATGTCTGGGTCTCAGTTTTGGAGAAGAATGTGCCTTTTTTTAGATGAGTCAAGTAGAACATAATGTATGAATGACTTAGCTATAACTTAAGGATACACTTAAATTTTTACAGAAAATTCACTTTCTCATTATATTAGTTCAAATTAACTTTCTCATTCAAGTTCATGGCTTGGCAATAGCAATTCTTGCAACCCCAGTCTTCTGGGTCTGGGTCAGGGGCAATCTGCATTTTCTTAGCCCTTCTTTGCAGCATTTCTCCCGGGGTTAACTGACCCTCATGTATTCTCAGGCATTGGCTTTCCCTGGCATGTGTTATCTCTGCCATACACTATTGTCTTTAACATCTCCCAATGTTTTCCTGGCCTAGCAGAAGTCGTAGAGCCATTTTATTTAGTTTTGTCTTTCTGTAAACTAAGGGACATGGGTCAACATTTGTTTACAAAACGAGGACAGGAAGCAAAGTCAGCCTACAAGTATACTTCTCCGATGACCGGAGTACCATCCTATTGTACTCAGTTTTGTATCATTGTTCCATTGCTTTGATTGTGACTTCTTTCCCAAATGGTTTATAAAAATCTTTAATGGCAGAGAAACTGTTTGATCTACTTACTTCCCTCCCACAGTGTAATGCTGGTGTTGCACTAGAAAAAGTACTGTATCAAATGCATTGGATCTTGATAAGGGATACATTTTTTTTTTTAGGAGGCAAAATTCACATAAGATTGAACATTGGAAAGATAACAATTCAGTGGCATTTAATACATTCACAATGGTGTGCCGCCACCACCTCTATCAGTTCCAAAATATTTTTTACCACCCCCAAAGGATACCCATCAGCCACTAAGCAGCTACTCCTCATCCTTCAGCCTCCTAGGCCCTGCCAACTACCCATCGGCCTTTTGTCTATGGATATACCTCTTCCAGAGAGCTCATGGAAACAGAATCATATACTATGTGGCTGTGGCATCTGACTTCTTCCACAGGCATCGCTGGAGCGTCATCCACATTGTGGCTTGTATCAGCACATCATTAATTTTTACGGCTGAATAATATTCCACCGTGTACATATACACAATTGGTTTGTCCATTCATCCACTGACAGACATTGAAGTTTTTTCCACCTTTTGGCTTTTGTGAAGAGTGCTGTTGTGAACATGCATATGAATTTGAAAGCCTAGTTTTAATTACTGTGAGTGTAAACCTAGGAATGAAATTGCTAGTTCATGTAGTAATGCTGTGTTCAACTTTTTGAGGCACCGTCAAACTCTTTTCCATAATGGCTGAACAATTCTACCTAATGCCATTTTGGATTAGAAAATTATAAAATGTAGTGTGATTTTAGCATACAAAAAAACACTCCCTTGATTTGGCAAGAAACGCTGTACAACTTGCCGTTTATATGCACTCTCTGTTTATAAGCAGGGATGCTGGTGCTCCCGGATTTCATAAGATGCATATGATGAGCGTTCCAGGGTGTGTTTAATTCACGGCCTCTCACAGGCTCATGCCAATGCTTTTGTTTCTGATCTCTTGACTAATCATAGCACCTCCCTGCACAGCTGTTCAGGTTGAGCACAACTTGTCTGCCCATGTGCTCTCACCCCAATTAAGGAGCATTTGATTCTTTAGACTCCAAATCTGGTCCTTTGCAATAGGAGGAGTTATCAATCTACTCTAATGTTCTCAGTCATCATTTGGAATCTAAATACCTTCTCTACTGCAATTGATCAAAAATGATAATACGTCTATCATCATGCACGAATTCTTGTGCTTGATCTCGGAGGGATCCCAAAAGGTGTTGTTCAGTGTAGGCCTTATTCTCAAGGAAGTTAAAGATCATATGGAGACATGGCACTGACAAGCTTAAAAAAGTAGAGACAGTAAATATTAAAAAAAAATACATAGGAAGGAAAGGACCTGGCTAAAGGATTCAAGAGGATTCATAGAAAAGACAAAATTTAAATTCAGTTCTGAAGAAGGGGTATGACAGAGAGGAGCATTCTGGCATTTTTATTGTATTGTGTGAAGAGTCTGCAAAGGCGTCAAGCAGGTTTAACTGCACGTTGAAGCATAAGACAGGATTTATGCATCAGAGGAGTGGGAGGGATGATTTGGTAATAGTCTGGAACCACTGGCCAAAGATTCTGAATGTCAATCTGGCATTCATTCTGAAGATATAAAGTCTTTGAAAGGGCAAAGATGATGGAAAGCAATCTCTTAAGTCAATTACTCCTACAGGATGGGTTGGAGAGGAAAGAGTTATGAAGCTTCCATTATACTCCAGGCATAACATGGTAAGAGAGGATCTGAATTATTAAGTCAAAGGCAGAAGAAACTTCAGTTATGTACAGACAAGTCAATGGTAAAATTGAGACGACATGGTGATTGAAGCGGTTTGGGCTTTTGAGGGAGGAAAAGGAGCTGCTGATGGTGGTGCCTGTGAGGTTCCAGCTCAGGGGGACTGGACGGACGGTGGCATCGTTTACAGAACTGGTTCATCTAGCACAAAAAGGGAGAGCAAGATGTCGGGTCAGTGAGGACAAGGAGACTTTTAAGAAGAAACATCTGCTAGATCATCATTTTAGGAAAGATAATATGTCTTGTGCAACCTCACCTTTCCAGATAAAAGTATTGGGAAGTTGTTTGAGTAAAGCGATAGTTTAAAGAGAATGAGATCTTTACTGAGGCAATTTTTTTTTGGTTATGTTTATCCCAACGAGATGTATCCCTCAAAGAGACAAAAACAATGAGTTTTATACTCTCTTCTAACCCCCATTAATTAAAAGCAATGCTGAGCAAAATCCAGTTGTTATCCCTACTGCCTATAGCACACGCCACCTGACCCTGTGAATGTCCTGTCTTCTGAGTGACAGCAAGAGCCCGAGCTGGGGTTGCTCATGTCTGGAAGCTCAGGAAGGAGATGAGCCAAGCTCCTTCGCAGTTAACCAGGTACCAACTCTAACCTGCATAGGGCCCTATATGACTCCTTAACTACTTCCCCCAGGGTGCCATCTGAGGCTCCATAGGGAAAAAAGTGATACTACTTTACCTTCTTTGGCATAAGAGGGACAAGCTTTATTTTTCCTAATCTGTCTGATGAGACAGATGACAAAAAGAGCAAGTGACTATGATCTCTAGGCAAAGAAGAAATAATTCAAAAATGTTCAGATATTGCTCATTCTGCCATATTACCTTTCAGACAATATTACAAATGTTACCTGAAAGGAAAGACCATAATCAATTTATTAGCACCAGCTGTTCCCCAAAGCAGGCTACACTGTTTCACAGTAGCCCCAAGTGTTCCTGATTTCAAGCAGGGAATTCATGCCTCTTCTTTTACAGGACAGAGCAAATATTTACAAGAATTATGGTGGAATCCTGACTATAGAGTTAATGGAGATTCATCTATAGTGACAGCCCCACTGGATTTGGATAGTGTGACAATGTAGTGGCCACTCCCCCCCAATCCTGTGACTTCTCCAGCAAGTGGCTGCAGCCTGGTGGTAGAAACATAAAAGGGGACATTGGCCTGATAGAATACGAATATCACTTTGCTACCAAAATACAAATTCCCGGGTTTATTCTTCCTTAAATGTTTGTGTATGGACGGACTTCACTGGAGTCTACTTCTGTCTTTGAAAAGTTCTGCTCTTGCTTCCTAGGAGTCCCAGTCGGTTTGTGTTAGTTTTCTCTATTACTCCATGCAGTGGTTCCTGCCATTTCTATTTCCTTCAGCAACCTTAAACAACCCAGACAGCACCAACATTTTAAATATCATTTGAAGCGCCACTGACGGCAGCCACCAAAGAATGGATACATGTGCCCTACGGATCAGCATTTCCTCCTAACTATTTAACAGCAAACCTCCCTGAGAGGTTGATAAGCAAACACACACCAACAAAGAGAATGGCAGTTAAGTCCCCAGAGACACTGACGGAAGTCATACTTCCCAAGTCAGGAAAAGAAAGGCAGGACATGGGATGGGTGATTCAGGGAAAGGAGCTGCATTCTGGGACAGACAGGAAGCGCCGACATATGGCAACTGAATCAAAGGGGACCGTCCAGTCTCTGTTCAATTGTCTGAATCAGAGTCCACAGTCCTTAAGCAGTGTGGTGATTTGACCATAATTTGAGTGAAATCAAAAGCAGTGCTTAATGGTAATGGTGAATGAAAGAGCTTTGCAGAAGGAATGAGAATTCATTATGCGATGAATATGGATGAGAAATTTGGCTTTGATTTTAGTTTGGGGTCACATATCAAGATATATAGTCTAAGGCTTGTAACTTGGGTTCTTTTTAAAGATGGACTTCCATGAAGGTTTTGAATCTTCACAATCACAGATGAATTTAGAGTAGAACCAAGATGCATTCCAATTAGGTGCTAGAGAAGTTAGACATGGAGGAATGAAGAAGTGGGTGTAAATCCATTTAGTGACCTTTAAATGGTTATTTAGACAATAATAGTAACTGTCCCACAGAAGATGGCCACAAGGCCCTGGGTTTGGTAATTCTTATATTGTTGCAAAGGAAATTACTTAGCAGAGAAAGCAGATTAAAGGCTGCAAGTGGAGAGAGGGAGGAAAGAGTGTGTAGAACCCAGGGATCCTAAGGCCCATCAGTTCCAGCCTGCTTGTCTGCTTTGGTTTCTGGTCACTACACAGTGACCACCTCCCTTTTCCTCCACCTCCCGAAGCATTCAGATGTATGTGGTCCCTGGAACAAATAGAAGTCCCCACATTCCCTACTCTTGTCCCAACTCATGGTCCATTTGAACTCATGCCCAAGATACACTTGAGATCTTGGAAATACCCTGTTAATATTTTCACAACTCTGAACGGGGAAGAAAGTAGCAAGAAAGGACAAAGTAGGAGATGTGTTAGAAAGTCCACTAATGCTGAGGTTATAGGGAAATGGAAAACACACCCAGTACTCTGCAATCTTATTTAAAAAAACAATAACAATGATCTAGAAGCTCGAGTACTGCCCTGAAAAGAATGTTTTCCTCCCCCCCGACCCCCCTGGCATTTTTATTCCTCTTGGAGATTTATTTCATTTCCAGTGATTTCTTGGGTGAGTAAAATAACACTTCACTCAAGAGTTAAAAGGGGTCAGTTGGGGTCTTGTCAGGGTGGCTTGGAGCTTTCTTGCTGACCTGGAATTACTGTACCTGTATCTAAGTGCCGCTTCAACCACCCAGCACACCATGAAATACGTTTTCCGCTACAGTGATATTGCTGGCAGTGCATAAAACAAATGGACTGGGTCAGAAACAGCCCGACACCACCTTTAAATGGAATCTTCTGGATATATGTTACTTTGGAAAGCATATCCAAAATTTTCTTCTAAGATGTTATTACACAACGGTTTTAATTTCCATCTATGGAAGCTATGCACTAACTCAGCTCATCCTCCGAGCAGCCTCAGGGCAGGGGTTCTGTATGATAAACCTCAATGCACAAATGAAACTGGAAGCTTTGAAGCCTTCTCTCAGGTCTCATGCTAGCAACTGGCAAAGCTGGGATACAAACCAGATGCCGCAGGCCTCAATTCTTTTTTTTTTCTACAGGCTGCTCTGACTCATTGTATTTGAATCTTCATCATTCAGTGTTTAGTAATCCAAATAACCAGGGTTCAGAGAAGATAGAGATTTTTGTTTTTCCCATATGGCAATAAATTCAGAGTTAAACAGTCCAGAGCTGGTAGAGAGAAACTCTCTCAAGTTTCCCATTGTGGCCAGGCACATGAAGGCAGTTGTAGTTCCGGCCATCACAACTGTCATCCAGATGGCAGAAAGGAGTTAGAACCAAGAAAAAGAGCAGAGCCTACATCAGGAAAGCTAAATTGCTCCAAAAATACACATAAGTGACCAGTAATGTGTTTTATGAGATCACCACTAGTGGTCTAACATCCCTAGAAATGTAACTTTTATCTGAGAACATTTCTGCTCTCCACAAAACAGAGATAGTGTCAGTAAGAAGGGAGGGGGGATAGATTTAGCATAAGTATCCATGAGTATCTGTCCCTGAAGGCATCTATCTATAGCTCCAATTTAAAAATAATAAAATGCTTCCTTTGGGGCATTTTTGTCCCAGTGGCAGACTCCTACCCCTTATTACAAGTTTATCAGGTGATAGCTTGTACACAAGCTGACTGACAGTCACTTTGGTTGATGCTTCCCCGGTATATGAAGACCACAGCAGGCAGAGGGGCCCCAAACATACTGTAAAGGTTTTAATGCTCCTCTACTTAGGCAGAACCTTACTGGTTGAAGTTACAAAAGATACTTCCTAGAGGAGCAAAAGGGAAACATTTTGGAATAGATAATTCATTTAATTTTAGAAAAGGCAAGGCAACTAAAAAGGACAATGGTACAGGATATCTAATAGCTTAGCCAATGAAGAAATGTGTTTATGGTTGGAACACAGTCACCGTGAGTGTGTGTTTCTCCTGAGTGTAACTCATCGGTGTGCTGATTCACAGTGTCCATCCTCCCACTTGGCAGTGCAAATTAAACGCCTTGTGATTCACAATCTCAGCCTGGACAAGAGATTTATAATGGAAAATCATTTATAATGTGTCTCTAGTCCCCCTCGGCCTCCTCTTTGTCCCCGCTAAATTCCTTCTGGATTATGGGACTTCACAAAAGACTGGGTGCTCTCAAGTCTTGCTGAGACAGTGAAGAAGCTTATAAGGGATTGGACTGTAAACTCCCAGCCCCCAAGTTGGCTAATTGATCCTAGATTCTAATGAATGTGCACTAGACAACATGAACCACCCAGAATGTGAGTCCATCATCTAACACAGGGGGCGGTGGAGGGGGAGAGGAGCTGCGGGAGAGGAGACAGCAGTAACGACTGAACGGGGATGGCTAGTGGGGTTGCCGGAAGCCAGGGCAGCATGGCAGCCCCAAACCCAGGCTAGGCGCTCAGGAAGAACGCAGAGTTCACCCACGCTAACTGCTCTGATATCTGAGTGAGAGGGTGGATGAGATTATTGGCTTTGGAAATTAGGGTATGGTTGGGAGTTTTAGGGGTATGGCTGGGGAAATGGAAATTAAAAAAAAAAGAAATCTGTGTTCAGTAGAAATTTAGAGGAAAGGAAATTTAAAGTGGGGATTTTAACAGCTAACTGGCCATTTTTGGAAAGGCTTCTTGGTGAAGGGAAGGAGAATGAGACGGTGGGAGCCAGAAAGGAAGTAAGGTTGGGGAGGTTGGTTGTTACTACCGTAAAATCCTGAGCACAGTTTTAGCCTGTGGGAATGTAGATAATAGCAGAAGAGAGATGAAAGTGAGTTTGCAGGAAGCTGGAGGAAGGGCTGGGAGAGATGGAAAGAACACCGTATTACATTGAATTAATACTTAATTAATATGACAGATGCTGCTTTTCTGTAATGGTCCCACTAAATGTGGAATATTCACTTCCAAATATTAATAGAATGCACATGTACTCACACATACCTTTACATAAACCACAGTTGTGTATAATGTTGTAAATCTCAGTGTATAGAAAATGAAAATATAACAAGAGTAATTTAGAAATGTGATCATTAGATGATAGTAAATATGATACTAAAAATAATACATTTTAGGATTTCTTTAAATGTTTACCCATCCCTCCACACAATTAAATACCATGTCTTTTGGACATTTTAATTCTTTTCCACTGTCCAACTACAGTTACCTGTATGAGAGATACAGTTTCTGTGGCTATTTTGAGTTCCACAAATAGAGAATTAAGAATACATGGCTTCATTTCAATATGACACATTAAAATGAGAAGTGAGATTTGTAGGGTGATAATTATTTTCACATATTATCAACATCAGTGTATAGTCCAGAATGTTTTCATGCCCTCCCCATGTTAGTCATAATCATTACTCTCTTCTTGTGTTAATTTTCTTCTTTCAGAAAGCTTTTATAAATGGAAACCCCCCTTAGACTTTCAACAAAAATAACTTCATTGTGCCCTCATCTTGGAATAAAATTTACTTGGCAACAGAAATTTAGGTTGGTCTTTATTTTCCAGTCGTACTTTGAGGTGATCATTTCATTGTCTTAGGTCCTCTATTGCTTCTTTGAAATGTTTAGCGTCCCCTTAATGGGTGGGTGCGCATTCGTCGGTAATATCATGATTCCCAATGGTGGTTTAAGATTTCCCTTTCCCTTCATGCCCTGACGTTTTGCCACATGGCCAGTGTGACACTACTTCTAATTGCTTACTTTTCACTCATGTGCCTCTTAAATATGAGGAGCAGGTCTTGTAAAGTGACAAAGCATTACCTTTTCAAAATATCCTCTCTCCCATTCTCCCTTTCGGTTCTCCTGCTCTGTTCTCCATATCACACAATCTCATCATTGTCATCAGCATCTCTTTAGTTTTAGGCTGAATTCTCAGCAAGTGTCTTCCAATAAAGTCACTAATACATTTTTGCATATGTCTAACTTGCTATTTAACTGTATTAACTACTATTAAAATTTTTGTTTTAAAGGCTATATTATATAGTTATAATTCCATTTTATTTTTTTACATTTTATCTGCTGGTATTGCTTTTTTGGTGACTGTTTTGTTTTTCACTTATGTTTTAAACCTTTATACTTCTTGGAGTTCTAAAACTTGATTGCTATGTTTCCTGACTCTTGATCTTGGTAAAGTTTCTTTTTCCCTATTTTGTTATCTTTTAAAATTGTGGACTCAACTTTAACAAAGGTTAGTTTTACCTCTGTGGGGTTCACAAGCAAAAGCAGCTGTAAGTTTTAGTTTTTCACACACACAAAAAGATGGGCACATCAGACTAACTTGTTTGCCTGAAAGAAAAAAAACTGATGTCGCATTCATGGGTTTACTGAGAGGCCAGAAGGAACCTCTACTCTCTCCATCCTTCACCCTGATACTAATATAACCACAGAACTGTTGAAATCAGGCTGTGTTACAACCCTGCCTAATAGCTTCTAGGACGAAGCATGAAGTCTCTTCCTTTACATTTTATTCTGAATAGAGCCTAGCTAAATAATTTATTTATACTGGGCACTCAACTAAACTATAATTCGAAATCAATTTGTATCCTGGTGGGGCATTATGAACTTGTTCTCTTCATTCGAGTTATTTCTTGGTGAAAAAAGCCTCTTGTAGGTCAAGGCAATTGAAAGTACCCGTGTTTCTTTGTACACTTCTCCCCACTACAAAGCCACCTGATGCTGTAGACAGAAGTTCTGTATCCACCACCACCTTTACCACCACATCAGACTGCGAGATGTGCAAACTAGAGTGAACTCTAATTTCACTATGCCATTGAGATTTGGGGGTTACTTGTTACTGCAGCATAGCCAAGCCAACCCTGACTTATGCTTGTCCTATGAGGCCCTCCACAATAATCTTACAGCCTACTTCTCCAGCCTCACATTTTGTACAATTCTCCCTTGTGTCTTATATCCTCAGCCCACCGGCATTGTTCAGTTTCTGAAATACAGCTGCTTTTTCCTATTTGAGAGTTTGGCACATGTTGTTCCTCTGTTGGGGACACTTTTTCTTGTCCCGTTTACCTGCCTTCATCTTCAGTTCTCAGATCACATGCCAGTTCCTCAGGGAGGTCCTCCCTTGTTCTCCATTCTAAACCACATGCTCTCATCGGTTTTCTCTCTTCTAGAACCCTACTTGTTTCCTTAATAGCATTTTGTTCAATATTTAATTATGTGTTTATTCATACAATGTCTTCCTTCACTAGCCTGTACTCTATGTCTGTGCAAGGGAAGGAACTGTTTTGTTCATTACTATTTACACAACACAAGATAGGGATTCAGTACATATATTTGCCAATTAATATGTATTTGTTGTTAAATGAGTGACCTGCTCATTTTAAAATTGTGCTTGTTAAGTTCCTAGATGAATAACTTCTATTATGCAATCTTTTGTGAAATGAGGTGAAAGGTATTATGATAATCATTCCAATTAGATAGTCAATGTGCAAGTCTCCTGAAACTTTCCTTGTCATCTTGAAATTAACTTTACTAATTATTAGAATCATTAAACTGGACAGTCCTGGAGATATGCCTGGTGGGGTTCTATCAGTAGAGGAATGGATGGTGATATTAGCTTTATGCCATAAGGTTTTCTCTGAAAATAGAAAACTAAACATACACTTGTATAATATTTCACAGATCTAACACATATTTCATTGTTGATTATATAGTTGTTATTTTACCTCATATCTTGAGTAATTTCAAGAGAGTTTTTATGTTTTTTCATGATCTTGGAGATTTGTAGCATAAAGTTCATCACATAATAGATGCACAAAATGTTTTATGAAAAATAATTGCATGGCTAAATGCATTCATTTTCATCTGATTAGTAAATAATTATACCAATGTATGGTGACCACCACGCAAATCAAGGAAATAATGGTGAGAATTTAATTCTAGGACCTCATTTTCTCTAAGAAAAAGCTCACCTACCGGTTCCTGGTAGAAGATGATTTAATAGGTAAAAATGTCCTGAGAGTAAGAGGCTTCCGAGACTGTGAATCAAGTCCAGGCAAACATAAATAACAATGAAATGATAATGCAGTGCATGACCTGTTTGATATTCTTATTACTGCTCTGAGAAATCCCGTGACTGGGTTTACACTAGAATGCGCCCAAGCCAAGCACAGACTTCTTCACAATTGCTTTCAGTTTTGCAATTCAGTAATTATATTGTTCATTTAAACATGAAAGACAAAGCTGTTTAATCAGAAAACTATTGCTGTTCAAACTACATGTAAGACCTATATATATTTTTTTAACCAATGCAAGATCCGTTCTTTCTGCTGAGCTGGAAAGAAGGATCTTTCCTGAGACCATCCTGCTGTAAATCTGAAGGATTGATTAGGGAAGGTGTTCAACACGAGGTCACTTCGGCTTGTGGTCCCTGAAAAGCAAAGGAAAAAGTGGCACCTCTTAAACAAAAGAAACAGAGAAATAAGAAAGTGATTGTGAAGGAAATAAGGAAGTGGTCAAATCCAGCTTGGAAATAAACGTTTAATTAACACATACAGGACTCAGGACAAAACATAAAGCCTCAGATTCTCAAGAGATTAAAAGAGGGCATTTCTGTATGAGAGTGTGTGTGTGAGTGTGTGTGTGTGTGTGTGTGTGTAATAATGGCTTACAGGTTAAACCCAGCAAACTCCATCTCTCACTGAGAAGTTGAAACCTCACACCCAGGTTTCCACCCTGGGGCTGAAACTGATGGATGTGTGTCACAGCTAAGAGCTCAAATTATTTCTCATTGTCGACTTCATTCCTGTCATGCGTGTGGACATGTAAAAGGTGCGGAATTGAGAGAAACTGAAAGCAGAGGCCCCAGACACTTGGAAGGGACCAATGTGTCGAGCAGAGAGGAGCTAGGCTACTTTACTGTCAGCCTGATGAGCCTGTTGTAAACAAAACAGCCTTAAACTCCCACTTCACACTGTTAACTAATCTGGTTCCTGACCTTGTTCCCATTTCTGGGGCCCGGTGAGGCCCCGTCTGGAGACAGTTGGACCAACAGTCATAACAGGGACGTGGCTCCCTTTTGGGGTCACTCTCTTCAGTGAGGTTGCTTCCTTGGGCCTTAAACCCCTGACCCACTCCAGCTCTTAATTCATTATTCATCAATTTTCTCAGTCCACTTAAAAAAAATGTGGTAGTGTTCCTGCTCAGATATGAGGGGGGAGGGAAAATGGCATTCCAGAAAAAAAGGACAACCCTGTCAAAACATGACAGCCAGCCAATCCAGTGTCTATTTTCTACTATTCATAGAAAATGCCAAATTCTGCAAATAGTAACCACACGTACATTGGCTTCAGAGACTCAATGCACTGCTACAAAATGAGACTTAAAAAAACTTCTAGTGTCATCAAAGGCAGTGTGGGCTCTCGAGTGCTAGAAGTTTAACGTGATGAGAGTGCACACAAGCATGCACACACACACACACACACACACACACACACACACCCCATGAGGCCGAGCAGCAACCTTGGTCCATGCGGCCCACCATCCCGAAAGGCGACTTGGTTCGAAATCTGTTCCCAGGCTGTTTTTATTCATAGCCATGGGATCATTGCAGTGACAAGCCCACATCTGATGTTATGATTGTGCTCGCTTTGCCAAGGTGGAGGAGGGGGAGACAGCTTAGGGGAGTCTGGAGCAGGAGGGATGTGGAACCATTCAGGCTCCTGTGAGCTCAGCAGCCACTGCAGGGATTTTGAAGACCATCTCTTACCCAGGCTCCCCAGGCTGGTGCCTTGCAGGTTCTGCTTGAATGCGTTAGGACTGGCGTTTTAGTTCAAATCTGTTGTGCATTGCCCTTTGGGGGGTTTGGTGGCTGGCTAGTACTCCCTTGCACTCACATGTAAAAGGGCCGGTGCACAGAATGGAACAGGAGATGGTTTTGTGCACAGCAGACCCAACTCATCGGCAACCAGCTGGCATTGCGTCTGGGCGCCTCTCTTGCCCAGGGCTGCTTCTAGCACCTTCCACATGACCACTGGCTTTGAAAGGGGCCTCCTGTTTATCTTCTCCATAACAAATAGTCTCTGCAGTGGCTGCAGTAAATCTCTTCCCGTCTGGAAGCCTTAGCCACGGGTGTTTGTCCTCTTGTCTCCCAGGTCTAGCTGGCTTCGCCTGCCTTGGCCGGCATGTGCTAGTTTTGACAATGATTTCAAAATGCCTGCACTTAGCCTTGTGATGAAAACAAAATGTCCCACAGAGTGCAAGGAAACTTCTCTCTCTCTGCATTTGGATTTGAGGACATGCACAGGGCAGCATGTCCAGGGAAGTGGCATCTGCCTGCTCTATCCCCATCTGAAGGGGGATAATAAATGGCAGAAGGCTCTGCCGACATCCTTCACGACACAGGACCCAGCTGATCCTTTCTAATGGCCATAAATAAATGACGGAAGTTTTAGGCACCAGCCTAGTGAATTGGTGGGTAAGCCTCAGGCTTTTATCTCTCTGACCCCTGTTTGAACTCAACCTTGGTTCCTAAGTGCAGGGCAGACAGTGGGGTGGGAGGAAGGTTTCTTATCGACATGAACACCCCTTCCAACTCAACGTGAAGAAATATGATGCCATGTGTGTGCCTGTGATTTGGGGGGGCGGAGGGGGTGGGGTGGGGAGGGATTTGTCGGAACAAAGTGAGAGGAGAACAAAATACCAGCTATTATTTCTCCATGCCTCTCCCGTGGTTCTGGGATTTTACAGAGAACATATTAATTAATCCACTAGCATTTACGGGGATGGGGAGACAGTCGTGTGCAAGGCATTGTGCACGCTGCTGGAGAGGCAAGTTTAGAAAGACGAGCTATTTCAGGAATTCGGGAATGAATAACCCCAGTGCCTGCACTAGCCATGGCTAACATTTATTGAATTGTAAATATGCCCATTGTGGTGTTAAGCACTTTATATGAGTTATTTCGTTTAATCCTCACAACGACTCTGCAGAACAGGTACTATTACCCATTCTAATGTTGCAGACGAGGAAGCTGTGATTTATCTACGGTCACGGGCCTGGAAAATGGGGCAGCCAGGATCAAAGTTCTGATCTGTCCACCTTAATATGGTATCACCTCCTTGAAAAAGAGCTTAGCACACACGGATCACTGTTTGGGCCCCTGGGGTCTACCTTCCCAGCCCAAACTCCATGTGCATATTCTGGCAAGTCTGAATGTGTTAGTGAGGACCACGGGCCTGGCTCTTTGAGATTAGCTTCTATTGGCTCCATGCAGTGCAAGGTAGACCTACAGGTGTATGAATAAAAGCAAAGAAGATGTGATTCCCCTGTTACGAAAAGAGTTTGCAAAACATGACCTCTGGGCACAAAGGCCCAAGTCTTAGGGAGTCCTTGCAAGGGAATAAACATGGCGGAAGAACTAGAATAGACCCAGGTGTTTCATTGCCCAGTGGAAAAGGCCAGCCCTGTATGTCTCCACCTGCATGTCGCCTACGTTCCTTCAATCTCAATGAAATGACCCCTAGCCCTGCCTCTCCTCTAACCTCATCGGCTTTTTCTGTCTCTTACCCGAAGGTCCAGGGCTGATTTTCCTCTACATTAGAATCAAAAGACCCACACCATCCCTTTGCCTGACTGACTCCATCACCCATGAGGTTACAAGTAATTGCCCTTAAAGTAAACTACACTGGAGTTTAAATTCTGAAATCCTGACCCTGGGCATCTTGTCTTTGTGTCTCTTGCCAGGTTCTCTAACCTCATAAGATCTCAATTGCCCCATCTTACAAGGGTGTGGTAATGTTTAAACCGCATGAGACAACATCTATGCCTCTGCTTCTAGTAGATGTTCTGTAAATGCGCCTTCCTTACTATTGGCATCTAGAGCTCCCGATGAACTCCATATCCTCTCCACATTCTCTAGGAAGCAGATACACAGTCTTTATCTTCTCTACCACTTAGGAAGTGAATTATTAAATCAGGCATTTAACTAACACTATTACTGAACAACATGGAAGATTACCTGATAAATCCCTTTGCAGACGCATGCACAATTTTAAATACACAACCTCTTTTGGACATAGGGTAGGACACTGAAGTTGCTTTATTTGAAGAAGGTTTCCTCACATTTCTTCCTTTTTCTGTAATAACAATAATATGATTAATTAGTGTGGAAAATTTTTAAAGCTTCGGTGCATAATCACAATGGAAATAAGTTCATTTGGGCATGGAGCTGGGTCTAGAAGTGTGAGAGTTTAACTTTGGGTGGTTTGAGGCCCCACCCTACAGTGGCTTATTTGTCATATTTGATCTGGGCAAATTAGCAAAGGATTTAAAAGTGAAACCAAAATTGCTAACCCAGATTGGAAGTGCAAACCCCAGCTTGTCACCTAGACAAGCTCAGAGGAACTTGATTCTGGTCATTTTCTAGACTCCAGAAGAGCAAAGGCCAGTGTAGTTTATTATTGGCAAGACTATAAATGTCAAATGAAAATAACTTGATTATGAGCATTTTTACTTCAAGTTTTAAACAAATGGTTAAGCAGAGATTTTTAGATTTTTAACTTTGAATACACTCTCCCGTTTTCCTGGCAACATATATCCATGTTCCTTGAAAAGTCATTTAAGAGTATTTTAAGTAACATTTTAAAACCTCCCCTCTATTTTTAAGGAAGAGAGAAAGAATCGTGTAGTTGCCGAGCAGAAGTAAGGCTGGTTTCTGGCTCCTGGGAAAACTGGGGACAATGTTGAACAACAAAACCCAAATGGGAGAGCTCAGTCTAAACTGGGCACAGCCACGTCATTGGTCCAAAATCTGGGAGCATCTCCCTTGAGGCACCAATGAGGCAACAGCAGGTCCAGTTACGGAATGGGTTTTTGGAACCCTTGGCCATTTGCAGCTGGTAAAGAGCAAGCCATGGAGTGAGGGACAACCAGGCCCTGGCCAACACTATCACACCCCATAGGATAATTTCCTCAGCCCTGATAGGTCTCAGCTAAGCAGACAGGAGGGGGGTTATAGAATATTCTAGGCTCCAAGCCCTTCTCCCCCTAGGTCACACTCTGACCTTTAGCTTGTGCCAAAGTGCTTCCCAAAATGGCTAGTCAAGGAAAGTACAATTTATACTCACGTAGCCTTAAAATGCTGACATTCCGTGTTTACACAGATTGTTTACACAGAAAATTAATCAGTTACGGTTTTAAATTTTAATTAAAGAATGTTTTCCGGTGTTATTGCAAAACAGACAAAAACCCATAAAATGTATATTTGACTGCTGTTGTGTGTTGTCTTTGGACCGAGGCACAGTCTTCAGATCCATCATGCGTGGTATTTTTGTGAACTTTTAACAGGACAACCTTCACATAAATTAGGCTCATTAAAAAATATCCATCAAAATAAAAGTCATTCTGAGAAACTGCTGGGTGGAATTTCCTTTCTACTCAGCAACAAACTACTTTCTACTTGTTCTGCACATAATAATATAGGGAAAATATAAGTAAACACTCAATTGTGCAATAGGCTGCTATTTGCCAATGAACCAGAAGTACCTTTATAGGAAATCACACATTTTACTCATATTTTGGTCAAGAAAAATTAGTGGGTCAATGAACAATGGTGAAAATATTTGGGTCCAGATGGTATGCATATTTTGAAGATTTGTGTTGTATTTTATTTCTAGTTCTTGGCTTGCTTTCTCTGATTATATAAGAAATATATGATTCTTACATGAAAAGGGAGAAAAGATGTTCATAAAATCACAAATTTGAATTCCAGCTCTTAAATAATAATTGTTAACACATTTTTCAATTTTTTCAATGTATGTACTAAAATCATTTCTATATTTATTTGCAAAAATCCCTATGAAATGCCAAATAGCAAATCAAATGTTCATAATCCTTGCCCACTGAGGGCTCAAAATCTAGTGCTGAAACCACCGATGAGAACTGTGACCATGACAACTGTACAAATCAGTATATATACTAGCAGATAAAATTTGCAGTATCTTTAAAGTAAATAGATTGATTATAGAATAGTACCACTATAAAAGCAAAAGTAAAATATATGTTGTTCCACATTGCATTACATTAATGACTTTTTTTCTTTTTATTAACAGTGTATAGTGAGCTCTTCCCGGATCAGTGCATGCCACACAACACTGTTCTTTTTAACTACAAGCTGGCACACCCTCCGATGAATCTCCTACTCATGGTCATTCTGCTCGATTCCAATCATGTATTCTTAACGACCGTGCTTTAGTGGTCTATGTACTACAGATACGTGCTTTGTACGTACTTTAGTATGTACTATGTACGTGCTTTAGTATTTATGTACTACAGATATTTTGTTCAGTTGTATTACTTACATGAGATCTTCTTGAGGGTAAGTTGCTACAATGGCTAAGTCGAGAAACACATTTTGTTTTTATTATATTTTCATTTTTGACAAAGTAATACATGCACATACTTTTATGAGTGAAAAAACACTGAACAGCAAATAAGAAAAAGAAATAGTACTTTCTTGGCACACCACTTCTTATTACCTCCATTTCTCTTCCCAGAGGCATCCACCTTCACATTTTCCTTTTTCCTGTAGATTTACCTCCACATTAGTAAGTTCTATGTTTATACTGATGTTTTTCCAAACACAAAAAGTAAACAAGGGCATCGTAGACCCCGGGTTCTCATCGCTCAGTCATACAGATCATCCACCAGTGACCTGCCTTAACACACCCTCACTCCCACCCAGTTTTCACCTCCCAGTGCATTTGGAAGCAAAGCCTAGAGGTTGTATTATTTCAACCATAAATACTTCAGTGAGGCTATTTAACAGATAAGGATGATTTTAACATTACCATTACACAATGATCATAGCCAAAGTAATTCTTAAAATGTTCAGGCAGTATTCAAATGTATAACTGTTTCATGCATTCATAATGTCAACAGTATTAACCATTTTTATAATACAGATCCAAAGAATGGGGTGCTCGGAAAATGGTTGAAGTCACTGCCCATTTATCTCTCTCTGACTCTTTTTCTTCTTCCATAAACTTTGAGAAAGAAATCACTACAAAATCTTTGAGATATTCCAGAAATTGGTGTTTTCCTGATTGCGTACTTGTTGTGGAGTTTAGCATGTTTCTGTTTTCTCTGTATTTCCTATAAATTGGAAGTTAGATCTGGAGTCTTGACCAGATTCAGGTTCTTTGTTTATTTTTCTTTCTCTTTCTTTCTCTCTGCCTCTCTCTTCTTTTATTTTTTCTTTCTCCCCTCCCCTCCCTTCTCTTTGTCTTTCTTTCCTGGTTAAAACTATTTTGTAGCAGAATTTCCATTCTGCCACCAGAAACCTCATTCTACCTGATTATCTATCCTTTTGCAATCGTAACAGCCAAAGATGCTTAATGCCTAGAACCATATGTTGTAAAATAAAATGAAGATATTTTGTCATTTTGTTTATTTATTAGCTGGAATACCTCCATAAATAATTATTTCACCTAGTCTAATTCCAGGGTATCTTGGTGCTAAAGTTCTTATAGGAGAAGCAATATAAATGTTTTATTCATTCCCTTTACTAACCAGTTTTCAAATAATAAGGTAGCTATCTAGCATGTTACAACTATAACTTCATGTAGCATAATTAAGACCTCAAAGATTCAAACATATTTTATGTGTTTACATTTCTGTAGTTATTCAAAATTTTGGGACTGGGAGTGCTCATTGTTACTGGGTTGATCAATATTTCTAGGCCTTTTTGTTGACAAAATAATATGCATTCCTTTAAGATTAAAATACATTACAAGTGTATACTAATACTTTCTATTCACATTCAGCCTATAGCATATTTAGTTACCTTCCGCTATTTTCTTTTCCCGATTGTGAGGATTCTGATTCTTAGGATCATGGAGGATGATGGGACCAGAATAGTAATTGCTTATTTGCTTCAGCCCCTGTTGTTCCCAGACCTGTCTCAGAATAGCAATACCAACATGAGCACCAAGAATACAATTAGTGAGAACAGTTAACACATTTTAATGAAATTTTAATGCAGTTTTTGTCCTTACATTGTATCCCACTGGTGTGCGCAAAATTACTGTATTTTTAAGAAGATCTGTTCTTCTTGAATTGCTACATAATCTAATATGGTTAGGTCTTTAAAAAAGATCATCACATTTGTTAACCTAGTAATTACACTTTCACAACTTCACTCAACAACCCACACTACAAACTATTTTCAACACAGATTATCTATTTATGAGAGGAAAATTAGAAGCAACATAATTGCCCCCAAATAGGAAAGTAACTAATTAAATTGTGATAATGGTATGCATCTGTTAAAAAAAAGGTAGGGACAAACCACCAATAGAACCAAATTTTAAAGGAAAGGAAACAAAAACAAATTTCAAAGGAAGATTGAATTTGAAAAACACAAGAACAAATAAATACAACAGGTAATGCCTTAAGGATAGAAATGTCACCTTTAAACATATCTCAAGGATCTAAACTAAATTCACTTTGAAGCTTTATTACTGGACATGCACAAGCATGTCAAGTCCTCAATTAATAGATGAAATATTATCTCCCATTTCATCCTTAAGTGTCTTTCAAAGCATTTCATAGACATGCAAAATAGTTGGTTGATATTTTGGGGAGTATCCATGGAAGTAATTGAGTGCACTGGCCATGAGTATTTTTTGCACTAGTTAAATATTCCAAACTTCTATGAAGATTATTGTCACCTATTTAATGGCTCATTGAGTTTACAGGCTATGCAAGTTCTCTTTCATCAGTAGAGTTAGGACATCCATTCTTGAAATGACATATTAGGAAGCAGGCTAAAAAGATAAAAGAACATCTAAAGATGATTCAGATTTCAAACTTCCGACACCGACAATTCTGTTCACTGATGAGAAAGAATCTGGTGACTTTAGAAGGTTCGTTTTCTTCAGAGTCCACTTTCTACACAACCTTGGGCATTGCAGAGTGATGCTATGGGAATATTTAAATGCACTGAAATAAGGCATGTGCAGAAAAACTCCTGACTTGTAGTTGCTAAATCTTATTTTCAATAGAAATTTTTGTTACTTAAAAGGGTTGGAACATGAAATATTCAATATTAGCTCTCTCCTTAGTTCCTACAATCCATCCACATTTGGTGCTGGGACTTGGCTCTACATAGCTGTGACCATGGAGGTGCATGGGATCATACTCAAGACTGACATGGATGGTCAAGGCCACTGAACCACCAATTTATGTGATTTCACTCCACCCACCTGAGCATCATTGCCTTGCCTTGACCAGAGGCGCTGTTCTGCATTTTCCCAGGGGGTGCAACCTCTGCCCTGGTAGAAAGCTGTGATAACTCTTTCAGATCGCTTGAATAGTATTCTGCCACTGGAGTGACTGTTCATTTTTGATTCAAACTTATATGAAGAATGTAGTGATTTCACAGAGCTAAAGATATTATCTGCATCAGGAGGGCCTCTTCAGTTCAAAGAGCAGAGACTGACCCTGATGTATTTACGCAGAAAAGGAATTCATGAAAGGGTGTTGTTAAGTAGGTCATGTTAGGGATGACACAAGAATTGAACAAGAGACCAGAAGCACAGGGGCCCTACTGAGTAATCAGGGCTGTATCCTAGAGTGCTGGCATTCTATTGGACTGGACTTGTTTCTGAGCAGTTTGTTTTCAATGTCTGCTTATGTGTGTTTTTGGCTTAGTATCTATTAGTGTTGCTACTACTACTACTAATACTGTTACATGATAGACAGTGGGATCCTATTCTGTGGCGCTAAGCAATTGAGGTGCTCACACAAATCTAGGCATGAATGCAGTTCATATCTCCATTTAAACAAGGGGAAACTACAGCTTGGAGAAACTGACCTTTCACAAAATCTGGTTAGGAGGTGGCGGAATCTGAAACTTTGTCTATAGAAAGTCAAGGGTGCATTCTAAACTTTTAAATATCTCATTAAACTAGGTTAAAATAATGGTATCTCTGGTGAGTTAGTACCATTTAAGGAAACACAACCAGTAGGAGAAATAGGTTTTATTTTTTATTTTTCTCCTGGGCATTTCACTTTTCCTTTAGGCCTCTAATAAGCTTGTGTGAATATATCCCAATAATCCAATATATAAGAATGGATGTCCTAACTCTACTGATGAAAGAGAACTTGCATAGCCTGTAAACTCAGTTTCCACTTAAATCATACCACATACCTCCTACCAAGGAAAATAAGGAACTGACTATAAGACAAAGAGAAGTTTTCTAAGACACATTTTCAAGGGATTAGTGATACTCAGTTACAACTATACTGATTGTGCATTGAAAGAAGCAGAAAGCTTCTGTTGTTCTATGAAAATTACCGACACAGTTTGAGATGTGAAAAACCTCTGAAGGACATCTTAATTTCCAGGATTTTGCAATGGGAAACACAGATTCTGTAATGACTGTGAATTTTGGAAAGAAGATAGTGACGAGAGCAATGAACAGTGTTAAACTTGTGGTCCCACTGCTGATCAAAATCAGGCATCCAAGGTGTTAGCCAAAAGAATGCTGCTGAGAGCGGGGTTGGAAGCTCTTGTAAGAAACAAGATTCCTTCCCTGTATTCATTGCAAATCAGCCTCTTATTTACCTTTAGCGTCTGGTATAAATAGATAGTGAAGATGCGAAACGTTTCTCCCTGTAAATTATTTCCCTGTTTCTAGCCCCAAACTTAGACGTTCAGATTTCTGGGTAGGCAGAAATATAAATATTATATATTGATTTCCTCTCAGGGAAGGTATATAGCAAAACCTTCCTGTGTTTCTGTTTTCACTTTTTTGTTTTGTTTGGCTTTTTTCGGTATAGACCATTTAGTGAAATAAGATATGACTGATATGAAAAATATAAGCAATTGTATTCATTATATTTGGTTTAAAATATTGTTTCTAGTCATCGCTCACTGTCAGCCCAAATTAAGATATAAGAGACTTAACTCCAAAATAAAAACTTATTTATATTTGTATCTCTCACTCAAAATAAATACATACCTTCTATTTACATAAAATGCAAACTGGCATCATTTAAATGAGGAAAAAAGTTGAACGGCTGAATATAATGTTTGAAAAGTTTTCAGAGAAGTGGTCATAGCCTCCTGGGAACACTTTGAACTTGAGCTCAAATAAATGAGAGCATCATCACCTCACACAAAGACTCCTAATCAGCCCGTCTTTGTTCTGCAGCTCATCTTGTAACCAGGAGTTCGTTCCCAATACCTGCACACATCCTTCCATTCATATGTAAATTGAATTAAAGCTGTTATTCTTTCTTCCCTACAGTCTGCTTTTAAAGTAATAATAAAATTTATGAAAGCGTGCCAGGGGGGTAGAGGCTCATGGACACCGGCGGGTTCTGGCTTTGTACCAAGCCCGCCTGGCCATCTTGAAGGAGAAGCTGTGTCTCTCCTGCCCTCAGGGATCTATTTGAACATTAAGGGGTTATCACTGGAGCTGTTATGGGCCTTAGACATTTCCACTGATATGACATTTGGATTCCAATGGCAGTTTTATGGCTCGCTTTATAGCTGTGATCACAATGGAGGTGTGCAGATGGCCCCACTGCCTGTCAGGAGAGGGAAGGTTGTCTGTTGGTCAGAGGAGGACAGGAAACCACACACCCTGGGTCCTACTCCTGGCCTTGCCAGTCACCTGCTGGATGCCTGGAATAAGTCACATAAGATTACGGGCCTCCCTTCCTTCTGCGTGCAGATTAATTGCCTGTGGCAAATGTTGCGTGCAAATTTCAAGGGCAATTGAGTCCTGTGTGCTTTCCCACTTGCTCCTCTTTTTTTTTTCTTCTGTTTTTTCTTCTCTCTCACTTTTTTTAAAGGCATGAGTTGCCAATTTAATGTGCAATTAAGTTGTGCATACCCCAAGCTAAGTAGGGCACCTCAAGTGCACGTTAAAGGCATCAGTTATAAACATATCTGTGATATCTGATGTCTAAGGGGATGAACCCGGTTCTGCTTCAATGGAGTCATTTTATAGGGTGCTTCTCCCACTTTTACAAGAAGGCTGTGGTTATTAGTTGTAACCAAAAGGGACACTTCGTTTTGTATGTGCCTTGGTTTCTCAATCTGTGAAAGGGTAAGAAAATAGAGCCCATTTTCAGAGCATCTCATTTTGCTAAAGAAAGGAAATGGCCAATGTAATTTCAAATTTATAAATACAGACTATCTACAGCTCTTGTTTATAATGTGCTCCACATTCTGTTCGCTGTTGAAATGGTGGCTTTTAAATGTATTTGTTAAAGAATTTGAACAAATAAGTTTCTCTCAGGGATGGATCTTGGAATCAAAAGGACCATCTGGAACCAGAAAACTGTAGGTTTAAATCTCAGTTGTGTCAACTATCAGCTCTGTGGTCTTGAGAAAGTTACTCTCCTCGGAGCTTCGGTTCCCTCCTCCCTCCAATGAGGGCAAAACAAAAAACAAAACAAATAACAACAACAAATCTTACCTGGCGGGACCGCCGTGCAGATTAAATTCAACAGTAAATGAAAAACCCAGCCTCCATCAGGAGCTCAGAGAACAGTGACAACCATTAGTCACAGCCTCTCAAACGCACACTTTCACTTCAGGAAGACTGTGTGCTTCGAACCATTTAGGACCATAGTGAGTAAATACTGGAGTGTTCAGGGAAATTAACCCGGTTATCTAATACCGGGCTGGCCAAGAAAATAAATGTATATTTCAACTTTTCAACTATATCACTCGACTTTTGCAGGCACAGAGAGGCACAGGTCATCTTGCTTTCACTGAGCTCCCCAGCCTTCTTGCCCTATGAAACCCACCGAGGTGGAACGATGCTCCCACGGAAAGTAGCAGCCATGCTTCCACTACTGCATCTGTCCATTTGCTCATCTGCCTGCCTCCCCTCATATTCCCTAGCTTCCCCTTTGTATTCTTTATATATCATTTGCATAGGGTAACATTTAGCAAGTGATGTTAGAGGTAATGCATCCCACAACTGCTCTTTCTGTTTGAAAACCAGCATACAGTGCGGCGAAAGCCCCACACAGTCTGGGTTGGCTCCTGTTTTTGCAGTGCCTTTCCCTCGCATATTTTACTGTCAGTTTCTTGACATTTTTGTCAGCTTCAAACTGGAGGGCATAGGTGCTGGCGGCAGGTCTCACCACATTTTTATTCTCCATTGCATTTTCAGAGACGATGAAAAAATAAAATAAAACTGGGGGTGGGCAGGGGCCCTGAGCAAGGACTAGGAAGCAAGGTGATGGAGTCAAAGGCTGAGCAGCGGGAGGGGATGGATCTGAAAGTCAGAATGTGCAGCCTCTTCTCTCCCAGTTGGCCCTCACCCTGCAAGCAATTCTATGCCACCAGTCCCCAGAAACACCCCCAGAAATCCAGACCCAGAAACGCTCAGTGCTGCTGTGAAATGATGCCATCTTCTCATGTTGTCATTATGAAAGGCAGGTAGAAGGCAAAGGTTTAAAGAAATCTGTTTTTTGTTTCTTTTCCTTCTGACAAACTGCAGGAGAAGGTGTCGGTACAAAACAGCCATTGTTTGGCCTGTAACATCACCACTCACTCGAATCACCTTTATGGATTTTTGCCGTTGGGAATCTGTGAAAAACAGAGCGGCATTCACGAAGTGTTAATATTGGGAGCATCTTCCTTCACCTCCTCCCAGCTTCTGTGCACAAAGGGGGAAAAGATGAAGACTATCATGGGCATCTATTCAACTTTGACCCCCAAACAAGACTTTAGCAAAAACAATAAAGTAACAACAACTATAGTGTATGTAGTTTAGAACAATCTTCCCCAGTAATCCCTGGTAAAATTTATTTAATTTCTCTAAGACTCTATTTCCCAAACTGTTTGCAGAGAAAAAAAAATTTTTGCTTATTAAGTAGATTTGGATAATGCATGCACATTTGCAAACTTAATTTAAGAAGGAGCCCTTCCCCCCCCCCCCCCCATCAGAACATGTCTTAATATGGAGGCCAGTGCAATGCTCTAGGGCCATTAGGACACAATTTAAGCAAAGTCGTTCTAATAGCCAGTTTAGAATTTCACCTTTCTGAGCACATTAATTGTAGGTTTTATTTAGTGCATCTGATTACTTGCTTTCATTGGAAAGGAAGTTCATGTATTTGACAGTTTCAGGGAAAGCCAAAAGTTATATCTCAAAATGCTTCCAAAGGGATGGGGTGATAAAGAGACTTTCAAGTCCTGAAAATTTGTGGGGTAAGCAGACTCAGACAGGTGAACTGTTCTGGAATCACTGATCTGCAGCTGAACATCACGTGGCGGCCACAGAATTTGAACGGTGACCGAGCCTTCTGTAGCCCATTAGTCGCAAGGCCCCCAGGCAGGTGTCTTCTGAAGTACGAAGGAAATATTAAGCACAAAAAGTTGGTTGTATGTCTTGTTTGTGTTAGAACTCTAGCTGAGGAAAACGTGAATTTTGTGGAGTCTTGTCCTCTCTTCCCTACTGAGCTTGGAACTGGATATTAAAGAAGAAAAACAAAGAGTTATTTGTCTTAAAGCTTAGAGCATGGAAGAAAACAGAGCTTGGGGGGGGGGGGGGCGGCGTTAACCCTTCTCCTGTGCTTCCAGATAGCTGTGGCTTTGCTTTTTACAGGCACTACACACTCATATAAAACAGAAGACACACAATATTCATGCTCTCATGTATGGAAGGATCTTCGCTTTATGTACATAGTTCATGTTAGTATAGTTAGGGAAAAAGAAAACGCGAAGTTCATGGACTGGCCTCTTTAATAAGAAATGCCTTCTTTCTGCACAGATCAAGGTAACCAGACCCAGATTTTTTACAAAGTGACATTACTTAGTGCTAAATGGCATTTATTTCTCTCTCTTCCCAGTGTGTCAGGGAGAGGCTGGGTGCCATTTTTCTAAGTTATATAATTAGCAAAATTACTAGTGGTAGGGGAAATCTGCATTTAGGAATAGTTCTAAAATTTTTAAATGTTTGAAATAAAAATCATGACATGCATAGGCTCAAAACAAACTCTAACGCTGCTAAAATGACGTCCTCTCACCCCCATTTCTCTCCATATGCGCCCAAATAGAAAAGAGTCATTCAAAGACTTTTCTAATGTTTGGAATACTCCAAGAAAATCTAGGAGACTTTAGATAAATCGTATATTCTCTTCTCATTTTCAAGAGTGAGAAGTCTCTAGCAGTGTTGTAAGTGGGAAATGTGCTAAATATACTACGGACCCTCCTCATCCTCATTCAGTTGTGGGGACCAGTGTTTTCAGAAACCAGTAATTCTTGCAAAAGAATAAGCCAGATGTGATGCACACCATTTTTTTTACATCTACAGGCGAAATCAACTTTCTGTTATAAAACAAATGTGATTCTATTGCCTTAAATTGCCCTAGATGGAAGTCAAGGTGTTAGCTAGGGCTGGGTTCTTAGCTGAAGCTCAGGGTCTTCCAAGTTTATCCAGGGAGTTGGCAGAGTTCAGTTCATTGTGGCGGTAGGACCCATGGCAACTCTGTGTCTAAGGTCAGCAGGGGAGGGTCTGTAGCTGCTCCTAGTCTCCTTCAGGGCTCATCTAATTAGATCAGCCCCCTCTGATATACTTCCCATTTGAAAGAACTCAAAGTCAGCTGATTAGGGACCTTAATTACATCTGCAAAATCTCCTTTGCTTTGTAATGTGATGTAACCATGGGAATGATATCTCTCACACTCCCTGCTCCTGCCCACAATTAAGTGGGAGGAGATTATAAAGTGCCTGTACATCAGGGGGTGAGATCTGGGGGTCCATTTTAGACTTCTGCCTACCACCAAGGGTGCTACCATTTTTTATTTTCATTGCCAGTAATGGGGCCATTGCCTGCCAGACTGTAAAGAGTTTATCTTTTTGAAATATTTAATAGGATGTAATTAAATTTCCTAAACACAAACTAAAAATGTTCAGCTCTATTAAAAATGTTTTACCTATCTTATTCTCATTGTATCTTGTCTATCAATTTTATAGATAATTTAAATATTTTGAAAAAGCTATTTTTCAAAATATATGTGGAAGACAATTTTAATTAATTGAATTGTTTATACTTCCTTGATTCCCCTGTGTTGGGAGAGGTGGTCCGTCATGGGCCCCAAGTGTCCCTGCATGCTCTTGTCGAATGTGCCAAACCGTAAATCCTAACTATCTTTGCTCTGACATGGTCCTGCAGGTTCACATAAGCCAATAAATAGGTTCAGGTGAGCACAGCAGGGCTGCTCTGACATTGCTCACTCCTCTGGGGTAGCACCTGAGACTTTCGATTTGGATTATTTGCCACTTGGATATCCTCCATATCAATAAAAGGCAGACTCACCTACATTAATAAGTGGGCAAAAGACACAAACTGTCACAGCAAGGAGCCCTGATTGCCTGCTGGGAATATGCAAGGCTTGTGTAAGACAACTAACTGCACAACGTCCAATCCCATTGGATGGTGTTCCACCAACGCGTAGATGGGCAATGCCAGAGGGTGGCAGTGCTGACGCCCAGCAAAGCTTCAATCTTCCAGATCCACAGTTGCGAGCAGTCGGGGAGGGTGGGGAAGTGTTAGTTAGCTCAACAATGCACTGGGTCATCTCATTAAATAGTTCTCTTAATTAAGAAAAAAAGTTGTGACATTGGTTAGCAAAGAGTACAGACGAATCCAGAGAAAAAGACGATTTGATTCTCTATTTATGTCATATTCTGCGAACTTGATGAAATGCCTTGGTCCTGTTTTGAACTACTTGTGAAATTATTGTGTTTATGCAAAGAAGAAAAAGGGACATGAGAAAATGAGCCACGTAGTAGAGTTCTAAGAGAACCAAACTAAGGAATAATACATGAACAAACACAAAGATAAACTTTGAAAAGCAGTTTCTCTTCTCTGCCATTGAGATTTTGGACACTTTTCTAATGCATCACTTAAATATTTTTGCTTGCATGGCCCTAATTTTTTTCTGAGTAATAACATGCTGATGACTTTGGTGTCCAACTGGCAAATACGTTTGTGGGAATTTAAACAGACCATAATTTGAGGAAGATCAGAGTCAACTGCAAATGAAAATCGCACTCCTCCCACTTCTTCCACACACATATACAATCACCGTGGGGTTAAAAAAATCTCCTTTCCCACAAAGACAGCCACCCCCTCACTGTCCCTTACCCAGTCAAGTTAAGAAGCAAAACCCTCTTGGGTAAATTATTGCAATGCTAATGAATTCCAGACAGGCAACTGGAAACTTGAAACAGAAAAAACAAAATTATCCAATGGAAATCATTCATTAGCAGTCCCTGGTTCATTGAAACCAACAAAATGTGGAAGAAACATGACCTGAATGTGTCATGGATGATGATGATATTATGCCTGTGCTGTGCTTTCACCCAGATGGATCCCAAACACTTTTCTGTGTATCCTAAGGGGTGGGAAATAGGCAGTTGACCATCACGACAAATTAATAACTTCTGGGATAGCTAACAGCATAGGTTAACAACTAGATTCCATTATTGCCGAAGAGTTTTAAGAAACTCAACCCAACTCTCCTGGCAACCTACTTCCACTAGAGGAACTGAGGAAAGAAAATCCCCTAATAGGGATTCATGTTCTCACCAGACCTACCACTTGCCTTTAGAACCAATCCGAGAAATAATGAAGAACTCCTATTATCTCTAGTAGGATGTTTACTTGTGGCTTTTTAAAAATCTCCTAAGCTCTTTCCAGAATTGCACTTGCAAGGATTAGACCACCCCAGAGCGGGTCAAGTAAACGGCGGCATGTGCACGCACCTCCCTCTTCTGTATAAACGCCGGCCTGCCAGGTGAGCCGCTCAGACCGTGCCATCACTGCAGGCTTCTATTCCAAGAGGAGTTTTTCTTTCTTTCTGTCAATTAAGTACTTTTTTATTTTTATCCTTAATTAAATGTACTGGAGTGACATTAATAAAAAATATAGGTTACAAGAGTATAATTCTATGATATATCATATGTACATTGCATAGTGTGCCCACCACCCACATGTTTGATCTCCGTTACCTTTTACTGCCCCCTACTCCCCATCCCTACGGTAACCGCCAATATTGCTGAGTTTTTGTTTGTTTTTCTTTTTTAGTCATTTGTTGCTTTCAGTTTTATATCCCATATGTAAGTGAAATAATAGACTTCTTGACTTTTTCGGTCTGCCTTATTTCACTTGGCATGATATTCTCCAGATCCATCCGTGTTGTAATAGATGGCGGTATTTCGTCTTCTCTCACGGCTGAGTAGTACTCCACTGGATGTGTGTACCACGTCTTCTCTATCCAGTTATCAGTCTTCAGCCACTGCAGGACAGGCGAGAGGACCAAGGAGCCAGCAGAATTCAGAGCAGGTTATGGTGAGACTGGGAGCCACAGAGAAAGCCTTTGTGTAGAAGTCCAGTCCCCTGTGCAGTCTGTCGTGTGTCTGAACATATTTCTTCGTTTTTCTCACTCCATCTTCAAGACCCTCGCCACCTTTCCAGGTTTCATCATTTGGTCTGCTTGTGGAAAATTTGTTCATTTTGTTAGCTTTATTCAACCAGAATTTCCAGGACAAAACATCCTTTGTTCCATAAGGAATTAAGTAAAGACTATAAGAGCTTTTAAACTTTAGAAGGCCCTGGAACACTGGCTTCAATAATTATGTCCTGCGTGAATAATGAACACACCTGGACTGCACCAGACCGCATCCATAAAGAGTCCCATTGCAGTTCTCACTGTCTTGGTGCAGTAATCCGGAGTGTGCAATAGTGAGAGGAGGGGACCATGGTGCACGCCACATGCGCTTTGCCATCAGGTCGCCTTTCGTATTCCAGGCCCGCCTTTACTTGCTGTGGGATCTCAGGCGGGTGAGTCACCCAATCTGTATGTTTCTGAACCTCTGCGATCAGATGCTACAAGGACCTGTGGTGAGCCACAAAGAGCATGTGGATTGAAAAATACTATGCTGAAGTTTTTCTATCTTTTTAAAATCAAAATGCCTTTTGATAAGCACTCATGGTGTCAAGACACTACACAAGCTTGTTGAGTTTTGTCCAGGAATCAGGCACCCCATGGGCAGCACAAAGTGTCTGGAAGCTGGTGAGAAGGAGTGGGGGGAGCCTGGGATGAGTGACACTCTGCAGGCTGGTGTGGACAGAGGAAGGCAGGCCAGTCCTTTGGGAGGACAGGAGACTGTGCCTGTGACCGAACCCCAAAGTCAGGAACTGGGCCTGGAGTACAAGCCAGATTTATGGAGGAGTTCCAGTGTGGGCTCTGGCCTTTTCCCTCAGAGTGGACTTAGAAAGCTGTGCTGCACAGCCTGGCCTAGCACGAGGTGTTGCCCTGGGAGCAAAGCAGTGCAGCGGGTAAGGCTGTGGAAGACACAGCTGACTCTCTGGGTGCATCCTGCAGGGCCATTCAGCCTCAGCACCGCTCTCTTTTGAAGTATTTTAGGAAACCTCTCATGGACTCTTGTTAGCACCCTTCCCTATGTCAACATCCCTAGTTTCCTTAACTGACTTCACCTTGTGTTCTGAGTGGACATTATGTCGTTTTCTCCTGAATGTATCACGATTTACCAATGGCTATCTTTTAGTGAAGGAATGAGGGCACAGTAATGTTCTCCCGTATCTCTGGAGCCTTCACTTCCTGAAACTCAAAATTGCTTCGGCAAGGTTTGAGGGGGCAACTTAGATGGCAAGGTCTGCCCTGCCCACCGCCCCTGCTGTTTAGCTGTATCTGCACCCCAGGTTTGTGCCCGGCTTGCTTGTCCAACTCACTGTCAGACTTCATCTATGTCCATAAAACATGGGCCGACTATTTTAAAAGATCTTTCTATAAAGAGGAAAATAACTCCCTCTTGTTAATATTTCTTGTGTCTAATCCTTATAGTCAGGTTGCCAGATTTCTGACTAGGCTCATTAATTTACTTAATTATTAGATTTTAGAAATAATTGAACCCTTAATTTCAAAAGCCTCGGGGCATAGCTCAATAAAAACTTGCATTAAAATATCAATGAGCAGCTGCAATAATAACAAAAATAAAATCTATCTGCATAAAACTGCATACTTTGCCCACTACTTCGTCTGGACAGACCAATTTATAAGAACAAGTTTAGCCTCCTGCCGTAAAATTAATTTGCCGGCGTTCCCTTAGGCCTGGCATGCGTGGGTTTAAGAGACATGTTTTCCCTTGACGTGGGCTGCCTCTAATACCTTACAGAAGGAATCGAGGAAGTGTTGGGTCTGTTGGGGGGCACTGGTTTAGACATAGTGCAAGTTGGAGGCTAGATTCAACAGCATCATGAGTCTTTGAGTGGGTCACATATGTTATCTGGGCCATAGCATCCACATTTTCAGATCAAGTTATTGACATACATGACCTCCATGTTTCTTATCAGCTCAAAAATTCTTTGAGTCTATGAGAAAAGGAGTCAATGAGTTAATAGCAATGCCATCCACGCGTAATATCTTGGACATCACTTTCTACATTCAGGTATGCGATTTGCTTTCCAAACTTCAGCATCGTGCCGCCATTCGCTGTCCCACTCATTTAGAATCCCTGGTCTCACAGTGATTTATGGAAGTGTACACAGGCATGGAGAGGATGTGATCCCTGCCCTGGATGTACTTACAGGAGAACTTTTGTTTTGCTATACACTCAATTATAATAACAGGCTCCTTTTCCATAGGCAGAAACATCTCCCGGAAATAATTAGCTGCAGACACAGAACAATGAGGTGGTTGCAACCTCGTAAAATGCGGTTGTTGGTTAATTGGCTCACATTCATTTTGTGATATTTGCATCCACCACCCTACCACCTGCAAAAGTGTAGCTCACAAAAATAGCGACGAGATTTCAAAAATATGGCCTGGCAAGTGCGGTCTGAATCGTCAGTGTGACCCACGTTTTCTGTGGGTGCTCTTAATAGCACTCAGAAACATTCCAGCATATGGAAATAGGAAATGTTAATCTCTGGACTACACACCCTTGTGGGAAGAATAATGAATACCAGGGGCTGGCAGAAACACCCAGACGTCATCTCTGTTTTCTGTCCGAACCGGTTTCGCCCTGTTTGTTCACCTCTGCGCCTGAGCACCTGAAGGTATCAGTTCGTATTTTCTTTTTAGGATTTGACAAATGGCAGCACCTCTCCTATGGAAGGCCAATGCATGATGAGCAGGCTGCTTTCCAGTAAAATATATTGGCTTTCAATGGAGTGTTCCCCTTTTCATTGTGGTTCGAATGGAATTCTTCACTTTCTCTCAAAAGTTCACTGTAGTGGCCAGCTATGTATAAGTCGCCCCTACTGAGAGAAGACTGAACACAGATTTTTTTAAAACTTTACCTAATCTGTGGTGTAAAATTTGGAGCCAGAATTCTGCTGCTGACTAAACCTGAACAGACCCCTGATATTCTGAAAGAGATTCTCTGCTTGACCAAACTCCCCTGAGCCCTTTCTCCATTAGACCCCGATCTTGACCTATGAAAGACTGAGGAAACATCAACATAGCTTTTAACAGCTCAAGGCCATGTCTCTAGGATAGCCCCATCCAAACTCAAGGCTGCCAGAAGAATGGGCCTGTTCCAGCCAGAGCTTTAGGATTAGGCCTCTGTTCCCCACCTGTGCAGGTGGGTAGGTGCCTCACTTCAGGACATGCAAACCCATCTGGGTTTCACAGGGACCAACCCCGATTCCTACTTTTTGTGATTGTTCACTTCCCAGAATCTACTGAGTCCCTCTTCACCCCCTCCACTACTCCCCCATTCTCCCTTAAAAACACCGCTGTACAAATCGAATTTAAATTCAGTTCACACTTGACTCTTCCTATTACACTAATATAGTGCTGCTTTAAATTTGCCTTCATCACTTGAGTGTCTGGCTTTGTTTGTTGATCTTTGACAATACCTACTTAAAGGCCAAAGGGCACACGGTACCCAGAATGCTGGAAGACAGTCTCTTAGACCAGCATCATCTCAGCGACGTCCAGCATTCATGTTACTAACTACACCTCTTGAATCCAGTGACCCAGAATGAGGGTGCCCATGTCAGGAGGAAAAAACTCTCAGTGTTCCAGAGGTTTTCAGTCTGTGATCAGCGTGCACCCAAGGAGGAAGTTGCCTCTTTGAGAAGCGTGGGGACTTCCCAGCATCTTCCCTGTCACTTCCCTCTGTGCAGCTGCCTGATGCTGGTTGCAGCCCACTTGTTGTTTAAACTGCTGAGGTGGATGTTTTCAACACCTTTTTGTTCAGCAAATCTTTGGCTCCTAGCCATTAACTTTTTGCCAGTCCTGATAACATCAGATTACAGCTTTGCCGGTTGGAGAATTGAAGATGCGTATCAGAAACCCGGGCAGCTTTCATGAGGTCTTGATACACGAAACAGTTCATTTCAAAGGAGGAAGAGGAGGAGCAGCAGGAGGAATAAAGAAGGGAAGGCAATGGATGAGGAGAAGGAGAGGAAAGAAAGGGGCAGGGGAGAGAGAAAAAGGAAGGAAAAAGAAGGAAAATAATGAAGCCCTATTTGAGTCTGGGCTTGCTTTTTATTCTTTAGTTTTTTATTTTTGAAGTTGAAAAGATATCCATGGCTTCTCCATCTAGATTCCTTATTTTGGTATTCACAAAGCGATGTCGGGTGGGAGGGAGGAGAAAAAGAAAAGCAAGAAGACAGAAAAGGAAAAAGAATCCCTTTGAATATCTGAGAATGCCTGCATGGGCCAGCCAGATGCAGCAGGAATAGATGAAAGCCCAGCTCAGAGCAATATGCCACAGCTGGTGCGAAAAATGGATTCAGGGAGGTTACCTGGGCAGCTGTCCCGTCACTGCACCGCCAGTTCTGTTTACCCTTCCCTGACCAGAGAACACTTGCCACGGGCCAAGAGTGAGTGCTGCTCTCAGACATTAGCACCCATAAAAACATTCATTTCTTCCTTTATTTCAAGGCCAGGATCCTCCACACGTATTGTGCAGTGGAACTAACTTAGATGGGCCCCTACAGGGGACAGTTCAAACATCTTTTCAAGGGGATGCAAAGGGAGTTAAGAGATGCATGTGTGCAGTGTTAGAGAAGGAAAAAACCTGAAAACAGCTTCACTCAATAACTAATTCTGAAAAAGAAAATGGCAAAAGCATCTTTGCTAAAGGAGAGGTGAGTGCTGTGTGAATCAGGTCAATGTAGGTAAACTTTGAAAGGATGTGGGGCCTGGTATCTATTTCCTTTATTTCCAATATCATAGCTTTGTAACTTAGTGTTCATGGAAAGGAAGTAACTCAGACATGATCGAAGCAGTACGCAAAGGTTTGTAAAATGAAAGTTGCATTCTACTGGCCATGTGAACTTTCCTCCTCTACCTCCCAAACACCTAGGAAATGACAGTAAAGAATAATAAGAAAGAAAAATAGGTATACATCTACAAAATCCTGGGCCATCAGAGAACCAGAAATTCAGCCACATTTCTGGAAGCAGAAAGTATATGGGCGATGTTGTGTTGTGAAGTCAATGAAGAAAACACAGCCAGAAAGAGCGTAGAGGGGACTAAGCCTGGGACAGGTGCTCAGTGGTCAGCAGGGTGCAGAGAGGGGCTGGTCTTAGACGGGAGGGAGAAGTGAGCCTAACAGAAAGGGTTAGGTGATGACCAAGAGTCAGCTTCCCCTTCCATCCCAGTAGGCATAACTGCTGGCAATCTGTGTTTACACCAGGCAAAACGTATCACAGTCATTCTGTAAAGGAACCGAGCTGTCTGCAGAGAGTGTGGTGCTGGTGGAGGGACTGCAGGAGGAAGTTCTTTTTCTTGCAGCCTCTGTGGAGCTTTGCCTATGACCAAACCCAAAGTTCATCAGTCCAGAAGCCTCACCTGATTTCTCAGCGATTGGAATCAAACTTCTTCTTTCTTCATTTTTGAATAAGGACATATCTGTATCTCCAGAAAGTTAAGGAATATTTCAACATGAAGGAAAAATTATTTTTAAAAAGGAGGAAACAAATAGAATGAACCCCAACAGGGGCTTGGGGGCATAAAACAGAAAATCTCCAATGAGAATCCTCAGAAAAACAAGATATTGTATTCATTGAACAAGAACAGGCTACTTGGAAAAATGAACTCCTGCTGCCCAGGAATTTAAAATATGATCACAGAAGGAGAGGAAAAAAAGAGAAAGAAGGGTTAAGAATCGAAGATAAGGGCATCACTCAGAATGCAAGGCACAAGATAAAGAGACAAAATGTGAGAGAAAAGATAAGCAGGGGAGTTAACTCCCAAAGTTTAGCGTCTAGTTAACAGTAGTATCAGACAGAGAGAGCAGAGCAAACAAGGTGGAAGGAAACTTTTAAATCAATATTATCATTCTATTATTATTATTCTAGAGTGAAACATCGTGTTAGCAGCAATACAGGCAAAAAAAAAAAATTCTCACAGATTCAGTCATGATTCCCAGACCTCACACTTGGAAGGGATAGACGTGGCTGGAGACATAGTTTTTAAAGGTCACTTTCAAAAGCAATAAAGTCAGTGGTTATATTATGGAGATCTTGAATTTTCTATTCTGGGTTACACTTGAAAATCTGCATGGTAACATGGTAAAAAATGGCGCTGACAGCACGCTGTCTGCGTCCAAAAAATATCGGCATCCGAAACAGTCACAACGGGAGCTCAGGGGCCTCGGACACAGCCTTCACTGGCTTCCCAGATGGCTCTGGAGAAGCCAGGAGTGTGTACAGGGACTTGGAAAAGAATTGCTCCATGAAAACATAGACATAGGAAAGCATTTCTACATCAGTACTCTGTGTGTATAATATCTTTCATATGTTCTTCTAGTACTAATTTTCTAAATTAAATATAGTAAGTAGTCAGTTGACTCTTTTATGACATATAACTGTTAACATGTTTAAGTTAATCTATACCTTATGAAAAAGCTTTTTATTTGGAAAAATACAGAACCCGTAATGATTTCAAAGCATAACAGAATTATGTTGTTAATAAATTAAAAATGGTACTGCATCTGACAGAAGTGGAAAGGTAAAAAACCAGAAGTAGATGCAACAATATGTAAAAGTTTAATCATCTTAACTAGAGTTATAGAAAGATAAACAGAAACTAGGATTCCTGAAATCCTCATCTATTATAATGGGAGTTCGATAGATAAATTTCAAGTTGCTAAAGAAACAGAAATAATAGTAGTATATTATTTAATAATTTGGAGGCAGAAATCCTGTAGAATTTTAACAAAAATCCATAGAAGTGATTGTCTCTAGAAAGGGATAGTATATTGGGGGAATTGTGCAATTAGTCTTGAGTGTTTTTCATTAAAATTAAGACAGTTTAAACGGCATAGATTATATTCGGTCATACGAGGGCATGTTTCCAGCCCTCACGGCAAGTCTGAGAATTAGGTGTTATTGCTACCCTAGGTTTGCAGGGAGGAAACTGAGACTCAGGTTAGTTACATGACTGCCTAGGTATAACAACAGTGATAGAAATACAGCTTTTATAACCAGGATTTCCAAATGCCCTTCTCTTTGGCATTGCCAAAATAGGGGTGGATACTAAACATCACTCCAAAATTTGTCCAGGTTTCCTCTCATCGATGTATAGGACACATTAAATCCAGGCATCGGCAAACCTTCCTTGTGTAAAAGGCCAGGTAGTAAATATTTTTCACTTCACCAGCCATGTGGCCTCTGTCACGGTCGCTCAGCCCTGCCATCGTGGCACAGGCGTTGCCACAGACGATGTGCGAATGGGTGGGCACGGTCGCCTTCATCCTGGGGGTCACAGTCTGCCAGCCCTCGGATCAACGCAATAGCTCTCTCTTTTAATTTCCACTTTTATTTTCACTTCTGGGGATGAGGTAGAAATATGTTTTCGTGAGCCGCATCCACAGCCTTCCCTCTCGCCCCTGGCATTATCATATGCACATAATCAGAGGGACCCCTCTTATTAGGGCTGCATTCCTTCCCCATAAGTTGGCTCTGCATCTTACAAACTGTAACAATTGCATAGCATTTTTATTGGGCTAGAGAGGTTCTATTGATATACTACTTCTTTCATCAGAAAAAAATCTCCGTAAAAAGACTAAATCACGATTTTCAATGCTTAACATTGCGAAACAGGGATGTGGCAAGATTTCGTCAGCCTAGGGACTCGGTGAGGTATTTAGTGAATACCATGGCAGGTAGGGATGTCCAAGTTGTACTGAGAGGACGTAAGGGGCCTGGAAGCTGAACTAGAGCTGGGAAGGGGCTGTTCATCGGATTGGTGGATGCAGTCAGGATTCATTTGAGATGACAGAACTGGGGCATATGAAAAACCCAATGGATTCTGTAACTAGATTCTTGAAATACCATCAAAGCCAAGCAGGAAAGGACATCTATGATGTGTCAATCAGTGGCCTAAGAATAGAAGAGCAATCGCTTTAGGGTACTTCCCACAGAAGAACCAGCTTTGTTTTTCTATGCAGTTTCTCCAAGCTAAGATTCAAGTGCCTGGGACAGAGAATCCTATTAGTGGAGCCACTGCCCACTCCTTGGGCCAGGAAGAGCAGACCCTGATACCTTGCTGCTCTTCCATGGTGTGGAGTATGGCTGGGAATTTCTTCGAAGATGCTGTTAGCAGACCTTGTGAACAGTGAAGAGATGGTGGGCAGGCAAAACCAAAGGATGTCTACCACAATTTAGAATACTCAACATCACATTTTTGGAAAGGTAAACACATTGTTCTTTCCAACAATCTGTCTCCTTAGGTAAAAAAAAAAAAAAAAAAGGCAGTTCAGTGCTTTGATATCATGTAGAGGGTCTTTTCTCCAAACGTAATGTTGACTTTTACTTCTTTCTTTTTTTCTGCTTTTGAAACTTTCTCCCAGGCATTCTTTTTGAGTTTCTCTGATCTGATTGGGAAGGTTTTCAATGTGGTGAAACTTGGGGCTTTTAGATCAAAGCAGGTCCAGCCCCAGTGTCACTCCAGTGCAATCTCCTGTTTCATATCGTTTGTTAAAGCAGAAACACAGCTGGCCTACCCTGGTCTCACTCCCAAGCAGAGTTAAAGACATATGCACATTGAACTGACCATACCTGTTAGAATTCTAGATGAAAATGGTAAAGTTATAACAATGAGCTTGTTACTGAGTTACTTGAACTTCACAGCAGAGGGAACCATAGGCTAATAGCAGAACGTTCAAATCAGTAGTGACTTGTGCTTGTCAATGGGATGTAAGTTCTTACTTATAGTTACCCATTGGGAATGGTTCAGTACGGAGCTATGGCCACATAGTTTCAGGTTATGAATGGAAAATAAATTGTCTGCATTTTTCCCTCTGGAATGGTGTATGAAATCCAGATTATCTGAATTGATTTGAGTGTATAGCTTCATGAGAAAACATACTGAAGACCTGTCGCACAGCCCAAAGAAATAAGTGCTGAATTCACTCTTTGAAAAACTTTAAAACTTAATTCAGAGTCATCCCAGTTAGAATCTTGGGGGCAATTAAGACATTGTGCTGGGACTTGGGTACATCTGTCATTATTACTAACTTTAACAAAGGGAAGTGACTTCCCACTCTACCTTGAATCTGTTCTCAATGGTTCAACTGGCTTCTTATAACCTAGTTTCCTAAACATGTCCTGTTATTTAACTGCCTCTAGTGCCGTACTTACGTCTCAGATGATTCTGTATCCAGTATTTCCCCGAGAGTTTTTAGTAGAGGGCCAGGCCCACAAGATGCTCCACCAAAAAGGAGTTTTGTGGACCAGTTGTTTAAAAAATGCATTTTCCCCCAAAATCTCTCTATATTTATCTCATCCTTTCAGACTTATTTATTATGACATGTTTCTTCAAAATAGCTCTTCCCGCCATATACTCGTATGCTAGTATTCTCAGAAATCAAAAATTTAAATACATTAAATACATGTTTGGTAATATGTACATAAGTAATAAAATTCATCAAATTTTCTGTTTTATTTTCTGAAAGTCTTGGAAATGTATAAATAAAATCTTACCTCTCAGTTTATAACCAAAAGAAAAAAAAGTGAAAAAATCTGTAACAAAAGCATGAAATAGTTTGGCATTTAATCATTTTGAAATTTGAAAGAGCAGAATTCAGTGATAAGAAAAAATGTTTCTCAACATTATGTGTAATTTCGAGTAAGACTGGAATTTGGGAGTTCTGAGTCCATCATTCCAGTTTGGGTTTAGAATAGATGGTTAGAAGAAACAGGGAAAAGGAAAGGGGTAGTAGCCTTGTCTACAATCTCTTGCTTCACGGAGTCCTTTCCACAGGCTCATAAGCCAAAATTCACATCACCTGACAATACAGAAAACTCAGCTGGCTGGGCATCCATGAGTAAATGGGAGAATTCCAACTCTTACAATCACACAGCATGATGTGACCGTGTTTGGGAGTGGTGGGGCTTTGGAGGGAAGGCACAGGAGAAGCCTTCCTGGCGGCCAGAATAGATGCTCTCCGAAGGCAGGGGAAGACAGAAACATAAAAAGAACTGGGAGCATCCAGAGCACCGATTACTCAGTTCCAAGATCCGAAGGAACGGACCATTCTAAGTGGCCACTACTATCTTTGGCGGGGGGGGGGGGGGGGGGGGGGGCGCAGTGCTCTGGGGGGCAAAAGGAAGCAAACACCAACAGGAAAAGTAGGAATGAGGACGGGATGGCAGTGTGAAAAGTACACAGGGAATACAGCACAGAGAGGACGGGGTGGGCCGCTCCCCTGAATGTGCACTGTGGCTGTTCTCCCGTCAGAAAAAGGAGGGCAAGTGGTTTACTAACTGAGCATCTACTGGTTCCAGGTGATAAGTCGGATCATTACTCTGTTAGCGCATTTACTCGATATTGTCAGCAGCTTTGTTGAGTGTTTGTTTAATTCCTACTTTATATATGAATTGAGACTCTTAAGGGTTCTCTTGTCCAAATTTTACATACACTGAGAGACTGTGACTCAAAGGCCCACATTCACTCTACTGCCCCGCCTGCCCCTGAGCCAGGAGGAAAGAGAACCTCTGGCCACACCATAGACTAGTTTTGCTTAAATGTGCTGGCACCAGGCAGGCCACTGGAGTTAGTTCAAGTGGGCTTTGGCCAAATGGGCATCTGTACAGAAATGCCTCCTAAGGTCATTCACATGGCATTCTGATTAATTGATGCCGATCAATACGGTCCATGGCTGCACAGTTCAGAGTGGAGAAGAGTTCGGTTATTAATCCTCCCAATGAAGACAGTCTTCAATATAAGGTCAGTTGTCTCTATTTAGAAAAACTCGGGCAAGTGTGTTGTCAGTTTTAAACAGCTTTTCGCAAACAGAATTGCAAATAAAAAAAGGTTGAAATGCAAAGCACTTCAATAATTAGATTCAGGTATTTCTGTATTAAAAAATGGCACATTCTTTGTTGATGTCAAGTATGGTCGTTTATTTTTTTATGCTTTTGCTTGAACATGTTATATCTCGTGGCTCATGGACAATTTACAATAAGGTTGTCCTTAAGGAAGACACTTGAATTTAATTTCTCACTAATGCTGTGTGTGTCCAGGGTTTCAGAACCCGCCCCCCCCCCGCCCCCGCCAACCCATCTGGTCTTTCCATCAGTAAGTCCCTCTGGTAGGGCAGGAAAGTCCACAGAGAACAAAGCTCCTCTGCCATTGTGTTCTCCTTAACACCACGTGCTGGATGCACCACGACGGTGTTTTCTGCTTTACCTGCGATAGGCAGGCAGGCAGATGGATGGATGGACAGATAGAGATGAAGGAAGGAAGGGGGAAGAAAGGAAAGAAGGGGAGGAAGGAGAGAAATGAGGAAAAAATCAAGAGTGGTGATATGCAGGAGAGAGGAGTTCTGTTTTTTGCTGTGGAATTTAAAGCCTTCAGCGAGTCCCTTAACCTTATGTACTTCCCCTGCCAACTTGAAAATCATAATCTAGAGGAAAGCATGCAGACACTAAGCACGAGAGAATGTGGACATTCGAGAAAGACCTGAAATAGTTAAAGGCACGGTCAGACTTGAGAAAGCTTACGGGGCCACATGTTTTCTCAGTGTGTGACCTCCAGGCACACACCTGGGCTCGGTCAGGTTACAGCTCACTCCTTCCCACCCCCAGGTCAGGCCCTGGTCGATGATAGACCCAGGACCCTCCTTAATTAAGTGTACCAATCACCTAAAGCAACAAGAGCGTATTAGGGAATATTGCATGTCACTCAGCCTCTCTTTAAACTTCCTTTCCCTTTAATTATTTCAAAAGAAAAACACTAACTCTTGGGGGAAAAAAGTCCAAAAAATAACAAAAGCAAAACCCCTTAAAGGAATAGATATCTGTAAAGATTAAACAATAACTGCCTGGACTTTTAACTCCCCTGCGTTTGCTGCTAAATGTGATGTGACGCTGAATTGAGGCGTCTCTAGTACCCATTCCTGGTCATTTGCCCCTACAGATGCCTCCTTCAACAATCAGCAATGATCAGTCACCATCTGGTTGCAGAAAGGAAATGTGCAGAAATTCTTATGTGATTCTTTCTAACTTAAAATTATTTTGTGGGTGGTGGCGATGTCGGAAGGACACGGGTTTGAGCCCCATTCAGTCATTTGTAAGGGATGTGGCCTTGGGCATGTTGCTTACTTCTTTGTAGCTGAGCTTTTGCTTTTGAAAAAAAGAAGAGTACATTTCCCATACAGTGATGCTATCAGTAGTGAAAAAATTACAACTATGTATGGTGATGGATGTTAACAGGACATAATGTGGCAATCACCACACATTTTATCTATGTAAATGTATAATTTATATATATACATACATACATATATATATAATCTTTAAGTTGTACACCTGAAACTGATATAACATTTTATGTCAGTTATATCTCAATTAAAAAAGAATGCCTATAAATCCCATAGTTCATCACAGTAGGTTGTCAAAAAAAAGAAAAAAAAAGGTGGCTTCTAGCCATAGTGATAAACAACCGTTAATAAGGCTTCTAGTCTTATACCCTCTATAGGAAGAATAAATTTGACTAAAAACTGAGTGCTGGAATAGAGCACACCAAGTCCAGACAATCACAGGCTACATATATTCTAGAAGGTGCGGGTTTTCCCTGGGGTGAGTAATTACACACATAGGTAAAGACAACAAGCCAACCACTCTCTAAGAGATGTGGGGCTTGTTACCACAAAAATTAATACTGTAGTTTCAAATTAAGCTCACTGCATTTAAAGTGAACTTGACTTTAAATCTTTCTTAGTCCTTACAATAAAAGTTACAGTTTCAGCGAACAGGCTCTTTCTATTAAACCCTAAACTTCAGTAGCATAATTAAGACTCATCTAAAGTAGAATTAACTCTGACACGTGTCAGGAGAGGACATAGTTAATTCCTATTCCTTATTACCTCGTGACCTCGGATGTGTTGAGATGTGTTCTCGGGATGAAGCAAGGAGGCCAGGCGTTCATCACCCATTCTGTAAACATGTCTTTCCTCAGGCTTGCTGAGCTGCTGGCCCACTCCAGGCCTTGTCTTGATCATTTAAAAGATTATCCAACTGTAGCATTGGATGAACCCTTCGAATCCACGCAGCGCAACTTCCCTCCAGCCACAAAATCTCATTTCAAGTAGCTCTGGCATCATACCTTCTAACTTAACATTGACCAGAGAAAGTCACACACGTACAATGTCTATCTGTAATATTGATGTATATATATTTATATATAACAAAAGACAAAACTTAGATATCACTTTCATTATCAATGATTAATATACTTAATTACAATAGGCAATGCTAATGAGAGGCTGGAAAAGTCAGGTTTATATCCTTTGACCCCATAGTTCGTTTCCATGAAATTCAGATTTCAGATATAACCAGAGATGCACTCAACAATGTATTTCTTGGATTGTTCATTGCAGTGTTATTTGAAAAATATTGAAATCAACCAACTCTTATTCTGAGATAGCACTTTCTTACTGTATTTAACCTGACCAAATGCAGCCTACGCCTCTCATTATTGCATATGATGGCTTGCGACTTTGGCCAAAAAAGAAAGATGCATTGTTCCCCTATTAAATCTTCTACAACTGTTTGAGCTCATTAATTAAAAATCATTGCTTGAGTGTCTAGCGAATTTTAGAAATAAATTAGTCATATTCCCTCTGCCCTTCCTCGCTCAGATAGACAGCAGGAGACTTTGTGGTAACCGTCAGATAAAAAACATGCAGCGGGAGTTCAGGGCACATTCTGGATAGTAAGATGTCCAGATGAAAGACAACTCACTCAGTTGGACAAATCAGTGCAGAGATGTCTCAAGCAGGAAGAGCGAAAAACCTAGGCTTTGGGCCTACATGTGATAAGAATGGGAACATTTCAGCGAAGGTTCACCAATATTGTCAGCTTTGCAAATGCCAAGGTTACTTTTAAGGTCTGTGCCCATGGCTTTTGATGGACTCTTCTACTCCACTTCTAAAGAGGAGATGGGGTGCCGTTTACCTAGGGGCAAAGCCTCTGGAGAAATGAGGAGTCAGCTTCTGTGAAGTGACCCTGCAAAGGGCAGGGACTCCAGGCTCCCCAATAATCTGTAGAGTGCTGAAATCCACTTCTTATTCTGAGTTTGGACTCTAGGTCTTTGTTTTAATTTCTGTGGTGTCGTTTCAAAGAATGTTGTGTGGGAGGGAGTGGGGGAGATCCATCTACTTATCAGGGTTGGTTGAGAAAGAAATTAATTGTCCTTTAATAGTCTTCCTTTATTGCATAGTATCCAAAATATAACTCATGGAAAACCTTGGCTCTAGAAGGCCATTATACTGGCAGAAGACTCTCAAGTTCGATATCTCAAGATATCCAAGTCACTGGGAGACACATATTTTATACTTTATTTTTCTTTTGTTCATCTGTGTATTACATTATTGAACAAATATTGCTGATACCGCAAAGCTTAAATCCTTAGATTCTTTTAAATGATTTAGGATGATAAACAAATTGCTTCAAGTCCATTAACACCAGATACACATTCACAGGCAGAGTGGTAAGTGGTCTTCAAGGCAAACTTACCCATGTCCTTGCTTCACTGGTTAGAAAGACTGCGTTTCAGATGCAGGAGTCTGCCTACCCATCTCCATGACCCAGGTCTCAAAAGACCTAGTGAGGAGTCGAGTGCATCAGAGGGTGTCCTTCTTCCCCCAAAACATAAAAAAATGGAGGCTCACTGGTGCCAAATAGTCCCCCACTTCTTTTGATTAATTTTGCGTAAAAATGGGCTTCAAGTAGTGGGGCTGGGCCCCCTGATTTGAGCAGCATCAGCGAAAAAGAAACTCATCTTTATCTGGAATTAACTACAAATTCAATTAGAATAAAAATCTCCGCCAACCTCGTGGAAAAGATTTTACGCAAAGAAAACCAGATGTTTCTACAACATTGAGAGTACTTTGCCTAGCAGTGTGAGGAATTTTCCATCTTGTAAGCCCCATCACCGGTGAAAGTTACGCAGATCCAGCTTCCCTCCCTCACTGAACAGCTTCCATTTCCCATGCTCCTTTAATTAGATTTACTTTTTTAACCAAAGTAAGATCGGGATGAAAGAATGGGGAGGGGGAGGGGAGGTACTCTACTTGATATTAGGTTAGCAAGTTTAGAGAAGGTTGAAGGGTAAGGGGTTGAGATCTGTTGAGGGGTTCATTCACAGATGAAGCTTTTCTTACTTATTGTGAGTTTATTCTGTTGGAAAGAAAGTGGTGATAAAATTAATCACTTGAGGGTGCGTTAAGATCATGCCTTAGTTCTATTTTCAGCTTCGAATGAACTATAGGACAGTGGTGCATAAGCAGAAGACAAAGGAGATTGAGAATGGAACAGGCATCGCGTAGCATTTTTTCACATGACGACAATTAATGTGTGAAACAGCCTAGGAGGCAGGGTGGTAAAGGAGCCAGGTTCACTGGTTCAGACGACCTCTGCTTGGTTTCTGGAGATGTCTTAAGTTTGCATATTTTAAGCCTGCTTTACATTGTATTTGTTTAACCAGAATAGAGAGGGAGCCTAAGACACACAGGTAAGCTTTTGCGAGAGAGAGAAGCAGTGAGTTATAAAGGCTAAAATACGGTGACCACTCTTACGTAGCTATGTTTGTCACTGAAACAAACCTGACTGTGGCTCAGTTTCCACTTCTTTCCGTGCCACGCTGTTGAAACGCGTCATATCTTTCGTTCAAACTTTTCTCATGGTTACAAGAGGCTCCTAAGAGGTGTTTCTTGTCCTGTTAATACTATTTTTGAACTAATTCATTCTCAAAACTGCAGCACAAGTGAGTTCCCTAAAAGATAAATCTGGTGGTGGCAGACTTTTGATTAAAATGGTTAAGGTTCCTCATCTTAGGAAAATTATCCTGGCTCTTTATTTTTTTTTACAAGTCTTCCTCCTCTTTCCCAGATCATTTCCTATTTCCAGTTCCCACCTTCCTTGACTTGTCGTTGTCCATTCATCATATTTTAGAATGTACTGATGTAGTGCCTCCTGTGTGCCTCCAGGTGCTGAGTTAGGTACCAGGGATAGAACACTAAGGAAGGCAGTGAGGTGAGGTCTCCGACCCTGTGGGCTGGTCCTCCAGTCGGGAAGAGGCACTATGAGCACATAAGCCTGTCGGTACATGTATGATCTCTGAAGACAGAGCATGAAGTGAAAGAGGGTTAGGAGTGATGCTAAGGCAGGGCTGTCAGAGAAGGTCTTCCTACAAAGGCAACGCTGGCGCTGACTACAGCAATAAGCAGCAGAGAGAGGATGTTACTACCCTTAGATCATGCAGAACATTGGGGGTTTCGGGCCAGCCATGAATACTTTTTAAAAAATACTCTAGGCTATGCTAATATTGAGCTAAGAAATGTGGTTTCAAACTAAGGTAAAAGCTTTTACTTTAACCTGAGTGAGATAGGAAGTCATTGACTAAAGACGTGGCATGAAGTTACTTACGCATTCAGTCTCCCTGTAGTTTCTGAGTGGAGAAAAGGTGGTGGAGGGCAAGTGTGAAAGCAGGAAGCTCAATGAGAGGCTATTGCACTTGACCCCATGTTGAAAATAAGGGGGAACTTGGCTAGGAGGGTTGTATTGGGTTTGGTGACAAACTATATTCACAACTGAGTTATATATTGAAGGTGGAACCCACAGGATATCATCATCATTAAGCATAATATTCCTGGTCCCAGGAAAGCTAAGTCCACATTTTCAAGTCAAATTTGGTCAGAGTAGTTCCTGGTATACCTCCCCACGGGAGTGGGTTACATGCCTGGCCCCTGTAAGGCTTATGAGTTCTCCACCTTCTCTAGGTACGCTGAAGACTCCCCAGTGAATTGCTGTCTTCTCCCTCTTTCCATTGTACCTTCACATCTCTACTGGGTCATGAACCATATTCCCATTACTATTGCTTTTATGAGTGTCTTTCCAGATTATATTTTACTCATCTTCACGTCCACAGGGTTTGGCACAGAGCATTGTAGTTAGTGAGTGTTAGGTCATTGTTCAGTAAGTGATAAAATTAAATAATGAATGAATACATGAATAATGGGTTTTCAGAAATGTAGTCACATGGCAGAAATCAGAAAGCAGAAAAAATAATCTGTGCAATGTATGGAGTACCCATTCCTTGGTTAATTGAATATTTCCTAAGCATCCTAAGTTGACAGAGCTCTATGTTCTCAGCAGATCACTAACATTGTCTCACTTGTAAAATGGTGATACTAGGTGAAATGTAATAAAAGCCATCAACATCTTAACTACAGCTATCCAGTCCTCAGGCATAACATTGGGGGCAGAGGATGCAATAAAAAGAAAAGGACCGAATGCCATGGCCTGATTCTCTCCAGAAAGAAGGTGGTACAAAGGGAGAGTGGCACAGCAGAGGGGCTGTGTGTTGGTGGTAACCTGGCCTGCCAGGCCATGGGGACGGCCGGGGGAGGAGGGTGAGGCTGGGATGGAAGGCTGGTTTGGAAGGTTTAGGGGGAACAACAGGAGGGACCCCCCAGTTTCAGTGCAAAGGGGTCAGAGAGAGAAGAGTCACTGCAGGCTCTGGAGGTGGAAACTCTCGGATGCCCAAGAAAGATATGACACAAGATGTGGACTTCTCTTTCGTGGTGCTTCTTTAAGTGCCTCATGCACTACCTACCAAATAGACATAAAGCAAGGAACACAGTCAACTGAGCTTGTAAACCGGCATACAGCCTGACTCCACCAAATGTTGTTGTTGTTCTTGTTGTTTTGGTTGTACTTGAAGATTAGGAAGCACTTTCATATTCATCATTCCAATTTCATTTCATCCTGACTGCAGCTCGGGAAGTAAATAGGCAGGGGGTTTTATTCCCATTCAATTGACAGGGGAGTTGGCTCAGAAGGGCCAACTATATTTGTCCAAGGTTACATGAGATTCAAGTGTCGGAGTCCGTATTTTATTCACTTTCGGTCCAGAGTCATGGAGCTGTTGGGTTGTAAGTCTTGCAGGACTTTTATTTGTTAAACTTTTAATTTTGAGATTATTTTAGATTTACATGCAATTGTAAGAAATAATATGGAGTGATACTTTACCCAGTTTCCTCCAACGCTAACATCTTGCGAAATGCTACTGCTCTATAACAAACAGGATACTGACATTGATACACAGTGAAGATAAAGAATATTCTATCATCATAAGGACCCTTCACATTTCCCTTTTATAGCCACACCCACTTCCCTCCCACCCTTACATCCTCCTTGACCCCTGATTTGTTCCCATTTCTACAATGTTGTCATTTCAATAACGTTCCAGAAATGGAGTCCTACAGTATGTAACATTTTGAAATTGACTTTTGTCACTCACCGTAATTCTCTGGAGAGACTTAAAATTCAATCTATTTTGTGGCTGCTGCTATTTATTTTCCCAAAGATTTAATGCTGCTCCCCAGTGCCGAGTGGCAAAATGACCCAATGCGAATGTAACGCGGAATGTTTTAGCGAGTGGCCGCACAACTGGGTGAGAGTGAAAAGGTCATTGAACCAATGGGTTGGTTCGTCATGAGGGCATGAATGAATTATTTTAAATGATTTTCCACACTAAATTCTCCAGATGCTTTGGCCATGGGCCAACGTAATTAATATTGCTAATCCACTGGCTAGAATTAAGTTGGCAAGTTAATTCACAGAACTGAGAATTGGAACTCAATGCCGGGTTGTTGGTAAGCCATGGGCATTATGTTGAAATGAAACAAGCTTGTCTCTTTGCTGACCCAGGCCCAAAATGTGTTTGAGGTGCGTGAGACGATGACTCATTTTACATCATCAGAAAGTTAGTCTAAAGAGAAAAGATGCCACGGTTCTGGTTAAATTTCTCTCCCCCAGAGAAATCTCTCTAGGACCATGACAAATCTGAAGTGCAATGCTTGCATCCTTTATAAGTTCTCCACGAAAAAATTTAAAGGACAGATGCCCATTCTGAGTGGAAAAGACAAACGTATATGTCTATATTTCCTTCTCAAAAAAGTAAAGCTAGATGCACAGATTTTACCGATACATTAAAAATATTCCTATCGTTGACTCCCAAGAAATTACCCAAATCATTGGTATTTGTGTTGTTTTTGTCTCTAAATATAATAATGCTGCTGAAAATGCACATGATATGCTTTGACTTTAGGTGTGTAGATCCCAATGCATATGTTTTCTGCATTTATTTCAGACTAGAAAATACACAGTCCCATGCCCACCCATAGCACACAGGAAAAGTCTAGACATCGAAAGTAAGCAACCGAAACTGGATTAGAAACTTGCCTTTTGGGCACGTTTAGGGGCCTGCCACCCCAGATTGTCCACAGTCTCAGTTGCCTTTTCACAGGCCCACGGACAAGAGGCCCGGCATTACAATTTTTGCTGACGTCAGGGACCTGCTATCACTCATTGATTTCCTGTTTCGGTTTACAGAGGAATAAACCGGCAATTAATTATATATATCAGAATGTGAGAATCGACCTGGCAATTATGGGACAGGCCAAGTATGCTCTATTTACATATGTAGGTTATTTAAAAATGTGTCTTGTTAAATAAATATTTAAAATACCCCCTTATTTCGCCTATACACTGTTTGGACTGAGGCTGCAACGTGACCCGTTGCAGAACGTTCAGAAGTCAGAGAGTTGTCGTAGGTTACCATCTTTGTCTGACCTGCAAAATGTTCTTTCCGTGTATAGCAAGGCAGGCAGAAGCTTTCCTTAAAGAAAACAACGAAATAACCTGTCTGGGCTACCAGTGAAATATGTCATGTTAGCACAAAGATGATTCTCAGAAAAATCAGAAAACTTACTTTTATTTCGAGGGCAGGTATATGGAACAAGGCCTCTGGGCATAAACTAACCACAACCAGCATGACCCCTGGCAGAGAGGAGTGAAGTAAACAGGAAGTAAGGGAAGCAAATGAGTGCACAACAGAATGCCCGCCCTCTTTGTGGCCGTTTTCCCGTGTAAACGTCCAGAATGCTTTTGAAAGGTGGATACAGTAAGATACAGAACTTAGAGTTTTCCATGTCTCTGCCATGCACACAGAGCCACAATTTCAAAACAGCCGTAATCATGAGAACCCACTCGGCAAGGAGGGTGTGGGAAGACAAGCCTCTTTGCTTTGTGGGACAGCGATGCTCAAAATCAGCCAGGGGCCGGGCTAGGGGTTAACTTATTTTTGGTGCTCAGAGGGTTAGCTTTTTTCCTGGAGGGTCCATCTGTCTATCTGAAACTGACCGTTTCCTCCCCGGCAGGAGCATGTACGTTCCCTCCAGAACCGACATGTCAATTCCCGGTCCACCAGGGGGAGCAGTTCACCAGCACAAAATACACCTTCCCAAAGGAAGTCACTGAAGGTGCCTCTTCCTCTCCAAGTGCACAGCTGACTTGACAGGGACGCTGATTTTCATGGGCCCTATGAGGTGTGACACCCACATACTTAGTACTGATTTCATACGCCTCACCTCGAGCTGGTGGGACACGTGCTGCTCAGTCGTGGATGCATATACACACGGCAGATTTTACAGTGGGACTTGGAAATCAGTCACTGTAATTTACAGAAATGCCTTGTTTTAGTGTAGGAAGTAATGTAGTCCTTGCTTCTGCACCAGCTTTTATATACAAAACCAATAGATTTATCAAACCACTCATTCCTACGTATGTATGCTGGTGCAGGGATGGAAGTAGGAACCTGATCTCTAATCTGGGGTGTGGGCGTGAGACTCCCCCAGGTCTTGAAGCCAGGCATCTATACAGCTCGCTGATACCACCACTTCTTCCTCCAGCAAGCCCTTTCCCTTTCCTCTGGCCGGAGTCCTGGGGCCAGGAAGGAAAACAGCTGTCAGGGAAAGGCTCGTGTTGATGATAAGCCCTTTGTGTGCAAGCTGAGACTTCACCACCAGCCTGTCCAAACAAAACAGCTGTGGACTTCAGTGGTTCTGTGTGTGGGTAGAGAGCGCCAAGCCCGCTGATGAACAAAGACAATCAGAAGCAAATACTGACCACTAAGGTGTTTTGCAAATGGCTTCGAAATCCGTGGAAGACGTTGCTGCAGGGGAGCCGAGTTTCAATTTTCCTGATGTTCTTCCTCTAAACCTCTTTTCAGACACTACAGTTCCTTGTCTTCTAACAGTCCCCTTGCTACTTGAGGTGTAGACATTGGATCAGCAGCCTCGACATCACCTGGGAACCTGTTAGAAATGTGGAACCTCAGACCCCATCCCAGGCCTCCTGAGTCAGCACCCGCCTGTGGCTGGAGTGTATGTAGAAAGTTGAAACTGGTCACGGAGACCTTTGCCACTGGGTGGGTTTGCTTCTTTTAGGGCACAGACGAGCTGCATAGATGCACAGATGTCAAGATGAGGACATGCCCTGTGGGTTGTGCAACCCGCTCTTGAAGCAGCGGCATGAAAGGAGAGGGTTCAGTCTTAAGAATAAAATATATAAATTTAGCTCTCCATCTCAGCTCTGGCACATACCAGCTCCTCCTTTCCCCATTTATGCCTTACAGGTATCGACACCATGGTGAAGGTTAAGTGAACACCAGCACAGATCCCTTCAGAACTGAGTTTCCAGGCTATGGATATCATTCAGCGATTTGGTTATTGACTCTTTCCCCTTCCACTTTATTACTTTTTCTGCTTTCTTTCCGTTTTACTACTTCCGAATAAAACATGGGAAAAGAAATAGTGAGCCTCAAATTAGCCTATATGGTTACTTATTAGTGACTTTGTGGAATGATTTTTGAAGAGGAAAAAGTTGAAAGAGCTAAAATAATCATTTGGGATTTTGGATGAAAGTCCAAGATCTATCTTTAATGCTGTTACAGCAAGACAATCAAGGTAGCAGGATTAATTCTAGGGAAGGAAATGGGAAAATACCCCACTAACAGTACCTGAAAATGAGGGAGGAACAAGCTAAATTCCAACAAGCACACTCTTACTGCTATCATGGGAACGCTGTCACAGCTGGATGGAGTTAGTGACAGGTATTTGTGTTGCAGTATTATGACATATGGTGTGTGTTTCTTCGAAGGATGAGACTTACTGAGTGGTGTTCTATGTGGCTTATTTTTTCCCTGGCCCTTTAAGTTATTCCTCAGCAACTGCTGAATTATAATAATCTAAATTTCGGCACAAATTCCTTTGGAGGTGAAACTCACCTGGATATCAACTGCTTAGTCACCAAACTGGAAGTAATCTCTTTTGAAGAAAGTCAGTGATGGAGGAATCAGGAAGCGGGTTTTGTGTTTGAACAGTCACAGTACACCTCTAGTCTACAGGAAGGAAGGCAGGTCTGAACCTGATGTCCCACTTTTGCTCAGGCCTGACCAAGACACCCACTTCTCCATAGGAAGAAGGGCTCCGTCTGCCCCTCACTGAGGTCCAGGGTAAGCTGGGGACTGGGACACCGAGCTGCTTTGGGAGGGTGGGGGGGACTTGCGGCAGGAGAGCCCATCTTGGGAGAGTTTTTGAGAGCTTCCCCCAAGATCTTTCCTCCCCTTCCAGATGGCCTTGCTCACACTGTTTTCCCTTCTGAGGTCTCCCATTCAGCTTTCAAAGGAAACAGCCACATTCCAGGGGACGGAGGGAACAGAAGTAAATATTTGTTATTCCAGACCCACTTCAAAGCAGCCTATAGATACACTAAAATATAAACAAGTCCGTTATTTACTCCCCATTTCTAAAGCAAGCTCATTGTTTGGTTCTGTAGGCCAGACCATTCCATGAATATTCTTTTTATATTTCAGACTACCACATTTAATCTCTCTGGACTTCCAAATATCCAACAGAAGTTCAGACAGATTACATGTGATGTCCCCCCCACCTGCCCAAGCCCAATGTCTAGGCCAAGCTTCTGTGAGACAAGTAATGGGAATGCTGGGTTACCACAAGAAGGCCTGGTGTGCTGGACCTGCATCTGGACGGGACATGAAGATCATAGGCAGAGAGAGGGAGGCGATTTCCATCTATTTCAGACTTGTGGCCCACACCAGAAAGGGTTAGACCTCGTGGAGGAACAAGTACACCCGGACTAGCGCGGCCTGGCTTGCGTGGATGGGCAGTCTGGAGGGTGAGCAGCTCTAGTGCAGGGCGCGCACGATGATTTAGATGCAAGAGCTCCATGAAATGGGATCTTTTTGCTCTTGAGAACACAGATCTTTCAGTCCCTCCTGGATTTCTTAATTTTTACAACCATCATCGAGGAAGAAAAAGTTCTTTTCCCTCTTGTCAAGCATTAAGATACAAGCTGAATAATTAGTATGAGTTATTGCTGCTCTTGTTTTAAGCCATGGAGCCACATCCACAAATATCAAAGAGCTGTGCAAGATGAAAACAATCTCAGACATGTAGGAGTGAAATACTGCCAACATTGAGGAGAGAAAATAAAATGTCTTTCATTCTTTCATTCTGTCTCTGGACCGAATTTCTTTGGAGAGGAACTTTTACTGGAATGGCGAAGAAATATGGAAAGTCTGAATATAGTTCATAACTGCCTTTAATTGGCGTCCCTTTTGACCTTCTGAAAAAAAGGAAAAAAAAGAATGCAAACATCTAGTGGGCTTTAAGACTAAGCTATTCTGTTAACCCCATCATTGCTTCCAGCCTGCAAAGGAAAGGGATGAATCAGGAGGAGAATGAGTGTCACGACCAACCTCAAAGTAAAGAAGTGGCTTTTGCCACTCAGTTCTGCTGCATTTTATCCCAGATTTATGTACCAAACATCTGCCATAGTAAAGGCAAGAGAGAGACTTTAGAAAAAATGAAGGATTCCCGGGAAGCAAAGAAAACCTGCGTTCTTAAGAAGTTTCTTACCAGAGCAGAATTTTCTGAGATGGGAAAAGTATTTCCTACGTCAACCCCATTCTGAAATCTTCATGTAATAAAGATCCACAGGATGTGTTTCTCCAGGAATTGTTGTACACAATTAAGTGCTTCCAAAATTATCTTCAGTGAGGGATCTCAGACAAAAGCTAGGTAACTATCCACTTTATAATAAATACTACGAAGGAGCAATTGCCCTGCTGTTCCCAGTATCTCACTCTTCTGTCTCGGGTTTTTAATATTTTTATTGCGAAAGTGCCACAGAAATATGCTATCAGAGGGTTTGTCCACATCAACACAACAGACACTTTAGGGGAGACGATTAATTTTTTGTTGGGGGGTCTCTCCTGGGCGTTGTGAGGTGTTCGGCAGCATCCCGGAAACTATGTACAGGTGTGGCCGAAAGTACCTGGGGCCACAGTCGACCCTGGCTGTAAACCATGGCATTGCTGCTTTGCAGCATCCTGTGGCAAAATGTCATTCTGTGGGAAAGTGTCTAACACCTCCTGTGTTTTAATGTAATTATTTGACTTTGGGGCATTGTTGAGCCTAAGTGTGTGAGCGATCTTAAAAGAAAATGCTTTGTTTTGATTGGGGTGAGCCAGCTCCTTAAGAACACATGCCAACTGCTTCTGATGCAATGTGCTGCGTGGTTTCCGACGGCCACACAGCGATGCCACTGAGGGGTCCCATTTGCAAAATATGATACAGCGTGAAACCATGAATCAAAATCACAGGCTGAATGTTCTGACTGTGTGAAGGGGCGACAGAAGCAAAATCGTACAAAATAGTAATTCAACAAGTGTGTGTGAGCTTGCATAAATATTAACTATAATCATGACTTGGGTAAGTGAAAGCATGCCCTTAGCCACGATCAAGAATGAACGTGAAAACTGGATGCATAGAATATAAAAGCCATCTCAAGAGATACCTTCTGTTCAATGTATACAGATTTTGAAACTCAGTTTCAAAAAGAAAATGGTACCCTGGTTTTAAAACCACCTCGGTAAAAAGACATGTATACAATCTAATTAGAAGACTGTTTGGGCAATGACCTTTCACTAAAAGTCGGAAGACAGGGTTAAAGTGCCCGGGAGGATCCATTTTCCTGGGCTCACATGTCTTCCGAGAAACGGTGAAATCAGGTAGTAAAAGTGAGGATGAGGTAACACAGAGGTTGGCTTAACAAAAACAACAGAAGCAGTATAGCTAATTCATTCAACTGTGCCTGGGCACTCGCTGGGCCCAGAACAGGGCTCGCTGTGATGTTTAATATATGATCCAGCAAGTAGGGCAGGAGTTGGGGACAGAACACCACCCTTACATCTCAGTGTTTATTAAGCTGTATCACATGACAGTCACCTCCCTACACGGTGTGCTGGTGTGTCACGGGATACTGTGATGTGTAAAAGGAGGGAAGGGAGGCAGATTCTATCACTCTCAACAACAAAGGCTTCTTTCTTAAGCCCTTTGAAAGGGTCTTTGGACACAGTTTCCTCGTGTAACAATCACTAAATCCTCTCCTCTCGGAATTGTGATCTGCCCTTGCTCCCCGGCTACCCTTTGAGTGACTTCTCTCCTTTCACTTGTGGTAGGTGACCTATTTTACAGGACTTTCACCACGCGTTGCCCCAGTTACTTCCAAAATGCATTCTAACGAGGGCAAGGCCATCTTTGGGGAATCAAAACGCTCCTGCCACACTGCAGGCCACTTAGTGCAGGGGTGTGCTCGCTTCGCTTCGCTGCGAGTTGTGTCTTCTTTCTCTAGATTGAGCCTGTGCTTAAATAAACCCTCTGTTAAAAAAAAATAAAGTTTCAAAAGTAAACAGTCTCAACCCGCAGGCCTTGATCTGGGGGTAGAGTTTGATAAGCTTCTTCAAGGAAGGGCCACTAGCCCAAAACCTAGGGAAGCAATGCATAGAAACTTATGAAGGTTTGTCTGACTCCCTGTCGAAAGAACCAGAATCTGTATCTGGGCCAGACATGCCGTGTCCATGGGCCAGTGTGAAGGGCAAAATCATCTATGACCTGTCCTTTCTTTATAAAGTCTGACCATTTTTGCCTATTCAGACAAACTAGCGCAGCTTCTGAGGTGAAGAATTGGGAGCATTCTTGGTCAAATAGTGTTTCTTGTGATGGGTCACTGTTAGAGTTGTTTAGATATCCAACCGAAACTTGTTGTCAAAGTACCAATCAGTCTGCTGTTGATTGGGAACATAATTTTAAAAAATTAACGAGAAGACCTTTGGTTCATTTATGTAATAATGGCAGCAGCACCCAATCTGTCTCTACCACAATCTTATTATCTTTTAAAAAATTTCTCTTTCAACGAAATAGGATTCCCTATTTAGGGAATCTATAGGGAATATCCTTATATTAGGATTCCCTTTATTATTATTATTATTATTATTATTATTATTATTTTTCAAGTACAGTTGTCTCCATTTTCCCCCACCCCTGTCTCCCACCCCACCCACCCCCACCTCCCACCCTCAATCCTGCCCCCCTTTGGCTTTGTCCATGGGTCCTTTATACACGTTCCTTGGCGACCTTCCCCACAATCTAACTGTTTGCTTCCCCACTGTAGCGGAGGGCTGCTTTAAGGAACTAACAACCCTCCTGTTGGCTGCTATCTTGCCTGTGTTTGTCGTAGATCAAAGAGGGAGCAAGGTGAGAACTCACAGTGAGACAAATCCATCATTTCTCCTGAATAAAGCAACCCAAGTGTAGTCCTGTGGCTGGAGGAGTAGTCCATAAGATTTATACTCCCTCAAAATACCATCTTAAAGCAAGAGAATTTGTTGTTGATACACCAATGAACTTTCTTCTTATTCCAATTGAATCCGTCAACCTGGATGTATTGATTTCTGTCTCCTTGCCTCAGCATGCTCTTTCTTTATTTCTTGATGTAATCCCACTTGAAATTTGTAGTAAAAATGGAATTCATCTTGTTCCTTCCTTGGATCCACTGGCCTTGGAATTGAACTCGGCTGGAGTACAGACGTCCCAGAGAGCCCGAATTTGAACTTCTGTTTCTGGGCTGGGAACTGTATCAGTCATATCCTAAGCTAATAAATGATTTAGGGTTTGTGGAATCTTTTCTTTTTCTCTTTAAACTAATCTCAGAACAATACTCAATCGTAAGGTCATTGTCAACAGCTTGCTCAATTTGTCCTTTTAGAGAACCATTCCTTCCAAGCGGGGCCAGCTGCAGCCTCTTCACTTTAATGTGCTGCCCATGGATCAGCCTTGGAATTCAGTCTGGCCTCGCGTTTCAGCTGACTTTATAATTCAAATATAATTGCTGATGCACTTTCCGAAACCTCCAGGAAACTGTGAACGCTTATTTCAGTTTATAACAGCAACAGCATTTTCTGGCTGAAGCGCGCTAGCAGGCCTACTAGAAAAATGCACATTCGTCATCCTCTATAATCTGGGACTCCATTAGCAGGTTTAGTCTGGAGATGAAGGTTCAGAGAGTGTTTTGACTATTTATTTGGAAGAGTCCATGGTGCCAAAAGTGGGTTTGTGACCTAATAGGTGAGAACAGGAGCCGGGAGTCTGTGTTGGTAATCTTGGAGTTACTGTTGAGTCATAAGTAGCCCTCCCTGTCCTCTCTTCTTGCATCCCTTTGTTCTATAGCTATAAGATATGACAGTGTGTCCCGGCTGTCACTAGGCTCTGGTATGAAGGGGATGCTTCATAGCCCCCAGCTCCTGGGAGTTCATATCATGGCTTCTGGAATCACCTTCTCTGTGCAGAAACTGGTATCTAGAGATCGGCCGCTGGTGAGGGGACAGGGCCTGTTGTCTCTCGCCTCTCTGTCACTCCCTCCCTCTAGGGCTGCCACCAGGGTGGTCTTTCAAAAGCACACGGTGGTCACCCTCTGTCTGCCAGATGACAATGTAACTCCCAAGCGTGGCATTCAAGGCTCTTCCTCAATATATACCCTCCATCATGGCAAACTTGCCCAGATTTTGTTCTTTTCTTTTACACCTTCAAATCTTTTCGTATGCATTTCAGCGGCCTCCAGTGCTCTGCCCTGTCTCTCAACCCGACACCAGGACCGGAGGGTTTAATATCTACGGAGCTGTATCTTCTAACTTCAGTGAACCCCTGCGATCCTTGGAGCAGAGAAAGTGGCTGTCCCCTAATTGTTCCCCAGGTCCCTTTACACCTCGCTTTTACCACTTGGGCTTAAAAATTTACCTGTCTGTGTTCCCACACACACCTCCTAGGGATTGTGATCTTCTTAAAGAGCTCGAATCCTGTTGGTTTTTGCCCCCCATTCCCTATAGCTCAACAAATGTAGGAGAGAGGAAGAAAGAGGGAAGGGGTGGAGGAGGAGGGCCTTGGATGTCCTGCAGACATTATATTTGTACTTAATCGGGCCACACTGGCCATCTGGGACCTTCCCCCTCCCAGGCCACCCACCCCAGATTCTGGTATCTCCCCTGGCTGCTCTATTTCACACACCCACCCATTCAAACCTTATACTTGCAGTTTATATCTTTCTATCTCCCATGGGCCTCCCTTTCCCCTTCTGTGGCCAGGTCTCGTCTGATCTGCCCTCCCAGCCCAGCCCCGTGTGGGCCACCCTCTCCCTGTCTACTCGCAGGGCCTCCCCTCCTGGGCTCCGGCCACAAGAGCTTCAGTTTCTGCAGGGGTTCTTACATGGTACTCCCACCCCCTGCCCCTGCTATGCACATGATCACCTCCCGCTCCCCTGTGCCTGCTGTGGCGAGCTCCTTCTCCTCTCCTGGACTTCAGTTAACCATGACGTACTTTTCTTACTTCCCTATTGGAAGTACGCACCCCCTTCTGATTCTTTTCACTAATTCGACAGGGCAGCCCATTCATTAGGTGACGTCCTTGCACGTCACCGTTTGGATTCTTGGATGCATTTTTTCTATTTACCTGTTACCTGTCTCTCTCTTTAGAAGATGTTTCATTGGACCCTTGATGTCCTGTTGTCACTGGGTCCCCAGCTCCTGGCTTTCTCAAGCCACTCTCTCCCACTGCGTGCTCAGTACACTGCTCCAGATGAGTTCCCACGACCCCCAAGGGTCAGTATAGGAGTGAGTGGATTTTCTTCACGACTATTTTTTTCCACCTGCTGAAAAGCCACCATTAAGAGACACACTCACTGAGACTCACTGTCATCGGGAACGTAGACGGCCACAGCTTTCTACTAGCATTCATGGATAAAATTAGAAAATTCTAAGACTCTGTCAAAAAGCCTAGATCCTGAACAGTAGAAATACCCCATAAAACAACAGCTAACAAGTGATACCAAAACACCTTACACTCTCCTGAAATCCACTGAGGAGAACGATGCAGATCCTATTAACAAAGTGTTACATGATAAAAATCTGCATAAAAAAAGGAGCATAAACTTCTAATGGGCACAAAATACCATGATGGAGAACCCACCATGTGAAGTTTCCTAATGAGACCAGAGAAAGCACTAGGCCCTGTTTGAAACTTCCCCAATTGGTTGTAGCGTGTATTCCACCTCATGGTGAACCATTATTACTAACATTATTAAAGAGTATTAGTGTTGTTTAAGATCATGTCTGAAATGGGTGTAGAGCACTAGAGAAAACGTGATTTAGCCAGATCCCTTCTGTTCGGCCCAGGAAGGGCCCCAGGCGCCACAGACAGCAAGGACGCGCTGCCTGCAGGCCCTGTGTACAAAGTCTGGTGGTACCTCATTTCCAGATGCTGGTGCTTAACAAACTGAGATGCTCCTGAGAGCACCAGATGGTCCAATCATGCGAGTTTAAAGACTGGATCTCCTTGGGGGTTTTTAGTGCCGATTACAACTTTACCTATCTCTCCCTTTTTCCTGTGCCGAATTGTCTTCCTCATATCACACCCTAAAGAGGAGCTGTGTAGACTTCAGGAGAGAGCAGTGTTTTCGTGATTTTACTTATTCTTGTTAGAGGTTATGGGGTATTTTTCTCCTTAGGAACCTAAGCTTTTCACAGTGTGTTTGAATTCTGCTATTTAAAGGAAAAAATGAATGCTCTTTAAGGCACTTTAGGTCTCATGGTTTTATGATGAATTCATGAGACAACTATTCAGATTGAGTAGGAAAAAAAATATTGCGGCTGGGAATTCACACCTCAGGGGAAGAGGCAGAAGTCCCGCCGCCTGAGTCAGACCGGTTTGGGGGGATGGAGCAGGGAGACCACGCCAAGGGGATCTGGCGCTGAATAACCCCCACATGCCTTTCCATCTCTAATTGCTGACTTTGTGACTCTTGTGGGAATTTTTCAACCCATAAAACGTGCCCTTTTTCTGTCCCATGTAATGGCCTAATGGAATAAACACTCATAAATATATAAGTTCCCAAAGATAAGATGTGACATCAGCCGCCTTCCTTTTACCTGGCAGTGAACATTTTATCTTAAGTGTATTGGTCATGTGATCACTCTGCTCCTCAACCCCCCCCCCCCCACACACACACACTGAAGGTCTGAATTCTTGTCGTTTGATTCTTTTACATGTTCTGAGGCATAAGTGTCTAGTGATGGGATAAATTTAAATTTTATACACTTTTGAACACATTGCAAAGAGATTATTGGACTATATCATCTCTGTGTGATTTTCAGCTGTATCTCCACACATCTGGCCCAGGCCAGAGGAGACCCTTAAGAGGCAGGGTTAGAGGGTCTTAAATAGCAAGCAAGTGGAGAAAGGACCTTTGGCGGTCAAAATTGTATTCAAACACCAAAAACAGTGACCGCCCAATGGCATGCAAGGTATACAAAGATTGGTTTCTACTGGACTTGAACTTGCTCAGTTTGAGAGTTTCCAGGACAACCTTATGGTCTTGCACCAACAGAACCCACCCTGGTATATTTCTGTCAAGAGGCAACCTGAAAATTGCTTGAATTTTCTTCAGCCCTTTCATGTTTTTTAGAGTCACTTTGCACCTGTGTACTTCACCCTGAAAAAAATGTGGAGGTGGGATGTTCCCTACACCTGAGCAGCAGTCCGTTCTAGTTCGGAGAAGGGAAGGAGAGCCCAGGCCCCTTCCAGGGCTCCACACACCTGAAATGCAGGTCAAGTTGAACTTCCTTTGCCCGCTTCCTATTTCCTAGGTTCAGAACTCTCTTCCCAGCCCCTAGCTTGTCTATGCTGAAGACTGGCCGGCTTTTCGTGGCTCTTACCCTTGCTACCTCTGGTGGAGGATGAAACTTTTCTCTGCTTAACACTAGCACACAGGAAAGTCAAACAGCGTGGGTCACAGAGGGAACGTGGAGAACCAGACAGAAGGGCCAGTTAGTTCCAAAAGGTGTACAGAGGCATTCTCATCTAGACTCCCACATGCCATATTCTTTTCTTCTCCTTAAAGCAATCACTGAAATCGAATATAGAAAGTAGAAATGAATACTTCTTTCAAGTTAGATATACCTGGAGTTTAATTCTGGCTATTACTTAGTAATGATTTGATCCTGAAGACTGTCATCTATAAAATAATGGCAAGAATGGCGTTTACCTGTAGAGTTGTGTGATCTTTGTGGGTGCCTCATTCTTTTCTCTTTAAATATCTCACAGCTCCATGTCTTCTTCCTATGCCTCTTCTACTGCTATAGTGTCAACTCCAATACCTTAACTCCAATTTTGTTTTTAAGACTTCAGTATCTCCCCGTACTCCATACCGAGCACGAGTGTATACACAGTTTTAATGCATATGGGTTGGGCACAACTAGGCTTACGGTTGTCATCATATGGGACACAGTTCATTCTTGTACTTCGATGTGTAAATTATTGTTATTTATTCGTATTATAACTATAACCCTACTTTCCCCCACGCCTGCAGAAGCACGCGTGTGCCCAGTGATAGTGCTGTAAGGCGGCAACACTGCCCTGAGATGAAGACGTGTGTACGATATAAGGCGTTTCCGTCCTCCGATGAGAAATTCGTGCTTATCTCACTGGGCACAGGGAGTCATGATTTGACTTCAACTCTGACTGAATACGTGGAACATGGAGATCTATAGAATGGAGTTTGCGAAGTTCATTTCCTGTTGTCTCCTGAGTACGGAAAGCGCTGAGAAATGGGGTTCAGGGGCAAGAATATATCATCCTGTCAATACTACTGATGGTTTCAGCAACTCAACTCGAGGTGCGTGGCCGACACCCAGAGCAGAAGAGAGTGAAGTAACAGTGGCTGAGAGATATAGCATGTCCCTTTTAACTTCATAACTTGGGATTTAAAAATTATTTATAATTCACAAGCATAAACAATGAGGTAATGGCCCCTGGGGTCTTCGGTGGCCAATTTGGACCTAAAACAGCAGTGGGTCACTCTCAAGTATCTGCAGTTCGCCTCCAGTTTGGATCACGATCAAGGCATTCACATAGATGCAGTTGCTCAAACCTCTGGAGACTGGGAATGTGAGCTGGAAATCTCATGTGCCTGTGTGGTGTTTTTGAATCTGCTGGCTTGGGTGGGAATGAAAAGTGAAGTTTAAGTTCAGCACTTTACATATTTAAGCATGTTGCTTTCCAAAGCTCACCGTCATTTTTTGTAAAATAGCCTTCGTAATCTCTGTGAATTTAATTTTTAATTGATCCATTCTTTTGGATAGTGAACCACATTAGAAATAATACAGTTGACCGAGTATTCTTCCCCTAGAATTGTCCACTTGATGCCTCTCCCCAGTTTTAGAAGTGGTTTAACATGCACCTTCACTGTCTTACATATGTTTTCTCTCTGCATTCAGAAAAGAATCATACGTTCCCCCATGCTTTGCAGTTACTGAAAGTGCTGTGTCCAGTTGGGAGGGAAATCATGCCTCATTTGGGTTAGGTCCACCAAGGCTGGGTTTCCACAACTGGACTGAATAGCCTGGTTTGCTGGGAAGTGTGGATGTCACATCCTCAGGGCAGCGGCCGGGATGGCACCTCCAGGTCCCTGCTACTTGTCTTGGTGGTGAAGATGAACTGTGGCAGGTCAAATCAACTGAAATCTCTTTGGTTTGATAGGAATCCGCTGAAATTGCTAAAATGTATAGCATCGCACTTTCCATCATGTAAATCACAGGAGGAAAATGTAATTGGTTCTCAAGGACCGAAGGGCTACCAGTTCTCAAAGGGATGTGAGGATGTTCTCATCTAGGCCCCACCTGTCGCAAGTTTGAAAACATGTGCCCTAACCTCAGCGTTCAGTACTCCTTATGTGACACTGTGGTTCTATTAAAAACAGAAGTTCAGGGAGGAGCTATGCCATACCTGTAGCTGCAACCAATAAACAGGCAGGTAGTTTGTGATAACTGCTCTTATTTGTCCTACTAAGCATAGCCGTTCCTTGCACGTAATGGGTGAGCAGTAGTAAGGCCTTATTGAATTTCATGCTTGCTTTTTTTTTTTTTTTTTGACAACCTAATTCAGGCTCAAAAAGCAGAGGAGAAATGAAGATTCCAAGGGGAAGTCATAGAGTTAAATTGTTCCCATGCCTCTCCCCCCTACCCCACTCCCAATTCCCACAAGAATTAAGAGCAGATTGGAAATCTTCCTTGAGTAAAGGAAAGGATTTTTTCCCTAACACTGAGAACTCAACACCGAACTGAGCCCAGCATTTCCTAGCTGTCATACCGTGGAGTCTGCAAAGATTTTTAGAACAGGTGCAAACATAGCATCTGGAGGTGGTCAGGATAGTTTTGAAATCTGCCTAGAGGAGTTGGAGAATGCACGTTGTACGTTTTATGAGAGGATCCCTTGGGACAAGTGGTGTGACAACATTGGATAAATTGTGTCATTGATATAAACATGTAAATATATGTTTGTGGATGACAGTACATGCATTTGTATCATATGTGCACTATACGTGTAGATAATCACATTAACATCTTATGTATCTTATGCACAGCCAAGCATATTTCAAGTTTCTATTATTTGAAATGGCAAAAAAGTAAAAAAAAAATTCAAAGTTGTTCAATACATGAGATCAGTTTTATATTCTGGAAGTAATAGGCTGCTGCATTAATGCTTTTTGATAAATATATTTCTTTTACCCCAGAGTTTTAATAGTATCTTGCAGGTTTTGTGTGTGTGTTTCTGTCTTCCTTCTTTTTCAAATCCTCACACGGTTGCTTATTTGTTTGCCATTCTCCAACGCACCCGTGGGCAAAATCTTCGGCGAAGGCCAATTAATACAACTTAGATCGACAGTCACTATTTATAAGTTAAAATTATTTTTCTTCTAAATCTTTTTGAGATGTTAGAAAAGCATTATTATTTTTAAATTCTCAAGCTCGCATTCCACTGGATTTTTGTCTAGCCTGTAGTCAGTAGAAATCTGGAGAGTCTCTTTGTTTATTTTTTCCCCTCCCATTGAATGTCTGTAGACATTTGCGCAGCCTTCTGTGCATATCCGAAGGGAGCTGCGACCCACTCCTCAGCCACAACGCCCTTCACCGAGAGTGATGGCACCATAAGCACCGAGGTTTAGACTTCAAATGTCACTGCCAGGTGTTGTCTGTCCCCTTGGAATCTCCATTGTCGCATTTTTGTCCCCCAAGAGCTTGACGACTAATGTAAACAGGAGAGCTGAAAGCAGTCCCCTGAGCTGCCCTTCTGGAAGGTTCTTTTGGGCTGGAGAAGGTATCTCACTGCCCCTCCTTCTCAGCCCCCTTGTGGTCTCGAAGGTTCCCGCCAGCCTGACTTCGCAGGACAAGCAGTACACTTTGATATGAACTCTCAGTGCTGTCCTTCGATAGGGTGCAGACCTCAGTGTGCTGCCGGCCCAGTGTGCTGGTCTGTCTGCAGGGAACCTTCCCAAGTTCATCGGGCAAGACCTTCCCTATAAATCTAGCTGTCGGCCTTGGAAGACCGTTGGCGTTTCAAGGTGCGCTTTAGCTAAAGCCCGCTGCAGATGCTCCTCGTGTTTCCTTCCACACCCAATTTCTTTTGAGAGTCCATGAACTTGGCACCTGGCGAAGCCATACCTGAAAAATAATTTAATGTCACCATTCAGTTGGTTGTCAGTTGCAAGGCCTGTAGTTCTTCTGGGGGCATCTCAGGGTGCCTGGCTCTTACCCATTATTAAGAAGCATTGATGGGTGGTAGAGAGACGGAGCTTTGGAGAAAAGGCTGTTTGGGGGCTCAATTCTCATTTTGCTCTTGGAGACGATGGGGCAGTTTTTTAACCCCTGCAGCCTAGTTTTTCTCATAAATATAGTGGTATATAGCATATTGAGTATAGGCTTAGAATTATTGTAAGAGTTTAAAAAATAGTATTTTTATTTAGCACATAATAGGTCCATCATGTAAAAAATATATATAAAATACCAATCTATTGAGTATACTTTTTAAAGACTTTCCTTTTTAAGTAAGGATACCTTTTGCATATTATACTAATTGCTTTTGTTTTCTCAGCATGAGGCTTTCGGAAATTTCTCTGAAGTATAAAGTACCTTTTCTCTCCTCCTGTTCCCATAAGGTCTAAAGGGACAGAGAGGTTTGCACTGAGGAAAGTAGAGCCCAGTCCCCAGGAGGACAGTGAGATCCAAGAAGGGTACTTCAGTACTCTCAAAGGTGACTCTCATTTAAAATAAAAATTGCTCCCTATTTGAAGCCCTGGACATTGTGGCCAGGGTTTATTCATTTTTATTTTACAGGCCACGCCCTTCTGCCTAGCAATTTCTCAGTCTGCTAAAAATAGTCTTCCCCGCAACCTAACTGACTGGCCTCCAATTTTTTTTTCTTTATACTCTCCAGTCTTCTCACTGCTCTAAATCTCTGATGATCATGCCAGAGTATTATAGGGAATGTGTTTTGTTTATTTGAACGAAGCCAATGACCTTTTCAAGCATTCCCATCATGAGCTGCGCGTTACATGCAGTACCTCTCTGTGCATAACGAACAAATAGGATCACATTCCAGGGCCTGATGGGATGGAACTACATTTCCCCTCAGCTCGTCAGCTGCTTAAGAAGATGTTGTGCAGAGCCGACAATGTAGACATGGTTTTATGGAGGCACATCGTGACAGGGTAGCATTTTGTCACAATGGTGATGTGCGAACTTCAGAAGATTTGGATTCCAAGTTTGGACACGCTGCCAAGAATGCGCATTCCTTTTTAAAGTCTCCAGATGTCTTGTGTCGGTAGAACGGGGCTTTTAGAAATTGTTTATTTGTTGGTTTATAGCAGGACAAGAAAGAGTACATTGCCTTCTTGAACCTAATTCAAGTCTCTTCCAGAGTCTGAGAAACATACCATAATTTCCGACACTCATTTTTTTTTTTTCCTGCTTGATGGTGGACTTTTTTTTTTTTTTTTGACTGAATCAAAGTTAGACTTCCTTTGAAAAAATTAAGAAAAACAACAATAGAAACAAACCCTTTATTTTAAGCAGTCAGCATGTTAAATGTCAGTTCATAAAAAATTAAGGAATGGGATACAAGGCCAGGGGATTATTAGAAGCTGACTTTCTATAACCCTGATGTTTTCCCACAAGCACCGAAGGGAAGCGCAAGGGCGCTTTCTGCACTGAGTGCTTGAGTGTGTCCCGTGCTAGTTGTGTGTCAGCCACCTGTACGCAGCCGCCTCTGTGCGCAGATTCCAGGCTCGGCCAGCAGTGGTGGCAGTGGGGTCCCAGAGGCACGAAGTTGTCATTGATTCTTCTGTACTGTCATTTACCTAAAACAGAAACAGCACTGAGCATGCAGGTTCTATCAGAAATCATAACCACCTTTGTCACCTACTCTAGCACGTGAGAAATTGGACCAGCTCTAGGTCATAAGTAGAGGGGCCTAATGGTTCCATCTGGAAATTCATATCCTTTAAGAGAAGGAAGTTTTGGCTGTTTTGATCACTGTTGTATCCAAAGTGCCTAGAAAAATATGGGCACAGGTAGGTTGTCCCTTAGCTATGTGTAAAATGCATGAACAAATCATCCAGGACAATGCCACTAATTTTGAGCATAAAAATCAGATCCAGGTCATCCCACTCACAGATTTTGTTATTCGTTTTTTGTTTGTGTAGATGAAAGGTAAGCTTTCCCATGGTGTTGGCTGAATTGTCATGGAGATGGTTTAGTTACAAGGAGGAAAAGTCTTCTACCTTAAACTTGGTGGCAGAAATGAGGCTACACCTCTCTGATGTCACACTGCGGAAGGCACTACGATTTGCTCTTCACCATCCTTCATGCTGCAATTCATTCATTCGTTTATGGGGAGCACTTTTCCAAGCATCACAAGCATTGATGATTTTCATAATTCTGGCCAATGGGTGAGACAGAGTTATCAAGCGTAAGAGATTACAGAAACCTTCATGAAACCATCATGGGTCTTGTCCTGTGCACTTTTCCAAAGATGAAATACGCACAGGCTGTGGGTCACCATAGAGGGGAACCATTTACAGCTGGGCGATGGTGGGGCGGAGACTCTGTGTCCACTCGGCCACCTGAAACAGGGAGAACGGAGAACCCTTTCATGCGACACTGTCCTAGGTCTAGCAGCAGATGACATTTTTGTGTGTATGTTTTTCATCAGTGATGTACTTGAAAACACACAGCTCCCAGGGCAGGAATCTTAGAAACTCCTGAATTAATACTTAGGTAATTGACAAAGGGGCTTCACAAAGATCTAGGGGAGACTGTTAGAGCCACCTGGCCAACCTCCCTCCTTTGTGTCCTCTTTATGCAAAGAGAGGGAAAAAATGTGGCAACTACATTCCAGGAGGAACGGAAGGGAGCTCTACGGAGTACCTGTGTGGTCCTCCCTAAGTGTCACCTCATCGCGTCCTCTCAATAACACGGTGTGTTTAATGCCACGCCTCTCTCTCTCTTTTTCTATACATGAGTCAGCCTCTGTCCCATAAAGATTAAATGGGACAGTGCATGTGGAAATGTCATCTACACTGCCATCTGCCATGCCAGTATCAGGCATTGTCAGAGCCCGGAAGGCATCAGGAGTCTCTGGTTCTTAGAGACAGACAGACTCAGCGAGCCGGCTGCAGAAGGCAGGCTGGCCTGCTGTGCAGAACATACAACGTCACCAACAGAGATGGTGTGGGGCGGGGGGAGTTGGGGTGGTGGGCAGTAAAGAGCTAATTAGTAAAAAATTTGCTCATTCTTGGGGGATTCCACTTCCACATCTCTGGCTTGCTAAAGAATAATGAGCCTTTTACTGGCTTCCTGGCTTTTCAAGACCTAGAAGTCAAGGTGGCCACAGAGTGAGACTAAATCTGGTAGTGGGAATGAAGGCAAAGCTGTTCCGTCCCCTAGGGGGTGTTGTAACTGGGAAAGAAAATACGAGGGTCCTGGCAGAGGAAGTGGTTTCTGGAGCTTGACACTAACTGAAGGCGTTTCCTAAACTTGAACTTTGGGACCAATAATGAGCAGTATCAACAGCAGAACATTCCAGCAGCTTCCCAAGGAACAGAGCTGCCAGGACAGTAATGGGGGGAGGGCAGGAGGGCTTGCAGTGGTTCTTTGTGAACAAGTCAGGTTTGAGTACATCAGAGAGATGGGTAGGCGAGTGTTCATTGGAAGGAGCCTTTGCCTTGAAGACCTGCAAAGTTGTACTTGTGCCTTAATTATATAGCGCAGGTCCTGAGAGAAGGGGGGTGTGTAGGTAGGTGAGACTGTGATGTCATCGGTCAGCTGCTGAGAGAGGGCAGTACTGGTCTGAAAAGCAGGGAAGGCTGTACTGGGGTGGTGGTGAAAGCACATGCCCTTTTGGGGTTCACATGGTCCAGCAGAGTGAAGGCTGTACTGAGGTCGGGCTGTCTGAAGAAGCAGGCAGTGCTCTCGGTTCTGTGTAAGTGGTTCCTGGGCAGCTCCAAACCCCATTCCCATGTCCACCTCCAACCCGCTGACCCTGAACCTCTAGTGAGTGGAACTTGAACATCTGTGTTTTTCTTTCCCCCAAGTTTCCGGAGTGCTGGAGAACCACTGACTTAAAAGTTCTTAGACGAAAATTTGCAGGGAGCTGCTATTCAGCTCACCATTCCTACTGTCGCCCAGCTTTCAGCTATCCAAGAGGACACCTGGATATGTGTCAGAGGGCACCTGTTAGGAGCCGATTATTCTGGCAGGTGGAAATGGACACCATCTTGCTGGGTCTTTGAAGGTTCTCAGTTGTGAGCTAAGCTTCATGGTCTGTTCCACAGTAGGAATGAGGAGGTGGCAGTGAGGAGCCCAGCCTGGTCTGTTTCATGGGGTGCCTGCTGCTGGGAGTCTTATCTCTTTGATTATGCAAATGCTTCTCCCCACTTCTTGCTAGCTCTCCCCTCTGTGGCTACCTCCTTTTGAAATTAGCCAGATTGACCACCTCTCTAACTTCTGCAAATGGCTATGGAATTTGTATTACGTTCATGGATGCTCCTTGTGTGGGTCCCCAGACTATAAAATTTCTCTGCAGGGTTGGCATTAAGATTACACTTGAATGCTGGACACCAAATCCCCATAGTTTGGGTGGACATAATTAGTGGGGACTGGATAGTTACAGGGGGGTCAAACATCTAGGAGCTAGTAGAAGGTAGTTAGGACAAGGGACATGTGTGAGGAAACCTACTGAAAACTCCTGCGGATGTCTTTTCATTGTTCTTCATCCCCTGTTCCGGGCTTGGCCTTAGCTCCAAAAGTCATGAGGGAGACCAGATGGAGAAGAATTGGTCAGAACCTGGGCTGCTATAGGAGGGCCCTGAGCTTTAAAAAGTTCAGACCTTTAGAAAGGCTGGAGAGTAGTTGACTGGTGGGTGTCCAACCAGGACGGCTAAGCAGGGCTTTGGGGATGTCTGAAAACAGCATCTAGTAAGTATAGCGGAGCCCAAGGCTCCCTAGTCTTGAGCACTGGAATTATGGGAAATCCTCTCTCTACAAACTTACTCTAGGGAACCCAGGACAGGGAACCATATGGGAAAGCAAGACATTGAGTTGTACTTGGGCTCATGGGCATGAGGAAGTCTATTAAACTAGGCTAGGAGTTAGAAGTGTGTCCTGTGGAATAAGCCTGGAGCCTGGTCTCTGGAAATGGGCAACGAATTTTGTCCATCAGCCAAGAGGGACTTGGCTGATGAACTCTGGTCTATGGCTACAGCTCTCTGAGTTTCCCCCAGGCCAGGGTCAGGAAGATTTCCAGAGTCATTTCAGGGCTGGACCTGGACGTTGGGGTTAAGTGATTCCAGCTTCTAAGGATAGAAAGATACGGAGGCAAGATGCCAAAGGGATCCTCACCGAAAGTTTAAAACAAAAGAAAACAAAACAACTCAGTTTGCTTTCCTCACCCAACTACAGTTTTGTCCTGTGAACATGTTTTAGAACATGCTCAGAGGAAGAAGTTTAAATAAACTATTCGAAACGAGTCACTGTTAAGGGCAATGGCACTGTGGCCAAAATGACTTTGTATAAAGTCCAAAATTATTTGCTGTCGGAAACAGTCAAATGTATGTTATGGCCGAGAATGTCTGGGACGATGTGGCATGCATGCCAGTGCATATGGATGCATACTAAAGCTACAGCTATGGTAGAGGTGTACGGTTGACAAAATACAGTATTTTAAAATCACTGCCTCTCCATTCCAACTTATTTTAAAGTGTAAACTTATTTACAGCATTTTATTTTTATTTGAGTCTTCAGAAAACTTTCTTCTTTTCTTACTTCAAAATAGAAAACCTGAAATGTTTGAAAGCTATATTGCTGCCATATATCATCACACACACACGCACACACACACACACACACCCAATAAAACAACCCAAAGAGGAGTTAGGGAAGTGTTGTGTTCACCAACATATTGCTGAGTTAGCAACGAAATAACCAGCCACATACACCCCTTTGTATCATCAAGTAGTGCGCATTCTTAAAGTGATAATGGAACTAAATTTGGAGAGAACAGGCCCTTAAGTTTCAATTTATTTGTTTCACAATCACAGCCTCCAACTGAAGGGGAAATTACGCTGCAGTTTGATAAATAAAGCGCCATACATTGAAAAACAAAATGCAAAATGAAAACTTGTAGAACTTCAAATAATCAAGGATCTTAGATTAATTCCATCAGTGGTTGGGAGTTGTTTTTTTTTTGTTGTTGTGAATTTGCTGGAGAATTTAGTATGAAAGCCCTCTAACTAGGGGCTGATTATATCAGTGTCTCCAGTTCCTTTTAAAACCCACATCTGTTGTTGGGGGCTGGTTTATGGAGAGGAGATTGTGGTTGTGGTTATTATGGAAATACGGCAAAGCCCAATATTTTCGAGCAGATGAGAAGAAACCCACAAACAGTTGGCTCACAAATGCTATAATGCTTTCCACACCAGGGCACAAAGCAAGCGGCAGCCACCGCGGTGTTCTGGTGGCCTCTGGTTGAGCTGTTTCAAACCCAGGGCTGCTCTTGTTAGTTAACTGACTGGAGATTTTCTCTCTTTAGTCCCTCTCTCTCTTTTTTAATTGTTGTTACTCTGTTTTGCCTGAAAGCTGCAGTATCTCCCTGTTCATTATTCCCAGTTCAGTCAAATCCTGTCCAAAATTAACTCTTCGTGTGCTGGCGTTACCCTCTAGCTCTGTTTCTTTCTACGCGAGATGCACCAGGATGCACAGAATGGGCCTTCCTGCAGCCCTTTTAAAAACTTTGCTGGTCATATATGGAGAGCTCTTTAAATCAACTTCATGCTGATTGCGCTGCTACGTGTTACTTTAATATTTAAATTTTCTCACTGGAAATGCTTCCAAATATTTGACAAATTGCTCTAAAATCCTAGAGTGCCATCACATTTTGATCCCCCCTCTGTCTCACGTGGACTTACTCCCACAGAACCTCCTTTGACTCCTGCTCCTCTTTCCTGTCTGTTTTATGTTGAACTTTTTGAAGGAGCTTTACTGAGACTTGAAACTGAAGCCATGAGATGGGGGGGGGAGAAAAGAAAAAAAGTCACCCAGGGATGAAGCTGGAGAAGGAGTTTCTCCTCTCACCCTGATCCCTGAGTACTCAACTAGAATTAAGTGCGGCCATCAGAAAAAACAGAGAAATGGGAAAGTTGCTGCTATAAATTAATGATTATTTGCCATGTATGTTAGAGCGCCTGTTTGTTCCTCGTTTTACTGTGATGTTTTATTCTCATTCGGTGCAACAGTAATTGGGTCTTAAACATGATAAAGTATCTTAAAGCCGCATTGGTAGCTGAGCTGCCCAGAGCAGGTTTTTAACTCTAGTTAAAGAAGGTTAATCAAAGCTAATGAATCTGTTTTATCCAATGCCGATGAGTTGTTCAAAAACAATGTGCCAGCAGCAGATGAACTAAAATCCAGATTGTTCATCTGTGAACGCAAAGACATTTTTAAGCATGATAATTTGGCAAGCGTCTTTGATGGCCCTGGGTTCACAGATGTCCCCTACCTGCAAACTCAGTAGTTTTCTTATCTTTCTGCGGCTCACTCTTCTGCTGTGAAAAAAATAGGAGCCTTATGAAAATACAGAGGAGGAAAGGCAATCCCACACTCCAGCCTGCAGCGTGAGAATATCAAGAGACTGTTGCCTTCAGAACTTCAGAATAGCTCTGCTCTGTATGAAAGAATATGAGGAGGCCCTAATAAGGCTAATTCATTAGCACAAGCGAGCGTTACTAAAACACACCACGCAGGACCACAGGCTTCTCAGCCCGACTGGGCAGCAATTAAAGTTGCCTCCCTTCCCTTCCAAATGCGGGCTGCCCACCAACCCTCACCCACGGGCTCTGTTTTGTTTTCTTATTAGAAATGGCATTGAAGAATGCAAGTTCATAATTTGTCAGGCTGCAGAGGAGCAGCACCTCTCTGGCCATGACACTGTTTTGTGCACTTGAAATAAGAAGGAAAACATTTTCAGATCATCTGTGTGTGTTCTTCTGCAAAGCGCAGGAGCCAAAACTGACCAGGGAAGACACCTCGCTGCCTTGGAAATACTGCCTGGTTGCTTTTGAAAAACTCACAGCGAGAAATCATCCTCTAAATATCAAAATTCACTGTGGTGGGGAGTTTCTAATCTTAACCACAGCGTTCACGGAAAACACACACACACACACACACACACACACTCACACTCAAATCTGTAGTGACACCACCAGCCCCCCCACCTTTGGTGGTGGCAGTGCTTTGGAATGAAATTCACAGTGACTCAGGGTTGTCACTGGCTTGGAAAACTCCCTGCCAATGAGACAGAAAGAAGGGGCGGGAGGACCTTTGTCGTTTTCCCTCCTGCTCTCTTTTTAAACCTAAATAATATTTGTACTTTGGGGGAAGGGTGTGAAAGAGGGATCCACAGACAGAGGAAGCCAGGCAGACCCCAAAAAGCCAGGGAGAGAGGGAAAAAAAAAGCCCATGCCTGAGTCCAGCTTTGGTTCGAAGAGGGCCTACATCACAGGTTTCAAAAGCATATTTTTCATTTTCACAAGCCACAACCCCCTTGATGAAAACTAGTTGCGAAATTCAGGGCCTGTTAGGCCTCAGCTAATTAGAAAAAATGGGCTTTTTTTTTTTTTCTTTTCCTTTCTTTCTTTAGCACCTTTTCTTTCAAGCAGTTAGTCTCAGGAGGGGGATCCAGGCTCTTGGCCGGGCTGTTTTGAAAACACGCCTTTGAATGCCTCTCCCTAATTCACGCCTTTTGTTTTTCAGCTTTTGTGTTTGCCAGTTTGACCATATAACGTTATACATCTGGTGTATAGCTTGTTGGGGGCTTTTTTCTCCCAGGGATCCTATGCATTCCCTATAGGACCCTCCTGATCTTCAATTTGAGCGATCCTGTAACATAAAGGGGTAAAGGAGAGCGAGGAGGCTGGCGGGGAGGGAGCAGAAGAGGGGAGAGGAGGCCTGGGGGAGACAGAGAGAGAAATGAGTGAAACATAAAAAAAAAAAGTTGAAAAGAATTCTTTCCCTCTCCTCTTTTCTTCTCCCTGTTGCGGCTGGACCCTGAGTCAGCCGGCGACAAGGCCTCGGTGGGAAAATGACGGGACCACAGAATAGATAACTCATTGGAATTCTGGCAACATATTCGTAAATAAAACAAAAGTGGAGAGGCGGGATGGGGGAGGGCGGGTGTTCCTGGGGACGCACAGAGCTGGGCGGCTGGGGACATTTCCAGGGCTCCGGACTCCCCTCCTACAGGGGAGATCTAAGCTGGTCAAAGGGAAGGAGTTGAACTGTTTTGCCTGGGCTTGCTCAGCAGAGCTCTTGCAGCTGGAGATGTTTATTATTGCAGCTAGGAGGATGCTGTTGCAAACACTTTCCACGCTGGAAAGAGAGCTACAGTGATCCGTCCGGGTGTCTTCTGAGCGGCCTGCACATCCTGTGCTTCAGAAAGGGCTCTGTTAAAACGGGGACATACCTGGGCGGGCTACTTCCCTCTAGGTTTCTCAAGAAGAGGCTCCCCCAGGTTTAGTTTGCTTTTCTCTATCTCAGCCTGGGCCTCCCACGCACACCTCTGCCAAAGCAGCTTGCTGGCATGTTCCCTGGGAATTATGGGATTTATGGAAGCTGATTCTGCTGCCTGTGCATGTGAATGCACGTCTTCTGGACAAGCTCTCATTTCAGTCCCCCATCTGTAGAATGGACATGGCATAACCCAAAGCCAGAATTCCTACTTTTCATACACTTGGAGTTATTTCCTATGATCGGCTTATTTCATATATTTTATATACACAGATATATACACATATATGGGTTTATGTCATAGATATAGGCTTATATCATATATGTGTGTGTTTTAGATGTGATACTTGAAATATGTATGCAATAAACCCACTACGAAACCCTTTATAAATAAATACAGAAAAACTTGATTCGGAGCGAAACAAAACCTAGAAGAAGTGGGAACACACTGTGTGGATAGCTGGTGTTTAAAACTAATACCAGCAGCCCTTTTTTTTTTTTCCTGCTGAACAATTTTAAAAGCAATGCTAGGCATGAAAGCAAAACAAACTCATTTCAGTGCAAAGCTTAGGAGTTATTTGTGTTTCCCTGAATTCATTGAGGGGGGTGGGGAGGTAGGGAATTTGTTTTAAATATAGAAATGCGGAAAATACAACAAACTCGGCAGAATATCCTGGAAGCCTCTCCCAGTGTAGGGTTTATTAGAGATGTGAGGTAACTTTACATGTAGTTTTCAAAAATAGCCTAGAAATATGCACTGTGAGAGATGTTATTGAAAAATACCATTTTTTTTGCTCCTATTTTTGTAACTCAGGTTACCACCTGATTAAACCCTTGATAAGAGTTTCTTTAGGTAGAAATTTCTATTCCTGTCTGTCCCTAATCAATGCAGCCACCTCACCAATAATGCAGATCTGAGAGTTAACACAATTAAATTAGCAAATGTTTAGAAGGAAATGGGAAAATCTTTTCTTAAAAGATTTTTAACTAAGACGCTTTGCTGTTCCAATCCGACGCATAATTATACAATAGACTAATTTTCCAAGAATTTGTTTTTTCCTAAACATCAGTCAAACCGGTAGAAAATGACTGTTATTCACCATTGAGATCTGCTGTGATTCCTTTGGAAAGTAACACGCCGTGGGGAGACACTGTACTTAACAGAAAACGGCTGTTTGTTTATTCTGCTTGCCTTGCAAGGCTGTTATCTGGTTTTTGTTTTTGTTTCAACTGGTTTCAGAACAGGGAGAAGGAAGAACATCGTCACCTAAAACAACAACAACAAAACCATGGACTTTAAAGTTCTTAATCCCTGAACTTCAAAAATACAAAACTGTCCCACCAAGAATGTCACAAAGTTTAAGCACAGAAGGATCTCTGTTTAATGGGAAAGACTCTCCCCATAACATCCAAAATATACACAAAGAACAAGTGGCCTGATTTATATCACAATGTCTGCATTTAGTATATTTTCAAGTACCCTTAACAATTTGATGCCATTCCTAAGAGATTTCCTAATCCACCCACCTGATCTTCCAGTTCAAGAGTTTAAATTCACAGAAAAATGTTCTTTATGTTTCCTTGAAAACTGTCTTTATTTCTAATCATAAACGAGTTTAAAATTAGAGGTGAAGTTGGTGGCAGGTAGCTGCAGGAGCAACAAAGTAAAAGAAAAAAAAAAAGAAGGACAAATAGCAATAGCAGTTGCCCACTTAAGAAAATAACGTTCTGTGGCTTGACCAACACCCTTTACATTTGAGCTGTTAACAACCTTTACCGAAGCAGGACCTGCCAGCAACAAACTTGATTTCCAATGTCCCAAACGTAGTCGTAACCCACTGATTTGCCTGTAGCCCAGCTGGCCCTCTGTAGCAGTTTTATCTGGTTTTTGAAGCAGGGACGACTTATCTTTCTTTGGGGGAAAAAAAAAGAAAAGAAAAGAAAAAGGGGGGAGGGGCGGGCTGTAAAGTTAAGAAGGACCGTGGAGAGAAAACACATGGAAATTTAATGTGAAAGTTTCTTGTTGCAATAAAGCTGTTAGGTTTGGCATGAAGACGATTATCAGATGGCTCCTTTGACATTGCTTGAGCCTTTCAGTGAGTAAGACAAGCCTGAAGGATTAGGTTGTCAACCTCAGCCTGTCATCTTTGGGGTGGGGGGAGGAAAAGTTTCTTTTCTTTTCTTTCTCATTTCGTGACTCATTTATTAGTTGGGGTCGCACCTTCCTCCACCAGCCCTGGAGGCTGCAGAATAGGTAGTTAATGGAAGACAGCATCCACCCCACACTGATCACGAATGCCCTGCTTTTAACGACGGGCGGGCCAGCCAAGCTGGACGCCTAATCACCCTCAGCAAGTATGAATTTATCTAAAGGGGATTTCATGTGGAACCCCCAGAGCCGGCCGCCAAACGGATGGCTGCACACTTTAAGGAAGTTAGTGGGCCTTCTCCCAGTCAACTGTCAGGCCGCACAAAAGGTCTGGAACGCGCTGACTGAAGCAAATGCTACTTAGCCACCGAAGGATACCGTAAGGCCCAAGATTTCGCTTTGTGGGAGCTGACAGGAAATATTGATATGTATCAAGTAACACCCCTGATGGAAAAAAGGAAGACATGATTCCTTTAGGCACTGTCTCTATTTACAAAACTGTCTTGTGCTTTGAAAGCCAGGTTGGGGAAGGGGAGATGCCAAACTCAGCCCTTCACTGGGGACTATTCCAGCTTTCTGGGGACCACCATTTACTGAAAAGAGGAATCCAGCTAAATCCAGCTTTTTTTTTTTTTTTTAAAACAACAAGACGTCTTGGAATCTGAGTTTGCAAACTCTCAGAGTGTCTAGCTGACAGGTGGACCTTGCCCATAATCCCAAATGTATTTCTTAAATTTATTAACTTAGAAAATGTGCCATGGATTATGTCTTGGTGTGTTAATATAGTGAAGTATCTTAGACATACCTGGCTGTCAACTCTCAGAGGCTCTGAGCAGGTCCTTTGAATCAGAGATCCATTTGTGAGAAATAATCTCACTAATCCTACTGATTCATCACTTTTAGTGTTTTAACCACCTGGGGGGAAAAAATCATAATTGTTCTGTCTTGGCAAAATTTGATCGGGAACTTGGAGCTGTTACTGTTGAATAAAGGTTGGATTGGAGGGTTTAATTTAAAAGGAAAAAAGAAAAGCGTGCTATTTTTATTTTCAGAATATTCTATTCTTCAGCGATGTTGCACCTGAGGTAATATCCTTGAGGAGGCTGGGGGTGGCGCTGTTAATGAAATACCTGTTGGCCTGAAACAGCACCTCTGTAGACTCCTAGTTGCAGGCTGGGAAGGGGAGGTGGAATCCATAACAGCACAATAAACACAGGAGAACCTGCTTGTTCTGTGAGGACGATCGCTTCCAGTTAAACAAAGAAATTTAGGGTCGTCTGCTTTTCATGAAAATCGCATACATATGGCCTTTGAAATTTTGTCACTGAAAATGGTTTTGCTCTAAGGTAAAATTCACCACTTTATAGCTTTTCAGCTGCAAATCTCTGGCTTTTTTTTTCTTCTCTCTTTTGGCCTGCAGCCCAATATGAATGTATGATCACTAGCACAATAGTTAAACATCTGAGTCTTTTTGAAGTGCCTTCAATGTTACAATGATGTGATGGTTGATTGCCTAGCAGTCAGTTCTAGAAAGGAACTTCATTCTGCCCCCTAGTGGTAGAGATTAAAGTTTAATGACTGCTTCATAATACATAAAGCCTTTTTTTCCCCCCTTTACAATATTTTAAGGCCATATAGTGTAGTGTGGGAAGTAGTAATGCATTTCTTCATAATCAGTAAAATGAATATTTTAAACAGGGAGGCTTCTATACTGAATGGACTGTTGATACAAGCCAGGGAGTCATTTTATATCTGTCTTATATACTTTGTGGGCTTTGGTAAACAGTATACACACACTATCACTATAAACAGATGTTGTTCCCAATGCAGCAATCCCCCTGGAGAAATTCTGGGGTTTTTTAATGGAAGCTCTTACCCAAGTGTATGGTGTTGCCCAAATTATGATATAGGTTCACATGTAATAGGTAAAATACATTTTTATATTCACGTATATAAATATATATTCAAATAAAGTATTGCATATGGACAGCTATTATGAAACTTCACATTTCTTCTCAAATGACTATTTGTTTCTCCTATAGGCAATAAAAACCATTCTCACTAATTATAGCCCCGGTTACCCCACAGGTCACATTTCTTTTGTGTTCGAGTTCATAAAGAAAGCCACACACACCCAAGGCACAGAGAGGGCTTGTGATGTTGACGAGATTTTTGATGTGGGCGGCATTGATCACGTACAGGCTTTTTTGAGCTGATATCAAAGTAGAAGGGTTTTTTTTTTTAAATCCTGTCCTGGTTGGGTTCTGTTTGTTTATTTGTTTTTCATCTACAGCAGTAGAGTTCATATCCTGCAGGCAGGGAAGCATCTGAAGGCTCGTGAAATCAAGCACCCATAACATTGACGCCACCCAATGGGTACTTGGGCTAAACGCCATTGGGAGCCCTGGGGTGGGGGGCAGATGAAGAAGACTGAGGACGAGGAGAAAGAGGAGGGATCTGTGGACAGTGGACGGGGCAGCTGGACTGTGTGGAATGCATCCCTTTGCTTCTAGGCCACTCATGTGCTGCGGATGGTGGAATGCAGGGAAGGCACTAGTTTATTGAATAAGGAGCCATGTAAATTCCAGCTGTCAACGTGTGATCACTCCTTCGGACAAAGAGAGAGGTTTTCTCCTCACCGTATTCAATTTCTAGCCACAGAGACAGATTTCCCTGAGCCCCTTTGCCCCCGGGGGCTGTATCTGGGTAGTCTTTGGAAACCCTTCTCCTTGCAGACTGGTTCTGCAGGTTCAGCGCCTGGTTTTCTAAAGGTGTTTGGACTGGCATCAAATGACCGGAAGTTAGAATTTATTAAAGAAGAATGCTAGGGCCATAGAAATACCACATGATTTAAAGGAGAATCTTTGCCATTGTTTTATTTGTTTCAGTGTAAAAAAGGAAACACTTGACTCAAAAAGAATAGTCCAAAAAAATGAACTCACTGGATGTCTTTTCTTACTGTGGGGCATGTCAGCTGGGTTGTAACCACACCGATTTAATTCCTCTCTGTAAAGACTGCTCCAGGGAACAGCATGGTCTGCCCAGGGCCAGGGAAACACTCCCTTCTTATCTGGCTGCCTGGCTGTCTAGCTACCCACCCTCTCCATGTGGTTTGAAAGAGGCTGCTGACATTTCTGAGCTTGTCAGTGGGGTTCTGGGAAGCTCCACACAAGCTGGAAGGGGAGGAGGAGGGGGAGGAGAGGAGAAAAGCATTCTCTGAGTGTGACCAGCTCGGAAGCAGCCTGAGCCTCATGGGAGTTTAATTAGAGAGAGGAAATTTCATCCCTGTTCACACGGGCAAAAATTATTCATATCTAGGAGATCTCAGATGCCCATTTTTTTAATTTTATAATAGGAAACCTAGAACATTTTGTGGTGTGTGGCAAGATTGCAGCGTTTCTTTCCTCTCTTTGCAGAATTTCATCTCTGAAAACAACCCAGAATGCTCTCCTGGTGTCAGGATGTCCCTATAACTCTGGCCAAGGACAGCAAGTGGGACTTGAATAATGTCTTTTTAAGAAAATACAGATTACAATGTATAGATTATACATGCATTGCATTAAACTCTCTGACACGTTAACGCTTTCCAGGGGTGGCATTCTAGAACCAGGTGGTTAAACAGACACATGGAATGGAGAGATTTCTGGTGGGAGGGCTCCCTAGATGGATACCATTTTGACGTCAAGAAATCATCATCTTTTTAAACCCCCATTAATTGGCTATCAGAGGAAATCAGCTGCAGGTGAGAAGGACTCTGGGGACATGGCACTGAGTTGATTTTTTTTTTTTTTTTTTTTTTTTTTTTTTACTGAGTTGATTTTAAAAGAGGTGCAGGGTGGCCTCATTTTAAAGTCATTCTTTGGTTTTCAAATATCCCTCCTCCCCCGCCCTGCTGTTCTCTTCACTTACTAGGGAATGTTTTTTACTGAGTAAGTGGAGCCCCGAGCAAGGGTTTCCTCCTCTCGCCTAGGATGAGAGAGAGTGCAGTAAGTGAGGCCTATGGGCATTTTAAATAAAGACAGCGGGATACCTACAGGTGAGCCTCTCCAGTCCCAGTCACAACAATCTTTGCCTCTACTTTAAATTTTGATATTTTGTTCACGACGGGTTTCTGCATGGATCTGTATTTATGAGTACACTGCATGCTAATACTGCTTATCTGATCGCTGGGTGTTGGGTGCCTCACCTGCCTCACCCATTCGTTCTGAGCCCTGCATCCCGAAGAGGTAGGGATGCCCGTGCGTTTGTCCTGTGTCTGTCAGTCAACTTGTTAAGATTCAACAGGAATCGATTGCAGCCAAAACACCCTCCCATGGAATCATTAAAAGCACGTTTATATGCGGCGATGCTCCGTGTCATCTCCGGCAGGGGTTTTTCAGGGGCTCCCGTCGCGGAAATCAAAACCAGTGTGATGTGCACCTTCTCTCTCTCTCTCTGGGAAGTAGTTCCTCTCAAAATTAGGCAGGAGGAAAGGCTATTTTCCCCGGCACCATCTGTCTTGTGTCCATTACTCTCACAGCACCCAAGCCCACTGGTCAAACCGCTTCCCGGGGGCAGGGCTTCTCATCAGGGCCAGGCTCTCTGGCCAGGCCTTCCAGGTAACACTGCATTTACCTGCATCCTCTTCTCACCAGGGGGCCCCTCTGCTGCAGAGGCCCGTTGTTAGTCCTGTGCTTCCTGCCCCACCCCCGATGCTGCCCTGGGCAGTGGATTTCTGATCTCTGTGCACACAGCAACCCACGCTGTTCAACCCGAGAGCCTCGCTCGTGTCAGACACGGTCACTGCCCAGAATGTGTGATGTGGTCACTCCAAACTTCTCCCTTGCTCACTCGACCTGGACAGACACTGCACCAGCAAGGACAAGAGCCTGGCATTAAAGCGCAGCTCTACTGTGCTGTGAAGTCTTGGCATGTTTGACCTGGAGGAGAAGGACATGAGAGATCACCATAGAATTTTCTTTTCCCCCAGAAGATTGTGACTTGACATAGACAACTGGAAAAGACAAAGACCCATGAGACGGGGAGAGAGAGAGAAGAGGGAAGGTGCGAGAGAGAATAGACATCTCTCCATTTGTACCATTTAGCTCCAGAGAAGGCAATGCAGAAAACCACCTCTCCAGTCAGGAGAGCACTCCAAGCAGCCAGGGTGTTATAAATTAGAGCCTGTCAGTATTACAATGTATATTAATAGTCACACCTCTTTTTAATGAGTTTGGCATTGGCAGCTGAGAGGAAATACAAGTCGTCATGGCTCTGCTCATGCAAACCCCGACAAAGGAATCCGTAATAAATCTTCCTAGAACAGCACTCACCATAAATATGTATCACATAAGGCATCTGTTTTACATTCTGCATATAAATCAGCCTAGCGCTGAATAGCAATGAATCAGCTTCTCAATGCCTGATTTGATAACAAATCGACTTGGATCTTAGGAGAGAGAATTTACAGCCCTCACCCTTAAGACAGATAGTCAATACTTAAGAGGAGTGCCAAGTTAACTTTCCTTCAGCAAGCCAGTTTCCAGAAGGACAGCCTTGGTGCTCAGGGTCTGGGGACAGGGCCGGACAGTTGGGGGCAAGGGCCAAGCAGTCCACCTGGGGCAGAGGAAGTTTTGAGGGTTTTCAGTTCTGGGTTTGAAGGACTCAGTGTCACATTTCTCTGCAGGGGAACATTTTCCTCTCTGCTCTGTCCCCTCCCTTGGGTCTCCTGCAGGTACCCTTTGTGCAGGACCTGGGGACAATGGAGACATCTTGGTCATGAATGGTAGGAGGACACCCCAGTGCTCCCCCACCCCGCCAAGGCTCTGTAGGGCTTGCTCCTTGCACAGCCCCTTCACCTGTCCCAGCCTGGCCAGGGTGACTCCCATGGCCAGGGCGGGGGAGGAAGCAGAGCCCTGACCCCTTTGGTGGCAGACCGTTGATAGTAACTTCCTGTAAAGACCTTTTATTCCATGCTTCAGAATGAGCGCACAGTATTTATGGCGTCTTTCCAGTATCGGAGTGTTGATGGGATCAGGTCACAGGGGGAAACTTGAATGGCTCTGTGTTGTCAGAGCCCTGCCTGATAGGGACCTGTCCAGCCCCGCGGAGATATGAAAGGCTAAAGACCCCGCGGGCGGGGCCGGTGTGCGAGATAAAGGCGGATGTTGCGGCTGACTCACGTTGGCAAAGAGGGGCGCAGGTACCGGTGGTGCCGCTGGGAATATAACCTGGGAGGCACGGGCGCTTTTTGCGAAGCTCTGAAGGCCACGTTTTAGTCTCCTTTTTCTTTCACCTGGGCTTTGGGTCATCATTTCTCTTTCTGTAGAAATTGCCGTTTCATTCATAGCGGGAGGCAGCCACTTACCATGTTGTGAGATACGAGTCTTCGTGAAGACTGGCTTTCTCCCCAGGCCGGGCGGTTGTAATATTTTCGTAGGCTCCGTTGTTCTGGCTTTTTACAAATAAGAGCGTATTCTGTGGGCTGCTTCTCAGCTCTGAAGTGGGAAATAGATTTCAGAATCTCTTCAAAGACTGTCTTTATTCAGTGCTTTTAGATCCGATTGGGTGAATATGAACAACTTTTCCTTCATTGTGGTTGGGTAGATAACTAGGAGAAAAATTCTGAATTTTCACAAAATCCTATCTAATTTAATCTAATTAAATCAGACCTCTTCTATTATTTTTCTCCCTCATTCTAGGAGATACGTAGGTATAACTGTTAACCGAGGGGAATATTGTGTTCTCTCAAAATCCAGGTTTTTATTATTCCAAATCTATAACTCACTCCAGGAACAATAACACAAATAAGTAAATTCCCATGAACTATAATGTACAAAGACCAATCCACTTAATTATTTTTCTCTTCAGGGATCAATTTGGATATAAGTAGTACAATTGTGGTTCTCAACTGGGAGTGATTTTTTGCCTCCTCCCCTCTTCCAAGAGATATTTGGCAGAGTCTGAAGACGTTTTTACCTATTTTTGGTTATCACAGTTTTCTGAGAGTGGCATCTAGTAGTCGACACAAGCTAGGGATGCAGTTAAACATCCTGTAACACACTGACAGCCCTCCCACGCCCTCCCCACATACCCAGGCAACAAAGAATTACTCTGCCCCAAACATCAGGAGGGGCCGCTTGAGGACCTCTGTACTGTAGAAAGTGAACACACAGATTATGGAGACAGAAGGACTGGGGTTTGAAACCACCTGTGGATTCTTAGCACACGACCTTGAGTAAGTTCCTTACCCCGAGTGATACTTGTTTTTCAAGCAGGAATTGACACCACAGGTTTGGTGTGAGAAGTACATATATATAGAAGAGTAAAAGTGTAATATCTAGCCCAAAATTAGTTCAGTAATTAGGGTATGCTTTCCTTTCCCTAACAACAAAGGGCAAAACAGGCCCCACCTCCAAGCGAGTTCCGGAAGAAAAGGATGTTTGAGGTGCACTTCTCTGGGAGAAAGTTTTGTTTTTCACTGGCCTGGGCACGTCTCCAGTTTCCGCTGCTGGTTTTTAAATATTCAGTAGTAAGTGGCAGGTAGAGTTTGTTGAACTGCGCAGAAGGAGTCTTCCTTGGTTTGAGAGACAGCTGAAAAGTTCTTATTTCCCTCCGGGGCCTTTCTGGTTGCTTCCAATGGCACCACAGACTGTGTGATAGAAACAGGAAACGTGGAGGTTTGGGAGTCAGACAGACGCAGATTCAAATTTCATGTCTGCATTTCTTGGCTCCGTGAACTTGGGCACAAGACACCCTGTTCAAGCCTCAGTCTTACTCATTAGCCACGTGGGGGTCATACTTCTCGTCTTGCAGATTGGCTTTTTGGACTCTAAATACAATAACGTGAAGAAGGCACTGCCTAACGCAGAGCTAGATGGTGCCGAGGACCTGCCTTCATTACAGCCATTTAAAGTGATTCCTATCCTTGCTGCTGTTCTTCTTGCTTCATTAAAGGGATGAGAGATGGGCCAAGAGGAGGACCAGGCTGTCTTCTTCAGCTGGAAAGAGCAAGGCCCATGGGACAGACCAGGAAGACAGCTCACTTGAAGCGAACACTCTGCTGATAGAGATCAGCCGTACACATGTGCGAGTGATCTCGGAGTGTATCGAACTAGAAAGGCTCCTGATACGCGGTGCGGCCTTTAAAGTGAGGAAGTGGCCAGGTACCGCATGTTACCCGAAGGGCTCTGTGACAAATCGCATTTGCCAAAGATGGCTGGAACCCTCTCCCGTCCCAGACCACACAGCAAAAACCACGGCAGGTTAATTCAAGGCATTTCATTTTAATGTAATGTTTGATATGCTCATTTGTTTCAAATTGTAAATGCAATGCCTGCTTAGTATAGGAAAGTTGAGAAAAAATTAAAAAGGATGTAAGGTTTAAAAAAATCAAGTTAGTGGTATTACATAGCGTTTGGACACATTTCTGTTTTCAAATGTTTTAGCTACAGAGTTCAGGTACAAAATTATAAGTGACCAGCATGCTAAGTATGTATCTTCCCATCCAAAACAAAGTGCAAATTAAGATAATTATTGCAAAAATGTGGGCCCCAAACTGCTTACCTAGACAATCCCTATAATTAAAGAAAGGTGTTTGGAATAATTGCCTCAATTTACCACTCCAGTTGTTTGAGGGAATGAGGTATCAGAAATGGGGTGGCATAAGTTTTCTTTTCTGATTGCATAAAATGCTTAATCAGACGATTTCTTCAAAGTAGTTTTGCTCAATGAAAAGCCTTTTGAAATATTAAACATACTTCAACTCCTAGTCCAAAGGATCTTGCTCTTGTCAATGCCCAAATGCCCAATCAATCCCATCAATGCAGTTTTTAAACAATCAGAAAGCAGTCAAACCAGTGAACAGATTTCAAATACATGTTTCAAGGTATAAAATGCTCCCTGGACTATGTCGAACAAGTGAAATGAAGTCTACCCTGCCTGTTGCGCTGGCTCCTGACTGATCAGACCCCCAAGGACAATGGGAAGGAGCCCACTCGGACAGACCTTCCATTTGTCCCCATAGAACGTGCTGCTGCTGGGTGGGAGGCCGGGGGATGGTTCGCGGAGGGAATGAAGCGGGGCCACAACCCAACAATTTGGAGGTGATTGCAAGCAGTTGTCTTTTTCCAAACTTAACAGAGATACAAGCCTTCCAAAACGTTTGGGGTGCTTCTAATGTTACTCCCTGTGTCTTATATCAAAGGGTGTGGAATAAGTTCGCAGGTAGACCTCATTATTGAGAACCATGAGGAACATTGGTATATAGTATGAAAACTCAGAGGAGTAAACAATGGGGTAAGCAAAGTCTTCCTGGGGCCTCTGCTTTCACCTTGAAGGGAATGCAGATGAGAAAAAGGCAGGTTGGAACCCAGAATGGCACAGCTGCACAAGCCCGGGACCCAGACCCTGGAGAAGCCAGGAGTCAGGTGGACAGACAGGAGGAGGGGGAAGTGGATGCCACCACCACAGACTTGGGAGGGAGGCAGATGAGGACCATCCCATGTGGGAAAGGCTGGGTTGCATGGTCAAGGAAGGTGGAGCAGGACCTGCAAATTTGTAGCTTCCTACCGGTTACTGTCCGCATTTCTAAACTGCACTTCCAGTGTCGATTCGCCCACGGGTGTGTTTGTGGGTTTCTCCCACTCAACATGCACGGTTTGAGAGGGGCTGCCCCTCTGCACGTCCTAGTACGCAAAAAGGAAGAAGACCCTCGCACTGGGAGGCTCTACCCTGCCACATGACGTCTCCAGTGAATTTAGAATTGGATAATTTCGCAGAGCTTCGCTCCCTCTGATGCAACACTGTTTCCTTTCTACCTGTCCTCTTTTCAAGTGGGTTTGTTTGTAAAATCACGATTCCCCAGTGAATAGTCGTTCCCCAAGCGCCGTCTTATGTTTGGTGGAGCACAAAAGTGTATCACTCAGGAAAAATCCTCCAGTTTCGTTTCAGCGACATATCCTGCCTGAAATTGTAGCATTTTCTACTGGACAGAAATTCCACAAAGCCTGGTAACCCAGACAAGTACTTTTCTAAAACTCTTGAGTGTTCAGCTGAAGTTTCAGAAATACATGCGGCCAGTTTCAAATATTCCTGGGGCTACGGTAGATGCGTCTGGTTCTTTTCACAGGGACTAAGTGTCCTGGTGAGGTGGGCATGGTACGTGAATTAGTCAGTGTCCAGCTGGGAGGCCAGTGTTCCTCAGACGTCTTCCTCTCACCGATGTTTCCTGTTACAGCAGTAACAGGGGGAGGGGGGAGCACAAAACAGTGGGGTATTTATTTCCCGGTTTCGGCTGACTCATGAGCACCTAAGAGATATGCAGAACTTTGACCTGCTTGCTCTGACAGCAGAATTTCTCTCTCTGCACTTGGGTCATTTCTCTTCTTCTTAAATCAATCAAAGCTATTTCTCTGGTTCCATGCTTACATGAAACAAATAAATTACACCAGGGCTTGTATTCAGTCAACTTAGGATACATAATACCAATTTGATGACGTAGCTTTAGGAAAAAGTAACAAATAGTAAATGACATGATTTGCTTTTAGAGCAAAGAGAAACTTTCTTCCACATCCTTACCAAGAGTAATGTTTTAACTAGGGTAGAATGGGAAGGGAGAGAAAAAAAAATCACCCAAAATAGGTGTCCTATATGAAAATCAGTAGACAAATAGAATATCATCCCGAGAGTGGAAATAACAATAATAATAATAATGGCAAATCAGAAACGGATAGTACTGAATTTCCCTCCCTTTTCACCACCTTTCAGGATATCCCGTCTCGCTGCAGAAACAAAACAGGGAAATGAATCAGTCGATAGAGGATTTTCTTCCATTGATGTGTGGGTGATTTTGCCCCATAGAAGGGAAGTTGAGCAGTGAGATGAATGTTCACAATCTTCAGGGACCACAGTGGCTCCCCTCACCCACCGCAGAGGGCTGCAGACTTTCCCTGTGCGATAAAGAATGTCATGCTAGAGGTAGCAGCCTTTTCTCTAGAGGGGATAATGAGTTGCACTGTAGACTAACCTACACAGTTAAAGTTTTCCAACATTGGTAGTCAATATGCTTTGACTGCTACCATAACTTCTTTTGTTTTTCTTACTGAATCTCTGAAAACTGATGTCTATATAAATCTCCTAAGTTTTCTTTGAGGGACAGTAAAGGAAAATAAAGCAATTCTTGTGAGGACTTGGAGCCACACGAGAGAATAAGAGAGGCCGTTTGGCTCAGCAGAAATTCAGAGGTGATTCACATTTTGTTACTGTGATATTTTTCATTTCAAACAGATGTCAATTCCTCTTAAACAACTTCTATTTTTTTGAAACTTAAAAATATTAATTAGTTTTATTGTGGTGATCGCTTCCCAGTGTGTATACATATCAAAACAGCAAGTGGTACACCTTAAATGCATAAAACTTTTCTTTTTCAATTATACTTTGAAAAAGTTGAAAATTCAATGAAATTAAACTTCAGCATTAACCAAAGAAAGAAAAGAAAATGAGAGGGAAGTAAAAAGTCCCTTACACCCCCAAGGTTCCTATGACCTAGAAATGAACTTGTTCTAAGAATCAGATGTAAGACATTTATTCAAAGTTTTAGAAGGACTCCGGCTTTTAACTTTCCTGAAAGATAAACGTAATATTACACATGTTATTATATGTTGGGATCCAAATGGAAGATTTGCTGAGAGGAAATACCTAACGGAGGAGCTGAAGGAGGATTTATGCCACACTAAGGTCAGGCAGCCTTCAAGGTTAGTGCTTGTCTGAATGCACGTGGCCACTGCCCCTCACCCAGGCCACTCGGTCAGCTCTGTTCTGCTCGTCACTGGCCTCAACTGCTCCTGTGACATGTTGGCCACAGTTCAACTGTGAAACATGCATATTCTCTGCTGAGCATGTGGGGAGCCTGCAGGCAGTGAGGTCTGATGTAAATAGAAAAAAGAAGAAGAAGAAAAAGTAGGACTTTGAAACTCACCGTCCCTAGCCATCGAAGGCACCCCGCTCAGGCCTGCAAAGTGGGCACTGAACCAGGCCACCCAAACTGCTGACATCCTTCCCTGACCCTTGCGAAGCGATCACGAGCCTAATGACTTTGTTTTGGGGTTTGGAACTGAACTTGACAGGGATTGGTTCCAGTCTTGGGTGGTGCTGAGAAAACTCAAGTCCGACCAGAATCTGGCTGGGACCACCAGACGCGTTTCATGGGAGGGCCTTTTCCCATCTGACCAGAATAGCTTATGAATGTTCTGAGGGAGCGAACAAAGCAGGTCCCAAAGGCTGGGGAAGGGCCATGCCCTGCTCAGCTAGGAGACCACACAGCCGTCCTCTCTCCCCTCTGAGTATTTATAGTTAGAAAACCGCACCGTTTCGGAAGCCCAGGGTGAAAGGGGAGAAAGCCAGAGAACACCAATCGCATCCTACAGCTGAGAAAGCCTCGCTCTTGGAAAAGCCAGAAAATAAATAAATAAAGGGAGAAATCCAAATGGGACTGCTCTTCAAACACACAAATGATCTTATGTTAACAGTTGGGATTAAACAGCTGTCTCGTGGTTATGTGATCATAACAGATGCTGTGTGCAAACGTTTCCTGCTAGCTTTGTTTTCCTTATTGCTGTTTGTGCAGTTCAATGGGCTGAATTCAGCTTAAGGGATACAGGTTTTTATTATCCTTCTGTGCAGCCCGGGCAGCTTTATCATCTCTCTAAGAGGAAAGGGGATGAGAACGAGGAAGAGAGGGAAGGGAAATGGAGGGGGGGCTCTCCCCTGGCAAACTGGGAATGATGTCATATTGATGAAATTCCAATACACTGGTTTACGACCACTTTGCCATTAAAGTGGTCCCTAGTTCTATTCTGTTTTTTTTTTTTTTTCTTTCTCATGGAGGCTGTCCTTGTGTCTAGTGAAGTTTATGTAGCTGGATGAGAATTTATAAAACATAGAGAAAGGTTTTTGATGACTTACAGATTACAACATTTTCATGACCCCTATTGTGTCTTTCCTCCTCCCTTGCCCTCCAGAGGTGAAATGTGCTAGCCGATTCTGATTTTTCCTAGAAATTTTATTTCATCCTAGGGGTGGGAATCGCTCCATCTATCCACCAAGGGATGCGATGAATTGTCACTGTGTTTTTGGAAGTTCAAATCTGGAAGCCATATTGGCCTGCGTTATAATACTTGTTCAAAACCAAAATACCCTCTCGGCTCAAATTTTTCAGAGCATTGTTATGGTTCATAACACACTTGGCCTACTGGCAGATTTAATTTGTATTACTTATATTTTCCAAATGTAAAAAAAATGTGATGTAAATGGCAAAAAATAATCTTTCTGGATGCAGAAAGCACCTGGCTGCCATGAGGAGGAGGTGGAGAGAACATTGCCGGCCATGGTTCGTGGGTCTGGCATGGGCTCGGCCTGCTCAGCCGCCTGCCCCAGGACCGCAGGTCTCATCTGTGAAAGGCTGGTCTTCATTCACGGGCCATCTGCAGGCCCGTGGTAGCTCATCTGCAGGCACTTCCTGCAAGTTTGTATCGGGGAAGGAGGGAGCAGCTTCCATGGCTCAACATCTTATCTTAGGAATCATACCTTTGAGTAGGATATCCTACCGTGGCTAAGTTTCTCCCTTCTCCCATCATTACTGAAGGGGACGTTTTAATCATGTGTAAACTTATTTAAGAAACCAAAATTAAGATGCCATCTTATGCTCACTCAACAAAGGGATGTAGTGATTACAGTCACCTCCCTGTGTTCACTGGGGGATTGGTTCCAGCACCTCAGGCGGATACCCAAGCCTGTGGCAGCTGAAGTCCCTTATACACCATGGCATGGTATTTGCAAATAACATGTGCCCATCCTCTCGTATACTTTAAATCATCCCTAGAGTACTACCTAACTCAATCCAAATGCTATGTAAATAGCTGTTAGGCTGTATTGCTTAAGGAATAATGACAAGAAAAAAATATTGTACACGTTCAGTACAGATACAACCATCACAAGCCTAGCTAGTACACGTCAGGAACCATAGAACTTTCTCTTTCCAAATACTTTCGATCCGCAGTGGGTTGAATCTGCAGGTGCGGAGCCCTTGACTACGGAGGGCTCCTCAGGGTTCGCCAACCCACAGAATGAAACCAGGCCCTCTCTGATAAGCTGCCACAGCAGTAACGTTCCTGTAAGATTTTAAATGCATTTCAGAACAACCCGCTGAACAACATTCAATGCTTGATTCTAGGAATAGCTAGGAGGCATTTTCCTACTCTTACAGAGAGGCAAGTCCAGGTCCATTGCATAAAGTTGCGCCATATCCAAGTTGCCTGTGTGTGTGTGTGTGTGTGTGTGGTGAGTGGTACAGCCCACTCTGGTGCCCACAGCCGGGGTCTGTAGCCATGGGATACGGACATCCAGGAAGGGCTTTGCCCAGCCACCTCTGTTGTTGTTTTCACTGGGTGGCGGGGAGGGGCTGTGCCGTTTCAGGATGCCTCTGTGGCCTCTAAATCATCCGGGCAAAGATCAGCACTCTTCTGCCAGATAGTCTGCGTCCCCTAGGAATATGGAGGATGTGTTTTCTAGGAGTCTGAGAGAACTGAAAGTCAGCTCTCTTTGTGGGATCAAGTCCATGGCAACCTCAAAACAAAGGGTCCTTCCAGAGAAGTTATAAATGGCCACTAAGGACATGAAAAGTTGGTCAATATCCCTAATCATGAGGGAAATACACATCAAAAGTATAATAGGATTCTACCTCATACTCATTAAAGTGACTACTACATCCCCCCTGCAAAAAAAAAAAAATCCCAGCAAATAAAACTTGTAGGCAAGGATGTGGAGAAATCAGGACCCTTGCATACTCTTAGTAGGAATGTAAAATGGTGTAGCCACCATGGAAACTACTATGGCAGTTCCTCAAAAAAAAATAGAAATAGAATAACTATTCTACCTAGCAATTCTACTTCTGGGATATACCTAAGTTGGAAACAGGGCCTTGAAGAGACAGTTGCACACCCATATGGATGGCAGCCTTATCCACAACAGCTGAAACACGGCAGCAACCTAATTGTCCATGGGCGAGTGAATGAATGAATGAACGAATGAATGCACACAGTGTCTCTAAATACAGTGAAACATTACTCCGCCATGAAAAGGAAAGAAGTCTGGCATATGTCACGATATGCATAAAATCTGAGGACATTACGTGTTGTGAAAAAAAGATAGTCACAGGAAGACAAGTACCGTGTGAAACCGAGAGAGACAGAAAGTCGAATGGTGGTTGCCAGGGGCCGAGGAGGAGGACGTGGGGAGTTCGGCGTTATGGGGACAGAGTTTAGCTGTGGCCTGATGTCAGAGTCCTGCAGATGGAGGCCGGAGATGATGGCACAATGCTGTGAATGTACTTACTGCCACTGGAGCAAGCTGGACCGTTTAAACTTTTATGTTATATGGATTTTACCACAATAAAGAAACTGGGAACAGAACCAAACAAAACGTCCACTAAGGTGCTCTCCTTGGCATGTTGCTCCGGCCCCTCCTCCACTGCAAGACTGTAACTCTGAACACAGCACACAGTCAGCTTTTCAGCACCCTCACGCACCCAGCTACGGCAGTGCATGCAGATTACATACCTGCAGCAAACAAGCCGTCAGGGAGGTTTGATTTATACCCTTTCCTTGATGATTAGAAGTATCTCTGAGACCTTCATTCTTTGCAGGCTTGATACCAATTAAAATGCAAATCTTTCCAAGAGAGAATGTTTTGAGCGTTTTCATTTTTGAATGAATTTCAGACCCTTTTATCTTCTGCCTCTTAAAAAAAAAAAACCCACAGATTCTTTTTTTTGTGAGAGAGGTAATAGAGAAAAAGGGTTAATAGCTGATGCAGACCAAGAGCTCTTACAGACCGTCAGGATGGAGACAAACAGAATGAGCCTGGGCTGTGGGAAGCCAGCAGAGGGGCCGGTCCAGATGGCCCCGAACAAACACAAAGAGGGCAAAGTCGCATGGCAGCAGGAGAATAAAAATAGCAAAAGAGTGAAGCATCTCTTCATATTCATCAAGGTGGCAATTTTCTTAAACAAAAAAAAGCTATATCATGTATTGGTGGCAGGAATGTGCAGGAAAAGGTATACTCACCCAGAGTTGGTAGAAATGTGAAGACTTTTTGCATTCTAGAAAAGCAATCTGATAGCCTATTTTAAATTAAGAATACATGCATCCTTCCATTTAGCAGCCCCCTTCTTAGGAATCCACCTCCAGAAATAAAAGCCTTCTTTAGACAGTGCAGAGCTGGGCAAAAGTAGGTTTACAGTTGTTTGTGCGGCAAATAATACAATAATTAGGGAATAATAATACAAAAATAAACTTGATGTTTTGCATACTCACAACTATAAACTCATTTTTGCCCAACTTTGTATGGGGGATGTTTGCTATAGCACTCTTCATAGAGGCAAAGAAGAGAAAAAGAAAAGAAAAAGGAAAAAAAATGTAAGCCCAGTACATTTATGCCATGAACTATACTACAACCACTACAAAGGGAAAAAATAGCATTATGTTAGATGATTCAGATGAAATTTCATGAAGAATTGCCATGCCCTTTTGCAGGAAGTACAGCCCATTTTGGAAAAGCAGGTGAATACACACGTGTACCCTCCATAGGCTCCCACACAGAATCATAGGTTTGCGTTTGTCTAACAGTGTCTGTGCTTGAAGACGTATGGAAGGATTATTCTGAGGGAATTCATCCATCTCGCTCTGGATAAGGAGGCTGATACGAGTAGAGAAAGAAGAGGAAGCAGTGAGTTGACACTTGAAAAGAAAACAAGACAAAAACTAACGGCACCCAAACCTCAGCGTATTTCTGGCATTGCTGTTTTCCTTGAGTGAGGGCAGAGGAGAAACCCACAGGGGAACACTGAGTTTCTCCTACTCCAGGTCTTCTTGTGACTTACTGATCAAGTCATACTGTTCTTAGATTTTTTTTTTTCTGGTTCTGCCCAAGACCATATGCCACGTATTGCCTTAGCGCTAGAGTTTTCTTGGTCCTGCTGTCATTTCTTCCTTGTACCCAGCACCCTCCAGCATGCCCTCAATCCAGAACCAGTGTTAGGTGGGGCCCTTTGCACCCCACTCACGGACCACAAGTAAAAACCTCTTCTAAGAGTTTTTGCTGGTGTCAGTTTCATGCCAACGGCCCAGCCCTAATTCCCAGTGTTTAATACCAGTGACTCAGCCAGACAAAACTGGATCATGCCCTAATCCTACTGCCTGGCATGTGATCCAGCAATCTATATAAAAACTACACCCCACGGGGTGGACCTCTCCTCTGAAGGACCCTTCTCGTAGGCATAGGGTCCCCTCATTGAAATCATCTAAGGCCATTCCCCACGGCTGTCCAATTCCGTGTCCCCAGTACTTGTCTCCTTAAGGAGACTTGTCCCCAGTCTCCTTATCTTTTTCTGAGAGATGAAGAATTCTTGTCAATGTGAAAAAGATAGGTGTTAATCTGCAAAAAATAGAAGCAGTAACTGAATTCTGACAGCCTCAAAAAAATCTCCAGCTACATATCCTATTGTTAAAGAGCCCAAGTGGTCATTCTCATGGGAGCTGGTGGGTGTGGGGAGCTGGGGGCGGGGGGCGGGGGGAAGGGAAATGCAAAGAAAGGACCTTTCAACTTATATTTTGATGGCATAGCAGGGGGTGAGAGATTGATTTCTCTTTTTTGGGCCAACTGTCCAGTTTGTGGAAATTGTTCTCGATTTCACTAAAGGTCATCTGTCAATGGGAGTGTTAATTTTAATCTTTTCCCATGACTTCATAGGCGTGAAGACTACCACTCAGATGACATTTTAAACCCAAATCCTTACACTTGCACTTGTAAGAGCAGGAACTTGCGAGGAAGGGGAGCCAGAAGAAGTGGAGGAGGACACTAGCAAATGGGTCAGCCAGTGGGCAGCAGGCGTGCGTAGTGAAACGGGCAGTGGGTGCTGGGCCTTCAGGAAGCCAGTGCGACACACCTTCACGACACAGGCTACTTGAGATTCTGCAAAATTCCAAATTCAGGTATTTCTAAAGTCAGTTAACATCATTCACCCAGTTACAGTCTTGAGTTCACTCAGTCCTTTCTGGCCATCAGCCTGCCTTCCTTCCCAGGACAAAATCCTTTTTCCATGACTAAACTCACCTGCCTCCAGTAATTCTATTCTCAGCTTCAACTGGATTCTTCCCTGAACCTCTTTATCAAGACTGTTTTTTTCTCCCCCTGCAGTAGCAAATTCTGAGTGGCTGCTCCCTGTTTCCCAGTCAGAAATAGCTGTCTCATCTGTGGACACTTAATGTCTTCCAAGTAGCCCCTGACACCCTACAGTCCACAGAAAATCACGGTGCTGTCACCTTTATTTCTAGTAAAATCTTCCTTTTTTGCTCTTCATCCCTGTTTCTACCCTGTTGAAAATGGCAGGTCCCCAGGTAATAATACCTTGTAACAGGACATGCCTATCAAAAGCTCTTCCAATCACTCTTTCAAAAGCCAGTTCGTTTACATTGTTTGGGGTTGCTTTGTTGTATTTTCCTCCAGTATGTACAGAATGTTGGGGACCCTGCAGAACGGTGTCTATTACAGGTGTTTATGGACTCAGGTAAAAGCATAGTTTCTTTAATCAAAGGAGAAGGGGATCAAAGATATTAGAGACCAGCTATCATCTTTTGCCAAAAATAGAGTTTGATTTGTGTTTGTTCGCTTTTTTGTTTAGGTATTTATGCTGTTGAGTTTGTAAGCCGATCCAGTAAAGAAAGAGTATGGGATGCAGGAGAGCAAGGGACCAAAGTCCCCAACATTCCTGAGAAGGATGCGGGGGCTGGGATTCAAAACCTGCGTGAAATGGCTGGCCTTTGAAAGCAGCAGGTGTTTTTTCATCCATTGCACTTTTGAAGGAAAAAGATGAGACAGTGCCGAGGTAGATGAGTTTTTAATATTTAAAATTTTGTAAAAGATGAGAGATTCCCAGCTGATGGCATCTACTTTCTAAGTGACATTTGAAGCAAGGGCAGCTTAGAGTCATCCGAAGTTTCAGGAGACTGGAGAAGGCACGGACTTTTTAATTGTCCGGCTTCACAGGGGAAACCCAGTAGACCTGCAGGGAGGTGGTATGACTTCATTCGAGGCTTGGGATTTTATTCTTAAAGCAAAACCAAGGTTAGCCAGGATCGGACCACATTTGCCAAGTGCAGCTGCTGGTGCAGGTATGGGAAGGCAGATGGTGGAGTTGATCCAAGGTTGGGGTTTGCAAGACCAGTCCCAAGAGAGGCTAGAGAGTGTGCCGTTGTTACAGAAACTTGGAAAGAACTTGTGATTTTAATGATCGTCACCATTATCATCATCAACGTGTTCCAATCACAGCAGTTCATTTAATGCCTCATTTGCATAGGGCTCTTTTTACTTATAAAGTTGGATGTATTTGTAGCTTGTCTTTGTTGTTTGTAAAAACTCTTTTTTTTCAACTTTTATAGTTCATAGGATATGTTTCTATACATATGAAAATATTTCTCATTTAAGTCCATTTCCCAAATTCTTAGAACTGTTTTTCTCCGGAGATAAAAGTAGTATTTTTTTTCCCTATAGATCATTTCATACTGTACCACCCCCAATGTCCTGTCTTGGTGCAGGTTGGGTGGCCCTTAACAAGGTGCTTGAGGGTTAATGTGTATTTCCAGTGGCTCTTCTTCTCCTCTCCTGCATTTTCCCAGGAGAGGACATCTCCGGGACAATACACCCAGGTGGAAACAAGTGCCGTTATTGGTACCAAAATGCATCCAATGCTCTGTTGTTGAATTTCCTATTTACATTAAGAGCCAGTTTTTAAAGGAAGCTTATGGGAGAGTCTAACAATTCATTTTAGCATTATTCAATGGGGGGAAAAACTATTCAAATTTCAAAATGTGATTTATGCCCACATGACAATAGAGAGGTGGTAGGTAAACTGGAGAAGACAAGGTCCAATTCCTGGGGCTTTTAATGTTCTGACTTCTGGCCCTTCATTGTGGTGTTCCAAAACTGGTCAGCCATGGCACTTTGGATGCCTTTACTTGTTAACAATTCCCGTGCTATTCCTCATTAATTCCTGGGCCTGCCCCTGTTTCCTGTGGCTGCAAAACTTGTCAGTTGGATCTGGTTACATTTCAGACCATTTCTGTAAGGACAGTGTCTCACATGTCCAGCATTATGGTTCACATTTGATGTCCAATCTCCAGACTGTGTGCTTTATTCATGGTCACCTGCAAACTTTCAAAACGTGTTCTTGGTTTCAGGCTCTATTGTCACTGTGTACAGAATAAGAGACGGTGGGATGGGGTCCCTGTGACTCAGCTCCACAAGCCCCTCCCCACAGAGGGTCAGCCACTATAAATAACTTGGGACTGACCCAGACCGCAGACCACCCTATTTTTAGGCTCATAAAAACGTAAATGAAATACGAGTACGCATATAAAATATGCGCACATGTATACATGCAGGTGCATATATGTGTATGAAAACACAACGTATGATTTGTCTAACTATATTCATACACACGTAAATCCATACATATGTTATATATGAATTTAAAATGCCTCCTGATTTACCTTTTGATAAAAATCTAGAGGCACTCTGTCTTAACTTCTGTATTTACTGTCCCCAAAGCAAATGAGAAGTAACAGCAATAATAAGCATTTCTTTACAGGAAACCAAGTGCCTTTTGGTACCAAGTGCCCCGTACTCTAAAATGCTTCATTAATTTATCCCAAGTTATAGTCACAAGCTCACTGATACTTTTCCTACTGTATTTGTCAACAGATTATTTCCTGTACCTTTGCGACCTGTCAGAGATTCCCTGGCAATGTCCCCGCTGATCAGTGCACTTGTGCTACCAGGGCCTTGGCTCCCACCCATGCCCCGCGGGCCCGATGGAGTGTGCGGAGGAAAGGATATCTCTATCTGCCTTTGTCTTTGAGAAAGTGAGTAATTGTCTCTCTCCTCCCCGAGTCCCTCCATGGAGAATTTACTGGCCCAAATTTTTAAAAAAGCTCCTACCACACTCCCATTTTCTGTGAGTGCAATTAGTTGCAGGTACAAAATTTGGAGCAAAGAGGCCTCTCGTGGCCTGTTGTGCCTGCAGTTATCCAACTGTGGCTTCAGTTTTTCAGTGCACAACTGATTGCACCCTCAAAAAGAAAGGCTGAACTCCGAAAATGGGTCCCTTTAAGACAGTTGGGGGATTGCATGCCTCCGGTTGGCAAATTGCAATCTTTTATAGAGGCATGGCCATTGTCCCGGCTCACGCTGCAAGTCTGAAATTCAGGTTAGGCATCTTGGGTGAGGGAGAGGCCCCCGGGAAGGCAGGTGTGGAGCCCCACCTCCCACTCTGCCCCTGTCTCCAGGTTCACCTTGAGCTGCCGGTGGACAGCGCATTAGTATTCAGCATTCCCGACTCGCTCTCCTGCTTTAGTTCACCAGTCACTCTCCAAAAGGGCTTGAAGAGAGAAGCTCGGTCACACTGTCAATATAACACATTTAACCAACTCTAAATTTGCTTTAAAGAGACAGCTACAAAGATTGACTTTTGCAAAGTGACTCACTCCACCACGCAGCAAAAGACGCCCATTTGCTTGAGACTGTCATTAACTGTGTCACGGAGTACATAAGAAAGGGTTTTGAAGGAATTCCAGTGTGAATCCACTAATTCAATAACTCGATAGCATAAATTCAAGGAATGGATAGTAATGCCATGTTCAAAACACGCTCCCAACTTTCATCTCTGTCTCTCACACACAGAGCATGCCATACGTCAGGAGAGGATCCTGATGAAATAATAAAACCCAATTCTCATCTAGAAAAAAGAATCATTATAGGAGGAAGGTAATTTACTTTATATGACCTTCAATTGATTATTCCGTGGCTGCTACACAAATATCACAGGAGCTATTGATCGTAAAACCTACCAAATAGATCTCTAATAGCTTTTACTGGGCAAAAATAATTATGCTTGCATTTGGTCACACACACATAAACCAGTGTGGAGGTATTAATGTATGGTATTATTACCCATCTGTCTGTGAGGTATGGTGTGTTCCCACGTGAGAACCCAGTATGTCTAAACCCGTGAAAGCTCGATATCCCAGCCAACAATTACAGCCAGTTACACTGAAAAATTGATTACTGTAACTAAAAGCTAGAGCTGGAAAGCAGAGGCCACTGCCTGCTTAATAAAACTAAAATAATCACGCGAGAAGTCCTAATTGAGGAGGAGTCCCGCCGCCGTGGCTGCGTGGCCACACAAATTGAATTTCCCCGTGGTGCTGGCCGTGAGGTAACTTTTCAGGGTCAAGAGCTTTCTGTCCAGCCCAGATGGAGATCAATGATCAACCCCTGTAAAAGGTCAGGGTGTCTAATCAAAGAACAGATCATCTATCTCTCAGGGAAAAGTGTTGCAACATCACCCAGAAAGCCAGCGAGAAAGATGCAGGGAAGGAGAAACTCCAGTTCCACTTTGGTGGCCAGGAAGAATGCTCTGCTCATACAAAACCGGCAGCCAGACTTCAGTGGGCGAACTGCAGAGGCTCAGGTAGACCCCGTGCAGATGAACCAAAGCCACAGCCGAAGGAGGAATTTCTCCAAGTACTGGGCAAAATGTTCCAGACTTCAAAAGTACTCAGCATACCTGTCACTTGCCCTCCCTCCTCCCTGCCGAAGGCAGTCTTTTAAATAGTAATGAAAAACATCACTGCATCAATAGCAAGAAATGAAAGCTGCTCTCAAGGTATTCAGAAGAGGAGTGATAAATTTTTAGCACCTGCAATAAATAGGCCAGAAAGCTAATGAGTGAGTTATGAATCAGAAAAAAGGAGAGAGAGAGAGAAAGATTTTGTTTACCCGATGTTGGCTCTGTGTGTGTGTGTGTGTGTGTGTTTGGGGTGGGGGTGCGGGTTGTGAAGCGTGAAGGAAGGGTGACGATTGTACCCCATGAAGCAACAGAATTGGCATGTGGGCCAGCAGCCGTGCACTCCAGTGGCTGGAAAAGCTACTTCTGTCCAGACCGCACACCAGGCCAACAGATTCCGCAGGTAGCTCTAGGCACCGGCACTTTCTGAATGTCGACAACAACAAAGACAGAAGCAGGGTGCTCTCCTATGAAGCCAGAGTTGAGAACCGCTCTCCTGGAGGAGAGCCCCTCCTTAGCCCTGAGAGGCTCTTGGGGACAGGGACCTGGAGCTTCCCGAGGGCACGCTCTGCCTGCAGCCAGCGGCCCACATGTTTGCTTCCCTTCCTCTCTGGCATTGCCACTTGTAGTTGTTAAAGGCAGGAAAACGGGAGTCATGCTCTCTTTCTCTCCTTTCCATGATTTATGATTCCGAAGCGAGACAGGGGTGGAAGGTTGGGGCTTGATGCTGGCTGCTGTGTTTGCTGTTTTGTTTTTTTCTTTTTCCCAGGGAAATATGTTTTTCTGAGAAACCTTCAAGGCTTGACGCCACCAGCAAGACTGACTGTTTTTTCAAGGCCTTGCCTGGACAGAACTGACGGCTACACAGACACACTCTCAGAACATAAAAGAGGGAGGGGTGGGGATTCAGCTTGTCCTCAGTTGTTCTCAAATTACACGATAAAGCCCGTGTTTGGGAGGCATGGAACCCAGTTATAAAATCCATACATGCTACAGCGGGACATAGAGCGGCCTCCACAGGACAGCCCTGGCAGGCAAGGTGGATGCTGCCTGACTAGTTTGCCTATCTGGAAAATGAAGGCTTCCCACTGGTTTGAGGTTCAGCTCTTTTTTGTGAATTGTTATTATCTGTGTTTATGGCCCTTGAGATCTAGGTTCGGTTTCCATTTGGGGTTAGGTTTCTATTTGGGGGAGTTTTTGCATCCTATAGAGACTAGTTACCAGCGTTGTCTTAATATTGTTCTCTCAGGTGGCGGGGGGAAGGCTGCCAGAAGTGTACGCAGGGGCCAGGCCGAGATTAGAGTTAGCAGCAAACTCCGCCAGGGGTGCATACTGTCAGAGAACCAGACCAGAGGCAACGAGTTCTGTCACTAAAATGTGTCCTCCCTTCTGCTTCCCTTCCGAAGGTAAGCATCATAATTCTTCCACTTTTCAGACACTAAACCCAGGGAGGGTCCGTGTGGCCACACACACGTACACGCGCACGCACACGGGTGGCAGACCAATGAAGGCAGGCGTGCTCGATAAGGGGGAATTGTCCTCCCCTCCCATGTCCCCGCTGCCTGCCTGGCCACCAGCAGCGATCTGGGCGCGCGCACCGCCCCCACACCCGAGCGTACCTGTCTGGTTCTGGCCTTGGAGAGCGCAGGGGCTGGCAAGGGCACGGCCAGCCGGGGCGGCGCAGGGGAGAGCGGAGGCAAGCAGAGGGCTGTCCCGCAGGTGCGGCCCCACCTGCCGCCCGATTGGCGGTGGCGCTGGGCGCGCGCAGGGAGGAGGGGGGATGATGGATGGCCTGTCTGCCGGCTGCGGTCGGAGCAGTGGGGGACCCGCGAATGTAAATAGGGGCTGGCTCCGTGCGGCCCTGCACTGCACGGTCTTGCACCGAGAGCCCAGAAAAGGATGCCTGCACAAAAGGACCCGGCTCGGGATGTTTAGATTGGGAAGATTAGTTTCTATTACAGCTCTGTGGGGGAAAGGAAAACGCACTCTGGGAAAGCGGAGGGCGAGGAACCCTGCACAATTTAGGGCTGATGTTTGAGGAATCATTTCTCCATCAGAACAATCCCCGCGCCTTCCCTTTCCCAATTGTCAAGTGTGTGAATGACGCCTGTCCGCATCTGAGAAACGTAGGAAGTCAGTTCTGAGCAGTTGCCTCCCCGATCTCAGGCACCATTAGCACGGAAAATAGTTTTAAAAAAATGGTCTATGCAAAATAAAAGTATACGGCAATTTTTATTAAATGCTACCAAACTTTTCCCCAAAACAATCAATTAGAATATGTGTTCTAAATATATGTTGCACATTTGAGGATGTATGATTTTCATAATTTATCTACCTATTGCGTGTGGAGAACGCGTGAGCCATTTGACTGTGTTTTATTGTCCTTGTGAGAAGATGCCGGCACACGGTTTTAGGCAGTTTGATTTGAGAAGTGTGCTTTTGAAAACTCACTAGGCTAAGAGTAGGGATGGAAGCAGACAGACGGATAACAGGAGACATGGAGTTGGGCACCGCGCTGGACTGGGGCTGGTGGAGAGCTATTGTATCATCCAGCTCTTCTCTGGCAACTGAAGGACAAGCCCATCCGCTGCGAGTATTTCCTCCTGTCCGAGCCATAGTGCCGAAGGTAATGCATTTCGTGTCAGGGAATAAGTCAGTCCTGCCTGTACGTTGATTCATTTGCCTCTGAGAGCAAAATCGTTTGGAGAAAATAGTGGGATTTTTTTTTCTTTATAGCAGGAAAATCTTATTCTACCTAATTGCACTATAGAAGGGGCTGCCCTTCTGCCCCAGCCCTGAGCATCCCTGAGAAAATGAAAGCCCCATTTAAAATAGCAATAGGTGAGGTTGAATCATGTCACAAAGGTGTACTTTATATTATTGTGGCTGAAATGTGAGTGAGTAGGGGGTGGAGAAAGAACTTATGTGGATACATTTCCCTTTTAAATACCGTTTTGTAATAGCGTAACGGTAACTTTAGAGAACAGAAAAAAAATCATTAAAAGAAATTTAATCCTGTGAGGCTAACACTGATATAAAAAAAATGCACCCATAAATTAAATTCACGCACACTTCTTCCCAGAATTGTTTTTGTATTTGCTTAAATACTTACAGAAGGACCCTGTGAGTATTTTTTCATATAGTATGTCAAAGGAACTTTTGAATGTTAGTAGAGAATATTAATTATTGTTCATTAATTTTAATAACTGCATAATTTTCACTGAGCATATACATAATTTGCTTAAACATTTCCCCATTGTTGGATATTTAGATTTTAGTAAAGTAAATGATACAGTAAGGAACATCTTCAGGCAAAACTTCTGTGTTTCAAATGATTGATTTTCAAATACATTTTTAAATGGAAAAGCCATGCTTTAGGAATATTTGATATCTTTATAATAGTTTCCAAGCTGCTTTACAGACCAACTAGCTTTCCATCCTACCGAGAGGAAAATATTAGATCATGTATTTTACAGTATTCTCAGTGTTTTTTTGAGAATACTAACAACAATGTATTTGGTAATGTAGCAGGCAGAGATTATTTCTTTGATTTTTCTTTCTTTTGATTAGTAATGAAGTTGTCCTTTTTTTTTCTAATTGGTTTTCTCTCTCTTTTGAATTGTTGACCCCCCTTTTCTGTAATTATTGAAGTAGTGTGAAGTCAACATAGGAACTTTTAGCATTTTTACAAATCCATATATCATGGTGTTGGTTTTGAACAAGGGTGGTAACCCTGGGTTAAAATACCATAGCAAGAAGTTTGCAACTAAATTGAGCTAAGCGGCAGTTCAAAATGATCAAATGACTTTAGGCTTCCAGCAAGCTTCTGCCTTCTCTTCCTTGTGGCACATAAAATAGCATCACCATCTGTGAAATTACCCTGGAATCTTAAGGCCCTTCACAGCACATCGTAGTCTCTCGTTAGGACACTCGGAATCATTGATCCTTGTACTACTAGCTCTCTCTCTATTCTGAAAATGTGGGTTGTTTTCTTAAGCTGTGATGTGGTCGTTTAAAAATGCCTTGGTGCGTTCCGACACCTTCCGCAAGTACTCCAGTGCCCAGTAAATAAAGTAGCAGCCCGTGTCCCTTTTAGCAAAAGCTATATATCTGTTCAGACTTGTAATTTGCTCCGTTTATATCCTTTGCCCTTGAACTCTGGTTATTAACGCAATGTTTCTCCAAATGACGCCATATAACTCTGCTCCGAGCACATTCACGGTGACACCACGCAAACATTCCAAGGGCCATGGCCGGCTGAGGAAGGGAAGACATGACAGCTGACTTGGGGGAAGTTACAGTGCATTACTCACATGGAAGGGCTGTAAAACGACGACTGTTAATATTCAAATTGCTACAAAGCCAGGGCCAGCCTTTGCTAATATTCTGAGGTCTGGTGGGAAGGCAATTTAGCAGAGTAGCTTTGATTAAAAAAGAAACAGCCAGAAAGAACACTTTTTCCAAGAAATGAACCAAAAACCCATCAAAGGATTTGAGGCAGGTGTCCCAATTATACATCTTTTAAAAATTCTTTACAGAGGGTTTTTTTGGGGGGGGCTGGATTTTTGTTCAGTTGTAAAATGCAGATTATAGGTAGAGGAACCATAGACCAAATTCTTGTATGCCAGCTATCATGAAATATTCCAATTCGGGGCCGTAAGTAGTTTATATCACTTATATAAGATAATGGGGTACTAGTTGTGTTTAAAATTGTTTTCATTTTAAACATAAAAATTTACTAATTAATATTTGGTGAAATTTTGGACAGGGAGTGGAACTAGTCTCCCTCTTCAATATCTCTGAAGGGAATGTACTGATCAGCCAAGGTTAATAATTCAGGTGTGATTGCAGAGTCTGTGTGAAACCTGCTTTGGAACGGAAATTGTTCTCCCCCATTTTTGAAAAGGGCATTTGCAGAAAGGTGCCCTTTTTTGCAATGAGAAAGTCATACGTAGGGAATTATATGGCCATGAAGGAGCTTGCCCATTTAGCATACTTTAAAATGTGGTATTTGTTTCAGAATAATATTTTCAAAGAGTTTATTGTCTCAAAGCTCTTTATTTGAATAGATTTTAATGGATTCACATTAAAATAACTTTACTGCAAACACAGCAAAAGTTTTTTGGTTTTTTTTTGCATTTTACCTTGAGGCAGCAAATTGTTCGTAGCAATGAGACTTCATATGTATACCATCTCCCCCAAATCCTAGGCTGTGCATAATCCAGTTCATGCAAAAGATTGTGGATGTGAATGAGAAGCTAATATGCCGTCAAATATTGAATTTCATACTGAAATACAAGCTGCCGTGAAACCTCGGGGCACACGTCTGTATTCTCAGTGCCCACTGTGTGTTTTTAAAAAGAAGTAAAGAAAAAAGAACTCTTCTAACTACTCTAGTTGGCTACACTATTATTTTTTAATACACAAAACTTAACCTGAGTACATTTACATGTGCAAATACATACGTGAATATTGTCCATAAAAAGTAAGCCGTGGTCTCCCACGAACACCAAACACACTCATAAAATATTAGCTGCTCTCATTTTGTTATTATTCCAGAGGGGAATGAGTTCTAGGTTCCAAGTAAACTGCATTAATAATACTTTGGTAAAGTATTAAGCTGTTCGCTTTCTTGCAGTTTTGAAAACATTTTGGTTAGGAATACTAAAGTGCTATATCATTTATAATTTTTCACCTTTCCGTAAGATGGTAATTATGCATGCCACATGCCCTAGTGTTTTTTTTTAAAGATTACTTCAATATTTGCATTGTTTAAAAGCTATTTTTGAGGTGATATATTATTAACTATTCCAGCAATTGATTGTTCCCGACATTGGTGGAGAAGGGCCAGCTATGAAGTGAAGCAGGCAGAATGTGTGATGCAGACTTGAGTTCTGCCGACAGAGCAAACAATACCACGTAGTACAGAAGATTAATTTCTATTACAAAATTATTGAAGAGTAAAAATTAAAATAGGAGAAATAGATTATAGAAGAGTTATAGTCAACACTGTAAGATTTAATGAAAGTAAGTTATTTCAGATGCTACAAACTATGCAAATTCTAATAAATTGAGTGCTAGGCCTTAACACTTAAGAAAAAAAAACCCACCTAAAATAAAATCTACTCAGTATCAAAATATGGAAGGAACTATTCTTCTGAATGTGTTACTCCTCGGTGTATTTGAATATGTATTCTACAGTCATTTTGAATTAACCTTGACAAATTCTAATTAACAAGAAAACTTGTAGCTCTCTAAGAATATTCCATAATATCATTGCTTCCAAGAACGGTACACAGTGAAGTAAAAATCCGAGTGGATATAAAATAAGACTTAAAAATATCACCAACTTTAATATCATTCTCATAAGCTTCACAAGCCCAGCACAATCCGTATCAGGCCTGCGAAGGTCAATACGAAATGACAGATCCTGTACGTGACTCACAGAAGTCATTTTTGGGCAGGCTGTTTTCCAAGACTTAAATTAAATTAAAGCATACCTTCCATAAGACATTTTTGTTTTAACTGGAGTGTGGCCTCATTTTCAAAGAATAGCACTTTTATGCCTGGTTGTCCAATAGATATAACCACTATGGAAATGAGCTTGATCGCATGTGGCAAATACTGATTAAGTGCTGGCCCGGTTCCTTGAAGACATGATTTTTTATCATGGGAAATAAAATGCCAAGGGCTTCCCTCATAATTGGCAACTGCATCCTGAGATTGCAGTTGACAGAGGGAGCCCATCCCAGTGTCGATGAGCACAAGATTGCAGCCAGACAGGGCGGGTTCAGATCCCACGTCTGCCACTTATTAGGGAACTGCTTAACCTGCTTGTGGTCACCAGTTACTTCATGTGTGAAGTGGGGGTAGCAGCTTGTGTTTGTCAGAGTTCAACAAGGCGGGAGGTGCAGTGCCAGGTCCAGAGGGAGCGCACCCACGACCTAGGAGCCATCGTCACTGTGGGTGACTGAATCAATGGTCTCACATCTGCATTGCTATTACCTTTTATTATATAGAGTGGGCGAAAGTAGGTTTACAGTAGTGAGTGCACAAAACAGTTCATGCTTGTACTATTATTTATTCTATTATTTTCCATGCACACAACTGCAAACCTACTTTTGTCCCACCCTGTATTTTTCTTTTCTTTTTTTTTTTAAGTTTATTTATTTTTAGAGCGAGGGGAAGGGAAGGAGAAAGAGAGGGAAACATCAGTGTGTGGTTGCCTCTCATGCGCCCCCTCCTGGGGACCTGGCCTGCCACACAGGCATGTGCCCTGACTGGGAATCAAACCAGCGGCCCTTTGGTTTGCAGCCCACGCTCAATCCAATGAGCCGCACCGGCCAGGGCTGTATTTTTCATTATTAACTTTTCTTCCCACTGTCATTAGAGTTTTAGTGCTCTGGCTTTTGTATGCTGATCATATTAGAGATGATGATCCTGAAATGACATAGTTTAAAAAATATAAGTTTGTAACCTAATCAACTAGTGTCCCATTCATGTTCTTATTTTTCCAAACTTTCTTGACTGTCTTTGTATATGTTTTCTTCGAGTCCGTTTGTCAAGTGCATTAAGTATTGCACTGTAATTTTGGTTTGAATTATATTTAACTCTTAGGAAATACAGTTAGAAAAATTTACGTAGTTTTCATATTTAATTTTTCTGTCTTTCATACATTTCCACCCTCCATTTCCTTAGGTATTCTTTCATGTTCTCTAGGAAGGGTTCACCTTACTATTTTGTTCCCATAGGTTCGCAGGACAGCCCGTTATCCTTTCCTGCATGCTAGGGCGGGCTGGAGCATTTGCTCACTTACCATGTGTCACTTGAAAAGACTCGATGAACTCCGGGACTGGGCCTTTCTAGAAGCGAGGTCCTCACTCCCCACCCCAGAGGGAGTGAGACCGCTGCTGTGCTCGCTCAGAGTGCCTTCCAGCCAAACGTCTCTCACACATAATCACAGCACTGTTTGCAGAGAGGAATATGTTTGAAGCGCCTGCTCTCCTCCAAGCCACCCCCCTTCTCCGGTGCTCCTTGAGTATGTCAACTCTTGGCTCATAAAGAGTTGAGATCTTTGAAACTCACACTTACATAATACATAAACATGTGTAACAGGATCACGCAGATACTCACAGAACACTCCCTGGTGCAGAATTCATATATTTTCTTTATTTTTGTATTAAAGTATTTGGTGTTTCTCACAGGCCCTTGCTCCCTCTGCCTTGCGGAGGGGAAAGGGTCACACACTGGAGAGCACTCTGGTAATCTCAACAGTCTCATTGGAACAGTTTTTTGTTATTTTTTTTTTTTTTCTGTAGAGAGACAATGTAATCTCCTATAGATAAATGTCCAGTCCTTTGGACACACCCCGTCCTCCTTTCTCCTCTCGGAGTTGTTGTCTGGACAACTATTCTGTTTTGGAGGCTCAAGGAGAGGTGATGTTTCTGTGTTGTCAGGGTGTCCCTGGCCTCTCCCACCAAGTTACTGCTCTGGGCTGCTTCCGGCACAGGGGACACCAGTGTGAAGGCCACATGCCTTGGCTGTGCCTGGTACCTGCTCTAACCGACAGTCTGCTTTGTCACCCTCATCAGAGCCCGTGGGTGCTTCCCCAAGCAGCCTCCTGTCATCCCTCTCACAGTGCAACCTGCTCCTCTGAGTCACTGCCCCGCCTGCCATTCACGTGGCCCCGGGTCTCGGTTGTGCATTTGATGGTTTCCGCTGTGAGGCACCTTGCCTCCTGGCCCCAGTGCACCCTGTGGCAGGTTGCCTGTCCCTCCCTTGTTGTGCCAGCCTCCAGGTGATATGTGCCAGCTCTGCCGTGGCCCCATCAGCTCCAAACAGGGAGCTGTGCAAACAGATGTCTGTCTTTCATGGCGCCCTCAACTAATTACATACCCTTTCTCTCTGACTGCAACTTAGGAAAAGGAGGGTTAGGATGTCTATGTCTCACCTTTCCCTCCACCCTTGCCCACCTTTGCTTCCTCGCCTTGAAGGGTCAGGCTTTTCTTTGGCTTTCCTTCTGAAGTGCCCTGCATCCTGATTGCAGTCTCAGAGCTAAACTGTAACCTTGGAAGGGGCGGGGCTTGGAACAGAGTGAGGCAAGTGGAATTTTTAAAACAGTTCACGAGCTGGGCATATTTACAGTCGGTTTTTGTTTTAAAGGCACAGGAGAAATCGTGTGCAGTTTATCACACACAGCGCTGGGAGAAGACAGGGGTCCTCCTTCATGTAAATAGCCATAAAGCAGCCCGCTTAGCATTGCTGCTGACGCGCCGTCTGCTGCCTTGTGAGTGCACGGCCGCCGCAGCACTAGTGCTAGTCCTGTGGTTACGAGCTGGTCACAACAGGGTATTTAAAGCATCGCCCACTTCCTGAGCGTGAAGATTCTGAGGGGCGTGCTAATTTTCATCCTGACTTACAGTCCCCTGAAATAGCCAGGGTGTGGGAAGTCGGTTCTCCTGAGAGAATTGTTTCCCGTATGTCATCCACACATGAAAGGGGACAGAGAATTAATCAAGATGGTGACATTTTTAAAAAGAGGCTGCATTAGGCAGAGGAGAAAGAAAATGCCTTGATGGTTCAGTAAGAGTGTTGGGCAGCGTGATGGAGATTCTATAAAACTCTGGTTCCGGTATTGAGTCATCAAATACCCAATGGCACACTGACAGAAAAATAAGCAAAAGGATAGCTAAGTAACGGTGTAATTCATGTGCTGTGCTGTCTGGGTATCCAGAGATCCTCTAGGTGTATTGTTGGTGATTTAGAGGGAGCGGGATCTAAATAAGAGCCCTAAGGTCTACCTTCGAGTGCAGATCTTGAAGAGACGGAGAAATGACAACATATTTTCTTCTCTCTGAAGTTCACTTCCCATCTCACCCTGTTCTCCATTTGGGGGATGATACACATATGTGTGACAGCAGTTTGATTTCTGACCCAATTATATCTGTAGATCCTGGTGTTTTTAAAAAATTTTGTTGGTTTTTGACATGCACACGTATTTGAAGACCTTTTCAGCTTCGCTCACTCCGAGGCTGCCAACGCTCTCTTCCCCCACATGGCCTCCTAGGAGTGTGAACCAGCAGCACACCTGACCTCTATGCCTTGGTTCTCTTCAATGCAAGTCAGGCTTCCCTCCATGCTATTGACCTTCTCAGTGTAGGGCAAAGGCAGTTTGCTGAAGATGCCGCTCATGGCAAGATCTCACTCAAACAGCTCTGCTGAGGGGAGCTGACACCCCATGCACACCAGGCCTCTGGATGGCCTGCTTCCGGTGTCTTTCTGGAGTCCGCAAAGTCTAGCCTGGAGCATGCAGGGCAGAGCCAGGACCCCAGCTCCCAGATGCGGGGCAGCGTGCTTGAGAGCATGGGCCGCAGGCCGCACTCCTCCCCTGCCAGCTGAGTGACCTGGAGCACGTTGCTTACTCCCTGGGCCCCTCAGTTTCCTCGTCTGGGTCGTAGAAGAGTATCATCACACTGTCAGGATTGCATGAGATAATATCCATCAGTCTAACAGTTGGCAGTTCTTATACTATCTAATAGCAACTCTGCCATTTATGACTTGTGTAAACTGGCAGATACTTATTTGAGCCTCACTTGAGGTTTATTTATTTAGCAAATAAAAATCCAGGACGTCCAGTGAAACTTGAATTTCAGATAAACAACAAGTGGTTTTTTTAGGATGAAAAATGTTCCATGAACTATTGAGGATGGAACTTATACAATGTTCGTTTGTTATTTGACTGGACAGCCCGGGTTTTATCTGCAGACGCAGCATCAATCCTCTTCTCTGATGAAGGGAGTGTATTCATGTTTACATTAACTTACATCAGAGGGTGCTTGAGAGACAACATAAAAATACACATGCAAAATTTTTGCAAATTACACTGTGTGATTCTGACACGAGGGAATGCTCTCATTATTACAGTGGATATTGTACTCACAGCTGCATAGGCAGGTTCCGACATACACAAAGTCAAGGAGAGGAGCTGCTTTAACATGCAGACCAGTTAACCTTGGTCCGTCTTCTGAGAGGCCAAGGACCTCTGAGCTGTCCACAGCAGACTGTCCTTTCTCATTACTACGCTTGCGGATTTCCCTGGCAAGTACTTTTTGTTCTTGAAAGAGGAGGGACGAGGAGGAGCTTTCGAAAGATCGGGAAGGAGACTGCCAGCCTTTATACAGGGAGGGTTATTTCCTTTTAATTAAATTTCTAGACATGCAATTTGCCTTTTCCAATGTATTAGTTTTTCATCAGTTTTTTTTTTTTTTCTCCTTGTATAGTGGCAAATCACAAATGGCTTCTTTCAGGAACAATCACAGGAGGGGCCGTTTTGGTGCCCACTCATCCCAACACTGCGCTTTATTTGTAAATACTCCCGCAGCAGAGAATGACAAGGTTCACGTCAAGGTGCTCAACTGACTCCAGGAGCCGTTACCTCTCACATGTCAAGTGCACTCAGGAAGCGGAAGCACTCAAATACTTTCCTTTTCAAAGAAAAGGACCTCAGGTGTTTTCCATCCCTGCTCATGGGCCAGAACTTGATCCCAGGGCAAGACGGGCTTCTATATAACTCGGCCGACTTCTCACAGTAAAGTCAATAAGGAGAGAAAGTGACTTGTGCGTCTACAACGTCCAATTTACTGGCTGATTCTGTCCCTTTAGTAAACATGAAAAATGTATTATGTTGAATGCTTAGGGCAGGTATTTGGTAGGATGGAGTTAAAGGAGGTCTCAGTCATGTGACCGAAATTTTATTTTAAACCGGTCTTGGTACCTTCCCATAGATAGTGCCTCCAAGACAGAAGATATGTGATCTAAGTAACAGGAGCAACCCCCTGGGCAATTTCCTATCAGAGATAGAGGAATAAATCTCTGGCGACCCTTGGCCTTTGACTTTGGATGCAAAAGCCTTGGGTGAAGAGGAACATATGCTGAGCACCTGGTGCCCTGCAGACTGACACCACGCAAGTCCAGCCTCTGAACGAGATTGGTCATTTTCCCACTCGGGACCCCGATTCTCAGCCGGCAGGCACAGCAGACAGGATAAAGCTCTCCGTGCCAGCCCCTCAGGGCTGTGGAAGTTCACGGACACAAAGGGAAGATAAGATCCAGTGATGGAGTCTCTGGCCACAGCCTGAAAGCTGCCCATCAAGGCCAGGTTCCCTTGGGTACCTGGTGCAGGCACTTTGCAGGCGTTCTGGGGGATAAAGGTTCCCGCAGGGTCAGCATTGCCAGTGAAGTTCAGACTCTCGTTTGCCTTACACGCACAAGATGGGAAGTGAGCTGTGAGATTTTCAGACTAATATTTAGACAATTGCAATTTATCTCATCTGAAGGAGCAAGCTGGTGGAACCTGAGCCGAGTGGGAGCTGGACTGTGCTTACAGGGCCTCCTTCCTCACGCTTGAAGTTTAAAAGAATAAAGAGAAAAGTGAGAGCTGCGATTTCCGGCTGACCTTGGAACCCACAATGACCAGTCCGGACAACAATCACAGCGAGAATAAACAACCGTGACTATTGCAACTGCTCCATCTCCAGTGCCGAGAAAAATTAATTTCCTATTTGTGTCCCGTTTGCGTAAACACCCATTATGATGTATTTAAATCCGGACTCCGATCCATCGGAAGCACACAATACCTGAGCCCACCGCATGAGTCTTGCATTTAATCGGTTACTGTAATAAACATATAAAATGTTTTCTTTTTCATGAGAGGACAGAGCAGTGGCTACATAAAAGGACATCAAATGACACATCCTCCATCTCCTAGCAAATAAAAAAGCCATCAGCTCATAACAAGGCGGTGATAAAAGGTGCTGAGGCCAGTAAGATTAAGACTTTGTAATAAGGTTCGGGCGCCAAAACTGACAGCCATTTTCTTTTATATTTATCATGTCCTCACACCGGGGTGAGAAGCCATGGCTCTGTCCCGTTGCCGGCTAGAATTTATAGCGGCTCCATTATTAGGAGATTGCAGTGAAATGGGGTAGAGGTATGGTTTTCTGAGGACGTTACGATAGCCTCCTACATTATACACTTGACAGGTTTGTCAGCTCTTAGTAACAAGCCTTGTAAAGTACTTTAATATCATTAGCACTATTTTCTTAATGTGTCTGCTCTCCTCACAGCCTGAAAATATCATATATCATAGGCTGGAGGGGAGCGTGAACTGCTATCTCCCCTTTTCTGGCTTCTTCAGTGCGATTTTATAGTAACATGTAGCGTTGATATTTTAATCAAAATAATGCAACTGCTTTCCTTTATTGATTATCAACTAAATATGGATAAATATGTAGTTAGGGGTGGGCAACCCTTTTAGAGGGGATTGCAAGAACATAATGAATGGCTTTCTGGGGTACACTTGCTTGCTGCTTGCTACAGCTATGTTGTGTGCCCAGAGGTTTTCCATTCTGCATTCCTCGCCCAAAGATCTGGGGGCTCCACGTGCAGGCAAGAGGGGCATGGGCCAGACCCAAAACTCTGGTAGGAGGTCCCAGGTAGACAAGGTCTAGATCACAAGCCTTTGAAATTTCTGCACAAACATACCTCCCATTTTTATAAAAGAACATAAATTATAACAGTCTGTAGTTCACAGTGCATTTCAAAAGGACCCACATTTAGTTTGGAAAAAAAAAATCAAGCAATTGATTCAGGCTTTTTCATTTGGGTGAGGAGCGTAGTGGCTCGTGTATGCGTATCTGCAATGCTAATGTAACCCAGCGACCCAACAGTGCAAGAGTTTTATAAGTGTTTTAAATTTCAAAAACAAACATGCATTGCTTTGTGAGTGCAATAAAATTATAAACTTGGCTTTGATCTCATGTTTAAACAGGACATGCATCTTAATAGGGGTCATGTTTATTTTAAATGTTGTAAATATTCTCATATATGACCTTGATCATAAAATTTTAATTATTGTCAACAATAGCATGACATTATACCCAAAATAAGAATAAATGTATACACACACACACGCACACACGCAACTAGGGGAGTTGCATTACCTCCAGTGAGGTCTCATGCAAATCATTCTATAACTTAACAGAAGGATGCAAACACAGTTCAGTTCCACACTAGAGCGCAGAACAAAACGTCAGCCTCCTGCTGGCAGCATCAATGCCACGTATGTACCGCACATGCCCCCAAATGTGGGTTTAACGGCTTCCCGGATGTGCACCCTACCCACCCCCTCACCACTTCCTCAAATGAGAAATGGTGGGGTCTTGGAGGGTTTCACTTTCTGTCAGAATCATTGCACCTTGCTCAGAGCTTAGTGCAAAGGTAATCAATAAATATTGGTTGGAACAGTAAGTGAACAAGTCTGTAATTTCCTCCATTGTATCTTGAAATTTCTGTTCCTATTTGCCCATGGCCACCCAGTGGGATACTTTGCAAGAAAGAAACATGCAGCACCTGAAAGGTGCTAAGACATCTTGATCCCAGATGAATTCAGTCCCTGCTTTTCTTCACAAACTTACATATAAGCCTCATGTATGTTTACAGCAAGACGACATGCAGATGATGTCAAGGCAATAACACTACACATGGACAAAGTGTAGTCCAAAATGTTTGCAAACAAATTACTTCAGTACACCTGAAATATTTATCATGAACCATTCAAAAATAGTATTTTGAGAATAACCCAAGAAGAATTTGGGCCATTATTTCCATCGCCACACATGATCTTTATGTTCCTCGTTTGTACAATTATTCCAAGATATATTTCACAAAGTGGAAATGTCAGTTGGCATTTTGTCAGTTTAATAGTTTTCTTTCAGTTTGTTTAGAAGTCCCTTCCTAAAATCTCTGTCCTCACCACATTTGCCTCCTTTAGGGGAGGAGAAGACGGTTCATACTTTGGTCATCTCTCTACCCACCTGAGCAAGAAGACAGGGTAGGGTCAAATCCATATTTTGTCAGCTTTTATAGTCAATACAGTAATTGGTGCTGATGGATTCATTATATGGTAACTAGGGCTGATTTTTCTTAGGAAGGAAATGATTAAATCGCGTATTTTTCAGTGGGGTCTGGTCACCACATGAGGACCTAACCTAACCTTTTAAAAGTATTTTATGCCTCTTCATCTGTAGGAAAACCATTAATTTGATGTGCTAAGAAATTGTCCTGTGAATAGGCGACCGTTCACCCAGTCTAGTTAACATGAGTACATTTTTAATATCTGTCGATAGGTGACTTCTCCTCATCAGTCACATGGCTGGTCATAAAATCATTTAGTCTATTTATTGCAGAAATCATTATGAATTAGACTTGTTTCAGTCTGTAAATTTACCAAGCTTACAATGTTTGATCCTATCCGAGAACGTATCTTCTGACTGAGTCTTTATGTGTAAAACACCAGAGTCATGAGTCAAAATCGTTGAGTGAGGATTTATGGGCATTCGTGTGTCCGAACAGCTCTATAGCTGCTCTACAAGGTTGCATGAACACGTAAGGACGCTACTGAAAAAACCAGAGCTAAAAGGAGATTTGGCTATTTCCTGAATAGTCTTCCTTCATTACTATAACAAGAACAAGTCAAAATGTAACTGTTTGGGCTCCCCCTTCCTTGGCATAAGCCCTGGGTGGGATTTGTCACCTCCTTCTCTTGCCCATGCCCAAGTGCGGCACACGGGGAGAAGAGGTGGGATCCTTATTGTCTGTATGCCCCATGGTGCAATCTAGCTCCCTGTGTCCACATTGGGGCTTTCAGAGTCTGGATGATACTTTAATTGGTCCAATGATTCCAGGCAAAGCCCTGCACAGGCGTCCTGAGTCTGTTTTCTGTGCCCCACAGAAAACGCCAATGTTGAGTTAATTAGCTAAGAACAATTTAACTAAATGTTACTGTATTTATAAGACTCAGAGACAACTGACTAAAATCAAGATGTCACCTTGATGATTTAGCATCCCTAGATTCAATTGTTTTTCCATGAATCTGTTCATTATTTTGGCACGGCGGAGATGTAGGACAATGGGAGTTCCCTCCTCTGCTGCATGGAGAATAAATTGATGTGATTGTCTTGGACAACAGGTTGACCTTATCAGATAATTTGGAAATGTGTGTACCTTTCAACATAGTAATTTAGCTTCCAAATGGAAACCCACAGGAATTCTTACAGATCTACCCAGCAACATCCAGAATAGCATATAAGGAGAAACCACACAAGTGTTCATCAAGTGTCTAGTGAAGACAAACTGTGGCGTGTTCCCACAATGGGAACTATGTTCGTGCGATAGAAACCATGTAGTGCACGACAGGGAAGGGATGGCCAGCTATGTGTGTGACCAGCGGTGAGGGAGAAAAACTTAATGTAAGCAAAAGCAGAAACACAGAGGAAGTTACACACATATAATTCCATTAACATAAAAATTTTACAAAGCAAGTCTAAATCTCATACTGATGAGTGATCCATATTAAGGGGAAAAAACTTCAAAGAAAAAGAAGAGGATTATGAACACAAATTCAGGACAGTGGCACGAGGAGTAGGTGGAGTAAGGTGTGCGTATGTGTTGGAAAGGGGTCGAGACATTCCTTAATGCACTGTTCACATATCTCTTAGCCTTGCAAGGGGGGTATGAGGGTGTTTTTGAAAACACCAATTATGTAAAATGCACCCATATAATTTATGCACGTTTTGAATATAAATTTCAAAATTAAAATAACAATAGATAAATAAAAAAGAGAGTTAACAGTGGAGGTGACTCCTAAGGCATACCCTCTAATTCTTTCCTTTGATTTTACTAATGAAATAAAGTAAAATAAAATAAAATAAATGACTTTGAGTAGTCTTTCGTGTAGGCAAAAAAAGGCACCCCTCTAAATTGTGCATTTCATTTCACAAATAGCAATGTGTTTCTGTAGCATATCAGATTTAAATGAAAGCTAGACAGAGAATATTTAATATGCATGAGAATTATACGAGATCTCTTGTATTTTATGTGTTATTTTCCTACGCGACTAGTCGTTAACAGTATGTATGCAGGTTATGATTTTAAAGCAATTATTCAGACGCTGAAGTTGGCCAAGTGCAGTCTATTTGGATGCCCATTGTTTGACGTGCATGGGCCCCCTCACCACCATTTCCACAGACTAACTCAGACGCTTACGGCGCCACCTCCCCTTCCCGCAGATGTGTTCACGCTGCAACTTCAGTCACCACGGCTGTATGACTGGGGGAGGTTTAGCGAAATCCTATGCTTGTATTTCAAAACAGCAGATACCTTTGGAAGAGTTTCTACCTTTGTTGTATTTTCCAAAAAGAAATAGAAGAAGGTGGCAGGCACTCAGTAACATTTGCTGAACTGTGCAACGAGAACAATGAAAAACACACAAAGCATAATATCCCACTTTATCCTCTCTCAACAACTCTGTGAGGTTCTTATTGCTATTAATCATCCCCTTCTTAGCGGGGAGAAAGCTGATGCACAGAGAATATAAAGCCTTGCCCCAAATCAGTGCTCATGCTCAGGTATGAACTGTGGTGGCTTGTCCTCCCCTCTGCACTGATACATTGCCCTTCCTCATCTCTAAGCAGGCACAGAGTTTATTACTGTAATTACACATATTTACCATTGTATATAGGAAAAAGATGGTCTTCACAAATGCTTTGTGGGTTCATGTACATCATTTTTTTTTTTTTGCAATTTCATGGTGAACATATTTTACTGTAGGTAAGGTATGTCCACATCAGGCAAATAATATTTCCATTGCCATAAGTTAAAGACATCGAAGGGTTTTTTTTTAAAGAACTGCAAAATGCTGCCTTTAGAACATTGTTTCGGCTCCCACTCTCTGAGCGAGACCGGCATTTCCGGGAGATGACTGGCATGTGCTTATTTCCCTCTTTCCACGTCCGTCCTGATCACGCCAGCCTGGTAATTAGTGCAGAGGAAGGTCGCTTTTGGATAGCGCACCGTTTCAACTGCCATCCTGGCGGATTGGGGAAGAAAGTTGTTCTGTAAAATGAGAGCCCAGTGGTGCCGTTGTATTGACTTTTATGTCATGTTTGCTTCGGCTTACTAGTCAAAACAAGTTTCCTGGCCCAGAAGGTTCCCTTTGCTTTATGAAAATGAAGCTGTCTTGTTTTCTGGTTCATAAATCATTGTCAAGCAGAGCTAGATAAGAGAAACAAGTTCAGATTCCAGAATGATTATCCTTAGAGATGATGTATTAAATATACAGAATACAACTTGATTTTCATAAGGAATGTTGACTTTGCAGAACCGAGGCTGCAGGGGGAAATTGCCTCCTAAGAGGAGGCGCGTGAGCTTGCACGGTCTAACTGGGCGGGGATAATGGACATGAGCATCTCCTCACATGGAGACACGTGTGCTTTCTCCCGTTTTCTCTCCATCACTCATCTGCTGCTGTTCTCCCTGGCATGGGCGCCCCTTTTATCAACAATATAGGGAATGTCTTTAAAAACAGACTCCCTTTCCTCTGTTATCTGCCACTGCTCTTCCATCCTCCTCTCTGCCTATTGTGTTATCCTGTAACATCATCCTTCCACCTCTTTGTGGCCTAATCTCTTTCTCCCTGAAATGAGCCTGGTTTCAGTGGCACTGTTGCGGAGTAGGGGGTCCCACAGCTCTTGCACGGGAGGCTGTTTAGTGCCTCACCAGAGAAAGTTGGGCCACGGGAGTGAAATCTGGAGAAAAATCACATGGAGTCAGACAGAGTGCCAGGGATGTCCTGAGATTAGAGGTGTCCCAGTGGCAACTTGCAGAGCCGGTTCCTTGCACATTTCTTGTCCTGAACAGGCTGAGGCCGACTCTTCCTCTGAGTGAAGAGTTCAAGCCTCCAAACACACCCCAGGGCATCTCCCTGGGAAAGAGATGCTTCTTCTGTATGAAATGTGTTTCACCTCCCACCTGACCACTCAGTTCCTACTGGAGCTTGGGATCTCATTTCAGACCCCCTTCCTCAGGGAAGCTTCCCAGTCCTCCTGGCCATTACCTGGGGTCCCGTTTCTCTGGACATCCCCTCATACTCATTACAGGGATAATCAAGAATTAATTGCATTTTTTAATAGATATTGCTCTCACTTGGTTGGGATGGAAGGTCCATGGAGTTCGGTGAGCATGTTTGTATACACAGCTGTTGCTAGGTGCATGCGACAGAGTAGGGTTGCGTTAGGCATTTGGAGGCAGAGCGTACAGAGAAAGAGGCATGTACCTGAAGCTCTTCCAGATTCTGAGTGAAACTCCCTCCAACTGGGCATTTGGGTGGAGGGTAACTTCTAGTCCAGATTTAACTCTATTCCAGTTATATGTTCTTGCTCAGAATGGAAGGCAACATTCTCCAAAGAGCAAAACAACAGAGTGTCTATATGCCACCATATATTTCCTCTACTATGAAAAAGAACTTTCTCTGCCCACCAGGAAAAGTCTTTGATTTTTCTTAAGTGTAAGATGCTGCTGGGAAGGTGATTCGTTTCAGAACTATAATCATAAACACCACAAACCTCCATTTGGGGATTCAGAAAGCCAGGCCTCAGACCCTTACAATCTTGTGTGGCCTTGCTTATTTGCCTGACTCATTATTTATTTATATACCTAGTATTTTGCTCATTTATTTAGTAGAAGGTAAAGCAAGGAATTAGAAAGTTATTCCAAAACTGTGATAAATGCTTATGACTAGTTGGGGTCTTCACCTCGACGTCTATTTTCGACAATATGCTCAGAAACTTGTATCCTCTGGATAATTGCCCCAACTTGCCACGTCACTGTAGTTGAAAGAAAAAAAAAGCTTTGAATTTATAATCTAAGGACAAAATATCTACTGGAACTTTGGGTTTTCTGTGATACATCCGATTCCAGGTGGTTGGCTCCCTCACATGGACTTTGCACCTTTTAAACATATTTCGACACTTGTAAATGTGATCCTCCTGTCTTTACTGCCGTTGTGCAGCACTGGCATTTCGCTCTTTACGAAGAGTGGGTTTCTACAGAACAATCAATAGGAAAACCCTGCATGGCTTATTTTCTATTACGTAGACCTTATAGGTCAGCGAGTCAAGTACTGTGGCAGGATTTCCAAAAGATTGGTGAGTTTTAGGAAAGATCATCAATAACATATGTAGCCGAGCAAGCTAAAATAATTACAATCAAATTTCATGCTTCGGGGCATAAACTGATTTCCTGCAAGGGTCAGGAAGGAATTATGTTGCCTTCACCAATGTACACTGCATCGGGTAAATGACCCACCTATTTTTGTTTGTGTTTGCCCTTTTTTTTTTTTTTCTGAAACTAATACGCTGACCAGTTTGCTGAAGCGTGCAGATCCGGTTAGCCCATGCGGCTCCTTGGTTACAACACACCATGTTTAGTTTCTTCGTGTTATTTAAGAATTTTTCTCTGGGGTCAAGCCACGGGATGGAGCCCCCGTTGGGAAGTGTTGCCTAAAAAATGTAAACGTTCCTTTTTGGATCTATTTCTAACAATTGAAGTTCTAGAGGGTGAGACATGAATAGAGAAAAACACAGAGTCATTTGATTTTGCATTCCCCGCCCGCTGTCCTAAGGCTCACTGAGGGCTCTCCTTCCTCCTGCAGGCCCTCCAATCCTGCCTACTTCCAGCCCGAGCTTTTCTTCATCTTGCCTCTTTCCCCAGCCAACTTTTGCCACTGCCTCCCTTTCTTTCAAGAATCTCCATCAAAACATGCCTTTGCTCTTCTGAGAACAGCATCAGCAGCATGAACAATGGGTTTTTAATTTTTGTCACCCTTCTGCGGCGGGGGTGGAGGGTAGAGGAGAAGGGCAGAGGAGCACATGGGAATCCTCACGGCTCCTTCCACTGCGGACTGAACACAGAGGCCGTTGAGTTAATTACATTCTGTGTATCTGAGCCAACTAGCAGAGCTTCCCGCCGACACTGGGCTACATCTGGGCCTGATAACAATTGCAAATAGTCAGGGCACACTTTAAAAAAGAGCTTGTGTTACCATGTGAAACAGCATGTTTTACAGTCCTCACAACAGTCAGATAAATAAAACAGCTCTGCGTCCAGAGCTTGGGGGGGAGGGTGGTATTTTGTAACATTTCATTTAGAGCAGAAAAATGGCCCACTGACAAGGGACCGTTTGACCCTGAGAAAATGTTGAGTTCCACCCACAGCCGTTTGAGGACAGGGGCGATAGAAGGCTGGGCTGCCTTCGATGGGGTGGGCTCTCCGAGACTGCAGTCCCTGCCCATTCGGAAGGAGCGGTTTTGGAGATTTGGGTGTGATTTGAGAATGGAGAGGAGAATTTCTAAGAGCTACTTCTGGACGCACATCCAAGGGGACAGTGTGGGAATGAAGAGACTGCCCATTTTAGGACATATTCAGCATAACTGCTCAAAGAATAGTTTGAGTTAATTTGGGGGGCGCCTTTGGGAGCAGGTTGAATGTGTTCAATGCAGCTAGGTGACTTTCCAAAATAATCATCTGTGCTTTGGGGTGATATTGGATGCAGGGAGAAGGCAAGGAAAACAAGTCCCAAAGCCAGAGTTCTGCATAAGACAGTCACACTCGGCAGCTCCCATGCCACCTGCCTTCCTTTAACACACGCTGCGTGTCTGCCATTGTCTTCCCTTTTCCCACGGGGCGTCTCGATGTCGGAACATGGAGGGTATGGCCAACTTTCATCGAGCCAAGTCCCTGTGTTTTTAGTTTCTATATTCTTTAAGTGTAGCTTTGACTTATTAATATTCTTGACCTTCCATTCAGCATGCGATTTTGTGGCACCAACACACTGGCCCACCAAACCCATTCCTCTCAGGCTCCTGCACTTCCAGAGCATTTTTATTTAAAAGTTGTCTATAGTAATAACTTCATGACAGAGGAGAAAAATGATAACACGAGAGCTCCCATTTGTGGAGCACTTTGGGTTTTCCTCATGAGTGCGCATTTTCTCTTTTGATTCTCAAGAAATCACGAGAGGGACGTGAAGTCCCCCATCTGACAGATGCGGCACCGGAGGCTCGGATACAGGGAGTGTGTCTTCCCTAATTCCTCAGCACAAACTCGCTCACACCCATGGCACACTCATCAATAACCAGATAAGATGCCTTTACTCATTACCAGCTTGCCATTGCGTAGAAATTTCAGTTTTCAAAAGCACTTTTCCTTCTTTCCTACATCATCTGCTCTAGTAAATAAATGTCATAGAGCCTACCCCTTTTAGAATCCCTCTCAATGCCGAGGCATGGGAGTCGTTAAATTTATTAAGGAAGATATGTGGGATGTGTAAGATACAGTCTCATACATATACAGATATTCAATATGCCTACGAACATGTGTTACTTTAATGATTACACACCCTATCTCCCGATTTCTTCTCTTAGGGAAGAAAATAAACACATTTTCTTGAATATAAGTAATGGGTTTAGAGGCCACACTTCAAGTTTTACTGAATTCCCGATGCGCTCCGTTTTAAGGCCATCTCCCCTAAAGACAAAACACCCCTGTTCTGGAAGCTGTGTGGTGGTTTGGTTTGTTTATTTGTGGGGGGATCCGTTTCTCCGGGAAGCTGGCTCCTGTGTTCTCAGGGGTTATAAAAATGGGAATCATTTTTATTGGCAATCCCCTGGAATAGTGCTGAGACAAATGGAAACTTGAAGATAAGGATCCTCGGAGGTGAGAACGCACAGCTGTTGGGAATTGGGAGAGAATCTGACCAATAAAGGAAGTCACTATTTTTCCAGGCCTAAAGTGAGTTATAGGGCGAGACGGGTGTTGTATATTTATGTAAGGCAACAGCAGGGAGTTTAAGCGGCTGTATATTGCTGAAAGAGCATCATTCACATTCAGGCTGGGACAAAAGGTGGAAATGAAGCAACATCCTGGCCGAAGAAGGCCTCACGACAGAATAATAACATTTCAGAGAGGGGGGCCATGTGCGAGGCAGTGGGCAGGCCTCAAAATGAGGAAATGATCAAGATGCCTTGTCAGGCTTTCAAAAAACAGTTACACACACACACTCAGGATTAAGGCCTGGCCAAGCGTCCTTGGAAAGGAAGGTCATTTATCTTTCACAGCAACGCGTACACAATTACTTTGCAACCTTCATCAGTGTAGTCAGCAAGATAGGTTTGCCAGAGTCCTAGAAAAAATATATATCAATACACATATTACAGCAGGGAGCCCATTTGGTCTTTAGGGTTATCAGGCACTCCAGCCTCACTACATCAGCGCGGAGACTAACTCAGGCCAATATTTGAAGGACTGAGTGGCTCTGGCCGCTCCAAAGAGCCAGGGGAAGGGGTGGGCTGGGGGAAGAAACTGCCTTATCTCCTGTGTTTATTTATTGTGTCCTTTTGTTTAGAGGAAGTTGCAAGTAGAAGGAAAGGGTCATGAAATTACACTCCTCTAATGACAAATGGCGAGAGGGAAGGAGAGACCATCCATTTCAGGAAAATGATCAAAAGGGGAGGAAGAAGGAGTTTTCACATTCAAAAAATAGGTTCAGCTAGTCTCTGGGACTCTTTCAAAATACGGTGCTTTGGTTCAGTGGAAACAGTTGAGGGTGCGCTCCAATGCTAACTACAATGTCAACATTTTTAATAGTAGAGCGTGGTAACTATCTCAGACTCTTGGGTCATTTTAGAAAAAAAAATGTAAAATAAGTATCTCCAGTCCCACAAGAGCTTTAAATTAATACTAAATTAGAAGGTTATTAGGTACAGAATCAATAACACAAAACTGAGGTGAAAATAGTACATTTTATCCTTGAGGTGTATTTATTTTTGAAACAAACATGATAATAAGGAAAAACTTAAGTAAAGTTAAAAGGCTTTATGGGAGACATTTATGTGGTAGGCCAGGGAATAGATCTGAGAATTTTCCATATTAGGACAAAGTGCAAATGAGATGTCAAAGTGATTTTGCACCAGGAAAACCTAATTGAAAACATAAACACACATATTTACCACCTCAAGACTATTTTGCTTAAGTTTGAAGGGAATGTTGCAATCACAAAATGAATAGACTCGCTTCTATTTTCCACTTACTTTCATCCTCTGCCATCTTACAACTGAATATTAACCTGTCACTTCAAAAACGAAAAGAAAGACAGGTGAATGGGAATGATCTCATTTCCTTCATTGACCCTTCTTCCGAAGTGTTACTCCTCACCGCTGCAGTCGTGCCCAATGCCTTTGCAGGGTGCAGCCCCAACATGCTCAGGCCATGGCATTTAGCAGCCTTCTCCACAGCCAAAGGCGGCGAAGACAAAGACCGCACCTAGAGCTCCGTGTCCCTCTAAAAGTGAGCAGTGTGCAGATGGGAACACTCACTTGCAGCTGAGCTCACCAGGCGCGGAGCTGAGGCCAGAGATTTCAGGACTGCCGGCTTCGGCCCATGCATGAAATCATCCCCCTTGCCAAGGGCCTGTTTTCCACAGGGGTCCTGTAAATTCCTGCCTGGCTTCTGAAGCATCAGGTGATGGCTGCTGCTGGAGGCTGGGTTCCAAAACCATTAGGCCAGTGGTCTGAGCTCGGGTGGGAAAACCTCCTGTTTACACCGCACGCCCCGTCTCCTGGTGCGCCTGTCTGGTACTAAGGATGCACTGGCAGAGAACACTCGGAAACTGATCACTCGCTGGAGCCTATCCGAGACTTGCTTTAAGAAAAAAATATGTCATGTCCCCAGAGTTGGAGCTCCATGGAGACAAATGATATCTGAAGTACAGATTGTTCGTTCTCTACTCCTACATGCAATGTATCTAATACATGTTATATATTTAACTATAATGTGTGTTATATATTATGTAAATATATATTATATAAATATATATTTTATATACACACACACACATTCTCCTATCTGTATGGAATTTCTTGGACTAAGAACTATTGGTCACACCTGCAGCAGTTCATATGAAAAACAAGAGTGCCAGGGAAGAAAATCTTCCTCTTTGATTTCTCCCCTGAATGTTTGAGAAAAAAACTATCCTACAGTTACAAGCATCCATGGGTTGTGCGTGGTGCAAAAGTGTTCAGTAAACCCGGCTTTTAACCTTCCACCTTAGCCTCTCCCATGTTCTTTCCTTCTACGCAAAGAAGTTAGGTGAATTAGGACAAGATCCCTCCATGAAAATCCAAGGGGATCAGTTCAACTTTCTTCCCTAATTTATTGGTGAAGGAGCAGGTCTTGCTGGGCATCGTCTGTCAGGAGGACTTTCTCATTGAGAAGGAAGATGGAAGGACAGGAAGTTGGGGGGTGGGCTTGGCTACAAGTTTGCTGTGAGGGTGGAAATGCAGGCGTCTCCTTGCTGGGTGAAGTGAACCTGAGCAGAAGTTTCCAAAATGAGGACCAGACCTGAATTAGCATCTATACATGCGTGAATGTATGAGTAAAAATATGTATTATAAATACAAACATTTATGTATTTTAAGTACAATATATAAAACATTTTATAGAATACATGTACAACATAATACAAAATCTATTCCATCTATCTGAACCTATTTGTTTATCATTATTGAATAATGGCTCTGACATTCCAGTGGATACAAAGTATTTACAATATAGCGGAATTAAATTCCCTAAATCATACCGGTTCCAGCTCTACCGTGTTGTTGTAGTTACAACTTCATGTGAACCTTATACGGTGGACTGTTCCCTTTAACAATTGTTCTCCTGCATAAAGATTGAGCTCTGCACGGCCCTCTGTGTGCAACCAAACATGTGTGTGTCCTGTGTACACTTGAACATGAGCAAGGTCAGAAGATGAGTCTTAAGAAATCCCTAATATTCTCTTTCAATTTCAAGCGTGGTTTACTGTTCTCTTTTAAAAGTTCCCTATGTTTTTCTTTTGAAATCATTTCTTGTTTTTGTTTTTGTTTTTTAGGTTTTGTTTTTTCTTTCCTCCACTTTCAACTGTATTTCGCATTTAGGGGCTTGTGGGAAAGGAGAACAGAGTCTTAGAATGTGAAAGACCTTATTCTAGTTGATGAATAGGTTCCTCGGTTTTGCCATTCCAGTCCCAGCATTCAAAAATTATCATCTTTTATACATGTGGAAAAGGGAGGGGGTGGGGTCTGGCATTAGGTCTTTTAGTCGTCAGGAAATTACAAAATGTATACTTGCGAAGTAAGCAATTTTTGCAGTCTGCCTGCTCATCCATCTTTTTAATGAGCCTTGTTTATAACCTGATGCCATGTATCCAGTCCCCTACCCTGTTTACGTCTTTGGCCCCTTTAATTAAGGGAAGAACCAGTTAAAAGAAAGTAAGAAGAAATATTAATATGATCTGATTAATTCAGCTAGCAGGAGGTTATGGGGTACCAAGGTTATTATAACCTATAAAGGCAATGTGAATAAAGCTGTATTCATTTGTAATTTTATTAGGTGGAGCAAATTAGTGAGTCTGCATCGCCGTGACAAAAGACCCATTCCGACTCTCCCGTACCCCCTACCGCAAGGGCCAGGTGCCCAAAGTTAGGCTCCATATTAGGCAAATGAGACTGGATAAATCTCCACCGCACATCTAATGAGAACCTCCAGGGCTGGTGCTCTGCTAATTTGGAAAGATTAGCTGGGATGTTAGTATATGGCAGCTTCGCGTCCAGGGAACTAAAAGAGTTCCAGGGAAGAGGAAGCAACACCTAGAAAGGGTTAAAGACAGACAGACCACAGGCTTGTGGAAAAGGGCAGGCCAGAAAGAATTGGTAATGGGCAAACTATCAGAAACAAACTATCAAAGGCAAGTTGGACGGCTGAAGGGAAGATTCTATTTTTCAAAGAAGTGTCAGTGCTAACTAGTCCCTTTGTAATGATAAAACGCACTGAGGTCTACCTGTGTGGCCTTGCCCTCACCTTGGGCCTTCCCTCTCCAGCTTCCTGACGTCACTCAGAACCCACCTTTGGCCCACTTTCCTGCAGTCAAAGGAAATTGCAGGGTTTATTTTCAGTAAAGATGTGGTGAGCCCTGACAAGTTAAGAATTTAAAGTAAAAGGAATGAGACATGGCAGGGAGTTTAGAACAAAAAGATCTCGGTATCCATCAAGGGGGACCTTCTCCAGGGCTCGTCTGGGGATTTTGAAAAGAGGCTTCATTATTCCCAAATCCTGTCTAGACAAATTTGCTTGGCCTCCAATGTACAAATTATAGTTTCCCTTGTCTTGCTTCGTCGCATCAATTCTTCTAAACTCTAATTTCAGACTTGCTGCTAATCTGGTGCTTGCTCTGGCTTGACTTAGCATCTTCTGCCAACGGCACCGGTCTTCCCCCGGCTTGTGTCCGACTCCTCTGTTATGAACGCAGCACTGAGAACTTGGAGGACCTCCTGTTCCCCTTTGGTCTAAAACTAGGCTTTGATTTTAGCATGTTTTAATTCTGGATCTGTGTTGTGATCGTTTTTGGTGTGACATATATCCAAGACATAGAGTCCTGAAGGGCCCATCTGAGCTGCTAAGCAAATCCAAGCTACAAAATTAGTCTTTTATCATCAGCGGGGCATTCTAATGAGTGTGTTTTTAGAAAAAGAAAAATCATACATTAGACAATAGCAGCAACATAGTCAAAACAGTTGACTTCAGAAACCCCATGGAAAAATGAAGGATAGTCATCTTAAACAGGGACTCACTTCAATGGCTGGAATTATTTGAATGTATTAAATTATATTGGGGTGAGCAAAAAAATATGTAAAAAGGTTAAATAATTTTTTTAAAAACCCTCCCTGGTTGAATAGAGAAATGATTATCGAGAAAAAAACTTACTGGAAGTGAATAAAGAGACAGCATTTTTTTGAACTTAAGTATTCTTTCACCTCCTAGTACAACAAGATAGGGATCCCGAAAGTGTGGGAACTGAGTCTTGCGAAGCTCTCTCCTTATTTAAAAATCTCTAATTAAAAAAAAATGCATAAATCAGTATTTATGAATGTGGGAAGGGATGATGAACATGTTTTAAATACTTTCCAAAATCATTCGGTTGTTTTTTTATTTTTTTTCCTCTTAGGTGATACTTCCCTTATTTAAAATTGCTTGGGCTACTTTTTCAATGAAAAATGATCATAGACGTTTTAATAATTACATAATATTTAATTTTTTGTGAGCCTCCCAATTAGCAATTTGCCTCCACAGGCCAGATGAGTAACGGTTAAAATCTCTGAAACCGCAGAGAGAAGGCTCTGCTCGGAGCGGCTCGTGCTATCAGAGTGGAGGCTCAGGGAGTATCTACTGAGGCAAGTAAGTGAGTAAGTGTCCAGATGCGTACCACACACCGCTTGGGAAGGGACCCGTGGCCGTTAATCAGCCCCCACCCTCCTTTCAGCACTGATGCCGCCGCTCTCGGAACGTTGGGGTGCACTACGAGTGCCGGGTTTAAGGCATGTCACCTGGCAAGAATCCCAGCTCCGCCTCTGTGTGCTGGGTGTCCCTGAGGGACTCACCTGACCTCTCTCTGCCTTTGCTCCTCATCTGTTCAAAGGGGACAGTAATGCTAGTGCTTATCTCTTGGAGTTATGTTGGGAATTAAATGACTTAAGAATCCATGGCAACCCTTACAGCTCATCTCCAATCATCATTTTGCCTTTTATTTTAGGTAGTAGTTTTCATGTCAGTTTCTTGTGAGCCCCTTGAAGGCAGGAACTTTCTTTCCCCCACGACACCTCGGTGCCTAGCATAAAAGCTCTACCTAAAAACAGGGACTTGTGACATGCCGACCTTCTCCACTGGGTGGGGGAGCAGTAAGTGAAACAACCATGCCTAGAATGTTCCTTTCACTCTCAGCATAGTGCCTTGGCTTCCCTCTTCATCTTCTGTTTTTGGACAGAAACATGACAACATCACATAATCAGCATACAAAGCCACGTGGAGGCTGGAATGCGAAGCCACATAGTACAATCATGATAAAATGCTCAGAAGGTCAGTGTCTGTTGGCTACAATGTGGGTGCATACACATGTGTAACCTCATTCTCTCAAAAAAGAATGCAGTTGATTGGCAGGAAAGCAGCCGAGATTTTGGAGAACTGGCTCAGCTACCTTCTAAGCTATGCTTTGCCTTTATGAAATGACAACACTCACCTCATGGGATTGCGGGGAGTCCCGGGGAGATAACGTATGTAACGTACCTGGTACTTGATAAATGATAGCTGTTGTCACTACCAGTACTTGCGGAGACTTGAACTCAGGAGGCTCACAGAAGTGAGGAAGGCTCAGAGCAGGCGTCAGTTGGTAACAGTGCTGCGGTCGGAAGGATCTGAGTGGGAGCCCACACTCAGGATGAATTCGTGATACAGAAGCCAGTCTGCCTGGTGCACGTTCAGGGAGCGGCAGCGGTGCTGTGCTCTGCCTTTTGCACGTGGACTCTTAGGCCGGTGTCTTTCCAAAGAAATGTGCCTGGGGATTCCTTTGGGAGTCTGGTGAAGCCTATCTCAGAAGAAATGATTCTAAATGAGTAACAAAACATGTATGTTAGAATGCAGAGTTACAGTGTTTGAAAGACAGGCTTGTGATGCTACAGTGTATGTGTTTCTTTTGTAATGTGGTCAGTAACAAGATCTCGTGGTAACTCCCACACCACCCATCATGTCAAAGACATGCTGCGTGTATACGATACTGTGAGATACCTGTGGCATCGCTAATGTGATATGAATATGTCTGTGATATCTCTTGATGACAAATCATAGGTACTGTTTACATTGTCCTGATGTGTCATCTACGTTCATTAGGAAAGGGAATGCTACATCGCAGTTAGAAATTAGCGAACACAAAAATGCAACAGAGATGCAGATGCGTGGGCCTGTTGCTCTAGAACCCAGGTGAAGAATACCGGCTGGAACCCCACGTTTAGCATCCCTGGTCTGAAACCTAGACACTGCTTTGTCTTTATCAGCTCGGTTTACCCTGTTTTTCTGCAACCACACTCGCCATTTGTGCTTCAGTGCACAGTCTTTCATCTCAGGAAGTTTGTGAAGACCTTCAGCATACAAGTCGTAGAAATTTGTATGGACACTTAAATTGTCTCTGCTACCTAGACCCAGGCTGATACTGTAATTACTGCGGGGGCCGTGTTTTTAGTGGATTGGAAAAATCTGGGTGTAAGTGTTAGAATGCAAATGATAGTGAAGTTTGAAGGTAAGATGCAAGAAAATCCATACTAACACATAACAGTATTTGAGGAAATAAAATGCTTTGAGAACAGTCATAAAATAGGAAGTGCCCTGCACTCTGGGAACCCTCACATCCAATTGTGCCGGGTGAAAAGATTACATTTTGGACAAGTATGCATGCTGTGGGATATTTAATTCAACCTAAACCTTAAGACATTCACCCTTATTCTTAGATAAATGTAATAATTCATTCTCCTAGATACGAAACAATTCTTCACACTGTTAGGTTAAAAAGTCCAGAGTATGTATGGAGCTGAGTATATCAAAGCCGTTTGGGACAGGCTGATGGGTACCTGCACAAGGAAAGCACAATGTGAGTAGGGATCCATTGTAAAGACAGGGTACAGGTCTGAGTCAGTGCTTCGGTATTTACAAATGTTCTGCATGCTCTTGGCTCCCCAGGAAAATAATGTGTCCAAAGAAATAGTGCTGAAGTAAAATCTTGCTCATTGCTTTTGTATCTTAGAGCTACTGGAGAGGGGACTCAGGATGGGAATCTGACCCTCTGTAAGCCGACAGGCACAGTGTGACTCTTCCCTGCATGTTTGTATTTGCAGTACTAAAAAGATTAATTGATTGTTCAATAAATTATCACTTTACAGATCGGGTTAGTCTCTTCAGCAAACCACAATCACCTTGTTAACATGTAGATATAAATTAATTGTTTTCAATAAGATGAACATTATCCCTTATGTAGGTGTGGCAATTAGACTATTGATTTTAGGTAAATGTCTAGTTAATTATGCAATAGGCTTCATTTCTTCTGTTAATTAAGCTACTTCTCTTTGAAGTCAATAAACTATAGCCTCAGGAGAAATGAGAAGTTTCCCATTAGCAGGGTCCGACTCCTTCCCCTAATACAGGGCAAAGTGTGAGTCATCTTTTGTCAAACCAAAGAGTCAAGTGAGGAAGAACTCTTGAGAATGAATCGTCGTTCCAGTTTTTTCATCATCCATTTCTAGAATCCACATTAAATTGAAATCTAAACAGAAATACTTACTTAAGGAAAACTACTTATTCCTCTTTGGTAAAGCTCTTCCTAAAAGAAACTCTACCCTCTCTGCCATGTTTGGTTTCGCAGTGGCCAGCTTCACCTCACCCATCAGTCACCCCCACCCAGGATCCCACTGCGTCCCAAACAGCATCATGCCACGTAGGTGCCAGGCATTCACCCGACCTAGCTATTTTCGGAACTTCCCTGGGAACGGGGCCTCAAGGCTACTCCTGGTGTCCTCACCCGGATTTTTTACTTTTGACCAAGGATTAATCCATACGTGTTGACTTTTGTTCTGCTCTAATTGGGAAGTTTCCTTTTATGTGTTATATCTTTTTTAGGGAGGGCATCTCTCGTTGCTTTGCCTGGACACCTGCAATCCGCACTTGGCTCTGCCTCTCATGTTTATTTCATAACGTGGCGAGACTTCTGACCCATGGATGGACTACAGACTTTGCTTTGTGGACTATGGCTTCTGTGCCAAAGTCTCCCACATACGTGCCCTCTTTTCAAATCTGATTGTGGTTTGCACGTAGTGGAGGCGTAATAGTAATTAAGTAAATGAGTGGAAAGGTGGGAGCCATGTAGTGCATTTAGAGGAAGCTCTGAGTAAATTCTGTCACTAGCAGGAATGTCACGAGCTCCCAAACCATAATGAGTGGGTTATTTTTTCTCGTAGGCATTGAGCTAAGGGTAGCCCACAGAAATGATAATTACACTGCTCTTCATTGTATTCACGGAGTGCCTTCTGTGTTTCAGACCCCGTTCTAGGGGAAATGGCATGCATTGTCTTATTTAGTCTTTATAATGGCACTTTTCAACACATTTCATTATCCTCCTATTATAGGTGGAGAAACTGAGGCATAGACTCCAATGTCACACAGTAATTAAGCAGGGAAATTAGCATGGCAGCCCAGGAAATGCCACTACAGAATCTGTACTTTTAACTCCTATCCAGGTACCAGTGTTCACTCCGTAGCCAAAGGTGTGCCCAGCTGGTTCCATTGACCTGCAGTCTCTCTGGTAAAACTGACAGCCACTGTTTCGTAAGAACTTATTTCATTTGCTCAGTTCCCAAGCGAACATGCAGACCGCCATTTTATCCAGCACAGCGCGACCGCTCACGAAGGGGTTGGCATTCTGTGAAGCAGAGCGGATGCTGAATGTAAGAACGCCCGCGAGGCCAACATCAGCATCCCTCTTCCTGCTAATGATTTTAGCACCAGATGCAAATAACGCGTGTACGCATTATACTTTTATTTGAATAGCCCCCAATTAGTTTGCAATAGTTGGATATAGTCCCACTGACCACAGAATGACTTCAGCTGCCTCTTCAGAACCAGGATATTTCCATGTATGGTAAAAGTTATAATTAGCTGAAGAAACTGTACTTGTTAAAAATAATCCCCATACAAGAAACCTGGTAAAAAGTTGTGCTGGTGTTTGCATGGAGCCTGTTACACATAATTTTCTGAAGCTGTTTTCAATCATGCAAATGATTTTTTCCTTTGCAATATGCTAATGCAATCTGATTTATTTCAGTTGTAAAAGTTAATTACAATGTGTTTGTGAGTCCCTAAAGATGATGTATTAAATGTTTATAACCAGGATTATTAAAATGTCCTGTCTCGGTTACAGAGCTTCTCTTTCAAACACTAGAACTAATTGTAGCCTTAAATCACAACAACCTCACCGTTAAAATTAACACCAGGGCAACATTGCATAATTTTAATTAATTTTAATTTGGCCAGAGCAAATTAATTTTTGTTTTCTAGAAGGACAGCTAAACTCTTTTGTAGCCTGTCTGCCCTGAACATGAGTTCATAAACTTCCTTTCTTTCCAGCAATTTCATTCTTTTGAGGATTGTTCCATGGGATGGAATCCTGGTTTATGTTTTGGTTCCAATTTGCATATTTGTTTGTCTTTGCTCCTCTTGGCATCTCAGGAAGGAAATAGAACCAGAGTGAAACGTGTGTAGTTCTATGGTCAGGGAGACACATTTTCCACTGTGAGTTCCATAATCTTCCTCACCGGGGACTTTGCAAATAGTGATGTTCAGAGCCCAGGAGACCCATTCTCAGAGATTTCCATCTTTAGCTCCCATTAAAAAGCTGCCAACACTTGTTTCAAAGTGTCTAATGAATATCTTCTTTGAAGACATCACATCTAGATTCTTTCTTCCTTCTTGTGTTTAACAGGTGTGCCAAAACTGTCCCATGTGAATAGCTAATACTAAATCTTCCATTGTTACATCAGGCTGGACTCGAAGCATAGTAACACACAGACTAAAATTCTACTTATTCCTAAAACTGATACATCCTTCCCTGGAAAGCTTCACTTTCCCATTCCCATTTCTCTGCATAGCACAGCTGGTCTCTTTAGTCAACTGAGAGTTGTTTTAAAATTATCGATAGCCATGATACAGAACTTTGAACCTGTGTCTTAGAAAGTCAACCTGTCCCCCTGGAATCTGGAAATCAGTGATGAATATGGTGTAGGGTTCCAGGGCTTTATCTTATTGATCGTAAGTTCTAAATGCTTAGAAGAATGGGATAAGTTATTTCTTATTTCAATTTACATGTAGATATTTGGGGATGATATGAGTATATGTATTTGCTGATCATTTAAATTTTAATCTGCCTATCCATATTTATAAGCATTCCTTACACACTTAATAAACTAAAATCTTAGAAGCAGTCTTATTATTTTATGGCCCAAAAGTAATAATCATAGACAAAATAAACCATGAGTTCAGTATTAAAAAGTTAATTTATGCCATATAATTAAAGTCTAAACATATCAAACAATCCTTTGTCCTAACACATTGTCTGTAAAAGCGAAAGAGGATGTTGTTAATAATTACATGAGAACATTATGTATAAAACTGGGATTTCCTGGGCAAACCAAAAAATGTCCTCACCCAGACCAGAAATGACAGAGGAGATTTGGTCCTAGCTAGAAACAAAATTACAACCATAATATTCCCATTTTCACTGTTAAAACAAGCCAACAAGCAAAAATAAAACAAATCTTAAAACCATAACCAAGTCCCTAGAAAGTATTGGCTCATCACTGGGGAAGTTGTCCTTAAATGAAAGGACATTCCGACAGTGACAGTTAGTGTCAGCAAGAGTAAGACAAGAAGCTCAGGCTCATAATAAAGCCTCGGGTGGGGGAGTGGGGGGACTTTATTTTCCTTGTTACTGACTCTGGACTTTGTGTTCAGAGATGACACTGAGTAATTTGAATTTTAAAATCTTTGTCGAGGCTTGCTTTGGGGTATCCTAGACGGACAAATTTGTTAAAGTTTGGAGTACCGGGACTCAAACGCTTTACATTCTTTCTGATTTTATTTTTATTGTTGTTGCCTGGTTTTGTTGTAAATTTACTAAGAAAAATGTATTAAATACAGCTACTGTGATTCTGGATTTTGCATGTGGTTTGATAGGTTTGCTTTAGATTATTACATCATTCATTCTGATGGACACTTCTTATTATGAATTACTCTTCTTTATATTCGTATTTTTCTGTCAAGTCTACTTTAGTATGATGTTAATACAGCATTATAATTTTCTTTTATTGTTTGCATGGTGCATCTTTTCCCCATCCTTTTACTTTAAATTCTTTAGATGTCACCTGTACACAGCACAGAATTTATTTTTGAGGTTGTTTTGGTGGTTTAATAATCTTTGTATTTTAATTAAAGGATTTGGTCAATTTATATTTAATATAATTTCTGATACTCACTAATTCCATTACTTTTTTTCTACTCCTGTGCCTTTATTTTGATTACTTATCTTTTAGCAATCCAGTTTTGCTGTGTCTTAGCTCTATCTGCTTGAAAATAATAACTTTTAACATTTTTTTCATAGTTGCCATACATATCACACATTATGACTGCCTGATTTTTAAAAGTAAAACATCCATTCTATTTTCCTCTTACAGGACAAAGCAAGGAACTTAAAACATTTCACCTTTATTTTTCCTACCTTCAAGCTTTTATATGTATTTTTGTATATTTCAATAATTTATATCTTAAAACATAAGATATTATTATTGTTTAATATACTGTAATAATTTATATTTACCTATATCCTTACTATTTGTTGCCGCTTTTTGTTTGTTCCTGCATTTCTGAGATCCTGTCTGTGGTCCTTTTTCCCACATGGAGCACATCCTGTGCGTGTTATCCCACTACACTGATGTTATAGTAAATGTTATACCCAGAGCCTGTACTATGTTATTGCTCCTGAGCACTGAAAATTCTCACCTATTATTTCTAACTTATTTTCTCTGGTCTATCCTTCTGGAATTCTTAACTCATGTATTTTATAACCCTTATTTGTACTATACCTTCTAAATACCTTACTCTGTCTTATTTTCCCACTTTTTGTTTCTCTGTTCTTAATTCTTTGTAAGACTTAAGCTAACATCCAGTGCACTGATTCTCTTTAATCCAGCTCGTATTTTTAAAAATGTTCTTTTTATAATTTTCAACTATCTGACTATATTTTTCATTATATCTTTTGTCTCCTTAAACAGAGTAAATGTAGTTATTTTAAACTGTGTGCACCATAATGTCAAAAGCAGGAACACCGAGAACACGGTTTTGTCACCGGCTGTTTTGCTGTTTTTTCCCTCATATTGTGTCCTTCCATCATTTGCCTATTCACGTTTTATTGTGCATCAGACATTTGATAGGGTCCTGGGTTCTGAACCCAGATTTTGAGATTGGAGGAGTCTCCTGCCTCTCCACATAGCTCTGAGTTATTCAAGGTTGGAGCATAACCCCAACAGAGCTAATCATAATTTTTCCCAAAGGTGTTTTTTTTCCCCTCAGCATATTAAGGAAGACCTCTTATTTTTCCAATGGAGTAGTTTATTAGAGTGGAATTTTGTGCCAGGGTTCTTAAAGCTAGCTATCTTGTCACTGCATCCAGAGATTCTATCTGAGGAATAAGGCAAGAATAATTAATCAAGGTCAAGAACTGAAGAGAGTCATTCGGTCCTGATTTTATCCTGCGAAATGAGAGCCCGAGAACCATATCTGCAGCAACCATTCACGTTCCCCATTTGCATGGCTCAATAAATTCCCTTTATTAGTTTAGATACTTTTAAATTGGGTTTTTGCAACTTTTAATTAAAAATTTTCTCACTAATTTGTTGAATTAATTCAGGCACAGGAAGAGGGTTCGTGGTTGTAAAAAAGATCTGGGGAAGTTTGGCTGAATACAGGGGGACAGTGAGAAGACTACAGATAGGAACCAAATGGCAAAATCCCAAATCCATGGCAATGCAGATGGAGGGGGAAATGGGGTATGGGTTGGCGATACAGAGTACTAGTAAGAATAGAGAGATGACATAGCATATGTGAAAACTTTCCTGTAATATTTTACCCATGATAACACCTCTGTAAAAAAAAAATACATGACTTCCTTGTACTTGCTGAAAATCAAACTGTGTACAAATTCTAGTATCTTAATTCAAACTATGTAACCTCTGGCTAGCGCACTTGCTGTAGCGATTCTAGTTTTAACTTTTTCACATTGCTTTATCTGGGTGATGAAATAGTGTATTGCCCACCAAACAAAGAAACTTGCAATTCCAATCCCAGTGGAAGTGACAATTCCATTTATCTTCCTCTTTGCAAGCAATGATATAAATACAGTTTGCATTGTTCTACAGAAACTATTTCAGTTAAAAAATGCAATCAGTCGCCTTCCTCTCCAGCTTAAGGTACGTGTGACCAGCGAGACCTTTCCAAAGGAAGGTTGTAAAAGTACTTGGATAATAGATAAGGGCTATTCTGCCCAAATACATATGCAAGGAGGAGATGATAGACATCTTGCGGGAGCCTAACGTTTCTAGATAAACATTTTCTGGTCACAGATGATGATGTTTTAAACACATATCTGCTTTCCTGTGTTTCTTCTATTCACTCTTATTGTTGAATCCAACTCTAAAATTGGAATGGGGTGGCAGAGTTGTTACTTGTTCTCCACGAAGGGTTATCAAGGCCATAACACGCCGTTTTCCTCTTCCCAGAGCCCTAATTGTACCAGCAATCTCACAATTGAGTCGGCATTGTGAGAAAGGGAGGGGGAAGCACCAAGAAGAGCGAGTTGGGTTGTGAAACATGGAATTGTTATGTCATAACTGCAGCGTTTCTCATCGGAAAAAATCTCCTTCCCAGCTATGGGAAAAGCTACAGAGTGCTTGAAAAATCCGAAGGAATGAGGCACTTCTCCCCTCTTCTCTCACACTTCCTCGCAGAGCAGAAGCAGCAAAGAACTCCCATGTCAGGATGAGTCACCGGGCTGGAATTCACACGCAGCAGCAGATGAGGGGCTACGCGCCACACAATGCCAGATGCAAATGTTACAGTTATAGCACATTTCCTAAAAGTCCGCCCCGGCCCACGCGCTCTTCCCAGATCCTGGTTTGTGTCTTGTCACCTACACGGTAAACAAAGCCGTAGCTTTCGGAGAGAGAAACAGAGAGATGTGTGGGGACAAAGCCAGGGAGCCAGTTGGGAAAAGACAAGACAGAGAAAGCCTGCAAGCTTGAAGCCAGGAATGAAAAACATAAAATTATGCACACTGAGATGTGGGCAGATTCCTCAAGTCTTGTTAAAGCGAGTCAAGGTCAAACAATGCTATCCGGCTGCGGTACTGAGCGAGACCCAGACTCACGTGGCTGAGTGAACTGTGGGTTGCACCAGGGGCTGTGCTCCGCAGGCTGGAGGGAAGCTCTGAAAGTTGCTTCTGGCCAGTGTACAGCCACACCCTGGGGGCTCGACCTACCGGTACCCATTTCAACTAGCAGGTGTCTCCACATTTGCATTCAGGAGCTCTTTGCCTCTTTAAGTGTTTTATGCTAAGAGAACATGTATGTAGATTCCATTACCTATTGTAAGTTATTGACTGCTTGGCCATTGTTTCATTTTTAGTCACACTTTTCTTATTACAAATGTGGTAAATGCACAGGTTTGAAAATTTAGAAAATGCAAATAAATACACACACACATATGCACACACAGGAAACTATGAAGGTTGCCCCAATAGTATTCATCATTTTTAAAAAATCAATCTATTTGTGATTTTTAAAAAATAAAATGGGACACTTTATTGCACTATCCAAAAACACATTATTTTAAAATAGCTTTGGGAGAGGGATTGTCAAATGGAGTAATCATGTGAATTAAGCTGTAAAAAGAGGAGAAAATGGAGGATGTCTTTTTCCAAGAAGTTATCTTTTAAATGGGGAAAAATTAGTGAAAAGATTACAACAAGCCAGAAAGACTTTTGGCTTTATATAATTATATGTATAACTCCTCAGGAAAGTTTTAATAAAGCTAGTTTTTTTTCTTTTATCTGAATTTATTTTTATCTTACATATTAGAGCTTTTATTTGAGCTATGTACTTAAAAGCCTTGAATTGGGACCTTTATTGTAGGTGGAAAAAAGGGATTTGGGCGATAACATGAATCATCCAATGCAAGTAGTTGGGTCGGACTGAGCTGCGGGACCCTTGGGGTGGATTGGTAGGAGCTTAAGCTGGTAGAGGACAGTGTTTAGGTGGAGGGAGCCTTGGAAATTCGCCCGAAAGCGTGGACATCACACCGAAGCTGATGAAGAACGTGGAGGGATTCTAGCAGAGGAGCGGTGTGCATGTGTTTGCTTTTCCGAAGTGCCCCCTGGGTGTCAAGTGACTAGCACACCGGAAAAGTGGACCCAGTCGAAGGGGATTAGTTGCAATTATCCAGACCCCCGTTCCTGCAACAAACACAGCATGCACATCAAACATGTGGCCTTCATGACGGCCGTGGTGAGGGTGCCAGGCAGGACACGGGCGGGAGCGCAACTTGAGGGGAGAAAGAGGAGGACTTGGGAACTGTCGGGAGGTGGGGAGGAAGGAGCCGGGAAAGTCTCAGTCAACAGCCGGGCTCTGGCTCGTGTTGGGAAACAGTGGGGTAAATCTTTTAGAGAAGCCAGTCAGGGGGAAGGATCTCGTGGTGAGATGATTCAGCTTTGGATAAGATTTGGAGGTACTCAGGGGACATCCGGGGACAGTAAGTGGGTTTAAATATAGAATCCAATTTCTGGGCAGTTATTGAATAATGGCTAAAACGTACTTGATGTTTGTTGTGTTCTAGAACTTTCTAAGTGCTTTGCATATTTTCACTAATGTAATGCTCCAAACAACCGAATTAAACTTACTTTCAGATGATTAAAAGGTCAGATGGTGCAGTTAAGTGGCTTTACCACGGTTGCACGAAGGGAGTCTAAATTAGATATTAGTAGAGGAGAAGAAAAAAAAAAGAGTAAGAAAGACAAAATCCAAAAGGACATCAACAGATTTCTTTTAAATGGGAAGAAAGATGAGGAACCTAAGATGGAGAAAGGACAGGCAGGAAGGTGGGGGAGAAAACAGAGAGGTGCCATGTCTTGGAAGCCTAAAAGGAGTGAAGTGGGTAGTGCGCTGTGAGAACCAGAAAGCAGTCAGAAAAGACAGGATTAAAAAACATCCCGTGACCCTGTGCTCAGACGTCCAGGAAAGTGGGTGAGTCAGAATTCTTTGTGAATGAGAAGGAGAGACAAGGTTGGTAGTTGACATCATGTAGCGGGATCCTCACAAAGAAAAGGCTTTGCACCCCTATAATAATCCCACTGCGACTCAACCTACAGTAGCCACAGCCCCTCCGATGTTAAGTTCAGGCAGCTAGCTGCATCTCTAAAGGGCCACCCAACAGCCATCGACATTTATCACTTAAGCATTGGGTCAGTTATGAGTTCATCTCCAGCTGTGGAGTACTGGTGAGGAGCGTGGGCTCTGGAATCAGACTGCCCAAGTTCAAAGACAGCCACTATCATTACAGGGTACCTGACCCCAGGACAAGTTATTTAACCTCTGCAGACAGCTACTTTCTGGCCTGGAAAATGGAAATAGTATATTAGGAATTTCTCTTTCATTTCAGAGGGCTTTGAAGATTAAACGAGACAATTCATATAAGGCACACAGATCAGCCCTGGGTTTGCAATAAATGCACAATCCATTTAAAAGTCATCTTAAATTCCACATCATTTGCACACCCATTTTAGCCTCCTATCGCATGGCACACCAGTTGTTGGTTTGAATTGCTCTCTTTTAAGCTGTGAGCTCACTTCTGTACCTGGGCTGCTCATCCTGAAAAACCTGCTATTAGCTACATGGGGGCGCTTAGTAGCAGTTTGCCGAATACATGAATGAAACAGAGAGAGATTTTTTTCCAGTCCTTGGATGAAGGACATGACAGTGATAGAGGGAAGTGACTCTTAGCTACGTGTGTTCACCTCTTCAACCAAGAGTTGTATTCTAAGCATTATTTTAAATGGGGTTCAATTTCTACAGGACAGTACCAACCAGATATCCTGGAAACCATTCATTTTTTAAAATCCTTAGTTTTATAAAGATTAGACTCAACGATGGCTACGTATTTTGTAGCTATTCCACTTTGCCATCAAAAACTATATCCAGAGGCTGTGTCAATCATCTACCCCCACAAAAGCATGGGGTTAGAATGAGCGTGTATTTCTTGGGTGGCTGTGATTCTGAGGAAGGTCAGGTGGGGTCAGCTGGGCCACTGTGCTCCAATCCGTGCATCTAGCTAGATGTGGCTTTCACCCCCTTGTGGCTGGGGCTCTGGTCTGCTCTACATAAAACATTTATGAGGCCCTGGGCGTAGGGGCAGCGACGACATGGGAGAAGCTCTGACCTGGGAGAAGCTCTAACCGTGCTTAGGGGAAATGCAGGCAGGCAAAGTCACTCAGTGACACAGCCTCGCTTCTATCCCCTGCTTGTGGAATCTGCCAACTTGATAGGAAGTCACGAGGCCGGGGCCAAGCCCCAAGTGAAGGTGTGAGGAATCCCAGTCCACTTCTGGGGGAGGGACTGCAAACTTATTTAGCAAAGGGTGTGGACATAGGGAAGGGAGTGAAAGCAGGCCTAATCCTTCAATCTGGCCCAGGGACCTGGCCCTGTGTAACTATTAGATGCTAGATCAGAAAACAAACGGACAAACAAATAAAACACACACACACACACACACACACACACACACGATAACATTTGCTCCGCTACAAGAAAATGAGACAGTACATTTTAGGGTAATACATAACCATGTTTAAAGTCATAAAGAACTTTGAGGTCAGAAATAACCAGAGGGGAGATGAATTAGACCCCTCTGTCGTCAGAGCCCATCCAGCGCAGAAGTGCCAGACTCCGGGCTGGCTCGCTCAGCCGGCACCAAACCCAGCGCTTCCCTCCTCAAAGGTCCGATGAGCCCTGCTTGCAATGTACAGTATCAGTGTGGAAATAACAGAGACACTAAATCAACCGGATTTCCTTAGCACCTGATGTGCTTTTTGAATTAAGCAGACAGAAATGTTAACAAGTTGGGCCCTTACTGTTTAGGAGTATCACACCAGGGGGCAGGAAGACGGGCCTTAAACCTGAAAATGCTGCCTGTAGCATCTCGCACTGTGTAAGCCTGGGCATTTCCTTGCTGACAAGGTGCTTAACCTGATTGAGCTTTCTCATCATTAAAAAAAAGGGATGAATCAGGGCAAGTCCTTTTTCTCTAGAAATAAATGGCAAATTCTTATTATTTAGTTGACCTGAATTACAAATAAAATTCTTGTATTTACAAGGAAAATGATTGCAGACGCAATACAAATAAACATAAATAAGATAGTTATTACATAGCAACCACAATGCCTTTTGCATGGGGCTGTGTGAGAAGTGTGCGTGCATACACATCACGTGAATGAGCACTCTCGCTGTGCAGTGGGGGCACAAAAAAGACCGCTTTCTTTTCACAGCCTTCCCCTTTAAATACACAACTGAAAAACTGAAGCAGATGTGCCTGAGAGCTACATTTTTCTCTCCTAATTACTCGGAAGAAAGGAAATTCCCTTTTTTATATTTATGCCTTTCCAAGTGCAAATTGGCAAAAACATATTCTCAAAACATAAAAATATGCATTTTTTTTTTTTTGCACTTTTTACAAGACAAGAGACCTAAACTGGATTTCTTCCCTCTGGGGAGAGGAATTTGATGATGTCCATCCTTACTTGTCAGAAATAGCATGGACAGGCCTGGGGTGTTGTACACGGGCCCTGGGGACTGAGCGGGTCACTGAGAGGCAGAACTACAGCGCTGACCCAGAGGACGAGTTGGAGCTGTGACTCACGACCTTCTTTTCAACCGGGACGTTTTAATGGCAGTGGCTTGATTGACTTTTCCTCATCAAAGTTACCATAGAGGGGGCTGTTTATTGTTTTTCAGCAAGAGAATAAAATTTAGCAATATTTTATAAAACTTCTTGAGAGAGTCAACAACCATTTCTCATTTTTTAAAAAGCCATAACCAGGTATCTCCAGTCCTAAAAGTAAAAGAAGAACAAAACCATTTTACTGAATACCTACCAAGTTCAGGGAGCTATACGCAGCACCCACCAGAAGTAACGCCTGCTTGAGTGTGGTTGGTAGGGTATGTGAATGTCTGGCATGAGTGGGCAGCAATTTGAACATTTCCCCTAAAATGTCATATGGTGTGCTCGAGTGTGACATTGTTAGGTTGCAGAGTTACATACTTATGATTTTGTACTAAAAAAGGGCATTATTTGTGCCAGACCCTGTATTTTTTTCTAAGGTTGGCATTAGTCTGTCATCTTTCGATGGGAGATACAAAATTTGGAGAGGTTCAGCAGTGCCTGCCTGAACTCAGTCACTCAGTAGGTTGCAGAAGTGCGGGGACTTAACCCCAGGGGGCTGGCCAGAGTCCTTTCTCCACTTTGTCATGCTGTGACTGGTATGTGGAAGGCCCTCCATACCTGCTTGTGAAACAAGTGGCAAAATGACACAAAATGACTTTGCGTGAACAGAACAAGGGTATCTTTATCCTATTGCAGATGGTCAAACGCAAAGGCTCTTTCTGAATGTCAGTTTCCTTTTAGCTGTGAGGAGGGTACTTAACTTACACCTTGGCTCGGGCACTGGGTTGGTGTAATGCATGAGAAGACTTAGCACAGCCCCTGGCATGCAGCAGACAGGTAATAAGCATGAGGCCGACGTGGACAATGACAACGAGGATGATGGCATAAAATACGTCTTTGCGCAGAAGTGGCTCCCATAATTCCGAACTGGGAGCGGACTCAACTTTCTGGCAGGCTTTATAAAGTGAATTGATAAATTAAAACTGGGTGGTGGAGAAGGCAAGGTTTCCACTGTTGTTGTTGTTGTTGTTGAGTTACTCCCATCATTATTTCTATTCTCCACCTCACACACGCCATGTGCCTTACGGTTGGTCCGTGCTGCCTAGACCAAGCAGCCTCCCCAGCAGATGGAGAAATTCAGCTAATTGGGCCTACCAGCTCTAAAATTGTGCTGGAACCAGCTGGGTTGCCCACAGTTTCCAGCCTCGGGGCTGGGAGGCTGGATGCTAAGGTAACCTGGATTTCTTATGGGTTTTCAAAGCCCTTGTTTCAGGTGTCACCTGGCTATTTAAAAAATGTCTTTGAATAAAATGTATACAGCCCTCTAGAAATCCATGCACCAATTTATTTTATGGATGTATTTTTAAAAGAAAAGAGGGAAAGCAGATGGCTTGAATCATATTTTATAGTTCTTTTATTTGAATTTGGAAATATACACATGTTCATACAGTAGTATCTCGACGACTAAAAAAATGTATATTAAGCTTGATGATATGGAAAGTTACTCAGCTCAAATGAATGATTGTGCCTGACCGCCGGCCTGAACTAGCCTAGGCTGTTATTCTGCTACCTGGTAGAAAATACTCTCTCAAAACTTACATTTAGTTGAAAAAAATGAGTCCTTTATTTTCAGAAATTAAGTAAGTGAAAGATTTTTATTTCCTTTTGTAACAGTGAAATAAGATGACATCTTCTCACTACTCCACACTAATTCTGTCACCCATATTATGACCACTGTTCTTGTCCCTACACCAAAGAGGACTTTTCTCTCCACCGTAGATAAAGTAGAGTGCCGGAGTTCCGCACAGGTCTGCCCACTGCAGTAGTGAGTGGAGGCCGATGGGCGTTTAAACCAAGGGCAACTCTCGGACGTTTTGGAAGAACTTAAATCCTCCCTTTCACCTGGGACTTAAGTTTGTTATCTCAGTTATTCCAGGTTTCAGGCTTTGACATAACGGATGTTTATATGACAATGGAAAATACTTACCACTTTATTTACATTTATTACTGGGAAGAGCTATCATTTATTAAGTACCTACTGTGTGCTGGGCCCCAAACTAAGTGTTTCTGTGTTTCCTCACTGAAGTTTCACAACAAAGCACAAGGGAAGTCTCACTGTCTGGAGTCACAGATGAGTTAGCTGAAGCTCAGTGAGGAAAACGACGCATGAGGGACCCGCACAGAGCTGGGATTCCATCTAGTTTTGCCCGTTCTGTTGTCTCTGTAAACCCAGATCACTAGACGCCTGACATACTGTGACAAGAACATCCACGTGGAAAAGGAAAGAGTCTCTTCTTTTTCACCTTTGTGTAGACGACAAAAGCTTCACCAGAGGTCACGTGGTCTGGTCAGGCAAGAAAGGACCGTGAAAATGGTGTCCCTCTTAATCGATCACTGATGAGGGGCCATTGGGGGACCCTCATCATAGCCCACTTGATTAGGGTCCATTCGACACACAGCAGGATGGCGTGCAGCAACGATCTCTGTGGAAAGAAGCATATTGTTGCTGAAAAATACTCGCGGCCGGTTCAGTTAACTCTTAGCAAGATGAGCTGACGTTAAACTGAACTAAGGAGGCGTTCCTTCTCCTGAGACGTTTCCTTCATTCTCCTCCTCCAATAGCTCACTGTCGACGTAGTCCTGAGAAGTACTGCTCCACTCTGTTTTAAGTTAGTTCTGAATGGGCACAAAAGTCATCGCTGGTGTGTGAACTGTTACTGTTTTCATATCATGTGTGAGAGAAAGCAGCTATTTAGGAAAGAAGACTTGAATGTATATAGCAGAAAAGAAAAAGGCACTCGGGCTCAGCTGTGAACCTTTCTGCTCCATGCCTTGACCTTCCTGAAGCGTCAACTGTGAAGGCCCTGACATAGTTCCAGTTACAACTTATCCCCCTGACTCAGTCCCCAGTAGCCAGCTACCGTTCGATGGAATCGCCCCCGAGGGTTCTAACAGTAGTGGTGCGATTAGACAGCGAGTGCGTGATGGGCAGCGTTAGCCTGTGCACCTGTCCGTTTATCCTCATATTGTTGATAGATTGGCTTCAAAAAGGTGGATTTCCTGGCCTTTTTGTCCTGGCACTGCTGCGTCTCTAGATCAGAAAGCAGGAGATGTAAACGACTTTATCAAAACCAAAGCATTTTTACATCTCTCTTTCGTATTTATTTGCAGAACTTTACCCATTGAAGACATTGCATACTCAGAAATTAAACCAGATGATTGCTGTCCACTTTGGGGATGGCAGGATCAAACTTGAAAGTGCAAAGGGGAAAACTTTCCATAAGAAGTCTGTTCATATTTGCCCGCGCAAATTGGACAAGCATACTGAGAAGCTAACATCTATACTGTGAACTTCCCAGGTTTGCAAATACACCTGTCTAGCTCTTAAACATGGAGTTTCTGTCCATAGTCAATCACAAAGTATTTCAGTGAAAATGCAGTATTCGATCAAGGTGAATAACTTGACCACCTACAGTTAACTGATCTATTTCCAAAATTTATGTTCCAAATACACATTTATTATCTTCTTGGTGAGGAGAAGAGAGCCATCTGTCAGCTTGTGAGCCTAGAAATGTAGTCACTTCCTTGTTCTCTGCTTATCACATAATGATTACATCCTCATGGTAACTTCCCTGCTTTTAATTCAATTTAATGATCTGTAAAATGGGTCTAAAATGGTTCCAATTAGGAGTTATAGAATATAAGATTACGGCTCCAGCACTGCTAGTGACTCTTTTTATGAGTAAGAACAAGTCTTTTAACTACTGTTATACTTTACTTTCCTCATCTGTACAATAGTGGTGGTGGTGGGATTAGAACTCAGGGACTCTCAGCCTGGACTCTGAGGGGAGAATTTGTAACATCCTTGAACCCATCCATCCATTTCATCCAGCAGAGCTATGTCAGGGCTGGGGCGGATTATGTCTGTACTTCTCCCTGGAAAATGGCCCATTTTATCAAGCTGCCAAAGGAACCCTTGTACCTTGGAATGTCCAGACCCCCTTAAGTAAATGCATCTACATTTCTTCTCTCCCAGTAATAGCAGTTGATGACTGTGAATGCGAGGCAGTGAGATATTCAGATATAGCATTTAAGGGGTGCCACCATTAATTTCCCTATCAAATGTTTTGAAGAGAATCTAGTGGCTTTTTTAGAATTTCTTAATTGTAAGTCTCTGCATACCTGAAGGGACTATGGAAAGATCATGGTGGGGATGTCGGGACCCTAATAATAGACACGATTCTGTGGGTATGTGTATTTTCTAGGAGAATCGAAAGCTTTCATCATATTCTCGATCATTAAAAAGTTAAGAACCACTGATTCAGTGATTTGAGTTTGCCCAAAATATTTTTACTAAAAATGGGTGATCGAGTAAATTAAGACAGATCATCTTGATTATGCAACTTGATTGGCTATTTTAACTGGTCGGCAGACATGCGGCCCTTGGGAACAGAGCCATTCATTGTAAAAGGAGTTGATGAATGTGAATGCTTAAGAAATTTAAATACTTCCAGCTTCCTTCCTTCTTTCTTTATAATTCTCCCATTTTCTTTTTCCTCATAGTTAAAGCTCTGGAGAGTAGGGTCATTGATTCAGATATTTTGAATGTTTTGTACATAGTCGCAACCCCAGAAACAATTATTCTTACACCTGAAATTACTTCGTTGTTGTTGAACACCATTTAGAGTTATTAATCAAAAGCCTTAAAAATCTCCCTACTCTTTGGCCAAGTAATTATATTCCTAGTAGCCTATCCCACTGAAAAATCTAAAATCTAAATAGAAAGAATGTTATTTTAAAAAGTTTTCCTTGTACTGTAACTTGTGAAATCAATTAACAAACATATCAAAGTATAAGATATTGATTAAATTGCCCTGGCTGGTGTGGCTCAGTGGATTGAGAGCCAGCCAGCCTGCAAACCAAAGGGTCGCCGGTTCCATTCCCAGTCAGGGCACATGCCTGAGTTGCAGGTCAGGACCCCAGCAGGGGGGGCATGAGAGGTGGCTACACACTGATGTTTCTCTCCCTCCCTTCCCCCTCTAAAAGTAAATAAATAAAATCTTTAAAAATAAATAGTTGTGTACCCCTATAATGTTATATTGCAGCAGGAAAGTGAAGCATGTTCAATAGCTTATATTGTGAGAGTGAAAAAAATTAGGGAACATTATTTTATAGTACTTACAAGAAAAGTTAATGGTTATCGCTAGGTGCTGGAATAAAGAATAATTTACCATCTTCCTTGTGATATTTTTTATTTTTACACATTTTTACAATGATAATATATTACAGGAATATATTTAGAAGATTTTTCTTGCACTTTTACAATGCTAATAGAGCACACAGTTCTACAATGATAATGTCCTATTATCTATATTGTCAATCTGTACATAAATACAGAAATGTGTAGATGAAAACATTCATTTCACTAACTCTGATGTTCAGTGTTTCTGCATGTTTAAGTGATTTTGAAGTGAAGGATACATTTTCAATTAAGTTTATAATTAGCTATCTTGGCTAAGTTCTAAGCTTCCTCGATGACACTACTCTTTCCTTTTTTCCCCCTTTATTTCATATGCAAAATAAAGTTCTGGCACTGCTTACTTTGCTCATGTAGACTACAAATATTCTACATGATTTTAAATGTATATCTTTGAGGAGGGAAAAACAAGCACATTTACTTAAACTCATCCTAAGACGATTGGAAGGGTAAGAAATGCAATACTTTACAAGTGCCCATAAATGTTGCCTGTCTAATTTGAAGCCTGGTGGGACAGAAGTAGTTAAAGAAAGACCGAGGTCCAACTTATGGCCTCGTCTGAGCCATGTTCAAAGTCAAAGTGCTTTAAGCCACTCTTATGAAGCTCCAGCTCTCCTGAACTATCAAGAATAACTAACTAGTCTTTGAACATCACAGGCTCATGCTGTGAAACTTTGAAAACCATCATTATATGCACAGTATTCAGTGGGGAATGAAACCCTGCTTTCGTGGTTACGCTCACTAGATGGTAAGCCTTCTCGGCCATGGAAGTCTGCTGCGGTCAGGACATCTCCAAGGTTAGGAGACAGTGGAGGTTTGGACTAGGTGAATCATCAGCGAGATCTTGGTATTATTGAATCTATTCATATCGGATGAAGGATCTGAGCTTGCTCCAGCTTTCTATGACACACTGGGTATCTATCTATACTTCAGACCTATAAATAAGTGTAATCCGTGAAGTACTGGGCTGTGTTCTAATGGTGGTTGTGTTCATTGTGAGCTCCCTGAGGGCACACAGAGTACCTTCGTCTTCGGTGGCCCATGGCCATGCTAACTGCCCAGCATCCAGCACACGCTCAGTGGATGCTTGTCAAGTGAACGACTAAGAGCATCGCAAGCCAGGTCTGTTGGAAAATGATGCTGGGCATTAGAAAATATCGGGCATCTCTTTATGGACATATTCAGGGAGGAACTGTGCATGAGGCTGATGTCATTCTCTAACTTTGAGGACATTATGTTTTCACTGAGAGGTCAGACATTTAACAGCTACATGAACTATGAAGCAGAAGAAAAAGTGCTATATATCTATATCTATCTATCTATCTATCTATCTATCTATCCTATCTATATATATATATATATAATCACCCTACTGCCAGTAGCAGTTTTAGATGGCAAGAATTATTTTAGACAATAATTAAAATGTATTTAATGCATATATTGTACATGTGGAAAAGCAGAACAAGAATATGGCATATGTACTTTCAGATTCTAAGAGAACAAGCATCATACAGACATACCTTAATATTTAAAATGTCATTTCTCATCCATTATCTATGTATTCATCTGTAACTGTTGATAGTTCATTATGAGCCAGGCCTGTGCCATCTATATTCTTGGGATTAAAACAGAACAAGAACCATGGAACCTGTTTTTTTTTCTTGCTTAAAGTTGAGTGAGGACAGGAAGTATTGAGCCAAGTACTACCTGTAATAAGGGCCGTGAAGCAAAAGGAAAGAGAGGGATAGGAGACAGAAGGTGACAACTCCTGCAGGTTGAGGGGAAAGTCTCTGTGTGGGGAATAGAAGCAGCTGGGCTGGAAGGATGAGTCCCAGCTGTCCAGGGGAGGACACAGAGGCAGAGCATTCCTAACAGAAGCAGCAGCAAGTGCAAAGGCCCTGGGTGAGTAAGAACTGAACAAATTTGAGGGTATGAGAGAAGGCCAGGGGGGTTGAGTGCAGAAAGATAAGACAAATGTGGACAGAGATACGGGACTTCAGAGACTGAGTGCACTTGCTTCATTCAGTCATTCAGTCATTCATTCATTCACTCATGAATATACTTAATAACAGTAATTTTTAACTGTCAAATATCTAAAAAACATAAACCGTGAATATATACTTACATTAGTAATCTTTAAAATAAAAACAGAACAATGTAGAGCCTTTCCATGTCTTGGGTTTGTATTGACATTGAGCAGTTCATATTTACTAACTGAAGGAAAACACTGTTTTCCTTTTGCAAGGCCTGGGCATGACCCAGACCCCCCCCTCTGAAGGGATCAGAACCAATGAACTTTCATCCTGATGGTCTTTTTGTTGTCCGAGTGGCTGAGCTTCGAATACCGAGAGGAGCAAAATGCCCCTTCCCTCGGTGTGACTGAACACTCCCTGTCCCTCTGTCTCACTTATAAATATCACAGGGACCTGCCACATTACTGCCTGGTTGAATGATCCCCTTTACAAGCCTCTTCCTGGGTTTTTGAGTAAAGGTTTCTCTTATTAACTTTACCAGCCAGCATTCACTTAGCATTTGCTTTGAGGCATAATTGACAGGCAGGGTGACACCCGCCTGAGAGAGCGCCATACATCAGAAATAATTTCCAAACCTGGCTGAGGGGCTGAAGTGTTGAATAGGCAAACACAGGTAAAAATCTCTTTATTAGGACTGACAGGGACAGCAAATGTCAGCCAAGTGTTTCCTAACGGACCCGGTGAGATTAATTCGGGGGGCCCTGCCTGAGCGGATGTCATGTTCTGTGCTCTCCAACAAGTGTCCCTTGGGGGGCTCCACAGAAGGAGTGTGGTGGGCAGGGAGCCCTGTTCCTGGGACATCCCCACCCACCCCTCACCCCGCCCTGCTCCTGGCAGGGCACTCTTCTGCCTTAGACTAGATTTGCATTTTGGACCTTTCATGGAAAAAGCTGTAAGTAATGATCCAAAGACCTCGGCACTGTAATTAGCAAAACCAGGTGTCCAAAAGGAAAAAAGCAATGCAGTGCGTGGTAGCTAAAGGAAACTTTCATGGAAAAGAGGGGCCTCGGAAGGTAGGACTGAACATGGGTGTGATCTCCTCCATTAAAAATAAATAAATAAATAAATAAATAAATAAATAAAAATTCACATTTTGGGCCCTGGCTGGTGTGGATTGAGTGCTGGCCAGAGAACCGAAGGGTCGCCGGTTCGATTCCCTGTCACGGCCTATGCCTGGGTTGCAGGCCAGGTCCCCTGTAGGGAACACGCAAGAGGCAACCACACATTGATATTTCTCTCCCTTCCTTTCTCTCTAAAAATAAATAAATAAAATCTTTAAATAAATTCACATTTTGGGAGAAAAGAATAATGCCATTTTTCCCCCTTCTGTTTCAGTTTCTTAGAGATTCCGACATAGGCCTCTCCAATCCAGCTTCATAGACCCCTATGAAAAGGATAAAATTTGGTCATTTTGTAAACGGTGTACACAGATGTTTGTGTTATAAATTTTTTAAAATTGCAGTGCTTCCCCCCTCCAATCTCTATTTAAAGATGTTTTCTATGTTATAGCTGACAGCGGCAAGATGAAAAATTTGAAAATAGGATGAAAACTAGGTGCTCGGAAAAATTATAGCTTCGTGCATTGTGAGAAGTCTGCACAGTAGCAAAATATTAATCTGCTTTTGAAAGGTTCTTCTATTAACAGTTCATAAAAGGGGCTAGAAACTTTACTATGCAGATGTCATTAAGAAGGCTTCTTTTTAGGTAATTATAGAGTGAAAGTATTTACTAGTTAGCATCAGAAGTGTAAATAATACTTTAGAGGGCCACCTCTTTGGGCAAATGTAATATGTCCAGATAAGAAAATGCTGAGTGGCTACTCACATTGGGCATCAATTCTATGCCAGACACGGAACTGGGCACCTTACATATTTAATCTTTGGGAACCCTGCACGGCACTCATTTCTATTAAACTCGGTGGGAGCAAGAGCAGCTCCAATCATTATTATTTAAATAAGCCAGGTGGTATTTCTTTGAAACAGAAATATGTAGAGATGAGCAGCTCAGGAGTGACACTGTCACTCTGCTCCTCAAAGTCCCACCAGAGGGGAATTGTCCTTCAGCTTGTTGCTTTACGCCTCTGAGGATGTGGCCCTTTTCTGTCTTGCGGTCCAAGACCTCTAGCATCTTGTCTATTCTGCACATCAAGATGAGGAAGAGATGAGGAAGGAAGGCAAGCATGTGTGTTAGCTCTCTTTTCAGAAAGACTCTGGGAAGTAGTTATGTGACATTGACCTCTCATTCACCTGAGTTAACTGCAAGAGAGGATGGGAATTACAGCTTTTATTCTGGACAGCCACATGCCCACCTAAAACTGGGACTTGTCTTACTATAGAACGAGGCAAGAATGAATGTTGGCAGGCAATCAGTAGTCCCTGGCATAATATCGTTTCTCCCATTTTGCAGGTCGGAAAACAGAGTCTAAGAGAGGTTAAAAAAAAAAACCCTTTGAAATAAAATAAAATATAAAAAATAAACTCAAATAAAAATAGCTAGTAAGCAGTTCCGAAGTCTGCATTCTTCTCATCTTGCTATAAAGTATACAAAGGATAAGAATCACACAGATTACACTTTTTATACCACCAATTAAGTTCAGTTTGATACAACTAATTCTAAAAGCTCACCCACATCTATGCTTACCAAAAGTAAAAGCTGTTTTAGGCATAGGGCACTATGCGGGCTATGAGAGGATTTATGGGACATCAATATGGATGAAAATAGGTATGATATCACTTTAGGATGTCTGTAGATAACAATGTTGATGAAAACATAGATACAAGCAAAATCAGAGGCCGTTTCATGGGGACGCTGAGGAAGCTCAGGTCTCAGGACCTCTCGCTTCCTTAGGCCCACAAAGGTGGAGGGGGCATCAGTGGATTGCATCTCAGTTTCTCAAATTCAGAAAAGATATTTTAAACATAATGGGTTAAGATTTCTGTCTCTTTCCCCTTTGACTTTTCCTGTTTCACATTTTCTCTTATATTGGGTCAAGTGGCCTCAGTCATTCGGGGCCCTACGTTCAGGGATAAATTGGGAATCCATTTATTCAATAGTATGGGTTTGTGATAGTATTTACCTCGTCTACTTCGCTGCTCTGCAAAGTTAATTTATTGTTGCTGGTGTAAGAATGGCTTCAGTGGTGAATTGTTTCAATAGTGAACCTCATCAAGACGTTGGGAGAAAATCACTATTATGTGACCTGAGATAAAATATTCACATTGAAAAAGCTACACCGGATACTTCACCAGAAAAAGGCCAACTTGCTAATGAGCGACATCAAAGACTATTTGACTCCTCAGAAAACACTGAGATGCTCTGAGATCTCACAGCTCATATGCAAAAAGACTTGAGAGAGGTTTTTCCACATTTGACAATAATACATGGTTATGATTTTTTCTTTAGTCTTTTAAAGAATTTTTGACTTTTAAAGAATTTAAGAAAATAGAGGAGTCTCTCTAGTTCCCATTTCTCCAAGCCCAGAGGACTGTGGTACCAGAGATGATGGGGCTGCCTGGTTGTGGGCCCCCAGTGAGGCTTCAGAAAATAAACCCTGACGCTGGAAGCCTGCGAGCCTGGGAAGTGTTCCTATCTCCACTCCCAGCACTGTCTAATCATCTAAATTCCCCTGTGCAGCCACTGGGCCCAGAGGATTCTCTTTGCAGTCGGGGCACCTCCAGGTTCAGTCGGCCATGGCAGCCCATAAATTCATCAAAAAGCCTGGTTTGTTTCTTCTTGTCTAAGCAAAGGCCATCCTTTCTGACAGGTTCGCTCTTCGGCCCACCTGCCCCCCCACTTCAGCGCCTGACCCCAGGTTTGAATGTGTCCTATGGGGTCCATTTACTTGGAAAAGTCTTCTCTTTCCTAAGTTTGGTTCTTTTGGACTTCTTTGTGTTCACAGCTCTTTGATAGTACTAAAGAAAAGTATGCGTTTTTCTTTTTGTGCTGTTGCTCAGCTGGCGATTTCTTGTTATTTCCTTGGGAGCTAAAGTCTTTCATTTCTTTCTATATCCCAAGCAAAAGTGGAAGCCTCTAGAAATTCCCTTCCTCTCTCCCTCCTTCTCTTCCTCCCTCCCTCCCTTCCTTTCTTCTTTCCTTCCTTCCTTCCCTCCCTCTTTTTTTCTATATGCAATATCTTTCTTCCCCTCTCTGTCTTCCACCATCCAAGGTTGGTTTAAGACTCCCCTCCGTGAAACTCTTTCCCAAGTGATGCACACATGTCCACCTCAGACACGATCTTATTTGTCAGTCTATTATTCCTTCGTTTAGACATAGACTGCTTTGTATGGTTACGTTTTTCTTCAACATACCGATGTGTGTACATTAAGAGTTTCTGTCCAAAAAGAGTTGTGTGTCCTTGAACGTAGGGACGATGGTTTTGTTTGCTGGTTGGATGTTGTTGCTTCATTTTTTTAAATCATGGCCACTCGAGAGCCCGCAGAGTGACCATGAGGGAATTTGTTTGAAGATAACAGTGAACATAATAATGACAATGATTCTCTTGTTTGAAATGATAGGAAAGAGGAGATATGAGGTTGTCTTTTCCACATAATAAATCTTCTTTGGTACAATAAGACATGTAATGAGCACTCTCCGAATACACATATACTTACTGTGTGTACATTATTATAACATAAACATGAGTATCTATAAACATAGAGTCAGGATGTCTGACTCTGCCAAACATAAATATACTCAAATGTATTGATAACCTTACGTGCTGTGACCATTTGTTTTATTCTTGTGCTGGGTACAAGTGTTTAATATAAACTTTAAGCATTTATAAATAATAATGTACAAAAATGGAGAATTATGGTGAAAGAACTGAATTCAATTCAGGAGACTTAGTCATCACAAGAAGACACTAAGGGCATTTTCAGTGATAGAAACTTCTTTTTTAGTAGTAAAAAACACAGTTCAATACGTCTTTCTCCAAAAGCACATCTCTGCTTCTCCGATGCCCTCTCAGTACCCATTATACTTGCAGTGATGATTCTGCCAGTTCAGAAGCACTATAAAAATATTGTTTGCGAGGATGGATGTTGATGAGTAATGGCCATAAACTAGAACGTCATTTATATTTCTAAAATACATAATGACATAGGCATTAAGAAATAGAAAGTTGTGGCGTTGGTGGTATAGTGGTGAGCATAGCTGCCTTCCAAGAAATAGAAAGTACCATTTGGGTAAAGAGACAGTATTTTCTAGATGAAAGTTGTCTACAAATCCTATGTAAAAATCACGTAGCACAACAGAAGGGGGCAGAATATAGAGAGAATGGCTTGCGTGGACCCACGGACAAGGGGCATGGCCAGGATTTGTGCCTTGGCAAAGGTTTTGACCATCAGAGTTTATAATGCAGACTTTTGGTGATCACTTTACATGCCATGAAAAAAAAAAAACTTTGAATTAAGCCATTTGCAGGTGGAGTGGCTTCATAGCTCGCTTTTACTTCAAAGATTCAGCAGCCTTTCATTTGCTCCTTTTCCCTGGACTGTAGAGTTTTCCCAAATCTGTCTGAGCTCCTCTGAGGGTGTTTAGTTTCTGCTTTCCTTCTCCCACCTCTCTCTCTGGTTCTCTGAGGTCAAAAAGAGCAGAAAGAAGTGAGATGGATAAAGGACTAAAAGCCATTTGTGGGGGGGGGGGGAGATGTTAAATCTTGGGTTTAAAGGGTCTGCTTCTAAAAAAAAAGTTGAAGGACTTTAATTGGGGTTTTGAAAATCAAACCCAAGAAATGTTATCACTATGCTGACAATAAATAAAATGGATATTTTTGATGTTTGTCTTCCCTGTTGTGTTGTACAATATTACATAGGGACTTGAGGAATATCTTATAAAGGTGTCTCCAGCCCCTCACAAAAGTCATGGTTGAATCCTGGCTTAATTAACTGAAAAAAAAGAGTGTGTGGAGAGTGTGGGGTGGCAAAATTTTTTAAATTCAATGATAAACTAATCAACTTGGAGTTTAAATTTGCTTTAGTCTGAATCCTAAAACAATAATAGGTTTTAATTCAAAGTTTTCATGTATATTTAAAGCCCATCACTCATCCTTTTACAAACCCTTTTAGATCTTAGTTGAATCTCTCACTAGTGTGACTTGGCTTATATGTGAATTATGTCGGGCTCCGAGGTACACTTTTGCAGGTGTCGTCTCGACTGAACACTGACTGGCATTTCTGTATGCCATTATCTCTAGAAATTTTCTCCTTAAAAGCTGCCTCCCCCATATCCCTCCTCATAGGGAATCCGTCTTTATCCACAGAACCTCCCAGAGAAGTGTTCTAACTCAACATGTTTATCCTGGGAAACAAAATTCGGACTGGTTAGATGCTAACAGAAATGTCCCAAAGTACCGGAGCCTTTGAAGTTGGGTAGATTTCTCTGTGATATCACTAAGGACTGGTTTCTGATTTATCCTGATTTCTAGAATCAGCTTCACCCCTGACTTGAAAACGGCCGTCAACAACTCCAGGATAAGCGTGCATCCTCTTCTGAAACGAGAGAGGGAGGGAGAGGAAAAAACCAAACCTGGACCCGAGTGGAGAGTTTAGGAAGTGGAAACAGTGAGTACGGACAACTCTTTTTCTTTTTCTTTTTCTTTTTCTTTTTTTTCTATAAAGGAAGCAGAGAAATGGAGTGATAATTGGAGGGAGATGTGGAGTCAGAGGAAATAAGAGAAAGAGTTTTGTATATAATGATGATGATGACGATTGTTCCAGAGAGTTGGGCCAAAAATAACTTGTTTGAGCATGTTTTCCAGTATTTATTCATTTATTCACCATTTGTATTTTTTTTGTGAACTACCTGTCCTTTGCCTGTCTTAATGGGTTATTTAGCTTCATAAAATTCTCAATCCAACTGTTTTTTTCATGCATATTGCAACTACTTCCCCCAAACTGTGACTTATTTTAAAGGGGCATTTTACTATAGAGCACTCTGAAGGATGAAGTCAAATGGTTATTCTCAGGGAGAATTCAAACCTGGTCTAGAACCAGAAACCTTTTTTCTAAAACATAGATACTAAAACTTAGGAGTACAGCGTGTAGCATAGGCCACCATCCTGATAATATCCAGAGCTAGGCGCTGTGATGAAAAGTTGCACACGTATTGTTATTTACCCTCGCAATTTTTTGAACTACAGATTACATCTCAGTTTCACCAATGGGGAAAATGAGCTTCAGAGAATTTAAACGCGTCACCCCAGGTTACAGAGTTCAGATTTGAACCTCGGTCTGATTCCAAATCACTATTGTCGACCCCTAAAGTACAACTTCCAAAATCAGTGGTCATCAGAATTTCAACTGACTCTGAAGAGCCTCTTCCCACACCTCCGTTAAGTGGCAGTATAGGGTGGTTGTGACGTGTGGGGCTGAGTCCTGGCTATTCCATTTAGTAGCAATTTTCTGGGCTTTATTTTCTTACCTGTATGATAGTTTCCTATGAACAACATATTTCCATTCCCTGAGCTACTTTCCAACGGGTCTTTCAATCATACCCTCCCTCACTGACACTTCCCTTTTCTCTTCCTCCCCAATCTGATCACGCATTTTATGGCCCCCATGGATACAGTGGCACATTTTTATCCAATCTGCCATGATCCAACTTTATAAATATGTGACCATCTTTCCTTGGATAAGTTCTGCAAGATCTCCAAGCTTTAATCTCCTCAACTATAAAATTGGATAATAATATTATTTACCTTGAGGGATGCTGTGAGCATTTATAGACTGATACCACGTATTCACGTACATATATATTCACAGTTGCACACATGTCTACTGAAGACATGTGCCCACCAGAGAGGCTTAGAATAGTGGCTTCTGTGTAAGTTTTATCGCTGAAATTGTTGCTTTTCCTGTTATCAGTGTCATCATTACCTCATCTCCTCTGTGAAGCTTCTCCTGTATCCCCTTCCATAGGCTCTCTGGGAACCCCCAGTCCTTCGTGTCCGTGGCAGAGATAACATTTTTTCCCCTTGACTGTGATTGCTGGCTGTGTAACTAGCCGTCCCACTGACAGATGGTCATTTTGAGGGCACACCTAAGCCAGGGTCTGCTCCCTAGCCAGAAAGCATTCCCTTGGTCAGAGGCACAGAGTGCTCACCGTGGAGAATCCTATGTACCTCAGTCATGTGGCGGAGTGGAGCTGCCTGACACTGGAGAATCTGGGACTGACGGGCTCGCTGCTCTGGCTCCCCTTTCTGTAAAAGCAAGAAAACTGCCTCTCGGGAAGATCGATGGCCCTCTCTGTGCAGACCTTGTCTGCACGCCACTGTGTCCCGAGCCACCCTTCTCCTGAGCTTCACCATCTCCTGTTTATGTCTCATTGGGTACCACTCTCCCTGCCCCCACCTTACGTGTGTGTTTCTCTCTGATTTTCTCATTTCTTCTCTCTCTTTTCCTCCTATACTCCTCCCACCCCTCAGCCCTTCTGTGACTCTTGACCTTGTCTCTGCAATCACATCGACACTGACTGGATCCCCATGTCCTCTGCCCCCTGCCCTGGTGTCTGGCCACCGCCTTCTCCTCGTTCAAGTCTCTTGCTCATAAGGGTCCAGCAGTGACGATCTGGTTTAGAATCCACTTTAGAAAAGGAGTGGGGGGAGGAAAAGGGTATGTGGGTTTCTTCCCCCAGCACATCACAATTACAGCCATTTATTCCTGGTAAGGAGCTTCCAGGAGAAAGACAAGCAGTCTCAGTCCTGCAAAGCCAGGGTCCCTTCACCCTGAGAGGTGAGGGTTCCAGAGGTGTCCAGAGGAGGCTTTCTCAGGTTGCCCAGGCGGACACACTAAAGGGCAATTTCTCTTTCTTAGCATTCACCTCAGCCGTGAGCGAGTGCAGGGAACACAAACACTCGGGGAGAAGGTGATAAGAAGATTACAAGTAAAGCCTCTCTTTAGCTATTCCACATCTGTCAGACAGAGCAAGTTAAATTGCAGCGCCGGCCACAAACGCATTGATCATGCCCTCGGCTTGTATGACTTGGGGTTTTTAAAGATCCATGCCAAGGATAAGTGAAGTCATTGCGGCAAAGTTTATTTTAGCAAGGGAGGCTCACCGAGTTCAAAGAGGTGAGGTTCTGGGAGACAGCCCCGACTCCCCAATGCTGAGCTGGGTTTTCTGCAAGACCTTCCCCCACAAGTATTTTCTTACAGCCCCTGAGAAGTGTTGGGGGAACACGATGATGCCAATAGCCCTGCTTCCAAATGACTACCACGTGTCTCTCTCAGCCTCTGGCACCTCCCCTAGCCTGCCACACCAGGCTGCAAATACTGAGTCTGTGGCTAAAAATGGCATTCACCCTACTGAGAGTGATTGGCTGAAGGCTCGAGATGACGCATTGGCTAAGACAGACTAAATTTTAGGTGCCCTGTTCTGATTTAGTTGTAAGATAAAGTTTTGCTTTTTTTTTTTGGCTTCGTTTCGTTTAGAAAGATCGCCCTTGTAATATGCTTCAGTTACCCTCATTCAGCCTCTAAGCCACACCATGAAGTTTAACAACGATATACATTCTTTGGATGGTTTTGATAGTCCAGTCTTTCTAAGACTAAGACAGGCCATTTTGAGGCTAAAACAGAAAAAAAAGAGAAAAAAAGATAAATCATTAGAAACACTTAAAAATTCTGTGTGTGACACTCTTCTTTATTAAAAAGACCCATTGTAAATTGGAAAGTTCCGAAGTCTTTGTGGCGAAGGAGAATGAATTATAATGACATCACTGGGTCGTGAACTAGGCCCACTGGCTACTCTCCAGAATGAAATTGACTAGGAGAGATCAGATGAGCCCATTCGTAGCACAAGACATCTGGGAGGCAGCCAGGGAATCGAGGTTCAAGCCCCCTATTTGGGACGCACTTCCTCTTCCTCTGCATCATCAAATACAATGTGACTTCCCAGGCAAGGCAGCTCGCCTAACAATGCATTGCAATTCATGTTCTAAAGAACACCCAAAAAGTCCTTTGTGCTCATGCCTCACTGAAAGAGCTCATGAAAAATATTAACATGTCAACATCTGGCTGACACCTTTGGTACATTTTCATCATCTTGCTGATGGGAAGCATTTTGCCTTCAAATAAGCATAATTTCCCAGTCTTTTCCATCTCCTTTTTTGTCTCTCTCCCAACGTAATAAATGGTGTCTGAAGCCCAAGAGAAACTCATTTCTGTTAACAGATCATTTGTAAATCTTTAAGGGCAGCTGGTGAGAAAGGGGCATTTTTTTCCCTCTGTCTTAACTTCCCTGGTTGTCTCTCTAAATGCAAAATGACACCTCATTCAAAGCTTTCTGGTGTCATCTTAATCTCCCTTATTTCACACTTTCCACCTTTTTGATATTGCTACAGACAGCATGGAGGCTTTTTACCTAATACTGTAATACCTATTATCTGAGGCATTTAGGTCTATAGGCTCTTGCCAGCTCAGAATAATGCAGATCAATTGGATGTCAGCAGCCCAATAAAGTCAGATAGTATATATATTTTTTTCCAGGTAGAAAAAAAGATGTCTACCCACCTGACCTTAAAGCCAGCACATTTCAGTATTAATATATTTTATGCATGCATGTGATAATGTTTTACCTTTCTTATGGATCTGTAGGGAAGTCTCACTTCTTCTCTGTGGAACATTGTTACATATTTGGAGGGTGCTATGATTATAGATACTTACTAAGACAAGAATAATTGACCATATAAAACCTTTTATATTCCCACAATTATTTTTACATTTACTAAACGTGTCAAGAAAATCTGATTTTATTAGCCGGCGCCTAATTTTTGACTCCATTTATTTTTTTATCTGGCTTTTTCCCCCAATATGTTTTCTGACTGAGATACTTGGCAATTGGACAAAAGAACAATTTGTTACAGAACCTTTACCGAATGGAAGCTCTATAATCCAAGCATAACATCAAGTATCAAACCAAATAAAAATGTATGAGATCAGCAAAGGGGACATGCTCCAAGGTAAGGAGCTGGTCTAGGGCCTGGGGGTGGGGGGAGAAGTTTAAATCAAAATTTGACCGCTCAGCTATGAAGTAAGTCTGTGGAACAAAGGGTCAAATGCAGCTTTGACCCCTCATTCCCCTCCACCCACCAAGAGGTCAGATCTGTCAGCCTGGAGCCTATTTCCAGTAAGGCACGAGGCATGGACTTGTGCTTATTAAGAAGCCATGTGGACAGCTCTAAAGGACACTTGACGGGAAGTGTGTTGGCTCTGCAGGAAGCCGGGGTGCAGCGGACAGGGCGCATGGCAGTGGCACGGCGCCCGTTTGACCCTTGCGATCAACATCTGCCCTGGTTACCACACGTGCTTCCCTCATCCCTTTGCTTCCCTGAAGATTAGGGACAAGGACAAAATCAAGAATCACAAGTGGACACGGTGGCCAAACGCATGACTGCTTCCGGAAAGAACTCAGAACAAGAGAAGGGGGCTACGTGGACCGGTTTCACTGCTAAGTTGAAGAATACTTGGCAAGTCCTCTCCAGGACTAGCATTCTGGGTTAGGTGCTAAATGCATTGGCTCTTCGGGTGGTGAAGGATGCAGGAGGAAAGAGAAGTGGAGTTGACATGGTACCCACTGGACCCTGAAACAAAACCGTTCCTGGATATGTACATGTAGTGGACCATTTATGTGTTTCCCTGCAATCAAAATCGGGGACTACAACTGCGAATGAAAAGTACAGGAACCTCCCACTGTCCAATCACCAGTGAGCCAGACACTGTGGAGGCCAGACACTTTCCGGTGACGCAAGGGGAATCTGCTGCCGCTGGCTATTCCTCATTCCCTCAACCTCTCCCCGCATTCCCAGGCTGCCGGCAGAGAGCATCTTGGGGAAATCTCGAAGCTCTTTGAGGAGTGCAAGTACATGGGGTGAGGGTAATTCCTTCCCACTCCATAGATAACTGGGAGCAGAATCGGGCCTTCAGGAGAGTAACTTGTAGCACCTTGGGGTGCCCTTAGAGTGTGCAGAGAGGACTCAGGGGTTCCTTCTCCAAGCAAGGAGACCCAAAAGTCAAAGAGGGGTCAGGAGAGTAGGGCTGCCCAGGAGGCTGCTAGGCCAGGGGGGGAAGGGGACAGGGACTTCTGGAGGCATCAAGGCAGAATCTTCCAGAAAATGCCCAGCTTCAAAGGAAATCGGTAAAGCCAAGGACCTTACCTCAACCTGACTTTCTAACAATTTAGATAAATCAATCCTCTTTTCCCTGTTCCCCTAATATTTTCCTTCCAACACCTGAAGGTCAGTCAAGGACTGAGGAATCCATTTATTCTTCCCAGTCCGAGTCAGATCAGGAAGGCCAGAAGAGCTTGACCAAGAAGAAGAAGAGTGACGAGAGTGTGAAGGAAAACCTAGGCCCCCTTTTCCAACCCAGGCCACCAGGACCGAGTCTGCCCTGGGGACAGGGGAGAAATGGAGGAGAAGAAATACGAATCCAATATGAGATTCTAGTTTTAAAATAGGCTAAACTGAGTTTTAAAATTGGAGAAAGACTGAAAAGTCATAGGACCTTACCAAGTTTTGTCTAAAGAATGTGAAAGGGGGATTTTGACTTAGCAAGGCCATAGCAGGAAAACAAAGTAACACAAGAATATAAAGAAACCTATTTGGTTTCTCACTCAATTTGTTAAGAGTCGTTAAGAAACCACTTATACTGCTAAGATGTTAATTATACTATCTGCCCATCTGACCAGTAATCCCCTTCTGACCTGTTTAATAATTTAATGTCAGCAATAGAGCGATCGAAAGGGATTGTTAAGGGGTTGTTGTTACATAGTGAGTTGTTGATGGTTGCAAAGGAAACCGTGTCTGCTTTGTCAAATTTAGTTAGCTGAGTGGGAAGAAAGCCCTTTGCTTCCACGCAACCCTATTTACTTAGCAGCACTCACTGTGCTTTCTTGCAGCCACTTCCAATTGTCAGATTTCATTTGAGAGGGACAATAGCAGGCACCCTCTATAAATAAACACACATCACTGATTTTACCCTCAACACAGATAAGACATCATACCTTGCTCTACGAATTGTCCTAGATCACTTTGGAACCTCAGGGAATGAAATGACACCTTGATAGCGTTACCATATATTTCATTGAAGGAAAAAGACCCATAAGATACATACTTCAGGTTAATTAGCAAAGTTTGCTATGGTGATCAGTTTTATCTATTTTTAACACTCCACAGATTTGGTAGAATATAAACAAACATCACCATTCTGATGACAGAACAGTGGGCTGCCCATTGTATGGAATTGAGATTCCATAAATAATACATGTCAATGGTATCCATCAGTCAACTAGTTTAATTTATCATTTTTCCTACTGTACTCAACCCTGATCTCACAACATGTGGCAGCCTTCTTCTCCAGTTCTCTGCCAAATGTGCTTGGGCGGTCTGCGTGGCGTGGCCTGTGGCCAGGACCAGGCCAGCCTTGAGTCTGTGCGTAAAGGCATACTTGGCTCCCTTCCCTTGTCCTTGTATCACCTCAGTATTCGAAAGACGATCGTGATGGTGGTGTGCCGTGCCCTGTGTCCTTACCCCTTTGGGGCATTTTCTTCTTAAACTCTTTGACCAGGATTCTTGACCCATTCTGTCCTGAACCATAGCCTCAAGGCTGAGCTGTAATGAAATGCAGTGAAGTGGCTTTTACTGCAAAGTATACCTGGGCCAGGCATCCTCAGCCGCTCCTATAGGAAATGTTCCTAATCCGTCAAATATCCTGAAATTAGTTCACTCACAGAGTCACCAATTCCCACTGCCGTTGACCTCAGTGACCACTGTACAAGTGTCAGGCAGCCACTTTGTTTACTTCCCTTTCTTCCATCACGTGACAGAGCCCACAGGTGAGGGACAGGTACCACGTAGTGACGACCAGGGCGTTATAAAACTTGACTCAGGACTTAGAGTTGGACCGACTGGGCTCCGGATTCTGGCTCTACTATTTTCCAGTGCGTGGGTTTAAGCTTAAAGTCTCTGCAACTACTTTGTAAAATGGGGACCACACCGTTTACTTCATTAGGTGGATTAATAAAAGTCGAGAAGCCCAGGCTCCATAACAATTTGGTCTTGATTTAAACCTGGGTCACCACTTACCGGGTATGATCCACGGGCACGTGGTGAATAAGTTCACTGCGCCTATTAGATGAGGATGCTGATAGCAACGGAGTCCCTGAGTCGCTCTGTGTGTGAATTGAGTTAGTATTGACAAAGTGTTTAGGAAGTACCTGGCCATGGTTAATGCTTGATAAATGTGTGAGTGATATCATTGTGCTATAGTATCATTCTACTACTACTTCTAATAATCAAGGCAGTGAGGTGAATATTAACAGTCTTCTCAGCAAGTGTGCCTTGGAGCCAACCATAGCCCATTAGTTGATTGAAGTGGGTCTAGACCCAAAACACTGAAGGACAAAGTGACTGTGAATTGGCCTCACAACTGCCCAGGGTCCCAGCCAGTCTTCATCTCTGCTGCGAGCTCGGCAAATCATGATCCTCTGGGGGTTCCTTGTCAGGCCCTGGCCTTTGCCTGAGGAGCTAGCTCTAAGTTGAGTGGAGAGAAGGCATAGCTCTGCCTGCCTATGCTAGAACAATCAATCGGATTGGAAGAAAGCCATTTCTCTGATAGCAGGAGCAAAACCTACTCGGTTTTCATGAGCAAAGGGGAGAGTGTCACATGTCTATATCAATGTTTAATATGCGACAAGCTGTATCACACTGAAGATGTCTCTTTTCAACATGAGGTCCATAAATAAAATAACCAAGAACCTACCACAATGTAGACAGTGAGTGTGAAATACATTGGTTTTCATTCTTATATGTGTGTGTGTGGGGTATGTATACATACACACACACATCCACACACACATATATAATGTATGTATTATATGAGGTACATATACGCATATATGTATCTATGTATAATTGTGTGTGTGTGTGTGTATAATTTTAAGTTGAAGATACTGTGGGGAATACCAGGGCAAAACAGGCTCTGGTTCCTCTAGTGGGTAATGAAAGTAAAGTAAGCACACAAATAACTGTAATGCAAAGCAGGAAGTAGTAAATGTCAAAGAAATCCACAGATGTGGTGCAATTAAAGTGTGAAGGCGGTCGAGAGGGTTTCCTGTATAAGGGAAAAGACAGGGCTCTGCAGAGGAAGTGGCATTTGAATAACTTCTAGCTCCGTAAGGACTCTCGTGCCAACCGCCAACTGTCTCCCCACCAGCACGGGACCTGAGCACTAACCTGGGCCCCGGATGTCCCCTCTGCTTCCCCTGCCTGGCAAGCATATACTCCTCCTGTAAGACTCACCTCAAGGGTTGCTCTTTCTAAGCCCTCTCCCCCAAAGCTGTGGCCCTTCCCCTTTTGGGCATACACACTATTTTGTACCACCTTCTGTCCCTTTGACATTTTAGCTCATTGCTGTGTTACTATGCTACCTTCCATGCCTTTTTCATGGGACTGTGATCCCCAAAAGGGGCTGGGGAATGCCTTTGAATCCTCAGTGCCCAGAGGTTCAAAATCTCATTGAAGGAATGAGCTCTGCTTTCTTGAAATGAAGGAAATGAAGAAGGTTCCTTGCCTCTGTGATTGTGTGTGATTGCCTGCGGATCCATGGTCTCATTTAATTGCCATGATGCAAACATGCCCAGGAGGCTTTATCATCTCCGTGGGCAGCTGTGGAAATTGAGGTTCAGAGAAATTAAAGGACCTGTCCCAAGTCACAGAGCGTTAAACTGAGTAGCTAGGATCCCAACTCAGGTGGAATCCTAGCCTTCACTGCGTGCTTTTCCCGAATGAGGAAATGCATTGGTAGAGTGACGGAGATGTTCTACCTCTGAATGTTCCTGGATGTTAAAAGGCCAACACCCACTTGTACAAAATCTGAAATGGGTGTGTCCTGCCAGTCCCTGGAACCACCAGGGGGTTTGATGTTTAAAAAATCTTGCTACCTGGAGGCAATGCATCTGTTCCTGAGAAAAGAAAAGCCGTCTTTTCCTTTCTCCCTTTCTTTCTCTGTGCCCACTTCATTAACCTCTTCATCAGTCTCAGTCTCTGCCTCTCAGTCTTTTTCTCTTTCTCTTCCTGATGTAGAAGATGATTAGATGCTTGAAGTGCTGGTGGTGATGGTGATGATGATGATGATGATGATGATGATTTGGGTAGGCTTCTGCTAGGATGTTGGCTTATTCCTCAAGGGTCTGCCTTGGGCTTCAATGTATAGGATGGGACAAGATCGAAATTTAGATTTCCATTTTCTCTATCATAGGAAATAAAAGAAGCTGAATTTCTGTGTAAAAATACTTTTCAAGGAAAATTCAGAAATGAACAAAATGATTTACATGAAAAATTGGACACCATTTGTAATTAAAAACTAGAAAAACTAGACATCACTTCAGTGCTTAGTGATAGCTTCAGTGCTTAATAAATTGTGGTAATCTATGCACATGAAGCAATCTCTGTACATTGAAAATGTCTTCCAAGAGTACATAAGAGATGAAATAGGCTGTGATGTGTTATTAAATCAGATATCAGATTAGAACATAGGGAAAGCAAAATTTTAATTTTGTAAAAACTATATGTATATATGTAGTTGGAGAAAAGATTAAAAAATTAGAAAGCAATATACTAGCACATTTTGAATAGGTAGAACTGGATGATTCTGCAGCTGCTGATTCTATAGTTTCCTAATTTTCTACTATGAACATGGAATACTTTTGCAATCAGAAAATTAATTCAGGGTTGACAAGTACTTGTCAACTGGTGGCATCTCATCTTGGAACTCTCCCTAGAAAACTTCTTTTTCTCAGTTGTTGCTTTATTCGACCACTGTTTGCAGGAAGGAAGCTCTGTCATCCTGCAGCTCATTTATTCCCACCTTCTCACCCTCGCTCCCATCAGCCTGCCTTTCAAAAAACAGCCTCGATATGGTTCAGTGCACTGAAAAGAACAGAGGAATCAAAACGGGGCAGATCTGAGCTCAAGTCCATTTTCCTGTGTTTCTTAGCTGTGCAATCTTTGGAAAACTCTACCTTCTCTGATCTTTAGCTTTCTACTCTGATGAGAAATGAATGAGATGACATATGTAGAGGAACCAACCCAATCCCTATGCCACAATATGTTTGTTATTAACACAGGTCAATACTTTCTGCTGCTGCATCTTCTCTTGGCACCCATTCAAACTTACTGACCCCTCAGGGTGCTACTCATGAGCTAGTTCCAATGCAAAGAACTAGCATTGCGTTCCAGATCTCTGAGCAGCCGTGATGTCTGCCTCTAAGTATGTTCTCTGTACAATTTAGTTAGCGCCTCATATACAACTTTATGCATTTAGCAAGTGCATGGTGGAACCCAACAGGAATAGAAGCAGCACCCCCCCTATAGCATTCATAACTATAATTTATTATAAGCTTTCAATCGGCAGCTTATGGTTGAGAGCTGAACCTTTTTGAGATGAGTTTTAAGTGTTAAAGAAAACTTAAGAGTTACAATATTGAGCAGGAAAAAGTAAAGTCCATTGTCTTTCCTCTCCGATCACCCAGAACACTGAATTCAATCAGTGGCCTGCGGGTGGTACCTGCTGGCTGGATCTGAGCCGTCAAGACAGATTGTCACCACCCCTGGAGACAGGAGGGCTCAAAAAGCCCCAGAATAGTCCTGACTTTTGTCAGATGGTGGGAAAGGGCTAAGAACGTAAATTGGTGAGTGCATTTGATAAGGTGAAGTAAAGTAGTTGGGTCCTACAGCCGTAATTTCTTCTCCCGTACAAGTCCGTCAGTCAAGTAGATTACTTGGGAACTAGGTTTCTACACCGTGAAAGCAGGAAAAGAAAAGAGAGAGAGAGAGAAGAGCGGAAGCACTCAATAATGTCTCTCTCAGGTATATTTCTATTAGTATTATCAGTCTAAAATCATCGACATGCCGAATTTAATGATTAAGTCCCAAGCTTGTAGGCTAAAATATATCCAATGCTTGAGATGCCTTTATTTTACTTCTAAGAAGCCACTAGTTCTTTTATTGTCATGTTTTGATGCTTGATAATTTAAAAGCAGTCACTTAATAATGCATCTTTAATATGACATTCTTTTCAGACTTCTTTTCAAGATCTCCTTTTTTTTTTTAATTAAGGAGAAAATACATTACATTTACCTCTTCCCAATGGTATATAGAACATTGTACTATAGGGGGAACTCATGTGTTGGGCTGTGGACTGAGATCTGCTTTCTTCATAAAGTTGAAATAAAAGTGCACGGAGCAATACACGGACAAATCCCTTTCTGCGACATTGTCCCCTTGAATGAAAGGTCCATTATTTGGCCTCAGCCAAGTTTTTAGGAAACGTACAAATGAAGAGGAAGGCAAGCTTTTAAGAAAGCTTTGTTCATAAATACAAATAAGATTTCGATGCCAGAGATTAATTAGTGCTTTGTTCCTCTTTTGAATAGCAAGTGAGGGAGGTGCCTTGGCTCACTTTCGTCCAATTCTATTGACCTGCCAACATTTTACAAAACTTAGTAACATCCATTATTTTTGTCCATACAGTTATCATGGTCCCTTTCATGAGATCTTATTTGTGTTATCTCCTTTCTTCCTTCCTTTTCTTTATTTGCATGTCATAAAATGCTGAATTTGTATAACATTCAGGTAATCATTTTTATGAGCTCACTGGAGGTTATCTGCAACACTATCACAAACCCTTCTAGCAGTCAGTAAATCAGGACATTTCATGATTCCTCACCCAGGACCGCTCTGGAGGCATAGATCTGCCCATGGCGATGCTTTTAAAAGTCGGGAGCAAAGGGTATTCTTACAGCGGTCGTTGTCTTTTCCTAATTATAAACCAGTACATGCATTATGAAATATTTGGAACATAGAAAAAAGCATTAAGAAGTAATTAACTCCCATCGTCTCCATAAAAATCGATAATGTTTTAATGTATATATGCACACAGGTAAAGTTTTGCAGTCTGATTTCTTTCCACGTCCATTTTCCTCTGTCACTCCAGATTTTTCAAGTTTATTTAGTAATTATTTATATAGTCATTGCCTGAATAAACTATAATTTAAATTGATATCAGATTTTATACTATTTCAGGTTTTTACCTTAAGAAATTATTTTTAACATAGACATGATTTTATGCAGCTGAATTTGGTCTGGTAATGCAAATTCTCCCTGCCCCCCTTGCCTGGGTCACACATAATTAAAATTCTCTTCCAAATTCAATGAGTTAAAAATGCTTAATGAGCCTTTTCTGAAAAAACAAAAGATTCAAATTAAAGAAAAACACCTTTATTCACATAAAATAATATTTAAGTGGTAAACAGCTGTCACTAGGCTAAGAGGTGGCCAAGAAGGGCCTGTCATTCTATGAGACCTAGTGCCCAACGTGAACTAGAACTTCTGAACTCCTGCACAGAGGTGGGCACACTATGGCCCAAGGGCCAAATGAAGCCCATTGGCTGCTTTTGTGTCACCTGTGAGCCAGGGATGGTTTTTATATCTGTAAACGTTTGGAAAAATCTAAAGAAGAGTGGTATTTTGTGACACATGAAAAATATATGAAATTCCTATCTAGTGTCTAGAGTAAAGCTTTATTGGAACGCAGTGGACACTCATTAGTCTATATATTCCAATGGCTATTCCAACTACAGCAGCAGGATGGAGCTACAAAGAGTGTACAGCCCACTAAGCATAGACTATTTACTTCCTGCTGTTTTACAGAAAGCGCTTCCTGATGTCCTACAGTAAAAGTTCACAGACTCCTGTTCTAGGTGATTAGGTTGTGAGCAGGATAGCATTAGGAAAAAACCTATTTTCATTTTCTTTTCTCCCTCACTCCAAGTCCTTTCCCTGTTTTTAGCTGTTTTTAGCAGTGGTATTTGTGCCCATCCGGGAAACAAGCATTGTCAGTATGCATTTGCTATCAGAGCTGCCTTTGAACTTCAGGAAAGCCGCCATCTTGTTTTTGTTCACTTCGCTAAGGCTTAGTGTCTGCAACATGAAACACTAGTAAGTTCTTTAAACTTCTTGTTATCTTGAGACAGGGCAAGACCTTTACCCAATTTATTTAGTTATGGAGGAGGAGGATGAAAGATTGTGTCCTAAGTGTTATTCAATGGCATGACATGGCTTTCCCTTGGAAGGCAGCCAGAACTGATGCTTATGAGGTGTTTGTCTGATGAACTGTACCCCGGTGACACTAAGCAGAGCCAGGAGGAGGTGGCAGTCCATCTTTCTAACCCAGGTTTGATTTACAAATCAGAGGAATGTGGGAAGCCCGTGGAAGACAGACCCACCCCTAAGATAGTCGAATGAGGAAATAATGAGCCCTTGCTTGTGAAAAACTATTTGGAAGGTGGGATGATGGGATTATTGTTGAAGTACATAGTGGTATCTTCATGAGAACAAAATAGATCCTAGGCAACTGCTGAGGGTGATGTTTGCTTTAGTAACTGGAAGTTTCAAAAATAATTATTAGCCAGTGTCTATGGGTTACAGAGAAGCTTTCTAATTGAAGGAAGTATTGTATCGAATGCCTGAAAAGTTCTAACACCATCCACATAAACAGAAACAAAGTAACAAAAGATTTGGAAAGTTACGAGGAAGGGAATATTGGGTCGAAATGCTTCCAGGATTAAATTCCACATTCAGAAAACTAAAATGAACCCACAAATTAGACAGTGACATTTTCTTATCACAGGATTTTATTATTTCAGAAATCTAAGTGTCCTATGAGCTGCTTCCTGGTACCCCATGGCCCCCAACTTAACCTTGCAGTCAGATTCAATTTTCACATGCTCTGCACAATTTTACGGGGCATCAAGAACTGATTTTAGTTTAGCCATGAAAACGAATGCTCTAAGAAGATTTGACAATGCTTACAAACAGTAAAATTCTGGTTATCTGGGGTCAGTATGAAATACAATGACTTTGCAAAGAAATGATTGCCTTGTTTGTGTTAATGCATTAAATTTAAGTGTTTCAGTTTTTTGAATTACTAAGTAATATGCTTATTATAGAAAATTTTAAAAATGCAGACTTTTCAAATGAAACAAAAATTACCTCAATAATCCCTCCACCCTAAGACATTAAGAACTATTTCCTTTCATTCTTTTGCTGTGATTTCTTTACACAGTTGTAATCATACTCAAAGTTTAATATCTCCTGCTTTTTTATTTAACTGTATAATATAGTTTCTAGATAGGACATTCACAATTGTCTTGAAAATGCCTTAGAGAAGAATAGGCAACCTGTTACAATATTTGGATATTAAGAATAAAACAAAATTCAAAAGCAAAACCACATTTTGTCAAGTCACAGAATGAGCAAAACTTTTAGAACTACTACTTCTTTTTTCTTTCTTTCTTTCTTTTTTTTAAATTAAATCTTATGACTTCTTGTTTGGCCATGATCTCATGGCCTAGGTGAAGATCTAAATTAAAAAAAAAATGGGGAGAGAGTGGGGAAGGAAAATGAAAAAGAAAAAAAAAGAAAAGTCAAGAAAAAGATGAGAAAGAAGAGCCAGAGAATTGCAAAGAAAATACCACATTCCCGAAATACATCTGGTCCTGCTGAGAGAACTAGCGTTTGTGTAAACATGGAGATAGGTCCCCAAGCCGGGTTTGTAAGGAAGCTACCCCCACACGATACCTAAGGCATCAGTACACTCAGTTGTAATTCATTAAAGAAAAAGAGACCCAGAGCAGAATTCATTATTTAAAGTACAAAAGTCTTTTAACTTGATTTTGCATTTCACTTTTTCATCTCTTATTTGAACACAGGCACATTAGATGTGGAGACAGTGGTGACCCAGTGTGATGTGGCTGCTGTCAAGCTGCGAGGGAGCCGTCTCCATGGAATGGGTCACACACCACGGCTGTGGCCAGTTGGCCTAGCCCAGCACAGAAGTCATAGGCTCTCATGGCCAAAGGGGGCACTGGTACCCGATATTTGACCCTCTCCAATTTGTTGCATAGCCCACAAGTTTTTCCTCGAGGTCTCCTTCTCTGAGAAATCTAGGTACTATGGTTGCATTCGTCCATGATACAAAGATCCCAAATGTCACTTGCTGCCTTCATGGGAACTAAGCGAAAATGTAATCTGAGCCCTTTTTGGTCTGTCTCTACGCAGCGACATCATAACATTGAAGTGTAGATTTATAGCATGCTTTATGTATATTTTCCTAGTCCCAAGGCCCCCCTTTTCACAGATACATACACAACATGTCATGTAGAAAATATAAATTGTTGATCGTACAGGCACTTTCTTCCTTTTTAAACCTTTCCAAAGGTCTTTTTGTTAAATACACCCAGATGCCGTTTGACAGATGAGGGGCTAATTGCTCTGTGAATTACCTCTATCGATTCCTGTTTCATGTTGAGCCAAACAAACAAAAGATATTAATGCTTTGAAAAAAATGAATGATGACCTTTCTCTGCAAACACAGCTTGCGGTCTCTGATTATTGGTGATTCCAGAGAGCAGCGGTCAATCGCAATAGCGGTAACGCTATGATCACTATAATAAGCTTGCCTGACCTTCTCTGCCATGTTAAGTGGTTTAAATTTATTTGCCCAACAACACAAGAGCTTTCATTTAAAGTCACAGAACATTCAATTCAACAGAAGAAGTCATGTCTTCTTCCCTTTTCTTCCTTTCTTGCCCACTTCCCCATTTCATACACCTACATCCCAAACTGACTGAGTTTTACCATCGCAAAACAATCACCATGCCTGGGGAAACATGTTTCTTCAGTTCTGTTTACAATTCTGGATCCCATTCGCTCTTTTGGCTTGCTTTTTCTTGTTTTAAGACACTGGAAACATTTTGTTTTTCTCTCTTTCTAAGTTTCGCCCATGGCTCAGGTTTCAGATTACAGACGCTAGGAGCAGTATAAAAAGTCAAGAATGCAAGGGGTGTGGTACTAAAGCATGTGGTGGGAGCCAGAATGTCCACTGCTCCCAACTTTGCACTTAATCAACGAGACCTTGAACCAGTCATTTCTTCTGTGGCTTCCAGAGCAGGTCTTTCCCACCTGGTAAATGGGCAAGACTGGCCCGATGACATCAGGGGACCTTTCTAGTCGGAACATACTGATTTTCTAGGTCTTTCTACTTAAACAACTGTTTTGTGTAAATGGCAGCATTACCACTGGGCAGCTAGGAAAACATGGCAGTGATGCCTTTTCAGAACTTCCTGACTTTTTCTCAACACGGCTTCAGGATAGTGCACCATGAATGGCTGAAGCCTTGAGTGGTTGGGAAGTGGATGCAACCCCCCTTGGTTTAAGTGGCAATCTCTTGACAAGGGTACCCCTGACACGTCCACCAGTTTCCTGGTAAGAGACATGCCAAAAATACCAAGGAAGTGGTTCCCCTTAGAATAGTCCGGTCCCTGCACTATAGGATCATAGCAGGAAGCGGAGAGAAAAACACCACCAATAATCAAAAGACTTCCTGCCTTCGTCTGACATTCTCAAGACCTTAGGTAGGAATTTAAATAGAGAACTGGGCAAGTTTGAGGTGGCTTTCCTTAAATATCACCTCTAGCTTCTACTCAAGACAGTGACCAATAATATGGCCAGTAATTGAATCACACCTGACTTTGCTTTATTAGGAACCGTAGGGAGCCCAAGAAAATGTGAGGCATAATTCCTGCCTGTGCCAGCTTCCTTGCTCTGCCCTCAAAAGCACCAGGCTTTTTCTCAGCAAAGGGGTAGTTGCAAATGTTATGCACTTTCTCTGCCTGGAATGCCCTTCTGTCCTTCTTCCCTTTAAAATCCAACCTGAGTGCCTTCCTAATTCCTACTTACTCTTTAACGTTTTCCTAGGTTTTATTGCTCCTCTTCCAGAATACCTTTGTAGCACCCTGTTAAGGATTCACCCTAGCACCTGATGCATATTTTTATTCTGGCACTTTTCTCATGGATTTTCTTTACTGCTCAGTTGATCTCCTTCCCCTGGAACTTAGCACTTAGTATCTCAGGCTGTTGCCACAGACCTGGGGGCTTATTAGGTGTCCAGCTGATGGGGGAGGATGAATGTGTAGAAATGAAAGGATAAGTGAAACTTATTGTGTCAGTTAACCAGTGTACAACCAACCACTCAGAAGTGTGGTGCCTTTAGACACAGCTATGGTTCATTATCATGTTCGCATCCGCGGTCAGCCAGGGTTTGGTGGATCAAAGCTGAACTTGGCTGGGATGACTCAGCTGGGACTCTGCTCTGCATGTCTCTGTGGTTTCATCTTCCTCTTGGACCAGCAGCTCTGCCCAGGCCTGTGCTCCTCACGGTCACAGAGGAGGCAGAAGACGGGGAGCAGAGACTCGCAAAGCCTCTTCAGGCATACAGTCCTCTCCACCTCACTCTGTTGGCCATAGCAAACCATATGGCTAACCCTAAGTCAAAGGACAAGTAAATATACAGTCCCCCTTTAATCACGTGACAGAGTCACATATCAAAAGCTATGGATAAAAGGAGATGGTGGAAAACAGTCACAGTACTGAACCCAAAGCAATCAGGAAGGAAATACCGATAACCGTATTAAGATAAAAATAGAAAATTGGTTACTAACCATTACAGCCACTGGACCAAACTCCAATTTCATCTCCTTTACCCTCATATCGTGAACACAGCCCAGCAACTGAACAGCCTTTGTGAGCCATAAATGTGCACCAAAGTAGAGTCAGTCACACATGGCAAATGATCAGAGTTGGAAGACTCCTGATACCTTTATTTTTAATGCTTTTAAAACTCTACGCAGGGTGGGCTGATGTGTTATGATCACAGAATGAAAAGCTTTGAACATACAATGTTCTTCAGGAAAACGCTCATAGTTACATATTGCATGATAGAAGTTGGTTTGCAGTTTTTCAAGGATCCAATAGCAGCTCACACCCCGACCCCCTCAGCCCCTAGGCTTCTCCTGTCACTTTGCAGCATGCTTGGGGAACCGTCACCTACACGTTGTAGGAGTTTCTGCTCGGTCACTGAGCTACTGTTAAACCTCCAAGGTCCAAACGTGGGCTTACTGGGAAGAGCGTAGTTAACTTAAAAGCAGAAAAAGCCCAGGCAGCGAGCAAGCCCTGGGATTCCTGGCCCTCTTCCTCGGAGGCCCAGAGGGGCCCACTCAACGGGCCAACCCCACACCACGCACACTGGACTGGTGGTCCTCTTATCACAGAAAATTCCATCAGTGTGGCCAAAATATACAGAAGGAAGCACACAAGAAAAATGGGAATATAATATGCAGGCCTGTGGGTTGAGTTTTATGAAAAGAAAAAAAAAGGGGGGGGAATTTTTCTGAGCTCTTTTTTTATAGTTCCAAGGACAAGAAAAAATGGGACAAATTGCTGATCAAATGTGAATAATTTTACTGTTTTTAATGGCAAGTCAGGTACTACACTGGCAGCTTTAGAATGTCTCTCTCAATTTTGCCTTAGATAATTTAAACTTGACTATTTGATAAATACATAGAAACACACCTTTTCCCACAATTTGCCTTTCATTTCATGTGCTAAAGAGTGTGCATTTATTAAACACATGCAAATCCTAATATTCCCAAAACATCGTTCTTGTTGGATTTTGGTTTATAATAAAATTTAGCATCAAAATTCTGCCCTGTAGTTAAAGGACATTAAGTTCCTTGAGGAAAGAAGATCTTTTTTTTTTTTTTAAACCCAGAGTCCAGTCCATCCAGAACTAGTAAAAAAATAAGCATAAGAACGTGCCTTCTTCTTTCTGCCCAGCTCAGTCTTCTCGAATAGTCTGTGTTTCACTATGTAAAGTTTCCCTTCCATGGGCCAGCTGCGGCGTTTTAATTTCTCTCCATTTCTCCGTGTATAGTTCCTCTCCATTTTCCGCTGAGAGCCCTTTAAAGTAATCAGCCGAGAGACTGTGCAAACGTTCGAAGCATGTCCTGATGCTGTTTGAGCAACAGAATTGTGGCAGAGTTCTCACGACCATCAGTAACACTTCTCCTAACGTGAGCCTGCACTTAGGAAATGCAAAAATTCTTAATCAATGGGACGCAGTGGCCATCTTACCTGTTGCCTACAACACATTAGAACTAGGCTGGTTGCTAGGAGTGGCAATGCTCCGAGAAGCCCTCCTTCTCTCTTCCCTCTACTCCCACTAACTCTGAAGCTGGTTGTAGAGGAGGGTAGGGGGATAGGGAATTAATTGCCAGAGATGGGACACCACTGCTGCTTTACAAATATTCACAGCTGCTGCATTCTGTAGCCAGGCTCTGCTTTCCATGAAAAAGGCAAATTCAGAAGTCACTTTGCCATAAAAGGGCATGAGCTCTCAAGTCCGGCTCCTTGAAGCCCTCAGACCCTGAGCTACCACAGCACTCCCTGAGGCCCCGAGCCCAGATTCCTGCCTCCTCCCACACCCCTGTCCCTGGAAGAGGTTTCCCACTACATCCAATAATTAAAAACATTCCCAGGATGGAAAACAACACATGTACGGCTTGAACATGAGCCTGTTTTTAAGAATCATCGATTTATTGCCTATTTTACCGTGCGCTACTCCAATAGCTGTGAAACTGTCCTATTTGGTATTTAATTGCTGAGAGCAGTAAGTAAAGAAGGTATGCAAGAGTAGTTGTTCTCTTTGTTTGGGGGGCTTTTTGTGTGTTTGTTTTGTTTTGCTCACCTCTGATTTGTTAACCAATTTGAGGGGTAATTCTTAAAAGGCACAGCACAGCAGCCTTTGTGAAGGCATCGGTTACCTCTGAATGGGAGCCTGGCTTTTTAAATCCTGTCTAGGTAGATTACCTTTCCAGTGCACCTCGTTTCCTTTTAGGAGATTCCTTGGGAAGGGCCTCCCGGGAGCTGACTAACGTTTTAATGGCTCGCTCAGATTAAGAGGAAGGAAATGTGAACTCCTCCGGGGCAGGCACCACTCTAGGCCAGTCTGCATCCGGTAATTCTTCCCACGTCCGTGAATCATACTTTTAAGACTCCTTTTCAAGGGCATTTGTCTTCCTTTAGGAGAAGGCCAAAGCAGACAAGACGGGGATTAAAATAGCCTCGATGAAGCTGTGGCCGTAGGGACAGTTGCATGATTCTCCCCCCACCCCCCCATCCACCCAGAGGAGGTCTCTTACCTGTGTTTGCCCCCTCACCTTCAACAATACTTGACAGGATTACTTCTTTATGTTCTTTGCATTTGAAATTAAGATGACTTCTAGTATCATCTAAATGACTCAGCTATAGTTCTCAATCATGTTGAAGAATACAACCAGCCTCTGAGACTCATTTCAGGGAAGCTAGAAAGTTTTGAAGAGCTGAGCTACCATAACAAATTTTTTTCCGAATCTTTTAGATAAAAATCTTGCCTTTAAAACCATGTCAATATTTAATAAAGTGTCTTGTGTATAGGCAATTGTAGACTGTATTTGCACCTTTTCCACAAAGACGCAAATGCTTCTGAAAATAGTTTTGGCAGTGGGTGGAGTTTAATAGGCATTTCAGGTTTATTATGTTGCAATATCAATTACTCAATGAATAAAGTGTGTTTTTTGGGCATGTACTAAATGGAGGCTTCTACTTTTCTTCAGGCTACTACTAAGAGTGGGGAAGTCCTATAGAAATGTGCAAAAAGACAGACGTCTAATGACAAGGAATGCCTACGTGAGTCCTCTGGTACCCTAGGGATTTGGGTGACAAAGCCATGTCCAAGTCCATCAGCTATGACAAATGTACCACTCTAGTGGGCCTTGTGATAATGAAGGAGGCTAGGCATATGTGGGGGACCAAGGAGACAGAAAACCTCTGCCTTCTCCTCAATTTTGCTGTGAAACTAAAACTGCACTAGAAAAAAGAAAATCTGAAAAAATGTGTAAAAGTGTATTTAGATTCTAATTAAATTAACAAAAGGCTCAGAGTTGGGTTGTTTTTTTTTAAAATAGATTTGTAACCCATTGTTTGTGATTCCTTAATCTAAAAGCCTCTAGAAAATTAGTATTTGGGGGCGAGGGATGGTAAGGATCTATGTATGAGACAACCTGAGCTGACTTGAACTCATAGGGAGCAAAATGTGACCCAAACTGACGTAGAGTGCGTGTAGTCCTTATTTGGGTCATGTGTGAAGGTCATGTGTGTTGGTGCAGTGATATGCCATCCCAGTCCCCACCGGTGATGGTGGGTTATATGGATGTAGTGCAATGTCACTTTCCAAAATCCAAACACGTCTTCCCCTAAGTTTTAGACCAGGGATGGTGGACCCAATACATAGAAAGATAGAAAACAGAAAAGGTTGATAAGAATAGCAAAGGAAACAGTTGAGTTCTATATTATTTCTTCCCTGATGAGAGAGACTCTAGTCCTAGATGGCCATGTAGATCCCGTTATTATAATGGTCACTTTTTATTGAAATTTACTGTCAGCAGTAAAGTGCAAAAGCCTAGTAACATAATTGTGATTTCTACTCAGACATATCTTAAAGTTTTTATGTGAGTGCCTATAACCCACATTTTGGTTCTGTAAGTCTATTCCAAGAGCGTACCCAGAAATGTTTTCTCATTCCTCTAAACCCCTGATGATCATAATTGTATAATTCATTGCTTTAGAATAATAGGACAGTAAATACATTGGAAAGCCAAGCATATATTCAATTTTTTTTGCAAACTTAGGTCCAAGAAAATAGTCTGACTAATTGTATTTTATGGGATTAAATTTTAAGCATTACACTTATGCTCCTAAGCATTTACCTCAACATTTTAAGGTCCCATTAAAATAAAGAAGCAAGACAGTTAATGGTCTCTGTTGAAGGTTTCCAAGCAATACTGCCAGCTAGCAGATGGAGGTCCAAGTAACTTAACTACACCTTTAACTCTGAAATAATGTCCTGGATATAGTCATTTGCCTTTTACTTTATAATCATTTAAGTTTTGGAAATAGTTTCTTTTCCCTCCTTTCAGTTCCGGTCTTCCTCCTTTTCATCCCAGTCTTTCATTTAAATATCTCCTGTAGTCTATTTGCCAAGCTGTTGGATTCTTCTACATACTTAGCATACACTTCATACACTTTGAACAATGCTTCAGAATGAGGCAGATGTCTCAATTACCCAATGCCTACCCAATGCAAGATGAAGGGTACTTTGCATTTAAAGCCATACTGGAAAACAGTACATAACACTTTTTAAAATATTATATTTTTTACCAGATAACCTAGATTTTTTTAAAAGAAACTCATTTTTTAAAATTTACATAATCATACTGAATATTATGGTTAATAATCTTTTTAAAATTATTTTCTATGTAAGAATCATAGCAACATGGAACAAAGATATTAAAAAATGCAGGGGTAGATTTTATTTCTATGGGGTCATGTTTGTTTGAGATGGCAAAACTGAAAGAGAGCCTTGTTCTTCAGTGATAACTTCTGTGTATCAGGATTTTCTACACTGAAAAAGATTGACTGGGACTTCAAATGAAGGTCATCAGTCAAGAGCTTCTGTGGGCAGAGCTAGAACTTATGGGAGGAGTTCTCACACTCCCAGTTATGACGAGAACTCCACAGGTAGCCCTCTCTGCCTGAGATAGACCTCCTTGGTCTAATTGCCCCGCCCCCTCACTTCCTGGACCGCTGCTTATTGGTTAGGTTTTTCAGAGGATCTACCTGAGGTTGGGCAGGTGGGAGGGAGGCAGTTTAGAGGTAAATATTGTTGGAGGCTTTCATGTGTTTGGAGGTAACTAAATTGCTTTCATCCTAAGAAAGTTTACTTTTTAATTCTGTGTGAAAAAGTAAGAAACGTGAGGCTAAGGACTGAAAGCACAAATTAGGAGTTTGTTGATAAAAAGACAGGAGGGAAGGAAAGAGAGAGGAGAAGGAAAACCAAGCAAAGACATGCTAGTCTGCAAGATCCTCATTAAAATGTTTCCCAAGGCTTGAGATTGAAAGAAAAAAATGACATAGGCAGATCCTAATATTCGAAAACTGCAATCCAATTGCATAAAAACATAAATTTAAATCTAGACCATTTGAGAGAAAATATTTAAATATACTATATTTTTGTTTGGAGCTGATATCTATAAAAATCTGGTATATTACACAGATCCATATTATAGAGATTATATATACAAATATTTTATTACTTATGCATAAAACATGATTTGTTGAGGGATATAAACTATGGCTTTCTCAGGTATCACTGCGACTTGATTGTTCTGAGTATTGGCTTTCTGACAGGGTTTGGAATGAAGCCATTTTTATTAATTTAGTTATTTTTGCTGATATAAAGGGCCGTCTATCATGTTAATGATGTATCGGTCTGCAGTCCCACCGAACAATAATTACAGAATGTTCCTAATAGTAAATCATTTGTCACAATCACAGCTCAGCGCGACAACCTTTTGTTGAACAGTGGAAGGCATTATCTGAATAGCAATACACCTTCCTGCGAACCGATTAGAAGGCCCTTGCACCCAACAGCCCGGCGAACACCTGAGAGTTGAAGTCTGATGTGTCCTCGCCAAAATCTCAGATCGGGGATGTGCTCTGTGCCCTGCTGAATTTTCTGCAGTGTTAGCTATCTTATTAGATGGAACCAGAACATTTTGCTGAGGACAGAATAGACTAGGTTTCACAAATAGCAACAACAACCCCCCCCCCCAAAAAAAAACCCTCCTCTGAAAAAGTAGCAAAGCAATATGACCAAAGTACAATGTCCAAGGTTTCACTGAATCCTCTTTATTCTTAGTGAGAACCAGACAAAGAAAGGGTACAGTGCCCAAAATAGAAAAGTTGGGGTTCACAAAAAGGCACCGATAGCCACATTCTGTGCAGGTCTCCTCATCAGTATAGTGATCAGGCTCTGCTTTTTAAACACTTACAACTCATTTCAGTTATTCTTGAGCAATATGTGTAAGTAATAAAAGCAAGCATTTTTGAGTGTTTCTGTATCCTGCAGTTCTTGGGGTTTTGTTACTGCCGTTATTGCCTCTTTGTTTTTGGAGCGTTTTTAAGCTCACAGAAAAATTGGGAGCGGTGTACAAGGTTTCCACATATCTGATGCCCTATTATATCTGCACACCTCCCCCATTATCAACCTCTCCCCACAGAGCAGTGCATTTGCCACAGTTGATGAACCTACACGGACACGTCATTGTCACCCAGAGTGCATCGTTTACAGCAGGAACTCTTTTTCAGCACTTAACATGCATCGATTTCTTTCAGAGTCAAAAACTTTAGTGTCTGTTCCCTTTTGGAAATAAGGAAACTCAGGCACAGAATAGTTCAGTCAGACAGGTGTAAGTTGGAGAAAAAAGAGGTGATTTGGGGTATCTGACCAATGTTAAACTCTCACCAGGTTGATTGAAGACTACTCAGTATTGAGGTACCGTGGTGGCCTAAATTGACATCGTGTATGGAACACGTGTACAGTTACTGGTTTAGCCAAGGCGATGCCAACCGTGCTGGTTCAGCAACGGTATCCTTGTTTCGTGGACAAAATAACCAAACCTCAGAGGAGGAAAAGGCAAGATTTCACTGAAGGTCCTTTGGCAGGAAGCCTGCACTGTCACATTGCCTATGTCCTCATGTCCTGCAGGCCAAGCTGCTTTGGGACCTTTAATGAGAGTTTGGCTCACATGTAGGTTTGGTTGAGTGACTGTGGTTTTATACCATTGATATTCAGATTTGAAACCTGTGGATTTTGTTCCAAAAGGCTTCACTTTAAGGAAAGAGTTCTAGTCTTCATTTTTCTATGTATGTGTGAATTCTTTGTTAGGAATTTTATTGAGAATGGGATGGGATGGCTGAATGTATAGGAGGAAATTCTAATATACTTGTTCATTAAGCCCAGTGATTTGAAAATAGTCTTAAGATCAGTTAAAATGTAGAGGGTGGGGAAAGGCATAAGCTGTGAGATGCTTCTAAAGACCACATAGCAGAGTGAAGAGGTGTTCTGAGGCATCAACAATGAAAATTGCTCTCGAAGTTTATAGAAAAAAAAACAGTGATGGATGCAAAGTTCGTGCTTTCTAGTTTTTCAGTGGGGGCTGGTTTAAGAGCCACAAAAATAGATCTTTGCTCAAAAAGTGGATTTCTGAGCCTCAGACTGGCATTGAATGGAATGGTTTGTACGTGCCTTCACATGTTTACCACTTGTTTTAATATCTAGCATTCTGTTAAAGCTGACCGAGAACTCCCAACAGGCAAGCCATGTTTGCATTTCTAGTATCAGATCCAAAACACGGATTAAATGGTATCATGAAATGCAAGTTCTTATAGATTTTTGACAGCCACTGTTAACAACGAGCAAGTCCTTGGCCAAAGCTGACGTCAGGTATCAGAGGACACCACGGGGCCAGAAAGCTGGTTTCTAAGAGTCCTTGAATCCTTCTTCCCTCATGCTGGCTGGAGAGGCCACATGCAGAACTTACAGTGACTTCTCGAAGGGACCCGGGTCAGACACACAGGCATCCTTGACATGGTCTGCTTTTCCAAAGTGGAGAAAGTCCCCGTTTAAAAAAAAAAAAAAAAGATCAAATGGCTTCCTCTTGCCCCAACCCCTCTGTCCCCTACCCCTATGTTCTGTCCAGAAGAAAAATCCCTCAGCCGCAATGGTTGTTTTTATTAAATTCTCCTCAATAAAAAGCTCAGGCAGGATTTATTAGGTACTCAGGGCGGACGTTTAGTATTTCGCCAGTTATTAAGTGAAAATCAATAGAAAGCAAAGAAAATGGAAGTCACTGCACTGTTAGCGCGGCGTTGTCGCCCAGATATTATGTCGGCCGTCTCGCAGATTCATGACAGACGAGAAGGGCCGGGAGAGAACTTTCTGCTTACATTGCACAAGCCAAAGTGGGGTTATTCATTAGAGCAGGCAGCCGGCCAGATGGATTTCCAGTTCAGTTTTACCATTTATCTTTAAAACGCCTGTATCGAGTGAGAAAGAACACTGATATTATGTGATATCAATGGCAGGTTTATGTATCTAAATCAGGATTTATTGTTATTTTGTTCCAAAGACCTTTTTTTCTCAAGAAATACCATTTCACTGGAAGAAAATAATAGCTAAAACCTTGTCAAAGATAACCTTTCCGGCTGTCCGTGCACCGCTGGCTGTAAAACAAATAGAACCCGATATATAAATAGTTTTAACCACATCCTTACAAGTCATTACTTCTGAGTCTGTTTCCCCCATTTCAATATGTTGGGGTTTTTTTTTTAATGTCGCAAACATGATTTTTGGATATCTGATGTTTTCTTTGCCAAGAGTTTAACTCTAAATAATGTCAGCAATTGTTTTAATTGCGTTTAAAAGGGTTAGCTGTTTTATGTCCTTCTGTGGAATGCTACTTTTTTCAGAAAGCATTCTTTGGGAAAGCAAAGTGGTCTTTTCTTCCCCCTGCCTTAGAAGGGGCTTTGGGGCCAAAAACACCAATCACCTTTTTTTTAAATGACTTCAAGGTTTTCAAAGGCAGGGACGTGTTTTCCATTCACTTGAATTGACTTTTTCCGTGGCTTCCGGTTTTTTGAGTTCTTCTCATCTAAAGGAGAGATTGCAGCAGACCCGATGATCGGATCGGATCTCCTTCAGTCCCGCTAAGTAACTAAGATGGCCAGATGCCAGGGCGAACCATTGTGCTGTCTTTATAAATAGCTCTGAAGAAAGAATGCAGTCCATATATTTGTGAAATGTCATTGGCGACACTTTGTGATGGGGAGAAAAAATTACATCTGGGTTTTGATTGAAGGTGTTGTTAATAGGAAATTGTGAATGTATTTTTAAACTGCCTTGGTTTTACTCTTTGTTTTTTTTTCTTGATGTTTGGGAATTTACCTTTATGTGGGCCAATATCAGAATGTAGCCAGACACACATGGTCTAAATATCAACTGAAGCTTTTGTTCCCATTGAACAAAAGTGATATCATTGCAGAATAAGAAAAGTATAAAAATGGATTATACAATATTTGTTTCCTGGTATTTCTTCATGGAACCAGGTAAATTGGTCAAATTGGAGAGGTCAATTTTGCTAGAAATCTCTTCTCGTAGTTTCCTATTTAGACATGTGTTGGTAGTCCAAGCTGCACTTGGACTACACAATGCTATCCTCAAATGAAAACAGGGAAAGGTTTTTGCTACACTCCCCGCTTCTCTAGAAGAGCCATTCTTGACTCCTCCTGTTTACGTAAACTGCTGTATGCATTTGTGTGTGTGTGCCTAGACCTGTTGATGGGGAGGCAGCAAAGGACAGGGGTGAAGAAAGGGGTCCGAGAACTACTGTAGGTTTCAAATCCCACCTCTGCCCTTCCCTGGCTGTATAATGTGGGCAAGTTATTATAGTCCTGTACCTCAATTTTCCCTCCTTATAGTGAGTGTAATACTCCCACACATTTCTGACCAAGAAGAAATGGGTCAATATATGTTAAGTTCATAGACTATTGCTTGCCCGATATTAAGTCATCAAAGTGTTACTTACCCATTACCTGTAGGTATGCAAGATCCAGAACATAAAGTTTCCCATTTTGATACTTAAGGTTTTTTGGTTAAACAAAATGGAATATAGTCTCATTGGGAATTCAATTAATTTTTCATTTCTTTATTTACTCATGTATTTAGACACTGCAGAAAAACAGTCTTAAGTTTCAGTCTTAATGAAACACTCACTTCACTGAAATTTTGTATTAAATATGTTTTTCAGAAATCCCTTTTTACATGGTCTCAACATTCAGTCTTAAGTAACAATAACAATAACAGTCTATGTGGATAACCACAGTATCGATTTATTAATAGCTGTAGTGGTACAGTAGTCATGAAGGAAGCTTAATGTCATGGTAGGAAGCTATTTATAGACACCTTCTTAATATGTTGAAAACAATGTCTAGTTATTGCATTAGCAACAGTTAACATCAATAACATACAGCTGTGAGAAAGAAACGATACTGCTAATTAACACGACTTGGGCAGTCAGAAAACTAAGGTGTTAAAGCCAAAGAAAATCAAAGTCGATGACTTGGATTCCTCGCTCGCACGCCTCATGCCACTTGAATAGTTGCCACGACAGCCTAACTTTTGACTTCTACAGTGTTAGCCCATTAGCCTTACAGCTCGCTTTTTCTGTCTGAACTTTAAGTTTCTTCATTGTGGAGCAGGTATACTATTCTTCATTCACACTACAGTTGAGAGCTGAAGGGAGAAATCGGAAAGGACGTATTGAAAGAAAACCATACTTTATATAGTCAGGCTGGTGGGAAAACTGGTATAATTTTTAAAACATGATGATGTTATGAAAGAGGAATTACTGTCTACTTTAATGCCTGCTCCTCCACATTCTTTCAAAACGAAATTGTGTGGGGTTCACAACAGGGAGGTTCAGAATGCAAGATGCTGCTCTCAGACTGCCTGGCCTTGTACCCATTCTCCCATTTCACACCCATGAGACCCAAACTAGTGACTTACTTCCCTGTGCCTCAGGCTCTTCATTGCAGTATTCAGATACCAAATAGTGCACCCTTGGGCACTAAGTGAAGATAAATAGTGTTCACTTATGAATTACGTGAGATCATACAGGAAAGCACCTAGAACGGTGCCTAGTAGTTGCTCAGTGAGTACTTTTCCTATGATCTGCTCCCTGTGGGCACAGTGTGGTGCAGATCACTACTGAGGATGAGTCCCCGACCTCCCTGAGCTCAGGGCTGAACAGGACTTTCAGATAAGCCCCCAGGCAGCTTCCATATATGGTGGGGTATTGAAGAGCACAATCTAACTCTTCTTTAAGGCAATGGGTGAGGTGGAAAAGACTTCCTTATGAAAGTGATGTCTAAGCTTAAGCGCTAATGATTATGTCAGAAGGTAGTAATCACTGTGGATCCATGGTGGCCAGTGTCCCCATCCAACAATCAAGTGCTTGAAAGGTGGTGAGAGTAGATGACAAACTAAATTTTTAGTGCGATTTAATTTTTAAATGTAAATGTAAATAGCCCCATGAGCATAGGGGCTAATATATCACACAGCACAGCTCCAGGGGGAGAGGAAAACATGGGAAGGCCTGCAGGTGAGGGAGTTCTTACACACTGAACATCTGAGTTTTGAAGAGCAGGATCAGGAAGGATGAGACTTGTGGAAATGCGCAGAGGCAGTGTGTGGCTCACTGAAAAGTTCAGGCTTCTTACCCAGGCCCATGGGAAGCCATTGAACGGAGAAGGGAAGTGCGGTGATCAGATTTGTGTGTTAGTGAAGTCACTCCAGCTGTGGTGATAATAACAGCTAGTGTTATCAACACTTTATGGTTTACAAACATTTCTAACAACCTGGCCTCCTTTAATCTTCTAATCAACCTAATGAGACCTAGCTCCTATTATGTATCTCGGTGACTTTGTAGGCAATTCAGCAACCTATGTTCGCACCGCTATACCAGGGTGTCCAACCCACATGCGGCCCAGGATGCCTATGAATGTGGCCCAACACAAAATCGTAAATTTACTTAAAACCCTTTTTTTTGCTCTTCAGTTTTTATTAGTGTTTGTGTATTTAATGTGAGGCACAAGACCACTCTTCTTCTTCCGTGGTGGCCCCAAGATGCCAAGAGGTTGGACACTACAGCCTCACGGAAGACAAGCCTGACCCAGTAAAACATTCCCACAACATTTGTGCACAGATTCACACATGAGAAGTTTTATAAATCACATTGGAAAGCAGCGGCAGGTTACTTCCTGAGAAACGCTTAAGAACCTTTTTCCTAAATGTGACCTGCCTTTGGGGGTCCAAATCCTGCCATTACGGTCCCGCGGGCCTCCCACCGGTCCCGGCACATGGTCAGTTGCCCCCTCTTGTCTTTGGTGACGATAGCATTGACCTTCTCGGTGCGCACGAGAGGAGTGATGAGGGATGAACCCGCCTCACCCTGCTTCACAAGCCCTTCCTTCCACTTGCACATCCATATCCGTCCTCTGCTCCCAGACGAGCTGAAGGGAGAACTGGGGCCCGACAAGGACGTGCAATATGCTGACAGTCGGTGGTTGCTGACCTGCCTCTCCGTGTCAGGTCTGAGAAATTAAAAGATGGCACCCTTCCAAGTGGAAATGAGAAAGGAGCACAGCCACCCCACGCAGGAACCCGCCCGTCTCCTCGTAACACACACACACACACACACATGGGTGCATACACACACACACCTTTCGTGCCGCAAGCCTCTCGGTGAGAACATCTCAGAAAAATACTAACAGCTCATTTGAATAGATCAAGTCATTCTTTCTCTGCGTGTCTCTCTTTTTAAGGGGGATTATTAATAAAATTATACTTCCTTAAAAAAAGACAAGGAATGTAAATGCTGCACTAATTTAATTACGCACAGGCTCTGTAAGACACTAATGTAAATATTCTGGTGAGTAGGGCTAAGACACTTGAAGTAATTACTTAAGGACTCCCTTTCAAAGAATCTCTCCCTTTTTTATTAAATGCCTTTTAACATTAGCACTTTCTTCCTGACAAATTAAATGAAATTTCATTACTCTCCCTGACTTAATGGCACGAGACTCCCGCCGAGGTGTGAGTTAACCCTCCCTGGACAGCTGACAAGGGCTTCTACGCACTGTCCTAACACGCGATAAAGGAGGCCTCGGAGAATCCTTTGTTTTCCCCACGGCATCCAGCATCCTTTATCTCTTTGATATTGTTTCAGCCATGGCCCCTACAAAAATCTAAGAAACCAACAGTATTTATTTTTTCAGCGTTTTCATGTTCACAGTAAAAAAAAAAAATTATCTAAGTATATATGTTATTGACTGAGGCCTTAATAATGGCTATATCAAGGTCAATGAGAATGCAAACAGTAATATGGTACTTATTCAATAACTGAAATTAAAGCGCAGAGTGGTTCAGCGATTTGCCCAGGGTCACATAGCGCGTAAGCCTCATGGTGGGCTGTAGCTCTGTCGGCCAGCCATCGTCGCCCCCTTTCACCCCACAGTGAGGAAGTCCTCTGCCCTGAATCGACACAGAAATATTCCTTCTCCGTGTTTACATGTGTGCAAACTGAGGCTCAGAGATGTCGTGGGCAAGCCCAAGTTCATGCAGCTCAGCCATGTCTTTGAAATGATCAAGCTTCAAAATTGCATTTTCCAAAGGTGGTCCCTGAAAATTTTTATTTTGAGACCTGTTTTATTAAACCTAATACAAAAAAAAACCCCAAGAATAATCCAGTAATTTAACTTTGAAAGAGAAAAAGGAAACAGATTGCTTATCAGACTGTATTTATTTTGAATATTTTAGTAGTAAAGTTATCAAATTACAAGAAAATTACAGATAACCACTCAGGAACTGTAGAGCTGAAGTCCTTCTTCTACAGGTCTTAATATGGACTAAGAATAAATATGCATTCCTTTTTGTTCAAATAGTCAAGAAAGCCTTGGCGAAATGTGCCCTGCCGAAGTTGTGCTGTTTTGAGAGAGAACTTGTTCTCACTACGCCGGAGAGAGAACTGTGAGATGAGCTTAAACTAACAGGAATGCCTGGGACTGAGCTCCCTAGCAGGCATCCCTGGCACTTACTGGGTTTTTTTTCCCAGATGAAATGGTCATACTACAAAGAGAGTTTTACCCCTCATCTTTTTGAAGACTACTTGTCTGTCTTTGTCTGGACCCCACTTCCCTTCTCACTCCTATTTCGGCTTTAATCGTATCCTGTCTTGTACAGTGTCAGCGCTTCCTGAGGTCTGCACTGCACCGATCCATGCTGAGAGAACGTTCTCTCTGGTTCTCTCTGACCAACTTCCAATTTTAAGAGACAGGGCCAACTTTCAATGAGAATGCATTATGGTTTTGTTTCCCTTCTCTCTGTTTGACCCAGAGAAGTCGCTCTTTGGCGGCAACTGTTTTCTCTGAGCTCAATCCTTTTTCCTGTTCATGCCACCAGTATCTGGAACTTCCCCATGTCATGTCCCATCTTCCCCAAAGGGTGTCCTTTCTAAGACCTTAGGCCATGTGGAAGAAAAATAAGCAGCTCAAAGTTCAGAAGACAAATGGTGCGAGGGAGGTTTTTTTCCCCCCTCCTCTTGGTGGTTCTTAAACATATGTAGTTTCAGGGATCAGAATGTCAGTGTTTTGAAAGAGGCAAAGACTTGAATTTATTTTGGTGCAGCTATCAGATTTGGAGGGCCGAATCATTTGTTTTCCTCTTGTGAGGTCCAGGTAAAAGTTCACTCTCTCCATGGCTGGGTGCTTCTGACAAACAAAAACCAAGGACCCAAAATAAGTATTTTATCTAAAAAATGTGAACTATCCCAACACAAACAAGAAAAGGCACAGTTGCCAAATTCCACAAGTAGAAAGAGTGGGGAGGCTGAGACAGCTCAGAATCTCGGCTGGGGAGTCCCGGGCAAAGTTTGGCCAGCTGCCCTTAAGGCCTTTAGGGACACTCAATCCAATTGCCATGTCTTAGAGGCTGTGAATTTCAAGGTTACACCTGGGCGTTCAAGGGCAGGGCCAAGTGTAATCGGCACTTAGATCGTAGATTAATCTTATTTGCCATCTATTAGGTTTGATTCCCATTCCCTCGCTCCCTCCCTAAAGCCAGGATTACTGTGATAGTTTAAGATAATGGATTCTAACGGAAGAAAGGTCACGCAGGCACCAAGATTTGGAACCTTAAGATAATATGATTAATCTAAAAGCTTCTTTCTCAAAGGGGAGGGCCACACTTTTCATATGTCTAATTGAGAGAGGGGAGCGGAAAGACCGGGAAAGAGCAGCAGAACAGGGAGCGCAAAGAACTCAGTCCTTGTCAACAACTGCAATTAATTATCATTGTCAGGATGATCTTTCATTAGTTTTCACACTAATAAGATGGATTTGCCTCATGCCTGCAGCTGATAAAACCTACTTGGCAATGTTGATAAGACCATGTCAGTGTGAAGAGCCATTCCTGGCCATCTTCATTTTATTTTATTCTTCTCATCTTCCAAAACTGAGAGACTCCGTGGCCACTGCCAAAAGTCACTGTGCGTGTTGGGCTTGGTGGGAAAATGATTTGGAGGAAGAGCCTTTCACGCCACAGTCGGCATAATGCAAACGATAAGGCAATGTTAACCATTGTTACAAATACTACAGACACATGCGTCCCTGCTATGTATTTTAAGCTACACAGTTTTTAATCCTATTTCTTATTTCAGTTATTTCAAGATAATTCTAACCAACCAACACGGAGAGGTCCATAGGAAAAAAATTAAGAATGATATTTATTTAATAATCATCATGAATCAAGATGATAGGCTTCTAGGGAAGAAACTGTTAGTCTTGGTCCATCTATTAAAAAATTGGAACTTAAATGGGGGTGTGAACTATCTTATTTTTCCCCATTCTTCTGAGATAGAAACTGTTTGTAACTGATAGTTTCCATCATTTTGGATTATTTAAAATATATAGAAACATTTATATATCCCCTTTATATATGTACATGTAGATATATAGATATATACACATATGTATAGCTTGATATACACATATATGTGCATATATACATATGTATACTATAAACCCATTTCTATTCTATCTAATTTACTCTGTTTTTTTTAATCGCTTCTTTTAACTAGATAAAAATGTGCTCGTGGGTTGTTTAAGTCAGACAACAGAGGAGCGGGGTAGCCATCCAGCGGGGCTGGCTCCCTCCGAAGGCTCAGATTTGCAGCCTTAGGGAGAGTACTGTGAGGTTTAATTTGTAATTTCATAAATAGGTCCTCCTTTTAACAAACGGCGCTCCCTTGGCTTATTCACAAGGGGGAAAAAAGCACGCAACAGGGCGTTTCCTTCACCAAGATAGCAGAGCAGGAGAGGACACCCTTCCTGGACACAGGGGGAACACACAAGGGAGGCAGAGAGAGCGGCAGTGCAGTGAGAATCTGGTTGACACGGTCTGCGAGGTAGTACATGCCTGTCGCCATTCGCTGAGATGCTCCAGATTCTGAGCAGCACTAAACCTGTATGAAATGATTAGTCTTCGGTATGAATCATGTAGCCTAGTGTGAGAAGCAGCTGCAACAGGAGGGGAAATGCCTCTGTTCCGATCAGACTTACAGCCTGCGGAGCACAGAGAAGCTCGAACACATTGATGGTGAACATATGGGAAAATAAAACACATCCCTCTGGGTGAAACGACCTTTTCCTCTGAAATTTTGAAACTTCTATCTAAATAATGCTGTACGTCATTGACTTCCCAACTTGCAAATATAACATTTCTAATTTGTAGCTCAGGGGAGAAAAAGGCATTTGTAATTTCTAGAACAATGGCAACAACAACAACAAAAATACTATCCCATTCTCCAAAACCAAGTTTTAATTTAAAAAAATCTACTTTCAAGTATGTGCAAGAGGGAGTATTTAGTAGTATAGAAAGGCTTAATGCGTGGCAAATGCTGACTCAGAGAGATCACTCGATTCCTGACAGCTTGTGGAAAAGACTGGCTTGTGGTATCAGTCCTGAAATGTCTGGTTTAGTTTCAGCGTTTAATAGTCGGAAAGAGAGACAAATAACGTGTGCCCTATCCCACTCCTCTGTCCGGAGCAGCCACCACGAAACCCAGCAAAGCCAATGTGGAACAAATTCTGCTTCGCTCGCTCAGTTCATTCTGAGCTGGAACCTTCCAGGAAAGCCGGCCGGACCCATGTCTGTAATACCTCTTCCTCCCTTCATCTCATTCCCACTTCCTGATCTTCCCCACCTTCAAAGAGAGGTGTTGGCATTCGGCAACCCCCATACATCAAAGCTTTCTCTAATATATGATGTGTTTATTCTTCCCAGGCCGCCAGCCGTATCACTCTCAAATGACTGACAACAACCCTAAAATGAAGTGGGCCCGAAGCGGGCTCCAATAGCTATGGGAAGCCTCTCTCATCAAACATAAAGCAAATGAATGTGAGCCCCTCCTGCACCTTCAGACTGTAAATGTCATAAAGTAATAAACAGGGAGACACTCACAAGGTGGAGAGCTGGATTTCAACAGATTTACATATTAAAGGTACCGGGCACACTTCACATGCTCTCGTATCAAACTGATAAGTTTCTGAATTTGAAGTTCTGCATTTTAAAAATTACTTCTTATTGTAGTTTGAATGTACCGATGGGTAATGACACAAATGCGATTTTACATCTGTCTTAGTCACCACAATCTCCTTTTTGTTTAGAATACACTAAAGTGAAGATTTAGGAACAGTCTGTATGGCTTTGAGTTCCCAGGATGTATATGGTGTCAGAATGTGAGTGTGTGTGGGTGTGTCTTAAGAAACTGGTACAGAAAACAGACTAAAGACAATACAGAGAGGCACAGTATACACTGACAGTACGTTTTTAAGTGTTTACATAATTCTCATTTTACATCACTTCACCAGTGCTGGGGAAGTTGCTCCAAAAAAATGTGGTAGAATTACTGATCCATACTCTTTAGGAGACTTACAAAACAAATTCACAATCTTTATCAATCCTTGAATCTCTTATATCCTAACACATATGGTCTAACAATGTATCCTAAGGCCCTGGAGATGGCTGCAGGATGAATAAGACTGATCCGGATTCCCAGTTTGCTTTAGGAACTCCTTTGTTCTCCGGTCGTGTTTGGTACGACTCTCCAGTGTGTCAGCCATCGCACTAACCGAGTCCGCCACCAATGTGCGAGGCGAACACAGGACCTGCGTGCATCCTCCCCACACCACACGTGCACCTTGTTTCTCTGCTCTGGAAGCAACGCCACACAGAGCTGAACGCTGTGCTCCAGATCGGTCCTACCAAAGAGCTCACACCGGTTTTTGTTTTGTTTTGTGTGTTAGTTGCTGTCAGAATTTTCTGGAAGAATTATTTATCTCAAATATTTTAAGTTAGTTTACAAATACAGGGCAATGTAAGCTTTCTTCTGAGTGAAAATAAGGCAATTTATCTCTTATTAAAGAAACTCAATAGAGTTTTCAAACTCTAATCATTTTAAGAAAAAAAAAAACAACTATGGAACACATACACATTAAATTTCTTTTAAAGCTCAATAACTTACCCACAGAAGAGTTCGTTATTTGGGATTCTTTCCCTCTTTTTTCTTTCTTTATTTGTACTTTTTATATTTCTGTTTCATTCAGAGTTGTAGCTACAATGCCAAGCAAGTGGAACTCAAATGCAGTTTCTAAAAATCCCTTTCAAAACCCAAAGCCAAGCAGTTGCATCAAAATATGAAAAGAGAACAAAACCGTACCTGGCATAGAATGTATCATAGGAAAGGATTACTCATATTTTCTTAATTTTTCTTCCTAGACTATGAGCTATACAGGTAAACTTAAAAGCTTGTGAAATTATTGTTTATGAAATTCAAAGCAAGCCTCTCTTTTCTGACAGTTTTAGAAAGTATAAGATTTTACTACTATTTGTGTGTTCTGTGTGTGTGTGTGTGTGTGTGTGTACGTGTTTGGTCAAGCAATCATTCTGAGTCGCGGAACCCAAATACATTCTTTCTTGTGTAGAATGATTATTCAGTGTTCTGCTAATTACAGAGCCCACACAGAAAAGACACGTTTTAAATAGCATATTCTAAAAATAGGTCTCATTTTCTTTATAGAAAATAAAATAGAAATTGAAAATTGTTTACTTCCATATTCTGTATCACGTAAAATCTACTGTTGTGACTTTGGTTACAATTTTTGGATTTTCATTAATTTTATTCATTTTGTATTTCAGAGAGCATTTCTGCTTTTATATTTAATAAGAACTTTTTATGTAAAGTGAGCTTTTATTTAATAGCTTAATAAATTGGCCTGACCAAGGGAACATGTACTAAGTGTTCAGGCCTTAAAGAAAAAAAAGTCATCCTGTTTGTGAAGATTCTTAAAAAATGTAGCAGGCCAGGCAGACTACGTGACCCCAAATCTTTTCAATATGCCGCAGTGTTTGATGCCGAACTACTGAAGCCTCACTACAACAGTATGATATGCGCATTCTAAGACGGGTTATAGACATGTTTCTTCCAAAATGATCTCATTTTAAATTAGGCGAAATCCTAGATTTGATATTTGAAAAGAAACGGGTAAAACGTTGCCTATTGATAGAAGGAGAAGCCTGGACCCGGACAACAGACAACCTTGAAAGTCGAAAGATCTTTTTACCTTCAGACCTCACAAGGGGAAAAATGTATAGAATCTAAGATGACCTTTCATATAGGAGGAGAAAAAAACACATACATTACAGGACATCTTATTTTTAATACATTTTATACTGAAGTATATCCAAAAATGTAATTAGAAAGAGTGGATGAGTTGATGTGCATTTTATATGGGGGGCAGCCTTGAGTATTTGGGGGGAAATTACATCTGTCATTATATTTCTAGATGTGCCAATAGAAGATCAGCTTTTAATAAAGAGATACAGCATTTTAAGTGTACATGTTTTTAAATCAGTCATTCTTTGCAAGTAAAGCTTTATTACTTCTGAGTTCTTGACAGGCACTTGAAGAAAGGTCACATAATAAACTGTGCTTATTTCTCATTGCAGAAAAACAATAAGTCATCTCTGCATCCATTATTTACCAAATTGTCTTCATTTTTCTTCACCTGCTGGGGTTTCAGCAATAAAGATAAATACTATTATAAAACTGGCCTCGATGTTTTCACAGTGATCCAGGGTTTGACAGTGAGCTTGTCTTCTGGAGCTGATGAGAGTGAAGAATTTAGGAAGCATTTGCTATCAAAGTCGTTTACCAGGAGTAAATTAAAGGCTTTTTTTTTTTTTTCACACAAATAGACATCTGGAACCACAAATGCATGAACTGGGAAAAAACACTTACATGGAAAGCGATGCCAAAAAAAGTTATTATACTATTTTCTTTTAAAGAGATTCTCTTTATCACTAGAAATCCAATGCGCTATCCATTGAGCCACAGAGCCCACTCTTGAGATTCTATCTTTATAACTTCATGTTTTTTCAGGTCCATTCTTGCCTGGTCCCCAAACACCCCCTGCTCCCAACTCTTCTCCCGCCCTCCTTCTAGGGCTCCACCGCCTTTGCCCCTGCTGAGCTCTCTTTCGCCTGCCTTCCTTGCCCCCGGATTTTTGGGGCAATCTCCTGCCCAACAGAAAACACCACAGAATGTTTCCTCTGCTGCGATGTCTTCCGGAATAATTCAGGAAGAATTACTAATTTTCTTGTTTGCATTCACACAGTGCTTTGTATTTGTCTTTTCACGTGTTCTGTTTTCATCAGTGGCTAAAGTGTTTCCCTCCCAATGGCAGAGTCCACAGGGCCTGACAGTGTTTACCCTGGTAGGTCCATCACTTAGGGTGGCACTTGGACATAACACGAGCTCAGAAAAGCCACAATGTGCTTCTGGGTGACCGAGCTCGGCAGACGTCACTGGAAGTCTCTCTATAGATACGTGAGACTGTGTGAGCTCTGGAAGCAAAGAATGTCCTCCGAAAGTAGAATAATTACATATTATAAGAACTCTATACAATGTGTGGTACTTAAGATAATCTGATAACACAGTGGTTCATGAAAATGGAGAAATACATTAAAATGACATTTTTTAAAAGCTAAAAGGCAAACTAATGTTTTTCTTCTTCTAAAACTAAAATGTTAATGAAGACACACAGCTTAAAAGAGTAACTATTAGAACTAGACTTACTTATTCCAATCAGAAGCTGGATTTATTCACCGTTCTATTAACAAACATGCATATTCATGTGTGCATGTGTGAAGTAAGGTTTAACGTATGAAGAATACATTATTTTCCTCAATTCAGGTAAAAATGTTCTTAACGACTTATTTTCTTATAATGAACACAGTGCATTTGGCAGTATATAAATTTTTTATCATTGTATACACATCCTTACTAGTAAGAAATTCTTTTTCCATTAGTGCTTTCACTGTTGGCCTACTCTTGGCCAGCAAGGACATCATAGAACATTCCAGACTAGCAGCCAGGAGATGGAGGCCCGGCCCATCCGCTCCCGTTGTGAAAAGCCAGCCAGTCCCTCAGTCCCTCAGTCCCTCAGACGGCGGCACAGGGCGCCTCTTAGCAATTCTCGGCTGCAGTCTGAAGGTTGTTGTGAAGATAAAATAGGATAATGTGCATGCCAGTGCTTCGAAAAGTCTGGAACACTCTATAAATGGGAGATGTTATTGTTAAAGGGAGTTTAAAACTGTAGCATAAAAAGACTTGTTATAGAAATAAAGTAAAAGTGACTCTAGTCACTTATTTTTATGAGCTACTTTGCTCTCTTTGGAAAAATATAATTTACTAATTCAAGAGAGAGCTATTAATTTCTCAGTCCTTCACAGCCATTAAGGCAGGGTGATGACTTCAATTCAGTTTACGAATGGAGTGGGCGTACTGCAGGGGAATGCTACTCTCAGGTTACATATAAATGGAATTAAATTAAATTATTGAAAACAGAGGAAAAGCATGGGTACATAAACAACCGACTCATCCCCTATGAGGCTCAGTCAGTGTTGGAAATAAGACAGCAGTTAAGGTATATTCACTTCCACGCAGCTCCTTCCCAGGCTCCTTCACATGTGATTTGGAAATTATTTCTAAAATATTGTACTAAATGTTAATAAAAATAATATCTCTTTGGTACCTATGACACTGTTCTGGGTAAATTCAGTGGGGCATAGTGTGCCTGCCAGGTACGCACCAGAGCAGCGTCATACAGTGTTCACAGAATCCACAGCCCTAATCACCCACCGTCAAAGCCGTCTTGGTGAATGGTGGGGAACTGAACTCAGGGCAATGGATACTTTTAATTAGATTCGGATATTGTCTGTGCTTTGATTTTAGACTATTCTATCAAACTGCTTTGATTTTTTTCTAACTTCCAAAATCTGATGACAGACCAAAAAAAAAAAAAGTGATTCTCTGAAGTACTCACAGCTTCAGTTGTTTGTTTTATAAAGTATCATCAGATGCAGCCTTCTGAACGATCAGTGACAATTTGCGGTTGCCAGCGAGTCCTGTTGAGTTAAAAGCGGGAGAACTGAGTGACCTCGGGAAAATCTGTGGCCCTCCCTGTGACTCAGTCTCCCTGTTAGAAATATGCAGACAACAGACAGTTTTCAAGCTCTTTGTTACACTTGAAAGGTAACTGTTGTAAACCAGTTTACAGAATGCCTCAAAAAGTAAACTCTAAAAAAAAGGTAGCTTTTAGTATTATGCCATGATATTATGTAAATATACAGTTTTAGAAATGCTTCAGTTTAAAATGTATCAAAAATAAGACGTTGTGTAATGTGTGCTTTTTTCCCCTCTTTTATGTAAAGTCATCTTGGATTCTGATCCTTTTTCTCCTTGTAGGGGTTGAAGGTAGAAAGATCTTTTGGCTTTCAAGTTTCTTTAGTGTCCAGTTGCAGGCTTTTCTTCCAACTAATAAGCGAAGTTTTACCAGGTTCTTTTCAAATATCCATTCTAGGATATGGCTATTCGTATCTAGAACATGGCTATTAGAATGTTATTTACCTCCTTACACCTGTGGACAAATGCCATCCACAGCGGGCTGGTAGGAGGGATGAGTGAAACCGAAGGACGTTAGAGGAAATGTCCTTTGGAGCATATACCCTTGATCTCAACTCAGAGAAGGCATTGCCCTGGGAAGCTCAGGCACGTTTGCCCTGATAATTGTGGCCTGATGGTCTCCTTTACTCTGAGAATCAAACTGAGGGGTACTAGAGGAGATGAGTGTTGGCTTCTTTGTGCCTCCAACAAGACACTGACCCAGCACACGTCTCAAGCTGGTCTTTGGCAAGAGTTAGTGTAAGATCAATTTCTAGTCCAATGTTCCGACAGAGGCCTTTGTTGGATGGTCTCCCAGATTTCCTAGTGTGTTCTTCAGTTGTGCCTAGCCTGCTCTTTGCTCATCGCATCAAACTTACTGTTAGCAGTTCTAGTAATAAAAATAACAGTATTTTCATGATCAGAATTTTCATTTCCAGAATCTTGCATCGCTTTTTGATTGGATTGCATAGTTCCTTCCATCTCTTTTAGGATTTCAACTGTGCTTGTTTTAAAATGTTGATGTGTTTCCTCTACTAGCTCTCTTTTTTCCCCAGAGCATACTTTGTGGAGGTAGATGTCATGGTTGTATTTACACACTTGCATGTGTTTCTCGGATGTGCGTACACGTTTATGTGCCTAACGGAGGCCCCCCTCCAGCGGTGGTGTCCTCGGACAGTGCACGCTCCCTGGGGAGCGCCACACTTCAGCCTAGGTGTCACTGTGCTGTTCCTCAGTGCCTTCAGAAAGGTTGAGAGTGGAAGTGGACTTGTTCCCTCAAATCCTCAGGATGTGGTAACCAAAGCGTCACTCCATGGGGTGCCCCTTCTGCCGTCTCTCTTTGGAGATAATTCTACATTTTACAATAGTTCTTTCCTGATAGAATTCTGGTGCTCATTGCCGCCTTCAGTCTCATTTCACATGGTCTTCGTCTTGAGATTTCTTTTTAATTTCTGATGCATTATGAGTTTCCCTTCTTTCTCCAAGTGGAGGTAATTGTTTAAAAAAAGACTTATTTTCTGTAATTCCTAGGTATTCGGAGCAGGGCAGGTTGGGGGTATGGGCTCACACCTTAATCCCGCCAACTTGTTCTAATCTTTTGTCATTTTGTGGGGTTTGGAATATTATTCAAATAAATAATGGTTCCCCCAAAAGATATTTCTGATGAGAGGCAGCACCAAAATCTGATTCTAAACATGATCAGATTTTACTTACAGAATAATAGAAAGGATTCACTATATTAATTCATGAAGCTGAAAATGAACAAACCTAACATTTAAATTATGATTTTCTGTAGCTGCGATGTCTCTTTCATAGCTCATTGAGTATTTCGTAGAGTGGAACTGCCTGCACAGAAAATCCTCATTCAGTGATTTTTATATGGGTCTCTCCATTTAGAAAAATAGTCCTCAACTGTTTTCATATTCAAACCTTCTGACAATTAAGCTGTATTTTTCAGAGCATCTGAATTCTTTTTCTCCTTTGCAGTCCTTAGCATACCAGCAATGCTTCCAGTAATTTAATGGGGATTTTTGCATTTGTAAACTGTAAAATGCTGTGAAGAGATGACTCGCCATTTCAGCTTCGTGGCCTGAAATTGTAAAATCTGATAAAGTTGGTGTTCGAGCAGTTCCAAAGAAAAGGTAGATAACGTCTTTACTTTCACAGATAATGTGGACGTACTTATTTGAGACACCAGCATTTTCAAGGGTTTCCGGCAGCATCTGGGGCCCCCGTAACACGCAATGAAATGAGAGGCCATAGGGTAACTCTCCTCCTGTCCACGTCCCAGGGTAACTGGGATTCATTCATTTTTTTTTCCTAATATTTTGTTGCCTAGATCATTTTAAAGGCACAAAACTTCACATGCATGTTAAGGAAAATGGTGTCAATCCCTTTAAAGACTTTTTCTTTTCATTCTTTTTTTTTCCCTTCTGGTACAAAGGATCAGGAGCCTGAATGAAGATTATTCCTAAGACAGATATCATATTAAACAGGAAAGTATGCTTTTAATAGGAAAAATGGTCTCAAAAGCTGTGAGGAAAAAAAAAGCCCCTGCTTTCAAATACAGGTGACCCAGTGAGCACTTCATAAATGACTAGAGAAACTCAGTTTCTTCTTCTGGAAAATGGAATTGATAATATTAAATATTTGGTGAAGGGCTATTTGGATGTGGAACTGCATAAATTATATCCGTGATATTAGTATCTGATAATTGCATTTCCAATAGGAATTACAATTAGGACCCTTGCAATATGACATACTTTTGATCATTTTAATTTCCTTTGTGATTGCAAAGAATGATAATTCTTTGGGGGACTTGACTCCAATTTTCACATTACAAAAGAAAAGTATGGATAATGGAATAATGCCGAGATGAAGCTTCCTTGATCTGCAATCTCTTATTTCTCCCCTTCCCATTTCTGCAGTGGGGATGCCACCTGTGCTCTGCTCATTATAAAACTTTTAGCAAGAGGCTAATGAAATGCAAAGCTTTCTATAAGACCAGCACTAGCCTTCCTATCAAATCATCTGAAATATTTATTTGCCCTCTTGAATAATTGATAGGGGCATCAGCTCTCCCGGTCAATTGATTTATTAAGGGACTGTTTGGAATTAAACAGCTTAAAGATATTAGATTTAGCAGTGATCTTGCTTGTTAGCATATTCATTTACCTACGGGAGCCCCCATTAGATATTGTTAATACATGACGTTTCCAGTCACGGCCTGGATCCCCTCAAATTGCATTAACGCCAGGCTGTTTAGCCACAGAATAACAGGTTTGATTGAGTGCTTGGGTTTGGTGTAATTAGATTTTCCTAGAAAAGGGGGGACTGCTTTAATGCCATGTGCATTAAACTAGATATGTCATCAGCATTACTGTAATTGGCGAACAGAAGCGCTGGAGACCTGACTGCGTCTGAACGTTGGTGTCTGTGGCTCACTGTACATTCTCGTAGATGGTGCATAACAGCCGTGCTTACTTACATATGTATGGCCCTAAAAGGAAAAGAAAAAAAAGAGGGACTGACCTCTTTAATAAGCATCTCTTTCGAAAAAGGTGGAAAATTCTATCTGAGTAATGGGATCAATTCTCCGTTTTTTAAAACTGCCAATTATTTCTCCTCCTGAAAAGGTCATGTGGCTGGCTAATCGATGATGAAAGTAGCCTGTGAATCTAGGTAGGTATATTCACGCGTTGGATTTGCATTTGCCTCGGGTTCCAAATGCTGCTCTGATTAAGGGCCACAGCCGCACCGGTGGAATTTTCTCTCACCATTGCTTTCTCCGAGGAATTATAGCTCCTTATTAACAGAGGCGCACCCGGGAAATGAAATCATTTCTGACCACTCTCCCCTAATGGAGATGATTCATTTTGTGTACAAACCGCTCGAACTTTGCCCGTCCAGGGGCCAGGGGCCCCATTTGATAATCTGTACAGTGGGGTAATGTAGGCGTGTCGAATGGGGTTGGCACTAGCCAAGTTGGGAAGTAAGTCATTTTTTTCCCATTGCCATTTCTACTTACCTTCTCTCTTCTCCAAGATCAAGGCACGCTCAGATTACACCTTCATTGTCCAGAATTTAAAGTGGGATGCTCTACGCATCTCTGCCTCCTTCTTTCTTGAAGTCACATCTTCAATTGATCAAAATATCCCAGGCTTCTTCTCCCTTTCCTTAGATTTTTGATCACAGGAAAAACTATAACACTATTTCTTTTTATCTTACACATATCTGTAAGTAGTAATCAAATGTGCACGTGAGTTTGTAATTTGCAAGGCATGGACATAAATTATCTCATTTCTTGCTATCACTTCTATAGTTGAGTAGAGAATCGGAGGCTCAGGGAAATCAAGCTACTTCTCTGCATTCTCTCAGCGAATAGGAGGAGGATCGGCACTTGAATCAGTGCCGTGTTCCCGTGCATTCCCCGGAGTGTGCTGTCTCCTTCATTATGCTGGCAGCCAGCAGGTAGCTTTTGAAGATGGCTCCTAAATGCAGTGCAGAGCTCAGATTAGGTTAATTGGGGGGGGGGATAGGCTGATGTAAAGTGGCCATCCCCTTGGCTGTACTGTAAGATCCACTTTTAGGGTCAAGGGTAGTTCTGGAAAGGGATCATCACAGGTGGTTCTTTTGATTAATGTCTGATATTTAGGGTGGGGTTATTAGGAAGGCTTAGTAAGGGGCTTCATATCCTTTCAACTCAGTATTAGCAACTTCGACTCTCTTGACATCAGAAGCTGTTGATGATGAAGAACAGTGGTAACCCCAAATGTCAATCATTGGGAGGGGACTTGTGGAAACCGTGTTTACGATAGCGAGCCTCTTGCTTGTACTTGGACTGGGCACGTATGCAGATGGTATGGTAGAGGGGAAAGGCTGCCTGCCTCAAAACACAGGTACAATGAGTATGACGTAAGAACATTTTCAGAGTGATAACTAAACAGAATTCCCATTACTTTGGTTATAATGTAACAAGAAGATTAAAAATCAGGATATATATATGTGTATATATATGTATGTGTGTATATATGTATGTATATATACGCACATACATATGTACATATTTATAAATATACAATCAGGATATATACATACACACAGATATATCTGTACATATGTATTGGTAAATAGATCAATTGATATGAATGTGTGCTTGTCCATGTGGAATTTATTCTTCTGACTCTAGTAAGCAATTCGATGCAGCAACGTGTTTCTCCCACACAGTACGCATTCCGGTTTGCTGTGCTGCTTCTGCTCTGTCCCACCTCTCTGAGAAACTGAGATTACATTATTCATATTATTGAACCAGACAAACAAGGAGTAGATGTTGAACTGAACAAACTACTGCTTGCATTCATTGCTTGATGTTTTATTTAGAAAGGCAATTCTCATCACAAGCCCACAAAAAGCGAGGCGAATGAATATGCTGAAATATTCATTTTATTTTTCAGGAGAACTAAGCATCTCTCCGTGAAGGAACACGCATCCTTCTCTCTCCCTGACTCCTCACCCCACTTCCGCTAGGTCTCTGCATTTGGCTATGCCAAGTTTGGTTTTTTTTTTACCCCTTTGGTTTCTGTGTGTGTGTGTGTGTGTGTGTGTGTGTGTGTGTGTGTGTGGAAGCCATGTGTCTGAGGCGGTGACAACAGTCAGCAGAGCCAGAGCCTTAATCACTGTTTACTGATTTAGTCCATTTTACTAGCAGGCAGTGCTGTTCCAGAGAGCTGTTTTCCTGGCAGGGTGCAAAGACTGCTTTCAGGGGCAAAAGTGTGCATCTCCATGCTGTTTGCCTACTGTCCCTGCCACCGTCTCGCCGCCCCTGGCAGGGCCACCGCACCCAGGCAGCGGGCCAGCGTGTCGGCCTCTGCCCCTGACGGCTCTCATCTGCTGGTGGCGGTAATGAGAGCCAGAGAAAAGCGGAGGCAGGGCACGAAGGACCCAATGGGGCATCAGAACAAAACCGTGTCAGGCAGAGCCCACACATGTCATGCCGCATGTCTGTGCGTGTGGTGAAAAGAATTGAAAATGACAGATTGGGGATCCGACTCTGCCCTCTGATGGGGTTTCTCGTTTGGTTTGTCTACACTGCTCTGGGGTTGCGTGGCTGTTGGTGGTGGTGTCTTCCCTCCCTGCGTTTTCTTACAGTTGTGTGTGTGTGGCCCTCAAAGTGACAGATTAGTTACGGCAAAGAAAGAGGGCCGCTTAGGAATTGCTGGTGTTTCTCAAAGAGTGAGTCACCACCTTCGCTATTTTCCTTCCGGTCTCCGGTTGGTCGTGGACAACTCCGGAACTTCCCCGTGGCCTGGCTGATGCAGATCACGGTGGGGGTGGGTGGCTGACCTGTGAAATCAGGGCTGTAGGTAAAAAGGGAAGTGGTGGCAAGCGTGGGAAACACTCTGATGGTATTTACGTAGACATGTAACATCAAAAATGTCCCAGGCTGTTCTAAGTCATGACGTCCCGTCCCAACCAAGGCTGCAGTTCACCTGCATTCATACATGTCACACTGAAATCTGGCCGGCGTGAGAGGACCAGTCGCTTGTGAGGTACAGGGGCCTTCCTTGGTCTCGGGTCTGGGGAAACTCAAGGGCATGCGTTTAATCCAGGCATGGGACCCAGGGTTTTGTCTAAATGGAGACACATCAGCCCCACGGAGTTCACCGTCACAGTAATCCCCAAGCAAAAACTCCCCGTCCCTCTCAGGTTCCTCACCCCGCTGCTGTTGAGTCCAGAAGCTTCGGGGGACAGTTTCCAGTTTGTACTTCCTGCTTGTATCTCCTTGAAGGAATGATGTATTCATCCCAAATCAAATTGTTCAGCCTGAGGTGGAAAAGCCACCAGTGGGGGTGAGCCATAGGGACTATGGAACACTCATGAAGCTTCCACACTCCCTAACACAGCATCTTCCTCCTCTTGTCATTCAGGTGGCCACACAAGCATTGTCCTGTCCATCACACCCTCCCCAAATCACTGTCCGCCCCCCTGCCAGCAGCAGGACCCACCAGATATGCAGGGCAGGAGGCCCATTCCCCCTTCCCAGCAGACGGCCTCCTTGGCCACCTAAGAATTCTCCCTATAGCTTCCGAGTCTCCCATTGGCTCACAGGACCCAGAGTGGATTGGGACTGATGGACCATCCACAGAGCATCTTAACAACATTCTCTGCAGATTGCACTCACTGGCTTCACACCCTCCATCCTTTCTTAAAGCCTCAGCTTAAGAAAGCTGCTGCTTTTCATTCATTAGTGTTTATCAGGGCCCATGCCAATGAGTCCCCCTTCCCCACTTCAACAGAAGGCCTTCTGATTTCCATTTTATCACCATTATTTAATAGGAATAACAATTTAAATAAAATATTTCCAGTGACCTAATCAACAGGCCTCAAGAGGTTATGTTTAAGGACTCAGTTTGGGAAAGGGAGAGAGGGCTGACAAAGTAAGGTCTCTCGGCCTAACTGCACTCATCACCCCCCTTGCCTGTGTGCAAGGGATGATGTCACGTGTGAACACTGCGTACACTTGAACATCACCAGATGTATATGGTTGGAGCCTTCAGAGGTGTAGAGGCAGACGCTAGAACTCTGCTTCTGCTCCCTCTGGTTGGGACGGTGACATAAAGACACAGACATCCTATCAAGGGCTCTGACTCACCAGGGAGACAGTTACAGATGTTAGCCCTTGGCTCAAAAATTCAAAGCAATAGTTGATCTAAAGCAAACAGGAAGCATCTCAAAAACATTCCCCCTCACCGAATAAAAAGCACCACCGTGACGCGACACCACGCTGCCCTGTGCTGGACTGAATCGTCATCAGGATGCCCTCGTTTTTACACGTGTCCACTCAATTGTCTTCAGCTTAAAGTTTGTAATTTCTCCTTTTCTACACTAATAGTTGAGGTGGAGGGGAATGGTAGAGATAGAGGTGGAGGGAGGGGGAGACAGGGAAAATGAAGTGAGAAAAAGAAAGGAGGAGAACGATCACCTTTAAGTCTTTTTCTTTCCTCTTTCTTTCAAATGACACAATAGAATTTTTTTTTCCTAAAGTTGTATTAGGGATTCACTTAAGCAGAAATGAACTGTAATATGCAAATAGTTCTAATTGGACTGCTAATAGAGCGTGTCTCTGTTGTTTTTTTGTAGGGAGTTTTATGCCTATGTAATCAGTGCAGACAGCCGTTAAGTAAATGAAGAGGCAACTAACAATGTCAGAAAAGAGACCGGGCGGTTCCGGCTGACACTACCCTAATCTTCCAGGACCCATTAAATGGCAGTTTCAACGCATTACCTACCATAACATCCTTGAATATCACTGATTTTATTTGCAGTATCAAACATTCCATTTCATGCCCCATTAACAGTGGGAGCCTGAGCTTTTTGACGCAGCTAAACATTTTACTAACTACCTGGACTAAGTAACCAATTAACTTTTGGAGACAATACGGCCAATTAAGCGCGAAAAGGTAAGGCTGTCATCCCCCACGAAAATTGAATTTCCTTTTCCTGATGGCACTTATTGTCGCCGCTCAATTGTTAATGGGGATTCGGTCCCTATTAAAGTATGAAGGCAAAGCGGAATGGAAAAGTTCAGAGGACTCAGTTCCCAAAGAGTAGGTCACCCAGCGTCCCAATCGGCCACTAATTCAGTTAACTTTTCTTCATGCCAGATTACTTATTGGATGCGACTGTAGCAGGGAGCGAATATGACATTCTGTGATAGCGGCACAATCTGGTAGCTTCTGAGGAAGCCACAGGCCCAGGGCTGCAGTTTGGACCTTATATGGGAGGTTTAAGGGGGAAAACAAAACAAAACTATTTTTTGACAGCAGAAATATCAGCGTCGGACAGATATTGCCCTGGTTATAGCCGTAGCTGCGACTCTTCAGAGATAAAAACAAACCCTCCTATGGCGAGGTGTGCTCCAAATTAACCCTCTGTGGTTGGAAAGTCATTTTCTAAATGGCAGACAAGGTCGCGGGTGGTGATTCTGCTCGCTGGATTTAACTCCAGTTGACGGGAATGGAGCGCGAGTAATGAACTTGGAGATCCCATTTTGAAAGCTGGAGGCAAATTTCATGGCTTTAGTGGGAGTCTTTCATCTTTGGAGGTGCCGCAGAAAATTCGTCCTGGGGGCATCTTTCATTGGTCCTGTGCGAGTGAAACATGAAGCTTGCATGAGTCATAGCCCGAATGTTGGACTCAGATTCATGTGTCTATTTTTTTTTTTCAAAAAAAAGAACTAGATCACATCAGCTTTGTGAAAATGTAAACTGTTCTGAACATGAAGAAAAATGAAGGATTTTCAAAAGTGGGGAAAGAATAGAATTTCAATGATGATGACGTGGATGTGATTGTGTTGTAAAATTTTTAAGGCTGGCTTATTCATTGCTGCCCGACCATTCCTAGAATAATATAATTTTGTGACAGTCGTTAAAAGCCTGTTCACATACACTGAAAATCTGATTTTAGCCTGAAAACTCATAAGTAAAGCAGTGCTCAAAAGTGTGCTCAGAATGAATAATTCCCTGTGTTTTTTTGATGAGAAAGGTGTTGGTCCCCACAGAGCAGCTGTGGGGGAGAGAAATCCATAGATCCCATTGTTATTTTAGCCTCCTTGCTTCACAATTTTGGGGGGTTGTTTCTGCCAGATTCTGTGGTCATAGGAAGCAGAAGCAAACAGGATTAATGTTATATTCTTTCAAGTTTAAGGCACTTTAGAAGAATATGATGTAATTTGTTACTTCCAAAGAAGATATGAGTAAGAAATGGTTCTCTTATATTAGTATGAATCAATTAGTAATATTGATTGGAATTTCCTTTTGAACTTTTCCTTGGATTCTAGTAGCTCTTCTCAAGAGACACAATTTATTTACAGAAGCGATGGCTATGGGCTATTTATTTTAGCCATTTTCCCATGGCCATGGATGATTTAAAAATGATTACAATAGTTTGAACTTCCTGTTATTTAAGATAGAGGAGTAAAACCAGATCTCAAATGCTTCCCACTCCCACCCTCCAACGTCGCTGTATGAGAATAAGGAAAACAAACAAGCGAGCACAGCATTAAGTTGGCAGCACTCGAACTGTGGAAAGGCTGGTGGCCAGAAGCTCCCAGTCCTCTACGTCCATCACTCAGTCCAGGTGGCAGGGGACACTGTAGGACGCTCCAAAGTTTCCCAGGCTGTTTTGTGTCCCCCGATGCAGGAGGCACGTGGAGCTTTATGCAGTCATTTCAGGAGACGCCAGTGCCATTCACTCCAGCTCAATTCGCTGTGAAGTGAGAAGGCACGGTCTTCATAAGTTGAATTCATGGGGAGTAATAAATGGAGAGGAAAATGAATGACCCATGATATCTGTGATACAAATAAGTTATCGGGGCCCCACACGGGGAATCTTCCACTAGAGTGAGATATGCCCCTGTCACAGAGGGCACCTTTGATGCTGACGTAACAAGATGAGAGGGCGGACACCTGGTGGTCTGACAACCAAGCTTACGTAGATGCCCCATCCCCAGTCCTCTGGGTACAGAAGTCCCAGTCCTCCAACTGAATGTCTTAGGAAAGGACGCACATGTAGTGCAGAAACTAAGACCCTCGTGTGTTCCGGAAGGGATCGTGAGACGTGACGTGCACTGTTGCATTTAGGGTTTGGTGGGGTTTTTGTGAGCCTCTCACTTTGTCCTTTGGTTGTTTTCAGTTTTTAAATCATTGATCTGTATTTTATATTATAAATTGATATCAGCGTTATTAATGAGTATAATAAGCCATGGGGGTGTTTGGCTTATTTGAGTGTTTTCTTTTTTATGATTCTTAATAGAAACAATCAAAATTGCTTTTTTTAAAGCAATAGCTTTTGTTCTTGCTACCTATGGGGTTAGCTACACACTGTAAAAAATTCAGACAACGCAGCCTTCCCTAATGTCACACAGCAAGATAATTCATCCCTGTGGATGTTCTTTGAAGGCTTTTTGTGTCCAGCACTGCATTAAACACAAGCGTGTCTCCTCCCTCTAGGAACTTACATTTTTATTTTATTTTTTATATTTTATATTTTATTTACTTTATTCTTAGAGGGGAAGGGAGGGAGAGAAACATCAATGTGTAGTTGCTTCTTGAGCACCCCTTACTGGGGACCTGGACCGCAACCCAGGCATGTGCTCTGACTGGGAATTGAACCTGCAACCCTTTGGTTCTCAGGCCAGTGCTCAATCCACTGAGCCACACCAGCCAGGGAGGAGCTTACATTTCAGTAAGGGATATATATACTAGTAAACTGTACAAGTAATAATAACAGAGTGTAATTAATAATCCTTTAAGGACACCTGAAAGATTGCTCTGATAAATGAGATGCCTAATCATGTTTACACTGAATTAATATTTAACTTTTGGAAATAATACTTTTTTATTAATAAACTAATAAAGTGCTCACTTACAAAATTTAGAAAAATGCACGAGTCAAAAACTGTCCAGTTTTAACCAGTTTTGTATCTTGCTTTTCAGTGAACATTAAAGGAAGGCATGTAGGGGAAGGGCTGAGCATTCAGTGAAGGCTCCGTACTAATATGACCATGACTATTAATATCATTCTTCAAATGTTATGTCCTACACATCTCCTTATAGCAGCAAACCGTCTTTGAAAGCATAATGCAAGTGACTTCGTGATGTAATACAACTTGTTTGAACAGCTCATAGTTGCTGAACAGTTATTTGAACTTGATCTTTTCATATACATGAGACATTTCTTAGCTATGGTATACACACAATCTTTACAGAAACCTGACTCACAGGGTGCCTTCTTCACGTGGCTGAGAAGGGGACTAAGGAGATGGTGGTGGCCATGTGGTAGACCTGGAAGAGTCTGCACCAGCAGGCCCCAGGCATGTGCTCTGTCCACACTCTCCACTGCGGCGTCCCAAACAGACTTGCTCCCCTGTGGTACTCAGAGTCTTATGCATGCCTGCATTGCAGGGGGGAATGCCTGCATGATAAAAATAATGTAAATGCCATTAATCCTGAATACTCTAAAGCCTTACTTTTGTTTGTTTGTTGAGAAAGTTTGCACTGGCAACAGTATGAAATCAGAAAGAGACCTGCTTCTGAAAGACCATTTCAGAAAGGACTGCAGTTATCCAGTGGTCCAGGCTTGAGGTGGTATGAACACAGTAGGCATGAAAAGGCAGCCACAGGTGTGAAGGACACCACGTGGGACTCAGTGGTTGGCTAGGTAGGTCTTAAAGGATGGCGCATGAAGGCGAAGCTCAAAGGGGGGGAACCCGTGCATTTCAGATCTGGGTAACTTTATAACATGATATTGCCAGAGATGAGTAAACAGGAAAGGGGAATGGAGTTAACGAAGGATGAAATGACAAATGGGAAGTTAACTGCTTATTCAGAGAAGTTGATGAGTTACAATTTGATTAAGAGGCAACTGAGTCTCTAAAATTTTTAAGCCTCAAAGGAAAAAAAAAATGCGACTATTGGGATTGAAGAAACCCTGGAGGGCTCAGGGTTTGCAATGCCAGAGGCCTAACTATAGGCTTCTAGTCCCCATCCTGAGTGAGACGACTGGGCTTACAGCAAGGTCATAGCCGCGGGTGTGGACAGAAAAGAGTTGCCACAGAGGAGCTGTGGGAACACTGAGGGCTGGACTAGCCTAGGTCTTTCCCGAAGAGCAGAATACAAGTGTTTGCAGGGTTGTAGGACCATCGTCAAAAGAGGGGGGATGGAAGGAGAGACTTAGACATTTTCTGTTACGGGATTGAATTCATTCAAAGTCACTTAGAGTGTAATAATGAGGTTCGTGTAAGACCTGACAATTGCTGAAATGATATGGCTAAAGCCATGAAACATTAAGATTGTGCTTGCCATAACAGAACCCGTTTGGGCTATTATTAATCTAATCTCATAAGTGCCCATAATACTCAAGCAAGCAAACCAAAGCTTTGACTTTGGTTTACACTAATAGAAAGACTATCTCGCGGGCTTTTCGCCGGGATTCGCGGTACCATTAAGCAATTACTAGTGGCTAGGACACTAGCCCACATGTCGCTATTTCTGGTTAGGGGATTTTCTTGCCCGCCTGACTAAATCTTCCAATTAAATGCAATGGTACTACATTCATTTCAATTCTTCATTTACAATGCACAGTGGAAAGTATTGTTCCTTTAAGTAAATAGTTTCAGGAACTGTTAAACCACACACATAGCATTGCTGATTTTCAACATTCCACCTGATATCATTGTGCAACAAGGAACAGGTAAGACCTGGAGACAAAGAGAAGTCTTTTTTATTAATATAATAGCATCATCTTTATCAACAAAGTTACTCTGTCCAATAACACCTTCCAACTATTTCTTTGTAGTCAACTCTAATTTTGTCAGCAGGGTTATATTTAAATTTGTTCTACCTAAACTTCTATTTAAATGTGAAACCTGACCCAGGAAAAAAGGTACACAGCTATAATTCCTTCCACAGTGTTCATTATAAATAAATAAAAAAGATTCTAAATGAAACCGTAATGGTGATACTGCTGCTGCTAATTTATTATTATGTTTATGGAGGGGTGAAAATAGAAAAAAAACCTAATAGGATTTTTTCAAATCATGACAAATGCAAGTATAAAAATTAATAGACTTATTAGTAGAACCAGTTCTTGAAGTATTTTTTTTATTATTTATAGCGAGGATCTTTTTTTCCATAAAATCATGATATATGTACATATGTGCGTGTGCACATATATAATCATTGTATAACTGTTCTTCAAAGCTCAGAAAAGCAGCCCTGAGAGATTATCTCTGAAACAGAGCAGTGGTGAAGCACACAGACTATTAAACTCACGATACCTGATGTAATCCTAGCATTGACGCTACCTTCGCAAGCCATTCTGCCGATACCTGCGATTTATCTATAGGAAGAGTACTTACCACACAGAGTTATTGTGAGCATTAAATGAGATCCTAAATTAAAGAGCTTACATTAGTTTAATCATTTATAAGCAAGTACAGTTTTTTAACTCTAGGGACTATACTAATGGTCTAAGATAATGAATACATAAATATTCAAGGGGATTTAAACAAAATCATAGATAATGGTGGCTCCCCATCGTTTTACTAGACTAGAGTCAAGGATCTATAGAATGTGTTTCTAGAGTTTAATAATATAATCATGCAAGTCACTAGAATCCCTGGGAGAACACCGCATGGTGCTACAGCCCAAGATGAACCATACATTTCAAGACCCACTGGTCCTACCCAGAAGACCTGTCTTAGATACTCATAGAAAGATTCACGCATCAAAGTTGGAATTGGATGGATATATAATTTCTTTATGTGGGAAAAATACCTTCTCACTGCCCCCCACCCTTCATACTGAGACTGTTAGGTATCTCCAAAACTCTCTCCTTATTTTAAATGGACAGATATATTTGTCTGTGACTTTTAACTTGACAATGTAATGGTGCTAGGAGTGTCTGGGTGAAATTTCTTGATAGCATGAAATCTTGCTTATTAAAAATCAAAGCTAACCTGCCCTGGTTGGTGTGGCTCAGTGGATTGAGCACAAGCCTATAAGCCAAAGGGTCATTGGTTCAATTCCCAGTCAGGGCACATGCCCAGGTTGCGGGCCAGATCCCCAGTAGGGGGCGTGCAAAAGCCAACCACACATTGATGTTTCTCTCCCTCTCTTTCTCCTTCCCTTCCCCTCTCTCTAAAACTAAATAAATAAAATCTTTTAAAAAATCAAAGATAATCCAAATTCTTTATTGTCTTGCATCTAATGCCTCTAGAATTTTATATTAGGCTACCATTTTTTTCATTAGATTACCTCTAAAAGTCATTATTTTAGCTGAACAAAAGTGGGGGCAAGGAAGAGGGGAGAGAGGGAGAGAGAGAGAGAGAGAGAGATTGGGATTCAACCAAAAATATTTCTTGAGCTTCCAAATGGTTTTTCTTAAAGTTAATTATTCTGTTCAAATACACTAAATTAATATGATTAATCACAGTTAACTCATACTTTTGCTAGGGAGATTTTAGTGTTTGCTATTTAGTAGTATCGACAGTTTATATTTTCAAAGGCTTTTTCTCTGTTCAACAACATTTTTTCTTTTATTTAATCTTTGACTTTAAAAAAAAGCACCAGATAATTATTTTAGCTTCGCTTTTCAAAGTCAAGAGTGATGTTCAGCGATAAAAGTTTGGGGAGTTTAATAAGATAAAAGGAACACTCTTTTTCATTATAAAATTTTATAACTGCTGCTTCCTACTTCTTTTCCCTCTAAAACTAAAACTAAATAAAACTAAAAGCCTTATTCTTTCCCTCGGAGCCTGGCCAGCACGGGAGACTGCAAGGCCCAAACCCTGGCATACAGAAGCATTAGGCATTGACCTCGTGGCTTCCTAATAGATCTGCAAAGTGCTTTGTTCCTGGAAGTCATCGGATGAGTAGTTCAGTGTTATTGTATATCTTGCTAGAGCAGCAGAAGTGCCACAAAATGAACTAAAACCTCCCTGCAGAGTTGGTGCATCCTATGCTGAGAACATTCTGAACTTTCAACAAATTCACGTTAGCATCTTGGGTAGCCATGGTCAAGTCCACACAGGGGTTAAATGAGACATATGGCTCTGCTGTTAAGTATATTTGGAGAGTGACAAAGCTCTGGGCATCAGGGGATGGGAGAGAAGGGCTTTGCTCTCAGCTCTTCCTAGCCTTTTCCAGTGTGATCACCGACAGAAGGAGTAATGGGAAGGGCCTTGGGTGCTGGGTTCTCTGTAGCCTCAGGCAGGACAGCTGACCTTCTCCACCCTCTTGCTGCCCTGCTGTAAGAATGAAGACCCTTCTGCCTTTCTGTGTTGACTGTGATAGCTAAATAGCTGGGAGGAGGGCAGCTCATTTGTTTTAACTACAGAGTCTCTCATCTGTCTTTCTGTCTGTCTGTCTATCTATCTATCATCAAAAGCAACACTTTTCTGACTCCTAAAATATTTAATCAATAGTCTCTCCACTTTGTTTGTTTGTTCCTTTGGGTGATTGTCAAGCTTTAGATGCATCCCACCACCAAGATAATTATTGCTTCATCTATCTCTCGAAAACTGTCATTTTTAATATCCCTGTGTGGAGGTTTAAAGTGCCCATAATTAAAGTGCACATGTGATACATTTGGACAGACATGGACACCTGCAGACTCACTGCAGTCGCAGCAGTAAAGTTGCCTGTCACCCCCAAAGGTTTACAAGTGCCCCTTTGAACTTCAGTCCCTTCCAGCCCATCTCCCATCATCAGGCAAGGACTGATTTGCCTTTTGTCACTATAGGCTAATTTACATTTTCCAAGGCTTTTTGCAAAGAAAGTCATTAACTGTGCCTCCCCTTTGCTCTGGATTATTTCACCAGCATGACTGATGTGAGGTCTACCGTTTTGTTGCACGTATCCATAGCTCATTTCTTTTTCTTGCTGAGCGCTAACCAGCTCCTGGGTACACCTGTGTTTATGCAGTCCCATAGTGCTAGGCCTGGGGCAGGACACTCCTCCCTCTCTCCAGCATCGGAGGTGTTACCGGTAGTAACCAAGACACACATATCACTTTTCAAAATCCATCATGCTGAGCTCTTGGAAAAGGCATTCAAAATGTCCATGTCTTTGATAGGGTTCCAGATACTCAGTTTAACTGACACAATACACAGGCTCCTCAAAAACTCCTTTTCAAGTTCAGTCCAACAGATAACCCCCTAAACAAGACCTTATGTTACCCCAGGTCTTCACGCATTTCACACATGTTTGACCCTGCTCCATCCCATAAGGGCCGGAGGTCAGACAAGGCCACACCCTGTGCTGGGACGCTTCTTGGAAAAGGAGCATGATTAGGAATTGAGTTCAAGATCATAGTTTCCTGCTGTTCTTGACTTCAATTCATGTAGTGCTGGGCTTCAAACACAAAAGGAACACACAGTTATTATTTGGAAGTTGCTTTTCTTATTTTAACTGATGTTCCTTGACATTTTATACAATTAAGAAAGATGGGATCAGTTGTAATGATTCCTCATTTTTAACTTCACCACGTTTCGGAAAGTTGCAAGAACCTCTCAAGTAGAAGTGAATTCCTTTTGATTCTACATGATTATTTATGTATTTATTTATTTTTACACAAGTCATTGGATTTGTGTTTGAAGTCATCCTGGGGGTAAGGCTTTTAAAAAAATCTATTGACAGAATTCAATTTCTGCCTGCCATAATCCAGAGGAAGAGAGAAGCACATGAGGAACTTGCCGCTCCATGAAATAATTTCACTCTGCCACCTAAAGTCGTCGCTAACCTCTGCAACTCTTAATTAATTGAAATGGCTCCAGCCGTGGGATTCTGTGGTGGAAAGGTTACTAGTAGTTACTTGTGATCCAACCTGAAATTCCGTTAAAACTGAAGGTACTTAAACATACACAAATAGATGGAAAATGAAGACTCTGTTGAATTTAATCAATCATCTGCCTCTTCTTTCCCTCTCCTACGCTTTGCTTTCCTTTGGGACTTCACAAAGTGATTGACTGGCTGCTTGATTGCCCAATGAACATGCAAAATACATTTGGTCAGCAGACATCTTAAAAGTCCCAAATTTTGTTCAGTCTTTGTTATAAGATATTGTTTTAGTTAAAAAAAAATACAAAAGTGAGTATGCAATTCATTTCATCAAAATGGTATCATTCGAATCAATATCAAACTAGTCTGACAAATATGCCTGTGGAGAGGGGCTTCCATTTCACATATATGAAATTCTTATATAAAAACATCCGTCTACTAAAGAACAAGTCCGTTTACCACATATTTATACCTAGTTCATCAAGACCTCTAGAACTGAGATCAGGTCCAGTGGAGGCGACTGGCATTTAAAGATGGACCCACAGTACTGCTCTGATATTTATTTGACAATGTCTCTTTTTTCTTTTCCTGAATTCTCACTCCCACATCCGCAACTGCCGTTGAGGCCCTTATCGACTCGCACAATGTCTCCTGACTTCGTGCCTTACCCAGGGCTTGTCCTGCTTTCCGTCTGACTAGTCTTCCTAAATCACTCCTCACACAACCCTCAATAAATATTTATGGCTTCGGGATGAAGAATTTCACCATATATTTAAGGCCTCTCTTTTCTCTCTCAATCTTTAATTTATATCCAACAGTTGTTTTTTTTTGTGTGTGTTTTTAAGAGAGAGAGGAAGAGAGAGAGAAATACGGATTTGTTGTTTCACTATTGATGCATTCAATGCTTGTATATGCCCTGACTGGGAATCAAACTCGCAACCTTGGCATATCAGGATGATGCTCTAACCAACTCAGCTTCTCAGCCCTGGCCAGGGCTTCCAACAGTTCTTGTTCCAATCAATTGGGTCAATCGTATTCTCATAAGGCTTTGCATGTATATTCCTCACGTGCTTAAATTCAGCTGGAAACTGCTGGATCCTGAAATCGTGCACTTGGAAATGAAACGAAGAGAGGTCCCTGCCCTCAAGGAACCTAAAGAGATGGTGCAAACAGTGGATTGTTGCGGCCCCGGGTACTGAGTTCTGTGGGCAAGGTGTGTGTGCGGCCTGCTGTCGTAATGCAGAAAAGGGACACATAAGTAAGATTTTGGCGGTGGCAGCACAAATACAATCTCTGATTTGGTCGTTTTGCTGGATTGATGAAAGCAGTCACAGGAAGTACATTTTTAGATACAAAGGCAGATAGGACTCTTCAAGCACGTAGGCGATATCACAGGTTGTAAACTCATGAACATGAAACGGTTCTCTCCTGATTGTTAGTATATTGTTGAAACTAGAGGGCAAGCTGGGGTCATAGAATTCCCGTGGATCTCCTTTTCCACACTCTTAAACCCTAAGTGAGTAGTATAGTTCTAAAAATAACAAAAGAGGAAAATGGGGAAAAAGCAATGGGGAAAAAAAACAGTGAAAAAAGTTAAGACACAATTACATTCTTCTTGATCAGTAAGAAAAGTGACTCTAACATCTGTCTCTCATTCATGTTAGTTTGATTTTCCCACTATGACCTCAAAGGCATACAGAAAATGGGCTTCATAACTCTCCCCACTTTTTTATATAAAGAACTAGAGAAGTTGAGGCATGGTCAAGGCCACCCAACTTTATATGTGTGAGTGCAACCAGCTCCCAGCTCACATCTTCCCACCAGAAACTTAATGTCTTTCTATCACACCTGCAGGTAGGATCGGAGAGATTTGACTGGACGGCATCAACTACAGAGTTGCAAGATTGAGTGGCCATACTTTCATTAACATTCCATATTTGAGGGGCAGAAGAAAAGGTATGTGAGACCTACATCAAAATATACGTACCAACTGACTGGATTTGTATAATTCGCGAGATCTGGATTTGAGACAGAGATTCAGTTGCCTAGAAAGATGATATGAGTACAAAGATTGATTGTCTTAATGGGTTTCAAATCTATCTAAGTATTCATCTCTGTCTGTATATGTTTAACAAGCATCAGTGAGAAGTCCAACTGTGTTCCGTAACAGTACGCAGCTGTCTTGAGTGAACTAACAGAAGATGAAGCCAATAGTAGCGTTTGGTTTGGGTAACAGTTGCCCTGGACAAATGCAGTCCCAGGAAGCTGCAGGAGCTTCTCAGGGGGAAGGAAACTGTGGACCGGAACTGGCCACGCAGAGCCAAAGGGCAAAGTAGCAAAGTGCTTCCAGAAGAGCTCAGAGTGCTCTTATCTTTTAATTCAGATAATAGCCACAAATTATACAGAATGAGGTGATGAGCAAATACTAAAGAGATCATCAGTGTGTTTTAACCATGCTGATATCAGGGTCATTTTGAATGATTTGTGATTTTGTTTTAATTATAAAAGTAATACGACAGCATTACAGAAACTTGGAGAAACCAAGAAAATTTTTCTGTACCATGAACCCACCAACACAATTATTATTCATTTGTGTTTATTATCTGAAATATTTTATCATAGGCTGATGTATTTTATAATTATAATCATGGTGTATAGACAACTTCATGTTGGGCTTTTTAACCTTTAATTACAGGGTAAGTACTTTTTCAGAAGGCTGAATCGTCTCCTAATTACATATTTCAGTGTTGCCTGACGCTCACTTTGTTCACCCCGTTGTGTTGGTTTAGAATTGTGGGCTCCCATTTTGGTTCTTATCACTTCTGTAACTTTTGCTTTTGAAACGTGTACTGTTGTGTTGTACACATGGGCTCGATGCCATTCACGACCCCTTCCTTAGGCTAGACTTCCAAAAATACTCTCTGCCACAGGGTCTGAGTATTCGGCAAACACCTGTAATATCTGTTGCTGCAGTGATGCCTGAAAGGCGTCGTTGATTTAGGATGAAACCAAGCAGGTACCGCGACCTCAGGTTATGGTCTGAGTGGGGTTCGTTTTCTAGAGATGAGCAGTGCAGGCAAAGGTAGAGTCAGCTCTCCACCCATACTGACCTCCAGGGCCACCTCACCTGAGCTCACGCCTGGACCCACCTCCTGAAACTCAGACCAAGATTATGGTCCCATGGGTTTCTCCCTGAACACCCCAAGAATGCAGATGCACAAATTCAACATCAAGGGACCCATGGAGACATTTGAAAGTCTCCTCATTGAGCACAGGCAGCTGACACCTGGCCATCCCACCTGCTTTATAACGAAAGGGAAGCAAGCAGTGGTCACTTGCCATAATGCTTCTTCTCTAAACCAGTTGGAGTGAAACTGCCCCCTTTCTGACACACCTTTTACATCTTTCAGTTCATCTGTGAGTTGTAGGCTGAAGAGTGCCTTTGGTGTTTCAAAAATGCTGTTGAATTATTCATTAAGCTCAAATAAACACGTCTGCGAGAACAAAACATCCTTCTCCACCTTTAAAAACCTCCCCATACCCACCTGTTCTTCCTCCGCTGTAATCACCCAGCGCCCTGTGTGGGCTCCCACCCCTCCATCCCTACCGTTTTGGCCTGTGCTGCCCCGTATCACGTCCTTCATCGAGAAGTTCCACATTGAGAGCTTTGTTCTTTGGGCACATTATCATACCCCTCCCGCAGCTTGGGGCACCATTGCTGCTGTGAATAACAACAGTGATCTTAATAAGGACCAGCAGTAAATAACAAACAAGGCAATAGATACCACATCATGTGACAATGCAGTTCACAGAATCAGCCTTGTCTCCAGGGACCTCCGGGACCGGTCCAAGCACTTTGTGAGAAACGGCCACGGGAAGGGTCCCCGACCTAGTCTGTGATGTGGCAGAAATGCTTGGCTCTGCAGAAGACAAATGCAAGGCCACACTCTGCGTTAGGAAACGCTCTGGGCTTGCTGCTATAAATAATAATAAAGATAAATAATAAAAAAAGTGAAATGTTTTAAATGAAAGGGGATGCCCTGTGAACTTAACACACTGGCCCTTTAGCCTTTCTGTTAACAAGGTAATCTGATTGCCATTGATTTTTCTCACCTCTGTTACTACAAAGGTGACGAAATGGGACCCACCTAGATGTATTGAATCAGCTACTAAACAAAGAGCAACATAAAGAACAATTATCAGCCACCTTGCTTTCCGCCTGCTGATTATGACATTATCGGAAAGGCAAGGTCTGGGTGACTTAAAAAATAAAGCAGGGGTAGGGCTGTGGAGATAAAAGGTATGAATGCAGGTAAGTTTCTTCTGAATAGGGACATGTTTATTTCAGAAGGATTTCCCCAGGGGCTTTTTCAATGCTCCATGGCTTTAAAGGGGGCCATTTTGACCTCTGCAGTTTCCTGAAAGGCATTCCAGTGTGATCTAATTAACTCCTCTGATTATGCCAGAGAGAAAATTGCAGGACCAAGGTAAGTCACGGACACTCATACGTTTTTGCTGTATTGATTGCGGTTGGGTGTTGTGCAGAAAGAATTGCTTATTGGCCTATTGGGGTTCTCCAAGTAGCTACCAAGAGTTGGGTAAAACCCTAAAATACTGGGAGAGAAAGGCTACACTTCTGACCTGTCAATGAACCTCATTGGCAACTAGTGATGAATGATTGGGAGACCTTGTGTGAAATGTAAGACAAGGGTGGCACTAGATGGCTTAGGCATGCTGACTTCATGGCCTGTGCTGAATTAATGTCCTCATCTCCCATATTTCTGGCTTTTATTGTTTATTTCATCCTCATTCACCCAGTTCCCAGTGTCCGCAGTAAAGCTACATATGTCTGAGCAGTTTTCATACCAGGGTGCATGTGCTTTGGCCGAACTGAAAATGCCTGTTATCTCATCCCCTCTGATGACCTTTGCTTCTGTGGCTGGATCTGATCAGGGTGCTTTCTTAAGGGCGGGGCTCTGATTCTCCTGTGCAGACTTGGCAGATACTGCTCATGGACTGTGAAAGTGGGGAATGCAGGGGTGAGAAGAGATTTCCTTTAAGGAACTCCAATGCAGTTTGGGAAGGTAGGCAGCTCCAGTGAAACAAACCCAGTGGTGCTGTCAGACCGCGTGGCGGTTCTAAAGCAATATAGGAAACCTTGCAAAGGAAACAACTGCTCACCGCAGTTGCCAGCCATCATTTCAATGCAAGGAATGAGCACATCAATTAAAATAGTAGTATCGGAATCACTGGCTGGAAGTCTGCATTCTCTTCAGCCTCTGCCAGGTGAAAGTCTTATAGAAAACAGGCTTAACCACAGGGGGGAATATAGAAAGAGGTGTAAGAAGTCAGAAGATACACTTTAAATAGGGTAAACAGAAAAGCAAAGGGAAAAACTGAAGAAATAAAAAAATACAGATAATTTCTAAGTTCAGGTAAAAGCAGAAAACCTTTCTCACCATTGATACTTTTTGTGTGGTACACACACACACGATAGCAAATACAACCCGTCCTTACTGGAAACATATTCGGGTACAGATGGTGCTGACGGGTGGGAGGGGCATGTAGAGAGGGGGAAGGCAGCAGTTCTCAAAGTTGAGCATGAATCCCATTTAGTTGGGGGGTTTCTTCAAGGTATTTCTAGACCCCACTCTCTGAGATTCAGATTTGTTTTCTAATAAATTCTAAGGTGGGACGCACAGTGCTCGATGTAGAAGTATCTTTGAGGTGTCTCTAAGCATCAAGACTTTTGTCAGGGTAAAGGTCTTGGAGGTCTGTTAATCTGGTCAGAGTCCAAACAGTAGGGTTTGGTTTAAGATATCAGTGTTACCACTTTCTAGCTTGTGACCTTGGGTACATAACTTGCTAAATTTCAACGTCCGCTCCCACAAAAATGCAAATAATAGTAGTTTTCATGCCGATTAAATGGGATAATGTATATAAAGCAGTGTACCCTGAATCTAGCAAATCATAATAAGATAAGCTTCCTTTGTTATCTGTTCTTTGATTGAATTGCAGGTGGTGGGCTCTTGGGGAGGAGACAGGGTTTATTGGAAAAAAAACTGATATTAGTGGATTCCAGTATGGAAGATTGAGACTACTTTTGGAAGTGTTTGTAAACTTGTTCCATTGGCGGGGCTTTCCCTAGGAAATTGTGGGTGGCCAATCAGATTCAGAGAGGCAGGGAACTCCATTATATATTAGTAGGTTAAATGAAGTTGGGATTAATTGCTGTGTTCTTCTTAAGACTTAATACATGATGGCATTAATGGCGACCCACATACTTTTATGTCTGAAGGGGAATGTTAACCCATCTTGGATGCTTACGGGCCACACAATATTAAGATCACCAGTTACACACCCTCCAATACACGTGGTAGGGCAGGGGCAGAGAGAAGAGACTCACGTGAGGCTGCTTAAATTATACGTTGGCTCAGCAAATATACACACAGTCTTACCAAATACACACATCGTGACTCAGAAATTTCAGCTTGGGAAACACAGCATAAGGGAAATCATAAATATAGAAGAAAACAAGCTGATGTATAAAGAAAATCATTAAGGCATTATGTATATTATCCAAAAAAGGGAATAGCGAATAAAAGAGAAATGGGTAAGCCAATTCCAACACATGTTCAATAGGAAAAACACAATGTGAACTGTGTTTGGGATGAAACTTGCTTTTATTTCTGCCCATGTCACTGACTGGGAGTGTGACCTCGAGTCGGTGGTTCTCAGCCGGGGGTGGTTTCGCCGTGCGGGGGACGTCTGGCAATGCCTGGAGACGTTGTTGATGGATGCTCCTGGCATCCTGTGGGCCCAGAGAGTGCTAAACACCCTGCGATGCACAGGGCACAGTCCCCAGCAAAGAGTGAGGTAGCTCAACCTCTCAGTGGGCCTGAGGTTGAGAGACGGCCGTAAACAAATTCCGTAACTTCTCCAGATGTCTTTTCTTTTGGTTCAAATCTAAAAAGAAAAACAATAGCTGCCAACAGCGATTGTTTAGGGAATTAAATGAAATGATTATATTGAAAATTTGGCCTAACTCTTAGTCAGTTCCCTATGACAGTTAATATGATAGATCTATTGCTATTGATTACCATTCTTAGGAATAGGGAAAGGAATGGTAGCCACTAAATGGCTTTTATCCTTCAACTTTGCAACTTTTCCCAAACCTCCTCTAGTAGGCATGATTCATGTTGAAAAGAACAACATATTTTAAATGTTTTTCCTAAAAGGGAAAAAGACTTGCTTTGGTAAAGATAATGACTCTATGCACATTTTTGTTATTATTAAGGAAGTGGGACATTTGAGGACTTGTCAGGCAAGGCCAATTTAGCAAATATCTTTTTCATTTTGGAAGTCATCCAACTGTTATACCAGAGCAACTGAGGTCTGCCAGCGTATCACACTAAAAAAATGATTTATTTTCAAGGTAAACTTTGAGTGAGGAAGGTTCTGAATATGGCAGAAACAGTTCTAGGCACCACTTTATGCAACAGGGTTCCTGCTACAAGAATAGTAACGGTAATAGTAATGGTAATAATAGTAATAGTGTTAGTAATTAATAGTAATAGTAATGGTAATGGTAATCTTCCAAAAAAAGGAATATCCACCTTATTCAGGGCTTGCAGGGTTTCCAGGGGTTGATTGTGGAATAAAAGTAAAGTAGTACTTATTATTGTTATTACTGAAGACAGACAAGGGAAGGGGTACACAGGGAAAGTCAGTCCATCTTCTTGACTCTGATGCTGGAGAATCTAATTACTGTTAAGAATGGAACTGTAGGGGAGAAAAGAGTCATTTTCTCTCTACCCTTAGCCAAGACCCCTATAATAAAATAGTCCATGTGTATTTCAAGAAAAGTGAGTAAATCAAGGACGTGGCTTTAGAATTCAGGTTAAATGCCGTCTTGTAGGGGAGGAGGGGTGGACGTAGGTCTTTTGGGGAAGAAGAGTTGAGTTTCAGGAAAGATGAATGGGCCCTCAGAAGAACGAGTGGGTGGGAGGAGGGTTGCTGCCAAAGTCTGTCTGGGTGTGGGGTGGACTTCTGGTCCCCTGTCCTGGGATGGCGGACATTCCTCCCTAACTGCGGAAACCTGCCTGGTATTTATCACAACTGAGTTCACCTTGGACGATTTCTCTTGTCAGAGAAGGTGAGTTCAGAGAAGGCCTCTCCCTGCACTGGCTGGTTTTCAAGTACCTACAGCTCAAACCAATAAACACCCAAACCGTGTATCTTGGGGTGGTCTATTCTGACAGAAGCCTCCACTTGCCCAGTTTGCGGTGTTGCTAATGAGGCTGAAGCCATGGCAACAGCCTCCGAGTCTGGCTGGCTGGCAGGGACCCTGGTTAGGGCCCGGGTTATAAAAGAAAAAATCCAGCAAGTTGATTCAAACCCTGGGAAGTTAGGCAGGCAGAGTGATAGATGGGCCTGGGGATTCTTTCAAGGGAAGAATTCTCCAACTGATAAATAAGTGGGCTGAGACCCACGGAAAGTGGCTCTATGGAGCTGGCAACTGTACACTAGGCCAGGCTGCACTGGCTGTCCCCAACCTTGTCACGTGGGCCTGAAGGGCCGGCTGCAGACGAAGCACACTGTAGGGGCAGGGCCACTGGCAGAGCCAGTCCCGTGGGTGTGTCATCCCTGTGTCTTTCCATGATTGCTTTCCCTGCATTTGTGATAAAGCAGGTGGGAAGAGACAGTGCCAACACGTACTGTTCGCTCGGTGTTCAGCGCTGACAAAAATGCAAATTTGACACATTTTAAAAGGAATTGTGCTCGTGGGGGTTCCAGACCACTTTTGCCAAGCTAACCAGGCCTGTTATTTTAGACAAGGTTAGGACGAGTACTTGAACTTCTGGGTGGCTCTGCAACTCCAACTTTCAGCCCTATGGAAGCTCCTTAGTAAACATCAGTGTTAGAAACGGCCGTGTCTTACCATGGCCCCCGACAGGGAAGCTCTGGAAAAATGCAGGTCTAAACTGGGAAAGGCTTTTTATTTTACTTTTGTAAGCAAATAAAACCCCGGAATGGGCCTTTCTTTCCAAGCTGTGTTTTTTGTTTGTTTGTTTGTTTGTTTGATTTATCACAATGACCTTTCTGAGAAAAGATGAAGACGGTCTCAGGTGAATAGAAACGGCCGCATTTCATTGACGGTTAGCCTGCATGACCCCTGAACTTGGCTTTTCTATAGGAACCTCATTCATGCACCATTTCTCCTGGTGTCTGATAAGGGCCACTCATGTGCTTGAGCAAGGCCAGACTGGAACTTCGACATTCAAAAAACAGCCAGGAAACAAATTCCGTCCCATCTGCATTGGTGATAACACTCCTCTGCTGCTTTTCCATACCACAGGGCGTTGATAACTTACAGACTCAGGACAACATGAGAGAGACGTTAAAACAAGGCCCATTACCAGTTAGAGACCCCCAGTCGTCATGCTGCTACTACACAGGCCCCACAGAGTAACGCCTGTGCTGCAGTGTGGTTAGGAGGGTAATTAACAGAGTTCGAACATTTCACCTGGAATGTCACAGGGTGTGCCTGAGTGTGATATGGTTATGTTATACAATGACATGCTTATGACTTTGTAATAAAAGAGTTTGTAAGAAAAAGGGGCATTATTTGTGCCCCACCCTGTATAAGTATTTCTATATAATGTATATGTACATTATATAAATTATATGTATATGCATTATATACATATATAAACACACACAACCACACACTTCTGTGTGTTTACACACACATGCGTTATCATCTCATCTTTTTTTTTTCTTTCCCCTCCCTATCTCTAACACAAAAGTCAAGGGGTTTGGGAGCATGCACAAAAAAGAGAGATTTCTCAGAGAGCAGGCGATTGGGCCGGGGTCATCCGAAAGGGTAATTATTGTTAAATGTCAGGTTAACTCTGAAGGCCTCAGCTCATCCAACTGAGAGCAGATTAGCGCAGATGGAGACATTTTCAACACGGGGCCGCCTGGCCAATCAGAGACAGCTGGGATTAGCCAAATACCTTCTCTCATCTGCTTGCTCACAGAAAGGTCAGTTTCTGCTCATTGCTTCTCTTTTAAGATGTGCTTTTTTTATTTTTTATTTTATTTATGGCCGCCGTGTGCAGGAAATCAGGGCCCTTTTATCAGCGAATTAAACATTCAACATCTAAAACCCACTTTTTGAGAGTCAACTTCATTCACTTTCAAGACCACTTTTATCTTTTTCTAAGTGCTGAAGATATATACTGGGCACGTGCGCGCATGTTGCATATTTTAGCCAGGCCCTCCCGCTAAGCTGGGAGGTCTGCCTGTCGTGTTTTGTAGATTTCTGAAAGCCTCCTAACATCCCCTCATGCATTTTCTGCTTTAAGGGCTCTGGTTTATGTTTCCTATCATTTTCTTCCTAAGAAGAAGAGGAGAAAATGAAGCTCACCCTGGAGCGCTCTAAAAGATAATCTGCTCTCATGCACAGCTTTTATTCCTCCGCCTAAACGTCGTAAATGAGCACATGCATAAAAATCAGTGACAGAACGGATGGTAAGAAACACGCAGGTCGTAAGTTGGTGCTTCTCCTGACTGTGCGTGTGTGCATGTTCGTGTGTGCAAGCACATGGCACACACACACATGCACACACAGTCTGTACATTATCCAAAGGAAGCACATCGTCATTGGCTGAATACATTAGTATATATCCACATGCTAATATGTGTCTATTCTTAAGAGAAGTATGTGGTGCCACGTCTGTATGCTTCTTAAAATGTAGTCATTTTCCCACTTCCGAAGCAATCAGTGTGAGACACTAGAACACTCATCTCCTGAAGAATTTGCTGTAAAAGCTGAATGAGGACCTTGTGAGGAACCCTTGCCTTCCACACTGCGGTGTTTTCTTCACCCCTGCCCCAACTCCTCCCGGATTGTCTTTATGGAAGTAGAATTATTTTTAACGGTTAGACAAAATGGTAGGCAAAATAGAGTCTCTTATCTGGGAAAGCTATGACAAGTTTACATAATTTAGTTGCTTTGAGCAAATGTGAGGATAAGATGCAAAAGGCAGTCATGAATAATAATTAATTCCCTTTAAGAATGTCTGCTGTAAGTCAGCTGTGTTGAGCATTTATTCTATAGGAGTGTACAAGGCGATATTTCAAAAACTCTGGGAGCTAGCACCCAGGTCTTGGTTTTTAATACCATTCATCAGTAAAAGGGACCAGGGCTCCTTGGAGAAATGGCTGGTCTGAGTACCAGGGCAGATACCAGCTGAGGCCATAGGGCTAGGAAGTACCCACCAAGCAGTCCCATATTGAGGGGGGTATGTCAGCGGGTCACAGGTGTACGCCAAAGGAACGTCCAGTGGCCAAAGCTGGAACAACCTGACCAACAAAACAAATAAAGTAATATTGGATTATAACTCAAAGTATAAAATGAATATCTATGTGCCCACAGTGATATAAATTATTGAACGAACAAATACATGGGAGAAATAGGCAAATCTCCCGTAGAAAACACTTCAAGCAAGTCACGTAGATGCTTTGCCCTCAAGAGGGGGACCCTAACTCCTCGTCCTTCCGTGTGGACTGTACACAGAGACTTCCTCGCAGCAGTGCATTGTGGGAAGAGAGGGAAGTGAGCACCTTTCCAGTGGGGAAGCCTGACAAACACTCCCTCGGGCAGGTGACTCAAAGCTAATGACAGTGATGAGTCCTAGTGATAGTGTGTATGAACCCTTGGTAGGGTGTGATGGGAGCGGCACATCTGTGTCCTTCCACCAAAAATGTATAATCCCAGTCTAATCATGCAAAAAAGTCCCAACAGAGGAGAGTGCTGCCAAATACTTCCCTAGTGCTCCCTAGACCTTTCAGGCCATGAAAAGCAAGGAAGGTCGGAGCAGCCATCACAACCAAAAGGAGTCTGTGGACGCCACACTCGGAAATGTGTGGTGATGTCCTGAGTGGGATGCTAGACGAGACAAAGACATTAGGGGAAAATGAGGGAATCTGAATAGAGTGTAGACTTCCGTTAACATGAATGTATTTAATATCATTCACTCATTGTGACAAATGCACCACACTAACGTAAGATGTTGCTAACAGGTAGGTCAGACTCCGTGTGGAGTGTGCAAGAACTCTTTGTATTGCCTTCATAAGAAGTCTGTAAACCAAGTCTGTCCTATAATAAAAAGTGGATTAAACAAACTCTTAAGTTACTATAAGGAAAAATAACTCGGCATGTCAAACATCTAAAGTTTTCACTATTTTCAGAGTACCTAAATATTCAAATTGCATTGGATAAAGCAGGTTATTTGTGTTTTTGAAGGAAAAATGGAGGGTTGAAGAGCTTATATGGGAATTTAAAGAAGAAATATGACAATGGTTTTTAAAAATCAACTCATAACTCGTAAATCTCCTCTTAGACAAACTCATTCAAACTCCAAATTATGTTTCCTTAAAAATGACCATTCCAGTTCATATTCTCACCATGCTCCTGTGAACTGACTTTCTCTCCTCACTTCCACTCTGGGTTTGGACCTAAAGTTTGGCTCACATGGGTCTTCAGTGTGAAAGGCAGGCCTACGAAATGCAGAAGCAGTTAACATAAATGGAACGGTTGCCTGTTCAGTGCTGGCTGCTTGCCCTTTCCCGGCCTGGCACTAATAGTACAGACTATAGAACTCCAGGAGACCACTCAGATAATGCAAACAACATAAAAATAAAACATTCCCCCAGATTTCGCCTCAATTACCTAAGTAGTGCCAGGAGAAACATATTCTACTCCGTTGATGTGAAGATTTATACCAATGCTTTGTCCATTCAAGGTTATACATAACTTCCACTCCAAACTTCAACCACTTAGTTCTCATTTCGTTAATAATAACCATGCTTTCAATTGCTGCATTTGCTTAATTACTAAATATGCATTTTTGATGCGCTGCACATAGAATTTCCCACATATGCTCAGGTTGTTGATGTTTGGTGTTTGGGGGGAGAAAGAAGCTCTGTTGCCAGTTCAGCACCTAAAAATGAAAACATATAATGACTAGATGTTAGGAAACTTATAGTCTTTAAGACTTTTTTTAAAATGACATTTGAGGGGCAGTAGAAAAACAAAATAATCAGAGTAGGGCTTTCCTTATACAATCGCTATAAGAGAGCTGGCTCCTTTTGGTTCACAAAAAAAATAGGAAATGTCTGAGTTTGCCCACTGCTCTCGGGTAGCAAAATAAAACCACAGAGAAATATCTTTTAAGGCAATAAAAAGAAGGTATCTTCTAGTGCAGACATATTTCAATTGTTATTGTTTTCTGAACTGACTGGGTGATACTGGATAATAATGGGGAGACTCTGGACAGTCTCTTATTTATGTGTCTCCAGATGGGTCTGTGCACCAGCGTGGGGAGGCCTCCGTGCTGCACGAACTGGAGTCATATTTAAGGTTAACGTGGTGGAAGTGAGTTTATTTACTCCCCCCCAAATGCATGGATGTCTAGATTCCTCTAAAACAGCTTTAAATTGCACACTCTCCACTGAGCATATTTCCATAGAAAGCAGGATCTAAATGCATGAGAGGGTTATACAAATAATATTCTGGGGGAGCAACTGAGTTCAGCTTCGTTTTCTGAGCCCCCCCCCCCAAATGGGAAAGTCATGGAGCAAAATTCATATTAATTCACTGCAGAAATAATGTAATAAATAAAATATTTGAGCCGTTGGCCTTTCTGGTGTAAACCATCAATGGAGGAGAAGTCACATAATATAGGGATAGAATTTCTCCAGGACTGAAGATAGTATATTTTGTAACCAGGGCTTTGAGTAGCAATCTGTGAAACTAGAATAGAATAGGAAATAGACTAGCTTGGACTTGGGTGACTGTGCTATGATTTTGATTTCAGAAATTCATATGAGGACAATTGATGTAAATGTTTGATATCCTCCTGATGAGTCCTAGATCGGACAGCACGTCTGTCCCCAATACTTACTGAGCACATTCTACGTATCAAACCGTATATCATTACTGAAGAAACAGAAAAAGCCATTTTGCCTCTAAGAGGCTCAGAGCAACCTGTGTTTTTGCAGTATGTATAACAGTTGCAGTTCATTGATCAGTTACTTAAACAATCAATTAATGCTTTTCTACCCCTATAGAATATATGTGTCCAGAAAGAGAGGTTCATTCTTACTTATCTTCAGTGCCCAGCAGTGTCCAGCACGTAGTAAGTTTTAGAGACATATTTGCCTTAATATGAAAAGGAATAATGGGAGACTCAGCTACTTGTGAACACCATACACATCCTCCTTTTATTTTTTCTTACCATCAAAACAGTAGACAGTAGTTCAGCTGAAAAATCCATGTCCTAGCTTTTCTTCCAGCTTCCAGGTAGCATGGCTGGCACTCCACCAACATCTGGGAGTTGTATTATGGAAGCCAAACTTTAGGGATGATAAAGCAAAAAGACAGATGTGGAGCCCAGGCCCTGTGAGTATCATAGAAACCACCTGACCAGCAGCAGTGAAGGGCTTCCTCCCAGACTTCTTTAGCGTAATAGAAAAATAACCTTCTATCTTATTTAAAGTAGTGCCATTTCCTGTGTCTATTACTAGCAGCTCCACGCAACTTTTCTAATTGATTCAGACTGTTATAAATTCCCATTGCCAATAATTGGACATATGTAGCAGACAAAGTAATCCTATTAAGACTAGTGTTATTTCTTTTCCCTACAATTGGAGACCTTTATTGATTGGGTTAAAGCAGTGGTTCTCCATCGGGGGTGATTTTGCGTGCCCCGCTCCGCCCCAGCACATCTGACAACGGCGGGAGACATTAGGTTGTCACAGTTGGGGGTGGGGGTTACTCGTACTGGCATCTAGTGGGCAGAGGCCGGCCTGCCGCTATTGTCTTACTGTGCATGGTACAGAGCCCTGTGCCAAAGAAATATCTGAATCAAATGTTAATAGCACCGAGGTTAGGAAACCCTGGGTTAAATCTTTATTAATTAAGTTGCCTCTACAGTCCACCTAACCATTAACTCTTGATCAATGTGTGTGTTGTAATGTGAGCCAATTGGGTGACTTCGCCTACACTGAAAATGGTCATTTTTCCTTAAATAATGAAGTAAAGTTTACTAAATAAAGGTATGCTTTATTTTTGTGATCAGATGAAGGAAGTGGGTGCTGTGCAAAATAATGGTCCAAATGAGTTCCCCTACATCAAAGTGGAGATAATTCAGTAACTAAAATATGAAGAAACATGAGAAAACGCCAAGTAGTTAAACGGGTCAGTGTAACGGACGCAACAGTTAAGAAAACTGTGCCGCAGGGTGAACTAAAGACAGTTATGCAGCTCCCTGAGCTTTTGCGTGGAAATGACGCTATAGCTGAGTTGGAAATTTAGAGGTTGGAATAAGATCCCTACTATGAGAAAGTGGGTAAATTTGAAAACTTCCTGTAGGAAAGTTCACCTCTAAGACTTCCTCATTTTCCTTGGATTCAAGGATGAAAGGAAGGAAATGAAGGAAGAGGAAAGGAAGAAAGGAAGGAAGGGATACAATTATCTGACACTAAAGAGGGATTGAACCTATAAGGGATAAGTTATAACTAATCACAATTTAAACAAGGAAAAACAAGATACATAAAACCCACCTGAAGCGTGGAATGACTCTGTGCTTGCCAGCAAAGTGAGACCTCCGGTAGCGTGGCATGGTTAGCATGTATAGGTAACTTTACAATTGTTGCCGTCAGCTGCGAAAAAAGCTACACTAATCCGATGGCCATCACTTTAACCAAAGCCTGCGCCTTAAAAATCTTGCCATTTTCTGCTGTCTGCTCAGCCACTTTCACCACGTTTAAGTTAGAAAGGACTATGCTAATTTTGCTTCATAGCCAGGGTAATTGTTAGAAGACATAATTATCTTTTTTTGAAGAATAATTGTTTTATTCTTCAGTTGTGTTTAAATTCCGTCTCAGTTACCCCACGTTCTTTTAAGCGTGTGCCATCGCTAGCCCCCGCCCTGCTGGAAACCTTCCTTTCATCTCCCCGAGCTGCAAAGCTTAGATGTCCTGTTCCAACAGCCATGGTACTGCTCTCTGATCTTCCTGGGAATAGTGTGTGAGTCTAAGTTGATGAGTTAAGTCTATATTTAATTAAAAAGGGCTGCCCTTTATTTTCCTTATATTAATGTTTAACATACCATAGAATTGACTCAAGAAAAAGTAATAAAAGGGCGGCAGTTGAAATATTTGAAACATGTTTGGGGGGGTGGAGTGGAATCACTGCTGCTTTTAAATGCTTGAAAGAGAGAAGAGGCTTGTATTGATTCAGGAAATGCAACTGATAAATGAGTAGAAATGATAGGGAAGGAGATTTGAGCCTCGAATAAGGAATAACTTCCCCACAGTTGAAGTAGGCTGGGTCTCCTTATGAAACAGTCAGCTCCTAAGCTAAAGGGTTCCCCCTGAGGTCAGGAACCCCCTGACCTAGAGGGGAGGGGACAGACAAGCTTCCTTCTTTGTACAGGACAGGGCTTTTTACTCCTAAAGAACTGTGTTAAGGTAAAGTTAATATAGATTCTTTAGTATCCAACTGGACAAAAGACGAAAAACATGCCCGAAGGGATAAGTAATATTTTGCTGTCTGATTGGGTTGGTATCTTCTCACTGGTCTAGTGCTGGGCGTGACAGAGAGGATTGACCTTTAATGCCCACTCTCCTGCGGAATCTCTACCTTTGGGTTCACCTCTGTCCAGTGTCCTTCAAATTCTTCCTAATGACTGGTGGTGTCCCTAACCTAAGGTGTCCCAAGCTACCTGTCTCCTGACAAGTAAGCCACCAGGAGTAAGAAGCATGTCATTCATTCCATTGCCTTAAGATCCTGAACAGATTGCGTCATGCAGTGTAGTAAGTTAATCGTTTGTATTAATGTCCAAGACACCTACTGTGCTTTGGGCCCAGCCACGAGAAGTCCCCGTGTGTGCGTTATGTCCTCTCCCTCGGAAAAGGCCAGCTCCTCTGAGAAGAGAGGTTAGTGTCAGGGAGTGCATGGCATCCCTTCTGGGAGCACTGGCTTGCCCACGAGCCTTGCACCTCTCGGCAGTGGGCGTCTGAACGTGGCAGGGGCTGGACTTAGAGGAAAAGGTGGCAAATACAAGGGTAGAGAGCCACTGATCAGTCACTTCTGTCTCACTCAGTTCCGCCACGGGGGGCTGTGAACAGGCTAACACCTGCACATTGCCGTTCAGCACTGGGACGGGGGAAACTCCACCCAGGCCTGAGGCCGACCGATGATAGCAGGTTCTTGTCTTTCAAAACATATTGAAAATGGGTTCAGGTAAATTCCAACCCCCCCCCAATGTTCATTATACATATGGAGCCAGCATGCATTTGTCCACACTGATATGCATTTATTGATTGGCCCACTCTTTAAATCATTTCATTGTAGTTAGTATAACGTACTTAAAAAAAAAAGTTAAGACATTTTCTGGAACTTTCCAAATGAGTTCTTTAAGCCTGTGGATATTAGCCCATGTGACGCATTAATGAGGAAGACATGCATCAGCAATGGTAAAGCTAGTTTTTATGGAGCTCCAGTATTGAAAGCTCACTCAGCACACCTCAGTTTCCTCACCTGTGTAATGGGGCTGAGACTGTTGCCTTCTATCTCTTGAGGGTGTTTTAAAGATTTATGAGATCAGTTTTCTAAAGCATTGTGAAATTACAAAAGGCTACGATAAAAACTAAAGCATCATTATTCATTTGGTCCTGGGACAGGACCCTTCGGGGGGTCCTGAAAAAGGAACACATAGAGTCATTTTTACTGGAGATAAGAGAGAAATGTTCTCATCTGAAATTTTAAATTCAGTGTAAAGGTTGCTATACACCTAGTCCAGTTCTGCCTTTTAAAACGCTCTTTGCATTCCTGTACTTCCCCTTCTATTTGTCATCCTGGATTATTATAACAGCAATGCAGGTTAACTCTGTGTGTGTGTGTGTGTGTGTGTGTGTGTGTGTGTGTGTGTGAGAGAGAGAGAGAGAGAGAGAGAGAGAGAGAGAGGGAGAGAGAACTAACTAAAAGATTTTATAAGTGAACACATTTGGAGAAATTCATCTTGGTTTATCTAAATCACTGTACAGTACCCATTTATAATGGTTCCTGGTCTGTCCTACTTCTTGGTTGTCTACTTGAAATTCAGAAGAGATACTTTGCTTTGGATGGTTTTATAGTTTGCTTCTTTTTCTTCATCCTTTGGTAGAAGGAAAAATGTTATATGGACCACCAGGCAATTGTTATCATGAGATATATTCTCGTTCATGGTAATAGACTGCAATTGTATGGAAAGAAACATTTTTCTTCCTGTTTGATGTGTGATTGGTGGGCACCAGTGTGGCAAATGCATAGAAAAGAAAATACAGCTTTGCAGTGGAATAGTTTTGAAAGAATTTTTAACTCCCGATTATTCTTATATTCATTCTTCCCCGGAAAAACCCCCAGAGACTGATGAAAAGGTTGAGCATGCTGCCAGGTCTCTGCTGGGACTCCCTCTGAGGGACCGGCATGTTCCTTCTCTCCCTTTCCCTCACTGTCTGAAGCCTCCATTGTAACCCCCCTTTGCCCTGAAATGCAAAAAGGACACATTAAGTGTTCTTTTTATTTGACATTACAAGTGCTGTACTGCCCCTTGGTTATTATCCAGTCATGGACTCCAGCCTCGGGTGTTTGGATCTCCTTCTTAATCTCAAGGATCTTAGCGCAGGATGACTTTGACAGCTCTGAGACTGGGCCAGCCGGGTTAACCACAGGGCGGACTGGTCTCCCGCTCCCTCCTCCCGTGGCTGAGACCAGTGCAGCTGTCTTACGGACTTTGATACCAGTAGTCTGGTTCTGCCTGCTCCCCTCCTGCTCCGAGGTAGGAGCTCGCCTGCATAGTTCACAGTTAGCAGCCTGCCTCCCAGCCAGGGCCATGCTGCCTTGCACTAGCCACTCTTCTGCGTCCTTCCCAGGACGCACTGGCCTTGTCCTCACACTCTTGGCTGCATCCTCCCTCTCCCTCCAGCAGCTCTGGACTCCGGGGAGTGTGTGTGTGGGGGCAATCCAGGATCTAGATAGCTTGCCCAGTTCTGGACTTGCAGACTTTAAAGATTGGAACCGACCACAGGGATAGCCTGTTCCCTTGCTACTCCACGTACAGGCCTCCGATCAGCAGCAGCAACATGAGCTGGGAGCTCATTAGACACGCTGACTCCTCGGTCTCATCCCTGACCTAGTACGTTAGTATCTGCTATGTCTCAAACTCTGCTGGTGATTCATAAGCACATTCCTGTTGGAGAAACGCTGACCTAATATCACATGCCCCTGATTTAGAAGTGTTATTGAATCCTTAGATACATAAAGGCATGATTTGGAGCTTTAAAAATTCTGGTTTAGTTTTTCTGGGGGCACAGCCTAGGCATCAGTTCCCTTGTGGTTCCCATGTGTACCGAGAACTGAGAAGCATGGCGGGAGGACTCCAGAGCAGCAGTTCCCAAAGTCTGGTCCCCGGGGCACCCACATCAGCATTGCCTGTTGAACTGCAAAATCTCAGGCCATCCTCTGGAACCTGCGAAATCAGAAACTCTAGGATTGGGGCCTGAAGAGTCCCCCAGGGTGTTCTGATGCAAGTTCTAGACTTCAGGTTTAAAGAATAAGGATGTTCCAACTCTCACCCCAGAAAAATGGGCCTAGACTTGAACTATCCTGTGGTTATTCTAACGTAAATTCAGGGAAATTTAATAAAGTTAAAACTTTAATTTCCCATTTGAACTAGCCACAATTTAAGTATTTGACTGCCTCTGGTTGCCAGTGGTCACATGAGAGACAACACAGGTAATAGAAAATTTCCATCATTGCTGTAAGTTCTCCTGGACAGTACTGAGATGTCAAACTAGAGGAAAACATACTGATATAATAATAACAGCATCAACAGTAATGGCAAAAATAACAATTCTCATATATTTATTGATTACTTGATTTTAAGTATTGAGCTAAGACACCAAGTGGTCTCTCTTTTTTCCTTAAACACTGTCAAAGTATTCTTTAATTACTCTGCTGGAGTCTATAAAAGATTTTAGTGAGGTGGGGGAACAAGGAAGAAGATCAGAGAGAAGAGAAGCAGAGGAAAAGTTGTTTTCCCATCCATAAAAGACTTTGTCTGAGGGACTGGATTGACTTCAATGCAAGACAAGCATTGATGGAGTACCAGGAAGATGTCAACACATGAGGGAGAGGAGCCAGTATGATATCGCTTCCAGGATGTTTTCCCTCTCTCCAAAACTGGAGCGTGCTACGATGTAGTGCCAGAATCTCAGAACAATTACATTGTCCAGTTGGGGTTCTGCTGCCTAGATGTTTTGTAGCTTTGCATCCAAGATGGAATCTTCCTTTGGCTTCCTGTTATACGTGGAGTATGGGTCCCATCAGCCAGTGACTACCCGATAAGAGCACCCTCCTTTCTGTGCCCACTATTTTATTGCATAGGTCCATCTGTAAAAATTTTGGACGTGAACTCCCCTCCACTTGTTTCCAGCTCCCGTAGGCTCCCATGGGACAAGTCCACTGCATTCTCCTCCTCCTGCCGCTACTCTCCCTGCTTCAGGTGTGCAGGCAGTCCATGCATGCCGTCTGGAACCCGCCAGGGCCATGGGTGGGTGCAGCCGTGGCCATGGGAACTCTTCCTCTCTCAGAGCTGCACTCTACAGACGACCCTTTTGAGATCAGAGTTCCTCGGGCACAGTCGGTCTCCTCTCTCACTCCAGGAAGGTGAACACACTACTTTTCCTCATCTCCCACAGCACCTGTGGAGACTGGATCAGACTCTCAGAAGCACTTTACAAGAACCCTGAGGGTGTAGGAAGTACCACACCCTAGAAGCCCCAGCTGTTACTTGAGGTGGTGAAGCACTTGGGCTTCTGCAGGGACACAGCTTCACTAAAAACCCTTAGAATTCCATTACTCACCAGCTTTGAAGCCCTGAAGCTTCCCCAAGGAGCAACAAGGGTTAATTGGAAGTTCTCCCTAAAGCGGGCCCTCCCATTGTAAACAGAGGGCCTGTCTGAAAGGGCAAATTCCAGTCTCCACCTAGAAGACAGAGACTGCTCGGAAGCCCCCAGGGTGTAGTTTTCTCCCACTTCCAAAAATTAAGATTTGGTTTTGGTTATGCTGGCATCTTATCTTCCGCCTTCCACTCGCCAATCTTTCCCCTCCAATTCTTCCCTCTTTACAATGAGAAGTAAACAAGAATTCACAGGGAGAGTTTCCAGCCACGGGGCCACCTGGGGCTCCCAGGAAAACCTTTAACCATTTCTTCTACTTGTGAATGAGGCAAACCGCTCCCCGCCCCCACCCCAACTTTTATACACATTTTATCCTCTGTTCAATAGTGACAGATGCATGGACTTTCAAGCTGCAAGGAATTTAGAGTTCATCTAGGCCGGTGGCTTTTTAAAGGCATTTTAGTAGCAAAAAATCTCTTCAAACAAAACCTTACATGGAAGCAAGTCCAATATATGAAGCAGAGGAACTTAATGCTTCTTGGGTTGAAATGAGAGGGGTCAGCGGGACCCTCTCCCCTACCCTTGAGATGGGCTAGTGAGCTCTCTTGGAAATCATTTCTCTGGCCACCCCTCAGTTTCCAGATGGAGAATCTAAAGCCAAGAGAAGTTACGCTATTTATGGAAGATAAGTTTTGGGGAAGCTTAAAACTGAGACCTAGGCCCTTTGGTTACCCATGATGCTTTTAGTAGAGTGGTTGTTCGGGTCCTCAATTAGAAGCTCTCCTGAATGAATAGTTTCTTAGCTATGAACCCGATCATATCATTCTTCTGTGTAACATCATCACTTGGCTTCTCATGCAACTCAAACTAAAATCCAGCATCCTCACAGTGGCCTCTCAGGCTGTCCATTATGGCTCCTTTTGGAGTTAATTGCTCTCCCTCACCCTGCTCTATTCCAGCCACACTGGCCTCTGTTTCCTCAACACATCAGGGTAGTCCTGCCCCAGGATATTTTACTTTCTGTTCCCAGTGCTCAGATGCCACATGGTGTGCTCGCTCACATCCCTTAGAGCTCTGCTCAAATGTCACTTTGTCAGTGAGGCCATCCCATCACCACTGCAGCAGTTGGTCTCGAAAGATGGCCCCCCATGAACCACTCCTTCTGTCACTCATGCCTTGTATATCCCCCCCCTTTCATCTGAGGCACCCTGTGACTTGCTTTGACCAATAGCATGTGGATGAAGTGACACTTCATGACTTTCAAGGTGAGGTCTGACTCTGGGCTGGGTCGCCACGGACTGAGCTCTGGAATTTCAGAAGGACATGGACATGCCACGCAGACCAGCGCTTGGATGAACTCCTAACAAGTGGGTACAAACACAGGTCCAGTGGGATGCTGGGGCCACGTCCTAGGACTCGGCTCCTTCTCTACTATCTGCTCCTAAGTTGTGTTTTTGTGCAGGGGTAGGCCAGCCTCGGTGTCATTTCCTTTTCTTGAGATGTTTATGATCCTTCTGAGGAGAGGGGAGGGGGGAGAGAGGGAGAAAGAGAGAGAAGAGAGAGAGAGAGAGAGAGAGAGAGAGAGAGAGAGAGAGAGAGAGAATGAAACAGAGGGGCTGTCCAGAGACACAGCAAGGGGATTTTTATTGCTAGAATTGGAAGTCAAGGCTGATTATTAGCTTAATTTTGTGTGGCTCTCGCTGTACCTGGGGCTGCCTGCCCCATGGTTGAACCAGAAGGCTGGAGGGCTTCCCTCCTTTTGGCCCTGCTGGCCCACTGGCCACAGCTTCCTGCTTGCTTTTGACCTTAATGGGTTAACTTCATAAAATGCCAGGTCTTTATTCCAGCCTGAGATTTCCCATCATACTTTAGGACCAGCGAACCGTCCCTTCTTTGATGGCACCTTTTGGCTCCACAATAGAAGCCAATTTGTTAGACTTCTTTACAGGTCAGGGGCTGCGTGAAGATGTGGAGGGTGCAGCAATGGGCACTGGAAAATGAAGTTGTATTCGCTTGGCAAATTATACGTCTGCTGACTTTATGGGCCCTGATTTCCTTCCCTCTCCTTTTCCCTCGCTCTCTCTGCCCCCTCCCCATCTTCTTGCCTTTCCTTTAAACTGAGGAAGCGTGTATGTGAGATATCGTCACATATCCAGTTCATGTAGGTTAATAGATTGATTCCAGTGACACGGATCATAATGAACAGTAAATTGTTTTATCTCTTAAGTCTTATTTGGTCAGCCAGGAAAACATATGAGGTAATATGGCTTGGACTAAATGGACCGTATAATAGATCTCCTTCTAAAGAATAAGGACGGGGTGACAGCGCCTCTTATGATTAATGAAAATAATAATGGTTCTGAAATTGAAATTTTTCTAATTTTTTTTCCCTTCTCCTCTCCTGGCTGCCACCAAAAACTTCAGCCAGGAGATGATTTGTGCACAGTGACTGGCTCTGAATTCTTCCTGGGCTGAGAATGCACACTTAGAGGGTGGGGGGAGGGAGAGGGGGCAAAGGGATGCCCTGGTTGAAGGCATCCTGGGAGTGCCACGTGGAGGAAAAGGAGAGTGTTAATGCAGGTTTCTTTTCCGGGTGCTTCTGACGTAAAGTCATTATACAGAATGTGAGAATTTGGGTGAATATCTTTGGCATCAGATGTTCTGTGGGTCGATCTGATTACTTACCTCGATTCAAGTGTATTCTGTCTTTTTCATTTTTAAATCATGTCATTTCCTCCTTTCCCCTTCCATATTTTTCTTTGGGCAAAGTTTCATTTCCTTCCACATTTCTACATCAAAGCGCATACATCTCCCTGGTTATCAGAAAAAAAAAACCCCAGCAAATGGATGTCTCAAGTTTTCCCAGAGTAGTACTTTGGAACTCTTCGGGAAGACAAGAAAAGGAGGGCAATTCTGGTTCATTGTTTATCAGCAGACAAAAAGACACTCTCACTTTTGAAGGGAAAAATGGCAGCAAGTTAGGGTGTCCCAGGTGTCCTGGGACAGAACACTGGTTCTCCATGCGCATGGTGGTGGGCCACGGCATCAGGGCACAATTAGAGAAGGCTGGTTCCTTGGGATACTCGGTGAGGGGAAGGAGTAAGGAGATCTGGTGAAAGGGATGAAGGTCCTCTGCTTCCATTGAATAAGGCCCATTACCTTCACATCATTTCTTCTACACTGTGGGCCACCTATCATCTGGATAGGAAGCAGCCTGAGAAACGCACGCAGGCTCCTCAGGGGAGAAGTGGCCCACATAACTGAGTGGCCCATCTTTCTCACAGACTCTCCAAATTCTGAACAAATTGATTTTGCAAGAATTTGTCTTGTGCCATCTTATGTAGTTGCTTCTAGACATTCTTCATGGCAAGGCAATCTTGTCTATCTGGTTTTTGCCAGAGCAGAAGACACAGTTGTGGAATCAGGCAGCACCAACAGATTGCAAATGGGTGGGCAACTTCTGCTTACCTATTTAATTGTGTAGAACACAATTTAAAAAATATCATTCATCCAAAATAGACAATTACTTAGTGTCCCTTGGAAACCAAACTTCCTCCAAAGAACCTTCCAAATGATTTCATTACAATTTTTACTTTTCAACCAATTATCATAGCAAGATGTAAAAACCAAGTCTCCATTTATTTATATAAAAAAATACTGATAAAAATTACTGTAGATAACTGTAGAAAAGGAAAGATATTTTAATATATTGATAAGTTTAAAAATAATCATAAAGTAATATATGATTCTGTTATGTTTCCAAGTTTATATATAACTATATATAAATTCATAACCGTATTTATTTTATGTAAATATGCTATGATAGTCACACTGTGAAAAGGTGAATGACCAGAAGTTTAACTTTTGTCACCTTCAAACAATGGAGAATTAAAAGTTGTAATAAGGGGACAATTGTAGATTTCTTTGGTCATTTTTGACACGTCACAGTGAGTAAGCATCACTTTTGTAGTAAAATAAAGAAGCATCTCATCTGGTCTCTCCTTGCTCTAGAAAAGTGAATCCTTGGCTAACAGTGTTGGAAGAGTGTGTGTTTTTCATACCCATTCGGTAAATTTCCTTTCCCAGGGCGTTTCTTGATTTTCAAAGATTGTCAGGTAATAGTGAGTATTTCTCTGGTTATAAAATACATATTTCTGAACTGAAGAAATGGGATAATCCAGTGAGAATCTGTTATTGCATTTCATCTGTTTCTATACATTTGAAATTTTTCTTATCTCTTTATAAAATATTTTTTAAATTTTATTATTTAAAGTGACTCTTGTGCCTAAAATGACTGCTAAGGAGGCACACATGAATATTTTACAGATTTTTAAAATTAAATTTATTGGGGTGATGTTTGTTAATAGGATCGTACAGGTTTTAAGTGTACATTTCTATGATACATGATGTGTACATTGTATTGTGGATTTTTTGGAAATAGTTTTGGAAATAGTTTTGGAAAAACTTTTGAAACTAGAACTCACTCATATTGGTCTGAAATGCTTAGTGTTCAGCCTCCTTGAAACTACAGTGAAACCTACACTGCTCGAGAGATCAAGCTGCACCCTGGGAATTAGGAAGAAGTCTTAAATAAAAGGATTTGAAAATCCAAATTGAGATTAAATATGAATATTCCTAAGTTCGCATCGAGAAGGTAGACTTTTCCTGATCCACGGTGTTTTCATGGTTCTGAACAGGGTAGAGCCCTTCTCATTGCAGAAGTCCTCATACAACATGGCAGAAAATGTCCTCAGGCACCGTAAGTCAGAGTAGGCTGTTTCAGGGGTAGACTCTACCATTTTAATTCACAGTGCTTTTAGGCGGTATCTGTAGAGCTTACAAATGAGCCTAATACTGTGTATTCAGTTGATACGCCTACTTTCTCATATTTGTTATCTAGTCAAACCATTCCTGTTAGCTTTTAATTATATTTATATATGTAATTTTATATATGTACATGTTACATATATACTTATTATATATATATGTAATTATATATATGTATTATATATGTACCTAGGTTTTTAAATCATTCATTCAATAAATTTCAAGAAACCCAGAGGCTTGGCTTTAGAAGGGATAGATACCTCACTCCCAAATTTAAATAGAGATCCCGTGGGACTCAACATCTGCTGTGCTCCTGCTTTCCAATCTGAAACTAGTTAGTGACCATGGTATTTTGGCATTCCCCATGTAGTTGTATTTTTCTTTTTGATCACCCAAAGCATGTAGGAAAAAGAGGAATGAGATTGTATAGAAGATGTTCAGAGCAGCATTGTTTATCATGATATGCATTAGTAAAACATTCAGCCATCCAGAAGATTTGATTAACTAAACTTCCTTACATTCATATGAGAGCATATTATCTATCCATCTAACTATCTATCATGTATAATGTTTAATAAGGAAAGAAAAAATAAATAAAAACATGTATACACTATAATCCCAAGTTTGTAAAAAAACCACACGGAAAGTATAAGTACTGGGGAAAGCAGTGGTCATCCCCAGCTGTTAGAAATAAGACATTCTTTAAAAAATAAATGTCTACATCCTACAAAATTTTGATAGGCACATATTACTTATATAATTTTAAAAAACAATAATAGCTTATTATTACTATGTGCTAGGCACTGTTTTCAATACTTTTCATAAATGAACTCACTGAATCCACATAGCTACACTTGAAGAGAAATAATGATTTTTACCCCACTTTGTAAGTGAAGGAATTGACTCTCACAGCAGTTAAGTCATTAGCTCAAGGTCGCGTTCCTGGAACATGATGGTGCCAAGTTCAAGTCTTGGTACCCAGGCTGCCTGACTCCAAGGCCCATGCTTTTAGTTCACTTTCTAAACACAACATGTGGTCCAAAAATTACAGAGTTCTTTAACCTAACTGTTATTACCGAGAAGATAACGTTAGCTCAGGCAAACCCATGTACACAATGTGTAAATCTGGAAGGAAAAAAAAAAAAAAACAAGCGCATTAACGTATTTCTGATGTCAAGGTTCAGAGTTGTTTAATTTTATATAATTTAATTTTCTGTATTCTAATTGTGGACTTTGCTAACAAGGCTATCATGGGCAATTGTGACGTTCTGTTTTCATTCTCAGAGAGGGCATGATATTGAAGACGGAGCTCCTGTAGGTATGCCTCCGCATTGCCGAACAAAGGGAAGGTTTTCTGGTTGATAGATCAATGAGGACAGTGTGCATACTCCACAAGCCCAAAGGAAACGATTTCCTAACTGATGCTGTCAAACTGATTGCGTAGTTATTGGATCTTCAGTTTGAAATGTGTACAGTGATGGAAACAAATGATCTGCTTTCACTGTGTTTGTTCTTATGAAAAGCACTTTATTCAAAGAACAATGCTCAGGCCACATAGGAAGATCAATACACGAGGTTCCTGGCCCCCAGGGTTCTCTTGAGAGGATCCCACAGAGCTCTAAATTGCACATTTAAATACACCCCCCAGGGAGGGTCCTCCCCCACGCAGGGCTCTAAGCAAAGACAAGAGGGCCACAACTCAAGGCTCTCCACTTGCCGGCTCCTCTTTCAACAGTGCCTCCTCTCACCTGCGTCTTTGTGGGCCCTTGATCCTCAGGTGGCTTTGAAGAGCTCCTGAGCCCTCAGTGCTCACCTTCATTCTCAAGTCTCGTTCTTCCACCAGTCTCACCTCCTGCCTACCTGCCCCTGGGCTGAGGAGACTAAGGAGTCAGACTGTTCTTCTGTCTTCTTTTCAGTCCTCACAGTTAGTTCATTTTACCTGCATTGTTTTGTTCTCACTTCTGCCCCCCAAGTCTCATTTCTTTTCTATTTTCTTCCAGGGCATACCCATTTATACCTTTGTCCCATTTTCCTTCCCCTTGGGAAGAAAAAAAAGTAAATATATGTATAATATATACATTTATGTGCATTATAAATATATATTTACAGTGTATATATTGTATGTATAATGTAAATATTAACTGAGTATGCTTGATTGGTGTAAGTACAACTCTCCTCTGTATCAGGGAGGATGAAAGCCATGCATCTTAAAATGACACTGGTCATCATAAAAACTGTGTCAGCAAGCACTGAAGCCTTAGAAAGGTACTAAAGAGTCCCTCAAAATCTCCACAAAACACTTCTGCTCCTCCTCACATTCTATTTATTTTCTTAATACCAAACACATGCATAACTACAAAAGTATTTCCTATTACAATGTTCCAACAACATTGCTTGGGGTTTCAGCCATTTGAGAGGTGTTGTTTTGAGCTGGCCCGGGTGCTTGGGCAGCATGAACGCATTTTGCTGTGAAACACTCTCTTCTAGATTTCAAAGGTCCCCATAAAGACTCTGAGCACTCCCCAAACCGTCAGCAGGGAGCTTATGCTTTGGGGGCTTGCTCTCCCTTCCTGGTTCTCGCAGAGAATGTATGTCTTTCCATATTTGCAGATGCAAGTGCGAAACTTGAGATCAGCCTTCGGGAGCCTTGTGTTAATTAAAAACGGGAAATCAATGGGCCTGTGAATCCACCTTTTCCTGGGGTTGATTAAACTCTGGAAGAAATTAAGACCAAGTTAAACAGAAAACCTACCTAGGTGGGGAAAATATTTACTGCGTGCACACCTCTCTCTCTCTCCCTCTCTCTCTCTCTCTCAAACACATACAAAATACATTCTTTTATTTATTTATTTTATTGGAGAAAAAAAGATATTAAAAAATCCAGTGACTGATTTTGCTTCTTGAACCAAATCAAATATTTTCTTGTCAGAGGCTCATAACGGCAGCCTGCAGAGGTCACGGCCTTCACTTTCTCCTTCGGATGGTCTGTGAGTGGAATGTCCTTACCATTAAGGCTCCTTTTGTTTTCCTTGGGAGGGTTTTGCTTACACTGGCAAGCGCCTGAGACACACCAAGGTTCTCTAGACTCTGTTTATTAGATTTTTATCTTCTTATCAGAGTCCTCCTTCTTAAATCATGTCAGCATTTTACCGCTCTTCAGGGATTTCTGGTGTTTTATTGTCTATGACTGCTTGGGGGGTGGCCGGGGAGGGAGCTAGCCTAACAAATATAACATTTATATAATAGCAGGGATGGGGAGGACGGTGCGCGCTCTTATTATTCCCACGTTCACCGATGTTCCCTCTCACCCTGCCCCCGGGCCCCTGGGAAGCCCATTGCCTGCTCTGCCCATGCTTATTTGTCAGCCGAGTGACATGGCTTCTCTGTGGACAGCCTGCTTCTCAGTCATTTTGAATGGCTCTTTAAACCCACATGTGCTTGCTTAAGCCACTTCCAATCATCCAGAGAGCCCGTCGGGTGAGTGGGTGATGGCTTTGAACCGAGGAATGGTGCTGGGTTTTAGTCACAGATAGCATCAAGTCCAGCCCCTCTTCTCCTGTCCCCGTCCTTCCTGTCCCCTTTGGCTTGAAATTTTAAAACAGCCTCATGCAAAGGTATCCAAACTCTGTTGCCTTAGTAGGACAAATGCCTGGATGTTGCTGAGGGTGCGGTGTTAGGGGAACACTGGAGGGAGGGGCAGGAAACCAGGAAAGCCAGTGGAAGGCTCAGTTCCGCAAAAGTAAATCATCTGTTTTCCCTTTCATTGGGCACCCAGGTGACTCACACTAGTAGTGTTTCTTTTAACCGTAAACTGATCTAAGTCCCGTGTGTGTGTGTGCGTGCGTGTGTGTGTGTGTGTGTAAGTAAGATATGTTTTAACCAACAAGATTAGCTTGGAAACTCTCTTGCCTGAGAACAAAATCCGTATCTTTCTATTGAGGCAGGCCGTCAAGATGCTCGCTGTAGCTTACAGATTGCTGTCGGGGCTGGTTAAAAACTGTAAGACTCTTAGAGTAAAACATTAACTTCTAAAGCGGTTGCAAGGCAGTAGATTATGCTGATAGGCAAATCCTCTTGGATGTGAATTGATTTTTATTTGCTTCCCATACGCTCATCCGAGGTGAGAATTTGATCTATGCTGGGAGGAATATAGTCATCAAAGAGCATTAATGTGTTTTCTAACATTCATCCACCCTTTCGAAAAATATTTATTGAGTGCTTACCTGTGTGAGGCATTGTTTGTCTTGGAATCCCTGGTCTGCTGGGACACTGGAGTGGCTGCTGGGTGTACACACCGTGGGTCTGTGTACTCTCCTCTCACTGCGCTGGGCCTGGGAACACCACGTTCCTACCGTTCGCTTCCCACTGATTCACTCCAACTCTTTGCTAAGGCCTCAGAGTATGTGCTGCATTCCATGGTAAGGAAAGTGTGAATTCTCTGGAGAGTCAAGTAGGGTTTTTTCCCCCCTCTAATGAATCTTCAATGACTTTTTTTTTCCTTAGGAGCATGTTCCCAACTTATTAAAGCAATAAGTTCCTGTGGAAAAGTGCTTAACATAACAGTTTCACGGCCAGCTTTCCCTTCCAGCCGATAACATCGCAGTGAAGGAGGACCACACTGTGTTGGAAATTTGGGACTAAACACTACCAACATGTTTTTCAAGATAAAAATGAACAGTGATGAAAGACGTTTTCAAAGTTTATCACATAGGCTTGTGTTCATTTTTCAACTGAGCTTTTACTTAATTTTTTTTCTCAGTCCCCTTCTCCAACACAACTTGGAGGCACTCAATCTCGTGACTCCTCCACGTACTCAGATTTCACTTGCAAGATTTTCTGTGATTCCAGTGTTCCAGCTATTTCGAATTTCTCTTGCTTCCTCAGCAACATGAGTGTTTGCAAAAGGAAGTGTGTGGGGCAGAAAATCATGAGAGAAAGAGAGAAAAGTGGGAGATAAAGTTATTTGGAGACAATGCGTGCCCATCGCTCACTCCTTCCTTCCATGCTTAAAGGTTTCACACAGGCCAGCCAAGGTTGGCGTTGGCAGGAGGATATCCACAGGAAGATGCGTGCCGAGCACTCTCTTACCCCACCCTTGAAACCAAAGCAAAGGCAATATGGCCAAGAAAGGAGAGAAGGCATGAGCCAAGGGCCGTGTGTGGAAATGGCTTTAGTGGCAGCTTCTCTGTAAGAGGGTCCACTGAAACTTTTCTAATCAGTGGTTTTGTCGTTGCTGTTTCATTCTAGACTTAGAAAACAGAACTTAGAGACTAAAGGAGACACAAGACTGGATGACAGTAAACCGACATTTGCTTTTTAAATAAACAGATTGACCATCTGTATCAGAACTGACCCAGTAATTCAAGGTCTCAGCATACAGACCAGAGAAGATATTTGAAGCAAAGGAATAAAGTTTTATGCCCGATGGCGCACAGTGACCACTAGTGTGTTGTTTAGCGTGGCACACATGTGAGCGTAAGAAAATATACAACAGGGAAATTCTGTTTATCAATTGTTTGTGGTAAGAAGAAAAATATACATGATAATTGCTAAATGATAAAGTAGAATTCAAAATTTTATTTATGGAATAATATCAATGATTAAACGAGCTAAATAAATAAGCAAATTTAATAGATTGATACCAAAATACTAGTACAAGCCATCGTTAGGTAATTTGATTGTAGATAATTTTTTCATGGATACTTTTAAGGATTTTTCAAATTTTTCATAATAAAAACAAATTAAATAAGCTTTATTTTAGAAATACAATAGCATTGATTAACTCCCTTCAATTAGCTTTATCAGCTTTCATTTTCCTCGTGCTTTTATTATTCAAATTGCTACGGAGTGTAATTCTTAGCGACAATGCAGGCACTTGCTGCACACTAAAACCCTGTTGCCTGAAAAAGTCAGCTGTCAGGAGAAAGGAGATTAAGTGTTATTTAAATATTGTGAATATTGTGAATGTTCAGGCTCATACCGGTTTTCTCATAGCTGACATCTAATTCATAGAAAATGTGGAATATTTCTATGATTGTTGTTTATAAATTTTAGACAATCTGGAACATTACCAAAATTACCAAAACTCCTATCGTAGAAACTTAAAGTGAACTAGTATTCAGTTTATTTTTATATTAAATTTGAAATGTGGGTAACGGGAATGGATTAGCCAACTCTTTATGAATCACTAAAATTAACATGAATTTATATTTCAGTGATGGGGAGAGGGTTATCAAGTGCCTCTTCTACACCAGGTTAGGGCTCATTTAAGTTCAGAGGCTGTAGCTCAGAAAAAAAAAAGAGCTCAGTCCCTAGAGTGATGCAAAAAAGTTTAGTCTTCAACTCCAGCAAGGACCATGCGACCTTGGACAATTCATGGAACCAAACATCCAATTGCTCACATACAAATAGGGTGTAGTAATAGCAATGGTCTCATTTGTGCTGAGTTTCTCCGGAACTGCGGTGTGGCCCGTTCTGGACCTGTGCATCATCTAGTGAGACTGCCCTTCAGGGTACAGGGGAGAGCAGGAGACACAGGCCGATAAGACTACCCAGGCCCAGTGCCAGAGGGCACTAGATTTAATGCCTAATGGCATTATCCTGAGGGCAACAAGGAGCCATTGATTACGTAGTGAAAAGGAATATGCTCTCTAAGCATTTTTGGAACTACAGGACAGGGTGTTAAACACTGCTTTGCCTAAATGGACCACTCATGGATCTTATCCTTGGTCACATTTGAATAGAGTGGCATCCTTTATAAAAGGTGCAGAAAGTCTTCCTAGCAGCCTTCTCTGACCTCCTGGGTGTTGGCAGCGAGGGAGAAGGCTCTTGGCCCTGGCTGAAGGTTTTCCTGGGGCAGAACTAGCCAGTCCTCTCCCTTGCTGCCTCCTCCCCAGAGGTGCAGTGGACTCTCCCGATGGGTGCATTTAGAAAGAGGGACCGAGCCCACCTGGCTCAGCACCTTCCTCACCTTCCCACAGAAGAAGTGGTGTCTCTGGATCTCGAGGTTGGCCTGGCAGAGAAGGCCCCCAGACGCCAGTGATGTATGTCACCGAGTGGCGAGTCACATTAAGAGTGCACTGTGGGAAAAACCACTTGGCACCAGACTTAACACTACGCTCTCCAACCCAACCTGAATACGCACCACATTTTCATCTCCAAGTCTACGATTCTTATTTTTCTCAGCTAGCTCAGAATTAGCCCCCTGAAAGCCCCAACCAAAGTTCTAGAAGCAAACTCCCTATCAGCAACTTCAGTTTTTAAGGTTCTCTGGCACAGAATGAATGTATTTAGCCAGTAAAGGAGAACAGCTTTATAATACCGGTTAGGGAGAATCTAACAGCTGCCTCGTATACTAGACACATTACAGTATGGTCATGTAATTATATTTCAAGGGACAAGACAGGATTTGTTTTCCATCAAAACCCATGTAACGATGAGCTGTGCTAGCATACGGTTCTTCTGAATAGAGGAAAACACTGCCGGGCAGAGCTATCTTGTTCTTACGTGCCATTAAAATGCTGTCCATTTGTAACAACAGGATGGCAAAGCACCCCTGATGGTCACCAGACGATACGCTAGCATCGGCTGAGGAATCTCGCAATTGGCCACAATGGCCAGAGTGTGTGTGCTGCTGTAGCGAGAGATGCTGTGGCTTTTGGAATTTTCATTAATACAATCATGCTGCCTGCTCTGGAGGAATACCCAGTGGATGAACAAAAAAGATCCAGTTGCGTTGCCAAATTCATCATCCACAATGAAAAAGTTGCCACTATGTTGAGACAGTTACCGACGTTGATCAGCAAAGCATGGCACGAGTTCTTAATATGTTTTCCACCCATATGGCATTTCACCCACGTAGGAAGGCGATGTCCATGTTGCAAAGTTATGGGGCAATCATCATAATAAGGAATTTGGGGGTCATTTAGAGAAGCGGAAATCACCGAGGGGAGTTTGTTCTGTAGAATTAGTTTAGCAGCATCGTACGAGCAAATGGACTGAACAAATCACTTCTAGAACTAGATACTTACACCAAATTTCAAAACTATTTGAAGTTGTCACATTGAATTTCTATGCTAAACAGCAAACAAGCAAACCAACCAGTAAGATTTCAATGAATAAGGAACATACGCGTTCTAATTCCCTAACTTCCCTGGGAAGATTCCTTCTCTTTTCCATTAATGGGTTTTATGTTTCTACGTGACATGATGGAGCACATTAAATTGTCATTACGTTTCTAGCTTCAATCTGCTAAAATTGGGGAGAAGAAATTCTATTACTTTTTTCCTGCCTGTCTTGCTTAGGGATTTCTTTAAAAAAATCAATTGGTCCTCTATCAAAAATAACAATAATACATTATATTGTACATAGTTAAAACACATGCACAAGAAAAGGCTCATTTTTTAAGGAAATAGCCAGAAAAGTTACCTTTTCCCCATCCTCTATCAATTCTTTAATTTTACCCTTACAAAACTGTAATACTTCATAATAAGAATAATCTTAAACAGCTGCAAAAAAAAAAAGACACCTACAATAGCATAACACTGTGTTTCTGTAATTCATCAAGGCTATGATTAATTCAGTCGTGGCGGTACCAAAAGAAAATGAGCAACAATTACTCTTTTATTGCAAATATAAATGGTTGTCGATCATCCTTATTAATTATTGTTATTATATTATAATAAGAATATTTGATGGGGGCTGGATGGTTAGACAGAGAGTTGTACTAACCCCCTCGTTCAAACACAGCTGCTCTTTCTCCCATCAACAGCATACATAGAAGTGAGCTCTACAAAATATTTTTGCTGTACATCTTTTGCAGGAAATGAACTTACCTGCAAGGAGAAAATGTTCTAGTGATTTACACACCGTCCCTGCATTTTGCACGGTGCTGTTGCACACTCTGTGTCCTCGGCGTAATGACCATTTTTTTTTGTATAAATTTGTACATTCTGTTCCCTCACCCCAGAATACTCTTCCTTCTATCCTTTAATCTCTTTTTGACTAGTGACAACTCCTATCTTATCGTTACGTATCAGCTTAGAAAGCATTTCACATTGAACAGGCCGCATTCATTTGCTCTTTATTGAGTTCCATAGCATCCCTGTTGTGGAATGTACATAGCGATTGGAGGGTTATGTTGGGACTTATCGCTGGTTGTCATTGCTGGCACTCAGGTTGAATCAGTGCCCTCCTTAGAAGGAGAAGACCCTTATTGTGGTTTTCTTAGCACAGGAGACTTCGAACTAGTGGATAAAATCCACTCTCTTCAGAATCAACTGTCCTGAGGCACAGTAAATGTAAATGATCTTGACGTTATATTGTGATGGTGTTTGCATCAGATCTCTAGGGTGGGCTCTTCCTCCCCACTCCTTTGTTCTCCTTTTCTCTCTCTTTTGCTGTCCTGGGACCACCCTCCCTCACAAAGGCCAGGCACAGAAGCCTTTGCTATGGCTCTATCCCCCTGGGGAGCCCAGGCTAAGCCAGTAAGGAGCACATAGTCATTATTTACCAAATAGAGTGATTAGTTGAATTAAGAAGAATGTTTAGAATCAAAATGTTAAAGATAGACCCTCTTAACTATTTTCAGTCCAAAATCTTATATATGCAGGGAAAAAATAATTCAAGCTCCAAGTTAGCGGGCATCAGATTTGTAACCGTTAAAACTGAATTTCACACGGAAGTGTGGTATAGCTGCATGCGGTGTTTTATCCTTTGGTGATTTGCAAAGGAAAAACAGTCATTAACTCTGAACAACTTCTGATATTTTCCCCAAAGCCTTGAAGTGCTATTTAGCAAAATACTTGCATATCACACATTTTTTGGCAAGAGTAGGGGCTGGGAGACAAATAACCAGGGTTATTCTGGAAAAGTCAGGCAGCAGAAAATCAGATATTTTGGACACCAGTGTTCAGACAGCTCCTGGGAGCCTTGCAGTCCCCCACCAAGAGCCTTGTAACCTACCTCCCAGCCGCATTCCCCAAACCCCTTGTTGGGGGTGGCAAGCAGGAAAACCAGACTGCGCCGAGACCCGGTAAACTGTTGGCTTGTTTGTTTAAACCTGCTTTCTGGGATTAGTCTATCTTTGTGCATTTTGGGCTGAAGGTTAGACGTGGGTCAAGTAGGAGATTTCAACACGTCTGATAGAAGTTTGTTCTTCAGGAGAAAAGGAAAGCTTTTCACCATTGGGCCCAAGGCCCCCACCTTACAATCTTTGTAGTATTTGTATGTGGAAGGAGATTCAGGGCAGGGCAGGACAATTTTAAAGCCCTCTGCCCAGACCCATCACACCCATCAGTGTCCGTCTTTGGGAACTCTTACACGGGCTCAGAGCACACTGTTCAAACATGGCTGTTGCATTATTCGCATTGACCAGGTCGCCCTGAATGGCATTAGTGGATTAGGGACCAATTGAAGACTTTTCTTTTTCTAAAACAGGAATTATCACAGCCAAATATTTGTGAAAGCAAAACAAAAGAGTATTCTTCGATATTTAAATGCTGTATTTACTGTCTACTCTTTTTTTTTAAGTGCCGTGATCTTAAATATTTTTCATAGATGACTGTTTGTTCTTTAAACACGTTACTGTTTGTTTATGGGAGTAGGTTCTAGTTTCAAGTACTTTTATAAATCTCCAAGAATGGTACTGAGAGTTCCCCCGCCCTCAACAGCATCAGTTTTCACAACTGCTTTTTAGCAGAGAAGGGGAAGGTGGATAAAGAGTAAGAAAAGGTAAGAAAAGGTAAGAAAAGAGTAAGAATAGAGAGAATAAGAGAATAAGAAAAGGCGTAAAGACAGAACATGGCCCATCCCCATCTCACACCCCCAGTTTCACACTATGAAGTGTAGCCCCCCAAAACTACTTGCTACACCCCCAGGGGATTGGAAGAGGTGTGCGGAAATACTCCCTTGCCCCATCCCCAAGCCTTCGCACTGACATCTACTGTTGCCTCCAGTCTGGGTTAAGAGACGTTCTCTGAAAGGCCAGCATCTATTTCTGTCACTACACTTTTTCCTCTGTATTTAATAATCTGGTTTTTGGCCTGTCCTCCTTGCTACAGTGAACCTCTGTCTCATTCTCTTCTGTGCCCCTAGGGCTTGACACAGCTTCAAGAACAGAGTATGTGCTTGACACATGTTTAACAAGTGAATGAATGAATGTGATGTCACACCCACTTGACGTGGAAAGATGCGCTCTGCACCCCTATGCCACACTTCATGTACATAACATTCAGTGTCTGTGCAACCGAATCCCATGTGTTTATCTGTGTGTTGTCTTCCAGACACAGCTCTTCTGTCCTCCAGCTGTGTCATGGCTGAATGCTGCCCAGTTCTGTCCTCATAACTTCTCTGTTGCTCCTTCTGAATTATGCAAGGCATCTTAAATACCTGGCAATAAAATCTTTATATGCATTTTTGCACTCCTCATACGAGGGTCATAAATGAAAGAGGAAACCATTTTAAAGTAATGCCAGGTCAAAATATCATAAATAAAGTCAAATAGCATGCTGTGGACAAAACAGATGGTGAATAAAATAGCCAGGTAGCCCTTGAAGTTGTCCAAGCTGCAGCACAGAAAGAGAACCAGACTAATGTGGTCCAAGTACATGACAAATCGAATGTATTGCAACTGTATTATAATCTCATAATTAAGCATTTTCTTTTACGTTACTTTCTAATGCAATCCCAAAGCCTATCCCATTTTTACATTCTCCTCTGTTGTATGGAGACCTACACTAGCAAAGAGCTCGCTGCATCCTGTGTTTTATTTTAAAGTTGAAATCACCACGTGTAAAACTGCAAACTGCATTTTTCTCATACATTGTGATTTTATTAGATAATTATTGGGAATTTACCACATATTTAATATTATAACAGTCACTGCATCCTATTAAAAAGTTGTTCCAGAAAAATGACCCAAAGGCAGTAGGACACACAGTAGGCATGCCATTGTGGATTTTGCCTTTGGGTGTTACCACTTTCTTACCTTATTTGTCAACAAGTAAGATATGATATTTCTTCTTTTTGCCAGTCGTTTTCCATCTTTTGAACAGGGTTAACTGTTTTGATGACATGGGCCACAAATCTTCCATTACCCCACCCGCCTTACCTTGATCTTGATTTTGCTTTTAAATTTCACAATTGCTCTTCTCAGTGATTCTTCTTCCATTCCTTAACTATCAACATCAGAATAGGAGACAATGGATTTACTCTTGACATTGTAAATAACCTAGACTTCCACTCTTACTGCAGAGCCCCCACATCTCTTCTCAGACCTTCATTCTTGCCCAGTCAGAACCCATCTTCGCTGCCTGTGTCTCCCCAACTTGAAATGCGCTTCCCACTGCTTTGTCTCCATTCATACTGACAGCCTTGTAAGGTCTGCTCCTGTTCTTATTTACTTCTTCAAGTCATCTTAAGACAAAAGCATCTGCAGTGATGCATGTCTTCTTGGGTTAGTATTGCATTCGTCCAAAAGCTTCTCACTTGCCCATTGATGATAATATACTGTATTTCTTTGCTCACTCACTATTTTATGGTTATTGGAAGTGGTTCTCCAATGAGTTTATAACAGAGGTTGCAAACTCTTACTGAAAAGGCCAGCTAGTAAATATTTTAGATGTTGCAAGTCACACATTCTCTGTCACAACTATGCCATTCTTTGTAGGGAGAAAGCAGACATAGACCTTATGTAAATGAATGGAAATGGGCGTGTTCCAATAAAACTTTATTCATTGGTAATGGAATTTGAATTTTATGTAATGTTTACTTAATACAATGCATTGTTCTTCTTTGGAAATTTTTTCAGCCATAGCCCGTTCTTAGCTCCCAGGCCATACAAAGATAGGTGGCAGGCTGGATTTGGCCACGGGCCATGATTTGCTGACCCCAGGATTATAACCTTCCTGAAGGCAGAAACAAGTCTTATAATGTCGTGTCTTCCACGTAAACCAGAACTGTAACTGTCTCTTCCAGAGACCAAATGTTGTTCCCCATTCACATAGCTTAAGGCAGGGGACCAACACTTTTAAGCTGTCCATTTGGAAAAGTTAGGAGGCCATGCGGGAACTCTTAAAAACAAAAACAAACAACAACAAAAAAAGAGGTTTCAGAGGCTGAAATTCTCGAGGAAGAGGGACGCCAAACCTCAATGTCCCTCACAACTCTGCTAAGTTATCCGGAGGTCTGTATTCAAACACAGTATTTCTTTGAACTAAGCAGAAGCTCGGAAAGGGCAGAAGGCAGGCTCAGAGCTACAGATGCCATTTTGAATGCAAGCTTCATATGGTCTCCGTGGGAGTCTGTAAAACCCAGCGCTCTGCTCTGTGGGAGTTCCTCACTTTTAGCGTGATGGCTCTGTATTTAATTACACTGTATATTTTCTTCTTTAGTGCCGTGGTACAGAAAGGCAGAGACACAGACAGTGGAGGAGACAGAGTCAGCAAGAGCTGCACTCGGGCCCTGTAGATAAGGGACATCCTTCCTCGATATCCAAACCACGGAGCCTGCTTAGATACTCCCCCTCGACATTATTTATCGAGAATGTTCTCTTTGAGTTATAGTACCGAAGGGGGGGAAATACTCATTTAACGAAGAAAGAGTCGGGTCCAGTTTAAAAGCCATAATTTTGTATGCATGTCAGAGAACACATAATCCGAACCATAAATTCACCCAGCCAGACTGAGGGCCCACTCGCCACTGGAATCTGTTTTTCTTTTTAATATAATGAGGCGACATCCCTTTCCTTGGAGAGGAGAGTTCAATAGTTTAATTTTTGTTAACTGAGATCTCTTGTACGAAGGTAAATTACATTGCCTTTTCTATTACTAGCTCTGTTAATTGTCAAGCAATCAGAGTTTATGCACTCATCCAAGACAGCAGAGAATTTCCCATAATGTTACAAAATAAAACCTGACAAAGCACAATAATCTTTAGTTTATTGATGTGCTACCAGGCTGCTGAAAGCATCAGATCAGTAATGTGCTTTGGTTAGGAAATTGGGGTCTAGGGAGAAATATTGGGAGTAACGGAGAGAACATCAGGGCTTGAAGAAAAAAATATATTAGGAGTTAAAAGGGGAAAAAATGTTTGTGGTGGGATTTTAGATTTTTATGGAAAAAAACCCACTGAGATCTTGTAGGGATTCTGAAGGAAAACACATCTGGGGTGGACGGATGAACTTTGGCCGCGGTGGCCAAAAGAGATTTATTTTTTTGGTGGGGGGGAGGTGACGCATATCATAATATAAATAACACACGCAAATGCCAGACTTCCAGAGAAAAGCACACACTGAAAATATTTATTGCAAATAATGAGAGCTCCTACGTTATGGTTTAATGAAAAAAATTAGGTGGCCAGGATGGCAAAGCTGAACCTAGATTTGGCTGAAAAAGATGAAACGTAGGGTCTCCATAAAATACCCTGGGTGCTTTTCTAGTCCCTCAGAAGTCTGAACTTCCGATGCTGAGAAAAAATAATTCAACATTTGCTCTGAGCCTTGGGGACTTTTAAGACGTGCAAAAATTTATTTTTGGAGGATGATTGCCATCTCTCTCTTTTTTTTTTTTTTTTGCCTCCTGGGCTGTTCTGTCCCTCCCCCGTCCATGTCTGCTAGGACCGGCCAGGCCGGAGGCCCTGCCGCACTTGCGGGTACAGGCCGTGGTGAGGCGCTCTGGCTGCATTTGTGAGAGCAACAAGCCCATGGGCCTGCCTGTGCTTCCCCCTGCGTGCTTGGAGGGTTTGAGTTTCTAATTTAAAAGTTTGATTTCTGTAGCCGTATTGACTCTAGGAATTAAGATTTGAGCTGCTTTATTAAATTGCTCCCTCAGATTGGAATTTTCAGCTCTCAGAAGCTAAATGCTTTGTATGCTGACAGAGAGTGCGTTTGGGAAGCAGCCTTACATTAATGTTGAAATCATACTTAAACTCATTTTCGGAGTCCAAGAAAGAGAATACATAAAACCTCCAGCACAGGAAAGGAAAATGTTGATTAAGCAACTACCTTCACAATCCCAAATCCAAGCTAAGGAATGGCACAAAAAGATTGTAAATTTGTGATTTGGCAGTTTGCTATTTAAAAAAAGGATGAGTTGAGTGTAAGAGTTTGTGAGTTTGAGTGAGAGGTAGGTATGTGTCTGTGAGGTGAGAGAGAGAGAGAGAGACAGAGAGAGAGCGATTGTGTGCACAGGAAAACCAAAGATTGAGATTCTCTACCTTGCAATAAAAGATGGCAAGGTGATAAATTAGTGCTCTCAACTGAAATTGATTACTTTGTGTTCCCATCCAGTTCATATGGCAGCCACACAGATGCTCTGAAACACCTTAATGACACATTGGAGGAAACTTCTCTGGTGGGCTGGTGCCTTGCTCCCTCCCTCCCCCCACCCCTCCACCACAGGCACCAGGAGGGAACTGCCGAGTGCACGCTGCACGCATTAGGGAAAGTGCCATGCAAACAGCCCCAGCTCCCTTTTGCACTGGGACGTCTTCATTTTATATCACCAGTCCTTTAGACAATCCTAGGAGTGTAAATGCTAAAATGACAAATGTAAGTGATTTTGTCTCTTCAATGCTTGGGTATATCTACCGCAGCTCTCTGGAGAGGCGGCACGTAGAGCAGAAAGACGAAGCCGCGCCGAGCCACCTAGAGGCAATCTTCTCCAAGCTTGCCCAGCAAAGCAGAGCAAAAAGATGGCTTATTGCCATAGTTGTAGATTAAATGAGACTGCCTGGTTTATTCGCGCAGATTTAAAGAGGAACAAGTTACCACTATGCTTGAATTAAAGGAGTCCTACGCAAGATGGAATCATTTCAATCAAGCCCTCAGTTTTAAACAATGTAAGAATCCTCCTTATGGTACAGTTCCAAGCGGGGCGTATTGGTAACTGTCGAAAAGTCATCCATTCCATTCCACTGCAGCTGGGAGAAGAGCTGATGATCTCGGCCATGCCAAGCATTTTCAGAAAAGTTATCAGTTCCACAGTGTTCAATATGTATTAACTTTTCAGTTATTATACGAGTTTGCATAACTACAAGAGAGAATTTTAAAATCATGTTTCAGCACTTGAGAATCTTGTAGCAGGAAAAGAAGACCCAGGTTTCAGAGCACATGCAGGTGTAACCGGCTTGGCTGAGACCCAGCAAAGATTGATCAAGCGTCCTGTGAGTTACCCAATGACATTTCCTATAGGCTTGCAATCTGTATCTTGCAAACTATATGCGTAGTGATTCGGGATCTGCATCCAGTATTTCTAGTGGTCTATTGAGTCAAACCTTGCGTGCTGATCGTTTCCACTTGGTGTTTATAAAATCAGCGCTGACAGTCATCACAAGAGTAATGGTGACTCGATGGACCTCAGTCAGTAGAGGACTATCGTGCCAAATGGACACGGGCAACGGTACATGTTCCTTCTCGTTCAGACTGCACAGCCAAAAATTACAGCTTACCACCCACGGGAATGCAATCGCCCTCAGCCCCTATCAAGCACCGGAATGAAGACTCCCTGCTCCATTTTGGTCCCTCTTGAGATATCCCGTCAGAACCCTAGAACTGTGGGCAGCCTAGTTGGAAAATGAATCTAAACAATTGAATTAGAAACACGTTGCCTTGGACAGAGGCCTCTTCCTAACTGTGTTATCAGTGAGTTTATTCCATCTCCCTCTGCCTCATCCATTCCCCGAACGATAGCTCTCCCCTTGGGTCCACCCACCCTAGAACTCTGTGTGTGTGTGAGTGTGTGAGATTTGATTTCATATTTCTCAGTAGCACTCACAGAATTCCCTCGTAAGCTCCTTTTACCTTTACTTTTGTTAAATGTTCAACAACAGCCTTGAACATTGAATTAATTGAGAGTCTTTTATATGCCAGGTACTGTGAAACCTGAGGCTTTGGGTTTGCATGTCAGGAGTTTCAATTTCATCACACGTAACTCTGCCTTTCTCTGCTTCCTACTGAGGGTTCTAGCCCTCAGAATTTTCAGCTATTTCACAAAAAAATGGAAAATCCAAGTAGATAAGAATCATTCTAATTTCCATGGGAATCCTCAATTTAATCATAAAAAAAAACACAATTAAGATAAGGGAGAAGTCACACACAACTACACTGAGGGAAGTGTAAGCGGTCTGTGTAAAATAGTTGTTGAATTTCCTCCTAGTGAATAAAATAATAAATTATTTGAATAGTTCTATTATCTATCCTTAAGTGAAACATACAGTGCCTGTCCTACTTCTTCAAAAAGCTTGTTAATATGCAATCACCTACTACAACTGCTAAGTTTTTAAAGGTCACCCATGTTTTATTCATAAAGGGTGGTTTTCTGGAGGGGAAAAGGTTACAGTGTCATGTAATACCGTATTCTCATGGAGGCTTTGCTTTCTACGGTGGGTTCTAATGGATCGGGTGGGAGAGGGAGAGATTCGGGCACTGGGGGGTGATTGTTTCAGAGGTACCAATAAAACTTTGTTTAGAACCAGGAGAACTTTCAGGCAAGGGGGAACAGATGGACCTACTTTTGACGTAGCAACTAAGCATGGCAGCTGGTGTTATTTATGTTCCCAAATACTGTCTTCCCGTCAGGCCAGGACATGAAAGTCAATATTTCCCAGCCCCCTTGGAATTAAGTGGCCACGTGGCTAATTCTGTCCAATGAAATGGGAGTGGGAGCGAGTAGAAATGCATGTCATTGGCTAACTGCAGTATTTAATTGGCACCATTTGGACCACAGGTCCCTCTTTCTCTTTGCTAACTAGCAGGACAGTGTTTAAATGCACAGACAGGTGTCTGGGTCACTGAGGCAAGGCCTGAGGAACCATTGCCCCAAAGATCAGCCCGACTGCGACCCTGACTGGAATGAGTTCACATGACTAAGAAATGACCATCATTGTGCTGGGTCACTGGAATGTTGAGGTTGTTATCTGTGTGAGTCAGGATTCTCCAGAGAAATGGCACTGGTAGGGTATAACGAGTGCATGTACGTAGGACAGCAGGAGGTGTACGTAAGTCCAAGTGCTGTGGTGTAAGCTCCTGTCCGAGACCAAGGCCCAGCACCAGGACCACTGATGTCCAAGGGCAGGGGAAAGAGGATGCCCCAGCTTAAGCCAAGAGTAAATTCGCCTTTCTTGCACCTTTTCATTCTATTCAGACTCCTAATGAACTGGATGTACCCACCCACACTGGCAAGAGTCATGTCCTTGACTCAGTCTACGGGTGCAAACGCTAATCCAGAAACTCCCCTGTAGGCAGCAGCCAGAAATCATGGTCGAAAGCTCTCGGGGCAATCTCTGAACTCAGCCAAGTTTCCAGATCCGCAGAGAGCACTCACTAGGGAATTTAAACCAAGATGAGTCAACACAGCTGATGGTAAAATGGAGAAACAAAGTCTCAAAAATCCCTTAAAACCTGTAGGTATTGTTAGTGCCAAACGAGAAAGTTGCAGCTGGGTCAAAGTTTAGGGAATATCAGTAAAAATTGTGAAGGTTGAAAGGCCTGTTTTGTTTTTGTTTTTTCCTTCCCCTTGAAGCAGCTTAAAATCATCCAAACAGTTTTGGTAACTTTAAAAAAAAAAATCCACATATATTTTCATTTCTTTTAAACAAGGTCACACATTTCTTCAATTTGTATTTAAAAGAACCAGATGCATTTTCTAGAAAATGACCCCTTCTTGCACTGTCCCCCCATTTCAAACTCTTCTAAGACCCCCACTATTATATCATAGGTCATGAGGCAAACCCTAAATTGTAAGGAAGCAGTGCTCGGTGAACCCTACCGGATGAAGTAATCATATGAAATATATTGGTTTAGGGACTAGGTTTTATTTGTTAACATTGCTGCTGTTATATATTAAGAATATATTGTAATGAATGATTTAATTATACTTCTACTTGGAGGCTTCACACAAAGGATGCAATTTTAAAATGCAACAAATGGATTAAATGGCCGAGTGTGTATATATATAATACACACTCATTATGTATCTCTGTGGGAAAAGGACAGGAAAATCAGTGATTTGATGGTTGATATTCACAAATTCAGTTTGCCCTTATTTCAATGTTTTTCTCCTTTGGACCAGAAACAGAGCCAAAAACATTTCAGTTGAAGCTTAAGCAGTTTCATGATTTTTCTTTTGCCATTTTAGTAAGAGACAGAGCTGTCAAACTAGCTATTTTCGACTTTAATAGTAAAGTCCACCACCCAAGTTGCCCATGTTCCTTCAAAGTCCTTTTACAGATTGACTATTTTCAAGCAAACTTCATCCTTTTCAACTTCCTCACCATATAGGGTTGCCAGATAAAATGCAGGCCACCCACTTCAATTTGAATTTCAGATAAGCAACAAATATCTTTTTTAGTATAAGTATGTGCCAACTATTTGATATATCTGGCAATCCCTCTAGCTCCCATCTGAAACTGTGTGTTATGAGTCTCTGTGACCATTTCACACAATGGCATGACCAGACGGGGACCGTGAACATGACCTCTGACCTGGGCCCCCGTCTGCCCCACATACTCGGTGACTCTGGAAACATTAGACGTTTCTCAACAAGCTGGCAGAGCACTGGGCTAGGTGCTGGGCACAGCGAAATAAACAAAGCAGGATTTGGGGGCTCCAAAAAGAAATCATTTTCCATCTTCATTATTTTCTAGAAAGGGTCATTGATTTTTTTTCCTCAGTGAAAGCTCAAGTAGAGGTGGCACACATACAGCATATAAAAATGGAACTGCTGGGACTGTCCTTCAGGGAAGGTGGCGGCAGTGTTCAGTGACCCAGAGGAGCATCGTGGCCCCACTAGACACAGGGTAGAAGCGGTGCGTTAGTGCACCGTCTGGAGTGTAGCGCATCCAGCGAGAGGAGACACGCACGGGCACAGCAGGGGTCAGGGTCCTACTCTCCATATCTGGGCCTCTTCGGCCACTTCCTCTATTAACAGCCACCATCGTTTACTTGAGCCTGAATGCCATCTAAAGAAACGCTTTTTAAAAATTTTTATTTTTCTCTCCTTGTTTGGCTGTTCAATGATTTACTTTGTAGAAAATTCTCCTGCTCAGATTTAGCAAAAACAGTCCATCTGAGAGCATCCTTGGAAAAGAAATAATATCTGTTGACAGATATAATACCAGTGTGTAAAATATCTTAATATGGTCGGCCAGGTGTGTAAATTCCCCGAAGGTCTGTACCCCAAGGGTGTGTTATTTTAAGAAAGAAGGCAGCGAAAGGGCTACTGGGAGAGGCACTTTGTTTTGACTAGGCTTCACTGGGGACAATTTTTCAACCTCCCTTGGCTGAAGGCAAAGCTAAACGCCACTTTCTCAATGATCTGCCTATGTTTGTGTTGGTGTGTTATTATTACCACGTTATTCAAGCCTGAGAAGCGTGCCTCTGAATTGTAAGTAAGTGCAGCAACTCTTTACCTTTTCAAAGTAGCAGGGCCCTTGGCGTTATTAAACCAGTGAAGAAATACTTCATTCCAGTATTTAGATTCCAAGTGCACTTGCTAAATAAATCTCAGCATAAATAAGGGTTTAAATCTATGCATCCGTTAGGACTATTTACCCATGGTGACATTTCTTTGGCCTCTCTTGGAGTTTCTATTTTGCTCTCTTAGTTGAATTTGGCAAGTCTCAAGAATATGCGGAACACAACAAGGGGAGAGAGGAAGCAAAAACTGAGAACGTTTTGGGAAGGGAGTGTTTCACTGTGCCTCAAGGCTGCCGGTCACTCTCCGGCATCTTCACCTTGCCTGCTGATGAACTTCAGCAACCCGGTTTGCAAAGAGCACATTTCCTCGCCCAGCCCGATTCTCAGGTCTCATTATCTTAAACCTGTCAAAGGTACATTTATTTTACTGGAAACTCAGTAAGTCAGTGTCAGAACTTCTGTTCCCGGTTTTACAAATGGAATCATACATCAACTTTCAATTACCAGTGGTAGCTGGGAGAAGTGAAAGATTCACAGATATTCCAGAATCTTAATTTGACAGTGGCTTCAGCCTCCCTGTCTTCAGAATGAGTCTCAAGGAGCAGAGAGAAGATCTGAAAAGGGACTGAACTGAGTAATAATAGTATTAATATTAATATTGTGGCTTTAGGGTTTGCAAAGTGTCCTCACATTCATCATCTCATGTGGTTTTCACAAGCTCTCGGAAGCAGAAGTGGGGGCTTTCCTTTTCCTTTAAAGATGGGGAAGCAGAACGAAATGGAGACCACTTGCTTGTGGATGTGGTTAGTCAGTGGCTCTGTTACGTGATGTTAGAGAGTCCAAAATTGAACACTCATGATATCACTCTCTTATCTGCCCCTTTATATTTGATGAATTGATAGTGAGGTCACGCATTGGGGATATAAAGAGACAAGCCTAGTTTTTAACAAGGCCTTTGAAAACTTCCCTAAGATTCCTTCCAGTGACCTTTGGAACTCAGTTTTATAGATTCCAAACCTGCCTCTCTCTTCCCTTGTCTCTTGTCTCAGTCTGATGAGCAGTTGTGGCCTCTACAGCAGTAGGCCAAGTTCAAATGAGTTTCCCTTTTATCTGGCGTGTTGTTCTGGCCTGTACCGTGAGTTCGATAGTCTAGATCTGAACATGTGGTCTGGGAACCGAAAAGTTCTCCAGAGTTTCACAGGTCCTGCCGAAGGCCTTTTCTCTTCTCCTCACCATGTGTAACCCGAAGAGTACATTTCTGATGCATGAGACACGGAGCCTAATGCCCGTTTGTGTTCTTATCACCTCTCGTCTCTTCCTGCCCGTGGCTCAAAACAGAACAGAACGCAGTAAACCAAAACACCTCATTCCTGAGCTTGGCAGAAAACGAGAAGCAGAAAAAGAGGAAATGGAAATATTGGTCCAACAGTACTTGCCTTTATTATATAGTTTTCATAAAACAAATTATTTTGGCTGGAGAAGAAAAAGAAAAGCTAATTAAACACCATGTGAATCTTTGCTTGGTTTCATGTTTTGCTTAGAGCCAAAATATTAGGCATAGTTGAGGTGAAAAGCCTACTAGGTTTTTGTTGTTGTTGTTAGCTACAAGTTTAAATAAACCCTATTATATGATCACTTTTTTATTATTTTATGGAATATTTTCCCTTTCAAATGGCAAAGTAAATGTTCTGACTTAGAAACAGTAAATCTGCTTTTCACTTTTAAAATAGAGCTACATTTTAATTTGAAAGAACATGTCAGTTGATATTGTCAAAACTGTCAGAAGTCAAATTCACCAATTTATACCTCAGTCATTTACCCAAATGGCCCGTAAACACATGAAGAGATGTTTACCATCATTAGTCATCAAGTAAATGCAAGTCAAAATCACAGTGAGATAGTATTTCACACCTGCTACAGGGGGTATAATCAAAAAGTCAGAGAGTAACGAGTGTCTTTAAGGCTATGGACAAATTAGAACCCATGCATGCTTCTTATGAGGATGTAAAATGGGGCACCCAGTTGGAGAATAATCTGGCAATCCCTCAAGGGGTTAAACACGAGTTACCCTTGACTCACCCACAGCTAGATATGTACCCAAGACGAATGAAAACACCTGTCCACACAAACACTTGTACCTGTACCTGAATGTTCACAGCAGAATCATGCGTCACAGGCAAAAGGAAGAAACAATCCAGAAGCCTGGCAATTTGGATGTAACCTAAACAATAGAGTATTGCTTGGCCATAAAAAAGGAAGGAGGCGCTGACACATGCCACAACACGGGTGGCCCTCCAAAACGTTATGCTAAACTTGGCAGTGACTACGAGAAAAATGTTACAGAACTTGCTGACTTGTGCTGTGACTGCTGAAAGCAAACTCTTTTAGGGAGACATTTTGTGAAAAGGGGGGCCTGTAACTGAATCAGTGTTGGCACCCCTCACTGCTGTTTGAGATTTACACCTTATGGGATCCTCCTTAGAGGCTTTGGGAAGCCCTATAAGAAAACAGCTTGTTGAGTCTTGTTTTTCCCATTCATCCCCAAACTTATTTGCTCACGGAGATTTCACATCATCCTTGAAAAATGCTTCCTGGAGAACACTGTTCTGCACAGCAGAACCTGGAGGCACTGCACACTCATTTTCCCTCCGGAACCAACTAGAAACAGTTCCTGAGGAAGAAGAATCTCATTCCTCTGGTTGAGGGCAGAGCAAACACCTGCCACATGACGAAAGGACTTTTGCATTCAGCTGCCCGGAATGAGTGGTCAAAGCATTAGGATGCCCCTTTAATTAGGTCCCCATAGTCCCTGCACCCCTGGTCCTTGTCGAAGATTACTCCCTTAAACTCTCCAACTCTCCACTGTTGTGTGTGGACCAGATATCTGAATGTGAGCTGCAGTCCCCAGGAGCCTCGTGCATAACACAGATGAAGGGCAGCAGTTCCCGGTGTCAGGAAGGGGAGCAGGTCCGCACGCCCTCCTTATTTCACTAACTACCCCCGCCCCCGCCCACCAGAACTATCGCCTCTGTGCTGCTTGGTTTGAATGTCAGTTTTCTAAATCCTACTCTGGGGAAATGCAAGATGATAAGAGAGCTACATTTTTTCCTGCAATATTTTACCCTCTCATAGACTTGCTTTTACTGTATTTTACATGGGTGGCAGGTCACTGGTTTACTTCGAGGACTATTAGAAGAACTGTCACATCTAACTGAATATGTTAATTATTGTACGGATGTTGGCAAGCTTCCCACTCAACAGACAGTACAATGTCTCTAAATGAGAACCCATGACAAAATTTTCCCTCTCATCTCACTCTCTGGGAAATCTCTCCTGTTTGCTTTTAACATATGGTCTATTACCTAGTATGTCTTTATAACCAATCACGGGATTTTTTTTTTTTTTTTTGCTTGGATCATTGGAAAGTAAACTTAAAGCCAAAAGTTTGATTTACTTCCAACAACTCTACGGTAACTCGTCGAAGGTATGCCTTGTTTGTTCATCTTATCCTACCCTAACTTTTTCCCTCTCCACTTTTTTCTTTACCATGAGTCCCTTTATTATTTGTTTTTATTCTATATTTCCTCACATATAGTGTATACACACACATGCACACGCATAAACATGTACCTGTGTGTAAAAACTTACAGACAATCACAGATCTTTTGTGGAATGGATGGGACGTAAATAAACAAAGATACAGTGTGTGTGTGTGTGTGCATGTGTTTTTACCATCTCAGTCTGTCAAGCATGGTGCCTTACAAATAGAAGGTGCTAGATAAATATTTCCAGATCAGCAACGGGGAAGTGGAGATTTACTTGGAACGTCTTTCATGTGGAATTCTCTGATAGCTTTATTAATGGTGTGCTTTCTAGTATATGTTCCCTGGGAACTGGTTCCAAGGCACACACCTTGTTATCACTTTGCACAGGAGCTTCAGGAAGGTTCCCGTGGTGTGTAAGCATGCTCTTCTTCCAAGGTCTGCCAGGGCTCACCCCAACCATCCTTCTGAGAAGGGGGCGGAGCTGTCTCGGTTAGGTCAGTGAGGGTCGTCTGCAGTGGATCTAGAAGGTGTGAGCACTCTGCTTCCATACCACACACATGCCTTTCCTCCCTCGCAGCAAAATAACTTACTACACGTTGCCTATATTTCATCCGTGACCAAACAGAAACCAATTGCTTTCACTTTAACAAAGACACATTTGGCCAACAGAATGATCTCCGAATCTTCATTTGTTTCTATAATTATTCCTCCAATTGGTGTCAAGAGTCAATGGAGGAAATCGTCTTTAGTGTGGCCTAGTCTTAGTTCTGTTAGCCCATCCATCTTCTGTTGCCCCCAAGTTTTAATGTCACGAAAATGCTTTCCCATTTGTTCCCACGTGAGTGTGTCACACCAGGAAGATTGAAATATATGTAAGCATGTTTTAGAACATGCCGGTATAAAAACAGGGATTAAATTTTACTCACCACACTCCTAGCGAAATTTCACAGATGTTTTATGTGAATTAAGGATTGTAAAGCACTTAGAACAAAAGAGCAAGTGCAGTGATTACCTTAAACTCTGTTTTAATGCCAGACAAGTTATCGCATCTGTTACCGAATGGAATTTCAAATTAACAAATCTCTACAACCTGTTCATGCCATTACATGGGACTCTGATATTTAAATGTCTAAATTGTAAACATTGCAAGTGATAGGCATGAATTAATTTGTTTTGAGATTTAATACTTGTATAGAACTTCGATATGGGGAACAGTCTGTGTAACACAAATTATTTCCCAGAGTCTCAGCCTGCCATAGTCTTTTACAAAATCACGTGACTCTTCTGATTTTAATATTTTGGTTTCACGCCTGTAGAATATAACCTGCCCACTGCCGTTTACCATGAAGGTATTCTGTTACCACCAAGAACTCATAGATACCACTGTCTAAAACCCTAAATCTTTTTTAAAATTTTAGAACTTAGCTAGGTAGTAACTCTTTTCCATGGATCTTTTCCTGTTATATTTCTGGATTTTCACAGCATTTCTTTTTCCAAATATACTTATATTTGGATAATATTCCCTAAAAGCAATCAAATAAAGTAGATTGAGAGGAATTCGACTAATTAATGGGCGTGGACTGGCCTCTTCCCCTAACAGTGGTAGACTAGTTCAGTCTAAGGATTTGAATCAGGGTCTACTGTGCTAAGCCCTAGTGGACATCAATCAATTCCCATCATATAATTGGGCAGAGTTGGCCCAGAAATGAACTTGCCATGGATTTGACCCCCCGGCCACAGACGGGGCAGTGCAGGGAAAGGTAGTAGAACGTGGACGCATAGACACGCACACATACACCCCCCGCAGTCACTGCAGCTGTCTGAATTTTGTCAAAAAGATCAAAGGTGCTACTTTAAAGGGTTTTGCTTGAATTTCATTGGTTACCCATGAAAATCATACAAACCAGCATCACCGCTCATCTTCACTCTCCTCTTCATTGAATGAGAATAACTGCAGTTAAGACTCAGAAATAATCTGCTTGTTTATATCCTCATTTAAGCCTCTCGAACATTAGCCCTGGAAATCAAGTCGGATTTTGGCCATGCAGGGATCATCAAAATTTACACACATTCCTCTGCAACTTGACTTCAAAAAATTGTAAAACATAACAGAACATCTCTCCAGGCAGGACACCTTTCAAAGAAATGCATTTCTCATTGCATGTATAAGCTCTCCATTCTTCATAAAACAAGCTATTATATATTCACATGCATATCTGTGTGTGTATTATTTATACATTAGCAGATAGGATTGCTTTTCTGTGAGTCCCCCACTTTGTCCAAAAAGAATCGTGGAGAGCAGCCACAGAGGTCAGAGACGCCAGGCAGCCCAGGACAGGAGGTCCCTGAGAAGCCCTTACCAACTGAGGACAGCAGGGTTTGGGGCAGGGGGTCATCCAGCCAGCGTGGGCGCCAAGCTGGTGTGAATCACAAAGCCGTGAATGACAGGGAGGTGGATGGATTTCAGAGAAGGCTTCTGTCACGGAGGCCACGCTAGCATGATGAAGCGCTGCTCGGGGCCTTGGAGAATAAGATTGCTGTTAGTGAATATTTGTACACTTGGCAGTAAGAATATTATTTTACTGTTAATGCAATTTTCTCAATGCTTGGTGGCTGAAATACACAGCACAACCTTTACTTAAAGGTCACATATCCAAAAAAAAGGAAAGTAATGCAATTTTTCTACAAACAAAATATTCTTTTCTTGAAGAAAAAGAAAAACAAAACTATGTGAATTCATGCCAAGTCGGATGGATTTCTAGCTAAAACTTTTCTTTGTCCATCATTAAATGCAAAGTTGAAGGTATAGATTTTTAAGTTCTAAATGCAGAATCCATTTGACTAGATGTCAGGAGCCTCTAACTAGTATAGTTAGGGGCCTCTAACTAGCCTCTAACTAGTAAAACAAGTAGGCCTAGTATAACAAGTCTCTGATTAGGGTACATTACAGTGAGAATTCCAGGCTGACTCTGCTCAGCACAACTCTACCTAACCTGTAGCTTTCTGTTTTTAGGGCATTGGAAAATATACTCCTTAGAGCAACAAGTAAATGAATACCAAGGTATACTCATGTCCTATTAATAACAGTATAATCATTACATGTGGGGAATACTGGTTAACCTTCCTTAGTAACAAGGAAGGGATTTCCCTTGGATTTATAGGATGAGTGGATGGTTTGGGAAGGGTGAAATAGAAGTTATAAGGTGGTTTTCTAAGGACATAATTTTATGAAACATCAAATTGTGCACACACAGCAATGAAATTTGGGAGACCAAGTACAGTCCAACATTATATTACATGAGCAGATAACTATGCATTCTCTTTCTGATCTGTAATGGAGCCAAAATAAATTATCTTACTCTACAAGCTCTTCCTCCGAGCAACCGCCACCCCATTATTTTCCTCCCCCTTAAGCTTCAGTGGGATTGAAGCCATCTTTGTGTTGTTATCATTGCATGAGAAGGAGAAAGCATAGAGAATATAAAGAATTCTAAAGACCAATAATACAGATTCTTTTTCCATTAACACATTGCCGAAAAGACTCTCAGCATTGGAGTGTATGATAAGCTCCTTCTGATGAGAAAATGAGAAAGTTGGACGTATTTATACCAACCATGGGAATGCGCATGTAGTTAAATAGGTCATTTCCAATTTTAACAATTCCACCCCCGATTTCATTCAGCATCTTTGACACAGAAACCCAGTTTCAGGCCTCCTGGGACCAGCGGACCCCTTGAGCAGCAGTTCCCTGCATGGGGCCCCGCATCCCTGGGATCTCTCCTTTACTTAAGGACAGCTTCTCCAACACGTGTGCTGCTCCCCGCGGACCCGCCGGTGGGACACCAGGGGAGGGAAAGTTATTTAAAACATCAAGGCAAATTCACAAAATGTATTAGCTGCTATGCACGAAGGAGGCTCAAAGACATGCGTTGTTGAAGAAAAAAGTGAAATAAGGCCCCTAGATGTGAGCTCGGGTACGTTCATTCATCTCTAAGAACATCGAGTGTACTGCCCACATACCTTTGTTTTCTTCCCAGATTTTCCTCCCTGGAGTGCATATGCTCCGGGATTTCTTTTTAAAACTCCTTTCCCATTGGCGTGGATGCCAAGGACCGAGTTTCTTCTCCTGGGAGAGAGGCAAATAATTTCTTAGTTGTTGGCTTCTGCTTATAGAGGCCAAAACCACATTGAAAACACCTTTCCCTTGGCTTACCAATGACCAGAGCCTCCAAAACCTCTCGCCAAGGTGTTCCAAGTTACACTCTGAAATCTCCGGCAAGTGCCCACGTAATCTGGGGGGACTACGCACCCAGTGAATAATGTTATCTAGTAAAAGCCTTGTGAGGAATGACAATGGTTACTAATACAGAGGCTGATGGCAGAATAAATTGGGTCATTGACCTTGAACCTCGAAAGGCCTGAGGTTAGATCTGGATTAAATCACGAGGGAAATGATCACAGAGGTTTTGCTTCAAAAATTAGCAGTCAGGTTGATTCACTTTGACAGGAGGAGGCGAGGATGCCAGGGATGAAATTAAATAGAATTAGGTTTTTATGCTTAAGTGGGGCATCTGTTGAGGATAACACTGTATTCTCATCTATGTTAACCTAGTGAATACCCAAGTTGGATTCCTATTTTTTAATAATGCTTGGTTTAAAAATAGTTTTGAAATAGCATGAAGGATATCAAGATAGCACAAGAGGCTAAAAATGCACAGTGGCGGCACTAATTTGACAAAAATAGTTTTTATTAATTACAGTTGATTTCCAGTCCTTGAAACCTGGTAGATACATCATGTTTTACCAAAGTATTTTTGAAGTTAAATTTTGTCTCCCCTTTATTCAACTTCTCCTCAATATTAGGGGAAATATGTACATTAGTCTAATGGGCGTTATAATTGTGTGGGACATCGTATCTAAGAAGAAAGATCTACTTTTTATAAAAAGAAGCAAACATATATATAATACTAGGTACTGTTTATTTAATGAGAATTTTTTAAAGTTCCAGAAACTAGGTAAAATATGTTATATTTATTATTTCAAGTGCTTTCCAAAGTATAGCATAAGATAATTTCAACCAGCACAAAGACAATATATGTCTTAAAACGTGTAGTCAGAAATAGCTCTTTTTCATTATCCACCTCAAAAAGTTCCATTTTATAAATGCAACTTTTATTTTTTTATTCTTTAAAAGGTATCACTTTCATTTGATTAAGAATTCAGAAGTTTATGTTGTGAAAAATCTCCTTTTATCCCTATGTTCCTGCCATTCATTTCCCATCCTGTGAGTTTCTCGTGTATCTCTCTAAACATTTTATTGTGATAAAGTAAATATATGCCTGTATATATATGTATATATAATTTGCATAGATGCAAACATATTATATGCAATTGTCAGTTTTAGCAATATATATTTTAAGTAATTTTACATCAGTAATAGTTTTCTTGTTCTTTCATTTAGCCATGTAATATTCCACCCAGTTTTTTTCCAATCTTTAATTACATAAAAGAGAAAGTTTTGATGTGGTACCAGTACTTCTGAGATAGCTGTTTAAAATGTTATAATCTTCTTTTTCTACAAAAAAATAAAAATAATAAACCTCGGCTACACACTCTTGAGAAAAATGAAGGCAATGCCCTGCCATGCTATGAGAAGTGGGGGCCAAGAAGTCAATCGCATAAAGTGTCAGGCCACGTTATAAAGAGAGTGTTTGAAGAGACTAACCTTGGCTTCCATATTTTACCGCCCCCATTTTTAAGATAAGAACCCTTGGACCTGCTTAGTGGCCTACAGTGCACAGCAGCCTACCCAAAATTACACTCTCTGTTCAGCGTCATTGGGCGTCCTCTGTTGGCCAGCTGCTCCTGGCTAATGGTCTGGTTGCTCTGCCCCTTAGGCCTGGCCGAGTGAAGACGTGGATGTGTGGCCTTGTTTCTGAATGCAATGCTGCGAGACTGCAGACCCCAGTCCACTGCCCTTGCTCTCAATCCCCATGCCCTTAACATGGCTAGGTGTCTTTCCCCGGCCGCATGACTAACGCCACCTGACCATGTCTTCTGCTTCCATAATCACACCCTGAGGAGCGAGACCTCAGTACAATGAAAGAGTAAATGCTCATCTAATGCTGTGCATCTAATGGTTGGTGCTAAATCAGTATTTGCCTTCTGTCTCATTTCCTCACTTACTCCTACAGCACGGGTTCTGAAGCTAAATTCCTCTTCACTGAATATGCAAGCTCCTTGTTCTCAGGAATCAGGCAGCTGGCACATAGCAGGCCCTCAATGTGTAGTTATGAACCCTGAAGACTTGAGTTTTAATCCGTGACTTACTAGTCTTTACAAAAGTTCTAAATTTCAACCTCTCATTTTATAAGAGGAATATTATAAACACTTAAATAAGTTAAGGTGTGCAAAGAGCCTGAACCATAATTGATCCTCTGTATATGTTGGTTTTCCTTCCATACAAAACAAACAAACAAAACACCTTGGAATTTTCATAGAAAATATACCTCTAAAAAAAGAAGAAGCAAGACAGAATAAAACAAACAATACATTACTCAAGCAGTTTGTTTAAATTCAATAAAACATTAATAATGTAAATAGTCTTGGTACAAATTAGCAGGGAAATCTGAATGTTGGCTATTTTTGGTCCAGTCTGGCTCTTACTGGCCAACAGAGCGGGTTCCAGTCTGGGAGAGGGTGTTACTGAGGGGTGCGGTTGTGTCTCTGAAAACCCCAGTTTTCTAAAAAGTGTCGGCCCCTGTTCTGAGGTGAGGACAAATTAGGAAGGGGGATCAGCAAAGGGGTCCACATTTTCTAGCACATTTTAAGGCCAGACACCACCTCAGTCCTTCGCACACATGTTAACTTGATGCCGATGGACACCTTGTACACAAAGTCATTGATGCCATTTGACAGATAAGCAAAACGAAGCTTGAAGAGCGGAGTGTATTTTTTTTTTAATGGCTTGAAAAACAATGTTCAGAATTCATCTTTAAGCTTTTTGAGGCACCTGAGTTAATTCATTTCTTCTGTATTCCTCCATTTAAATATATTTATTAGAGAAATTGTAATGTGGCATATTTTTATTGGCATGAGAAATAACTGAGGCTAGTGCATATGCCTAATATTGCTTCAAATAGGCCCTCAATTAAGAATATTAAAAGTTCCAATCTCCTATCTCCCTGTGACTGATTGTTTCACCATGGGAAATCTCCTATTCCCATATAACCGTGCCTTAATTCTCGTAAATAAAAGTGTATCTCAAATAAGGAGAAGAACTGATTGCATACTTTTAAGGAGATAATAGAAACTATAGTTTGGGTTGTTTTTGTTCTTTCTTTTTTTTTTTTTTTGACTTAAGGACCACCGCAAAATTAAATATTTTGAAAGTAAAAAAAAATGCCGCTGTGACTTTCAATTATTTTCCATTTCCATGCTGCCTCCAAACTTCCTGATTCCAGCTGGGATTGTGATCAAAAATGCAAAAACATATGTAGAAAAGTTATTCTTGGGGAACATCTGACCGGAAGCAGGAAATGCAAGTTATCTCATGGGACTGCGTATTATCAAAATATACCCGGGCCGGCCCTGCAAAGTCGAGAGGAATTTGTTTGTTACCCAGAAGAGGAGAATTATAGGGAATTCTAGTACAGGCACATCTCTTGTGAGAAAGGATGAAGGGCAGAAATGCGCCTCACAGGCTCTCGTCCCTGGTTCACTGCTCAATCAGTGTGTGAACTTGGGAAGTTTCACATAACCTCTGCCAGCCTCATAAAGCACATCTCCAAAACAAGTCTCAATAGTGATAACTATAAAGTACATACCCTTCCAAAATCTGGTATATGGGATTGGTCCTGTAATTATTACCCAGTGATAAATAGGAGACAATTTATACTCAGAGTAGTAATTGCTAATGATTACTGTAGCAACCTGCTCCATCCCTAGGCACACAAAAACCCTGATTTTGCTCTTTGAATTTAAAATTAAACATTCAGTTTTCCCTTTAAATCTTGAAAATTTTATTTGAGCTTTCTAATAAAATTAAATTTTATGAAAATACGTGTTTTAATTACATGGTAATTCAGTTTTACCCTGCTTTTATAGAAATAGAATCAAGAGAGGAGAAACACTCTTCAGGAATTCTAACCAGGTATTCTAAATCCATCCATCATAAAATCATTGGCACACAGCAGGCAATGGAAAAAGGATAACTTTTAACCTCAGCTGGCATAAACGTGTGTATTTATTTTTAAGAAGTGGAATATAAACAGACATGCTGAGAGCCAAGTGTTTTATGAATAAAAAAAAGGATTATACACACACACAGATACATATAAAAACTTTCCCCAATGGGCCACTGAGGATTTATGTGGATGTGAACTCTATTTACTGTTAGTATTAAGGAAATAGTGGCTTTTTAACAAGTTACTCATGCCTGGAAAAAATCCCAGATTTGCAAGTTATCCAAGATTCTTTGCCAAGTGTCCGTGGGAATCACTGGGATGGGAAAAGTTCAAATTTGTTTTAAAAGAACTTGCTTAATGGAAAATTTTTTTTTTTTTAAAGAAGGAGAAGAAAAACCAGCAAGCCACTGTGCTAATCTTTTGGTTAAATAAGAACAAAGTATAGCCTGGTTGCTTTATTTTTCTTTAGTATTATTTTAAGAAAAGAAATTTTCTTTTTCCATTTTGATGTTGCCTATAAAGCCCCATTTAGGACTTTATTTCAGTTATTCAAGGGCACGATGACTTGCTGGCTTTGGTGAGCCCAGAACTGCACCAGCGGGGGAGGAGGGCCCTCATTCGCTGCCATTCAATCAGAGACCTCGTCCAGCTCCTGTCTTCTGTCATTTTCTTAAAGGTCTTCTATTTTTTGTTCCAGTCAAATGGCAAAGTCTGGTTACATGGGTGCTGTCAATTTCAAAACTGCAAAGAACTAAAAAAAAGGAAAATAAAACAAGACCCCATAGTGAAAGCCGTGGGATATGTAGTTTAAACTTGGTAATGGTTCTACCAGTTCTAAAACCTGTGGGGTGCCAGGTATTGTTCCAAGTGCTTTCATACAGGGCTGGGCAGAAGTAAGGCCTGCCTGAGTGCGGCCGGTAGGGTAATGCCGTGGGCGTCATAATTTGTGGTTTTAATTTGAACGTTTCACCTAAAATGTCATGTGGGGTGTTTGAGTTGCGGTAGCGTTGTGTTACAGAGTCACATACTTGCAGTTTTGTCATAAGAGTTTGTAATACAGAAAGCGACGTTATTTGTGCCGGACCCTATACAGTCTCACCTTTCCTGTCTCAGCAATCGTATCAAATGGACACCTGGCTTTGTTCTCCTTTCACAGATGTGAAAACTGAGGCCCCGGGAAATGAAATAACTCCCCTGCACCACACATTCTCTGGGGCACAGCTGGGATAGAGACTCAGGGGTGCGGTGCTCGAGTTCTTGCTTTTTACCTCTTCCACGAGGCTGCTTCTGAGAAAGGACAATGAATTCTGTTACCAAGAGGTTTTCTTAGCATTATCACGAATTAATGTGGCTCTAAGCTGATAGGACAGAACTCACTTATCATACAATAGGGAATGGGGAAAGGAGAGCTTTGCTTTTCATTTGTGAGAAAACAGGGGGAAAAATTATCTCGTGGTCAGCCATCCCAGACGTCTGGCTGTTCTTACTCTTTTTTACTTTTCCAAAGGACACTTGGGGGAAAGCATCAGTGTGACCAGACTCATATCGAAAAACAATTCTTACCTAAGTAAACAAAAAAACACCCTCTACTCTTCCCCCATAATAAACCTAGATAGTTTATTTTCCTGAAAAGTAAGGAAGGAAAAGGAAAATTCTAAATATTTTCCATTTCAACTGAATTGTTAAGAAAACTGGTTCTCTTAAGTAGACATTTCATTAGAAACTGTCTTAATTGCCGCTGTCTTAATATTTGTATATTTAAAAACAAGTAGTTAAGCATGTTCTAGAGATTCTGCCCAGCATTTATTTTAGCATTCATGCTTGGATGCAAAAATAATAACTTCAGGTTCTCCCCCCCATTTATATTTCTTGGTTTTTTTTCTTCCAGAATTTGCTATCTAGGCAGTTGCTTTTGCTTGGCATGGTTGAGAAACACTGCCAATCCAGATCTAAATATTTTCACACACAACGACAACAACCGAATTGTGCTCTGCTAAGTGCTGCTGATTTATAGTGCTTCAGAAAAAAATTGATTTCAGAGGCAGTTTTGCCAAGCTGTAAACCAAGAAGTCCTAATTTAAATTTTTCCTCTCAGGAGCACTAATTCTTCGTTGAAGATAAAGTATTTTTGTATCTTCGTACACATAAAATAAGGTTTATAAATTGCATTCAAGCTGGTATTATTCATACTATGCCTTTTTAAATACCTCGATATGGAATATAATAGTGTAATATTTTCACTGGGTAGAGTTCCATTAGAATGACTACAAAGTTATGCCCCTAATCTAATTATAATTTTTATAATAAAAATAATAGTTAGCATTATTTTATATTAAAGTTGAGCATACAACTTTAAGTCATGAAAGAAATTTTAACTTTCTAATTCATATCAAGGAATTTCTTTAAGGAACATACAATTCACAGAAATAACAAGCATGCACTTACATTTTTTAAATGTGACATTAATTTCTACAGTCACAGAATTTCAAGTATGATGATTCTTTTGCATGTTGCTATTGAAATGTGTGTTATAAAAGTGGCATTTCAAATCAAATGAGGAGGACAGAATTATTCACTAAATCCTTGAAGACTGAGGGGATATGATTAGGCAAAAATTAAACTTAGATGCCTCTATTACATCATTTACCAAAATAAATTCCAGATATATTAAAGTTAAGTAAAGGGAAGAAAAAGCATAAACAAAATAAATGAATAATTATTTTCATGCAATTAAAATGTAAACCTTCAACAAATGTTCACATTTCTTACAAGGGAAGTTGTTTCTAAGCAGGACACCAGAAGAACAGTGGTTGATAGGTAGCCTTACATTAGGAAAAAACAAGTTTTGTGTTAAAAGATCACTGTAAGCAAACACAAGCCAAATAAAAACCTGTGTATAGTATTCCAAATATAAAATACTATCCTTTATTAATGAGATGGTCTTACAGTTCAGTAAGAAAATGACCATCACCTTGATAAAAAATTGGTCAGGACATTTATGAGTATAGTTACAATTTTACAGGTTAAAAAAGTTGAAATGAAAATAATGCACTATAACTTTCACTTTTAGACATCGTCATTAATTAGTGATGGCCTGTGTTGTGCGATATAAAGTGACACTGAAATCTAGAAATCTCACGTTAGGAGTTTACCCTGTCGGACAGATATGTCTGCTAGGACACAGTTTCAGAGATGACAATTGCCGTCGTGTGCATGACAGCAGGAGTGTGAAAACAATTTAGATCTATAGAAACATTAGATTATTTGAACAAAATATAGAATCCTATAGTGAAACATTGCCAGTCATAAAAATACTATCTAAAAGCATATTAAGTGGCATGAAAAATTATGCATGTTATAACAGATAGCACAAGACCTAGCTGTGGAGCAGTATGGGTAACCTGATTTCATGTATGTGTTTACGTGTGCGAGAGCAGATAACACACACACACAGAATTGAGAAGAGAGACAAAGTGAAATTGTTTCTTTTCTCTCTTCTTGTCTCTTTCTTTCATTTTCTGTTTCTCCTCGTATGATTACATAGTGTCCGTGTAATTTTTTTAAAAAACGATCTTAATGTAATCATTTGCTCTTTTATAGAAATGACGGCCAAAGGTCATTGGCCGTCCCATTTTGATCCCATTTTTTAATAAAAATCCAAAAGAACAGTGGGGCCCTCCGTGGGTTGTCCGTGCTGGTGGTTTTACGTCCTCCTCAGTAAAAGTCTCCCAGCAGTTTCAGAGCCTATGAACGACTATTTGAGACCCATGCAAGTGGAAGGCCACGATGCCCGTCTTCTCCTGTTTCAGAGCTCTGGGAAATGAGAAGCTAACGATATTCTTAATGGTGGAAGCGATATAATTGAGAAAACCCAGGGCAGCCATTAAATTAACAACTACTACTTCTCTTGTGTTTTTCTTGAGAGGGTCACAGTATTGTTTTAACCAAGGTTAGCTGGGGCTCTTCGTTTTGTTTTGTTTTGTTTCCTTGGCCTTACAGTCTTGGTGTGGAAAGTAATTTAAACTTTATGGTCCATTTAAAGCAACATTATTTACATCTGTGTGGCAGTGTCTGTGTGTGCATATAATTTATACTCCACGCCTATTACTTCTCAAGTTTCTCCTACTTGAGTGAATTTATTTCCATTTTAAGCTTGCTGTGTTCCACTTTGGGTAGACAGAGATCTGAAAAGAAATTTAAATTTTCTAACCAAGGAACTAACAACTATTTTTTGTGGGTGTGCTTGTGTTTGTGTGTTTTTTATTTAGTTTTTTAGTGTTTAAAACTTAGCTCTTCATCGCTGAGAAATGAACAACTGCATAGTAAGAATGATGATGTTAGATAAGCTTTTAACTAATCTACTTACACACTAGTGTAGAAAGTTACACCAAAAATGTTAGGTTGGAGATACAGCTGGTAAAGTATTTCATCAAAAATATGTATTTTTAAGTAATGAGGCATCAGAATATTTAGAATTCAGATTGCAGCTTCATACTGCTAGTGCAAATTAGAATTCCTTTATGTTAATTTTAAATCCGGGACCTTGAGTTCCAGACTTCTAGCTTACCATAGTTTATAAAAGGGGGCATATTCTCTCAGGAGTTCACATTTCATGCTTAAATAGAGCCCAGAGTTGCAAACATAAGGCGACTGAAGGTTCCCTGATGCTGAGTTTGAGGAGAGTCCCTGGTGACCACAGCATTCTGTCCGCATGCATCCTGACCCAATTGTGCGCCACTTCCTGGGAGCTGCTATGTGGAGCCAGGAAAGGACATTTTTAAAGGCTCTCCATTGTTAGTGCCTGGGGTCGTACAACATGCTCACTTGAGGAAGAACTTGGAATGAGCCTTTGGGTCTTTGAGGATGTAGAGTGTGACCCAAAAACGCTCCCACCCTCTGTTCTTCCCCCATCACAGAATCTCACGTCCCTTCATGGGGCCCTGGAGAGAGGAGTGATCATTGATCACAGCAGACCTGTACTTCTTTAGTAGTCATGTTTCTAATTTTTCTGTAATTTTAAACTTTTCCGACACTTCCCCTGCTCTCCTCTGCTCAGGCCTAAAATTCCTGTCTCACCCAGTCATAAAGCTCTCATTGTGAGTCTCTCCCTATTTTCTTGTTAATTCAAATAAACAAGAGAATGAAGGTGAACTGTTTAAAAGGGAAGTTGAGGTCAATCCTAATATTCAAAACAAGTTGGGGAGAACAACCAAACAGAACAAAAAGCTTACCCCCTTCCTCCCATCGGAAGCTACTCATCACTACTGGGATGCCAGGCGGTTCCCGTCTGCGGCCGTCCATCTCTCTATTAGGAAGAAGATGAGGTTAAGTGGCTCACACAGAAAAATGACGAGTTGTAGGGTGCAGGGTGGCGGTATTGGGGAAACAACAACTCCCACAGAAATAATAAATGGCTCTGCTGTGTGGTTTTAAGCACAATTCATTCTAGAAGAAACTTCCCTCTTATTCTTCTAAGTGGCATCGGCCCCGGGCAAGAGGACACCTTCATCTAAACAAGTTTATTGACAGCAACACTAATTATTGGGCTTTGCTTCTTCACGAATGTGTGGAAAACATGTGGCTTTATGTGTTCCTTTCCCATTGACAACTGACTGGGGCTGTATTTCCACAGAAAAGATGGAGACCAAAAATAGAAAGCAGCCTGTAAAACAGTGGACATTCATCTTTTTGCTGAAGAGAGGCTGTTTCTTCTAAGTTCTTGTAGTGCATGAGAGTGTATTGTATATAGACTCATGGGTTAGAGTTGTAACGTTGGGCTGTGCATCAGGAAATTTCTCATTAGGCCTGATTCAAATCTTCAACTGCGTCGGCCATTATTATTTTTTTAAAAGCTGAATAATTGTTCCCGTGTACTCTCCGTTACTGAGAACTGTGCAATAACATTTCCTTAGAAGGAAACCGTAAATAAGATCGTGTTCCATTCTGTTTTCTAGAATAATGCATAAGAGCCATTTTCTTATTTGGAGTGAGTTAGGTTTCCAAAATAAATTCAAAGGGAGGAGGGTGGGTAGCAGAAGCTATCACTCTACAAATGCATTTGCAAGACATTACGATTTAAATTGATATAATGCCTCTATATATCTCCTTGGCACCTGTTGAATTGTTGTACTTACCCATTAGCACTCCATTTAATACCAGAAGGCAGTTAATAAATTTTTCCTTCCTGTGCAGGAAATTGACTAGAAGACACAAAATTAGCTTTTAAATTTTAAAGAATTAAGATCTGTACTGCTGACTTTTTCCTTTATCCAGTTACCTTGAAAACGAGCTCTGAACCTTGTCCTTGGTACAACTAGAACCTGTTGGATAGTCAGACCTCAGACGGGGCTTCTAGAAGACCCAGAGCCTGTGGTTTCTTACCTCTTCCCAGCAGAACTTCTCAGGATAGGTCCAGGCTGGACGAGGATCCAGGCCCCAGGCCCCAGGGGCCAGAAATCAGGCTTTTGTGCTAGGTTGGTGCCTGCGCTTCTTTGTCCAGTAAACATAGTGATGGCTTTTGGCCCCATCCACGCTTCCCTCCCCCCCAACCCCACACTGGATGCCCAAAGGCAGGCAGTGTGAAGGAAGCTACACCAAAGAGGGGCATCTTTTTTATATGACTCTTCTGAGTGTAAGAAACAAAATGGCAAATTCTTCAAAAAATATAGCGCATGGGTTTTAATTCTTTGAAACAAAGTCTCAATGTGGAAAGAATGACTATATTGAAGGATAAAAAATAGAACCTCTTGATTGATAAAGCTCTTATGTCGAACAGCTTCTGAAACTTTTAACTAGTAAGAACCGCATAAATCTCTGGAACTGGTGGTACAGGCCTGAACGGGAAAAAGCACTAGCCTCTCCCTCTTTGCCTGCTGTAGGTGAACAGTTTGTGTTCAATTGTTTACAATGACTATTTAGTTAATGAGAAGAGAGGCATTTATTATTCTAGACATTCAAAGGAATGTCTGGATTCTTTGTCTCCATCCTTCTTCACAATTTTGGTAAAGAAAGGATCTGAGGACAAAATCCAACACAATAAATCACTGTTTTTCTCCCCCCCCAACATCAAGGGGTCTCATCATCTTCCACTGTGGCCTTCAGGGGTAGTAGAAATCTACAAAAAACACCTGTGTGGACTTCAGAGCAACAGAATTTATATCTCCCCACTCAGATGCCCCATTAGCACCTGAGACACCCATAAGTTGTGGCAGCACCACCAAAGAGGGCAGGTTTTGTACCTTCCTCAGAGGGGCCTCTGCCCATCTGTTGAGTATTTGTGCATTTGGCTTTGGGGGGGAAAAAGCATCTGCCTAAAGAATGGATGTAGGATGGGGGGTGAAAAATTAATGAAATTTTTAAAATGCTTTTCTAATTTTAGCTCCTCCAATCTCTGCTGGACACTATTGGAAAAGTCTATTAGCGGGATTGTTTTCATCCTTTGGGGGGATTCTTTTCTTAGAAATGATGATTGCTACCTCTACCGCCCTTAGAATATTTCCTTTGACAGCATAGCGGTGCACACATGAGAACATTTAATTTCTTTTTAGTAGTGAAAACACACTTTTGGAGGATCTAAGAATAATCCATTGTCATTAGCTGTCCTGAAATCTTGCTCTCTTGCACTAAACAGTATTCCAGCATGCGGTTGGTCCTTATATTGTATTCATCTGATTTGGTTTTTGGATTCCATTCCTTCAAACTGACTTCTTTTATAAAGTAATGGGAAGTGCTGTTTTCTAAAGCTAGAACCACTTGTCAGCCTTCTAGTGAGCATAAAATTATAAGACTTTTCCTGAATTTTGGAGAAACTTCCCAAGCCCGTGCCCGTGGGCAGCATCGCCCAGGTAAGTACTGCCTGAGCAAGAGAGATGGGGATTGGGTGAAACCAGACTTCCAAGAATGTTTCTCCAGAGGATGCTGCCGAGCTTTCTGCAGCTGCCGTGAACGCTTTGTATCGGCCATTAACAGAGGGCCCTCTGCGGACTTCTGTAGATGCTGCAAAGCCAACTGAGTGTCCAGGACTGAACCATAGCCCTGACCTGGTTCCAACTACAGCCAGGGAGTTGTCAGTGATAAATAGGCTGCCATCTGAAGGAAATTCTGGTCTCCATAAGTGTATCTGAGTTGTTCGGGGAAGAACCTAGATGCGTCTGTGGGCATGCTGATGGCTGCCTCCATGATCGGGCTGTGCAGCGCGCCCTGACCCTCTGCCCTGGCCTGAGGAATCCCAGCCACTCCTTCATTCCATATGCTTTGAGTTCCTGCACTCTCTAGCTGCTGTGTTCAATAATGGGCCTGTGGTACTTAACAAGATGGATATATTATTTAGCAATAGAAAATTTAAAAAGTATCCACTCTATGCCTAGCGCAATTATAGGGATACATAGGAAAATCAAAAGAATTTCTCTGCCTTAGTGGATTTCAGTCTCCTTGGGAGTTTTCCTCAGTGGGAAGCCTAAACTTCAAGTCAGCATCCCCATGAGCAATAACCGTGTCTCAGCGTTCTTTTGGAAAGCATACATTTTTGTGGGCTGAACCTCTTTTTGAGAAGTCATCAAAACTCAGGTTAGCTTCATCCCGGCCCAGGAAGAGGGCACCCCAAACCTGGGAGTCCTGTTCCACCATGTGAGTGTGGACTTGTCTTTAACAGAGAGGCAAGACTTCTGTCTCTCTGAAATGTTTCCTTTTGTCCTTTGACGTAACAAGCATGCTATTTCTGAGCTCGTCTTTGACTTCTTTTCACTGTCTCCTCAGGACACATCTTTTACTTCCCTGTGTCTCTTCCAAGAGGGAGCTTCATATTCTGTTCAGTTCTGTCACCGTTGCAAGTGACGCTGTGGCTCATTCTGTAGCACAAAGCTGGGAGATCCAGTTGTCGGGGCCTCTCGCAGTCAAAGCGCATTGGACGAGTCTATTCCACCTGGCTGCTGTCGGCGGGCACAGAGGACAGGGGGATGGGAAGGTCGTTGCACCTGCAGGTCCCCGGACGGGATTGCTTGTCCTCTTGTTTTAACGGTTGATGCGCTGCCCACAGCCCACTCTGAGACTTGAGGCACATTTCAGTGCAGGAAACATTGATATCATCACGGCCACATTGTTGAAACCATAGGATGACATAACCAGAGAGCAGAAAGCCAACTTTGATAAACACCCTCATGTAGGGCACATGACGAAGTGATAAATCTTGACACGTTTACCAAACAAAGTGGAAATTTTCATTTGTCTTACGGAAAGAGAAGTGTTCCCATGTGTTCGGACATCTGCACAGTCAACATGTGGCAATTATTGTGCGAAAAATAGGAGCACTGTAACTGCCGTCGCAAATTACAGCCTCATTGATTAGGGTCTCCCTCCCCCTCAAACTTGCCGCCTCCTCGCAAACAGGGAGACACACACACACACACACACACACACACACACGCAAGGCAGAGATTGGAAGAGATTTTTCCCACAACCGCTTCAGAATAGATTTGCTCCCAGCAGGCTCTCCAACACCATTACACAGTCTTTGCTTTTTGGTTAAGGATGTCTTGAGTATTTCTTACACACCATTAGTGTATGTTCACTTAGGCACTAAAATTAAATCCACATAGTGAAACTATCGAGGGCAGACAGAATGAATAAGTGGAATAGCATATTGCTGTGAAGATGTATGTTCAACAAATATGAAAAGCTCGCTGTTCTCTGGACTTTGATATTCCTCACCTGTTCCTAAGAATGTTTGAATGGGTCCCAAGTAAATTTCAGTGTCTGAGGAATTGCCGACTGAGGCTACGAACCTCACCAAGCTCACCCCATTAAATATCCCCAGTTCCTGGTAGAGGCCTTTCTATTGTGAAACTGTAATGTAATACACACATTATGACATGTGGCAAATTGATCAAAGGCAGGTTATAAAATACCAATTGTTAGGCACTCTGAAGGTAGTTCATAGGATTCCATTCTGTTTTCCCTCCACATTAAGCAGACCTGATATCGGGTTGATTATTTTTCAAGGTATAGATGAGGGACATTCCCAGCTGATGTCACACTGCCCCACTATATCTATCAGAATTTCTTGGAAAAGCAAAGAAATAAAGTGTGAAGCAATCACTCACAAACTGCGCCTGGCTTCTATATAAATATATGAAGGATTGATCATTTATGCTGTTTCTGTCAAGCCTGTGTTTGTTTTTATTTCACAAGCAAATTCCATATCATGCTGGAGATGCAGCAGAACCTGGTGAAGGTGGAGAAGTGGAAGTTAGCCTTTGAACCTGTTACAGGGGGGCGTTAGATTGAAGTTCAGAGTCCTTTCCTCCATGCCCCGCTTTGATAAAAGAGGGACCAAGCTGGTACGTGCACAGCAGAGCTCCTTGTCTTAGAAAGGGAGGACGGGTCTGCCGAGGGGGTTGCTTCATAGGGACTGGCCATGCATAAACCAACTCACGCTCGACCAGAGCCGACTTCCTTCCCACTCACACAGTATGTCTCCACCAGGGACATTGTGGGAGAGTGACTAGGACTAGTGGCCGTTTCCCTGCAGATTTCACCACCGCACCTTCCTTCCATGGGTATAGCCATGAATTCTGTAAATAACGCATAAACGGAAACCCTGGGCCAACCGGTGTCAACCAGAACGTGGCACGCCTATTTTTCTGGTCTCACAGGACGTAGCGTGAGTTTCCTCATTTCTCTGGGAAGGCTTCAGGTTACATTTTTCATATCTGTCCTCCTTCAGACACTTGGATAAAGACTTTCTCCTCCAGCTCCCTCAGTTTCTCCACCCCGCAGAAGAATTCCCATGGACATGACAGATCGCACCAGCTACAGGGCGAGCCTGCTCTGGGAACTGCCTTCACATCCTCCCACTGTCGACTTTTCTGCCCAGCTGAGATGGCTCTTGATAAAAATTGCCCAGTTTCTGGTCATCAATATAGGCCACACTATAGGAAACACTGGGAGTGGAGATACTGATTTATGTGAGGAATTTGACAGTGTCATACTTATTCCCTATTACTAAAGAGTGGGAGGAGAAAAAGTAGGAAACAGACCCTAGATAGCTCTCACCATGCGTTACACTGAGCTAGGCACTTCCTCAAGGCCCTCATGTAATCCTTCAGTCTCCCATGGAGAGAACATGAAATTTACAGATGACAGAACTGAGGCTCATAGAGACAGCCAGTGGGAGACCTTGAACTTGACCTTCAAAGCTCTTTTTTTTGTTTCCCTTCAAACTGCTTCTTTTTGTTTTTAGTGATGTTTTAAAAATAGCCCTGGCCATAGCTCATCATTGGAGGGTCCTACCTGCACAGTTGAGGTCTAATTATGTGGACAGCCTCCTGTGAGATGAAAAAATGCTCTAATGCCAGAAGGAATACTGGCAATCAGCTCCAGGGCGAAAGATCTTGGCTTTAGAGAAGGCTAACTGTGTGATCTTGAATGAATCATTTAACCACAAACACAAATGATTTACTTCTAGAAGGGGCTGATCATCCCAAGCATAAAAGACACCGTTGGTTCCTCAGCATCCATTGTACCTCTTGCCCACTTGGTGGCTGCCATCAGTTGGCTAAGATGGTCTCAAAGTCCAACCCCACTGAAGTTTTATTGTGCCCAAGACAACCAGCCAAATTTTGACTGCCATGTAGGTTACTAATCCAATCACAGTGAAGCCTACGACATTGCATGAAAATAGTCAAGGATTCATCTCCTTTTCTGGACAGTACTGTGTCTGGCTGTGTATTCTGAACCTCTGGCTATTTTTCACCATTAACTGAGCCAATGGCCTATGGGCCAAGGCAACAGGCAGAGGAGGCAGAGTGCAGAGATTCACTCAGAAGTGGAGATAAGCCAAACCTCTGCTCCCCATACCTGAGGATGGGCAGCTGTACAAGTCAATAAATTCTGCTTGCTGTTTAAACAAGGTTGATTTGGATTTTAATCATGTGCACCCTAAATTTTCAAAAGATATATGCTTACTCACAGTGATGGAGGCACAGGAGGTTCCATTCCAAAGGAGGAAGAGGAAGAACTCAGTAACTGTGTTTTGCCCTTGAATTGTACCATGTCTCCATAGGATTTCTTTGAAGTAGATCTCTCTTGGTTTTTCCAATCAGAAGTACTATTTTCCAGCTTGTCGCAATGAGCCTAACACATGTGCCATGACTTCAGTATGGTGTTCTCTCAAATCAACGCAGATCAGCTAATTACATCAGCAAAATACTAGTCACCAGGGAGATTGATCTGAAATACCATCCCGGAGTAGAAGCGCAGCTGACCAGAGGCCATGAAGGACGTGCACTGTGGTGGGCATCTCGGCCCGTCCGGGTGAAGGAGGCAAGCAGGATGCTGTTCATGGGGTTGCCCTGCTCGGGGAACCCCTTTCATGGGGAACACCTAGCACAGCTTGCCCCGGAATCCCACGTGGTCTTTTCCAGCTGGGAAGTCATTCCCCGTTCCGTTCCACTCATCAAACACATTCATTCAAAGCTAACGTGCAACCGATCATTGTGTGTCCTTTTCTCTCAAGTCCAGAGGCTTCCTCTCATTTTATTTCTCAGGCCACCCATCAAGTGAGAAAGGAAGCTGGAATCAAAACACTCAGAATCTCCTGATTTGAACCTCTATCCCAAGACCACCAGGCGAGGCCGCCTCTCCCTGAAAGAGCTATTTTAGCCAGGGAAGGCCAAGCCTCAAGAAGTTGCTAGTTCTGTTTTTTTTTTTTTTTCTTTTAAAATTTTTTTATAAAGTTCCCAAAATTGTGGATGCTTATCTGGATGCTATCTGAACTATTCACGTCTCTGGGGAGAACATAATTGGACTGGAAATTTCTTAAAAACAAACTTTCTTGTAAATGTTTCAGGCTGGCCTGCTTTGAATCAGGCAAGAAAGATCCCTTCTACATCCCTCTGGCTGATTTGGGCACCTCTGCTGATGCTGGCGATTAGGACACGGAGTAGGCCCCTGGTGAGGAATGACAGTAGGGTCTCAACACAACCCCAAAAGTTTGATGCCGAGCCCTATCAAGTTGGGGATGTTTCTCCGTCCTCCGAAACAGGACTTGCCTGTCCTTTGAGCACCTCTCCAGGGGGCCTCATTAGAAGAAAATTAAATAAAAGCCTCCTCTTACTTTTCCCCATAGAAAGTAATGATATTTTAATAATGCTACGCCATTAGTTTCTTAGGACAACAACCAGAGAGAAGAATAGCAAGGGACATCAGTCCTGGAAAACTGCCCAGAATATAACATTAGGAGGCTGGCGATGGTCGTGCCAAAGGAGGAAAGAGCGGGCAGAGAAATGCACTGAACGGAAAGACAGGAGAGACCAGGACAGCCTTGGGTATTTCACAGTGTGAAGTCATTATTTCTCAACAGTGGAAGCTTGATGAATGATTGGTGTTTGACTATTACAAACACAGGCCTAAGAGACATTCTCTTGTATTTTTTTTTCCCCTTTCTCTTATTTGGGTTTAACCTCAGAGAGACAGAAATGGCTTCTCAGGCAGTCCTTCTCCTTTTAAAATGTAGATGTCAATTTTCCTTTAATACAGGGTGTATTGATCACTTTCCAAACAAATATAACTGAGAGAAAATTGAGCCAGCCTCATTCCACTAATAGTTGGCATTTTCTCGGAGGCTGTGGCATGTTGCTGAAAAGTGTGCGGAGGTATGAATTTTCACATTATTGTACCTGACTGCTGAGTGAAGCCTGGTGGGATTGTGGGTGATTTGTGACAAGCTCAGGAATTCCTTTCACAGCCTGCAGTAAGCGTGAAGCACATTATTTAAAACCTACCTGGATCATTGATATATTGTCATCTTATGCTTTTAGAGGGCTCTTTCCCCATAACATATAATTTTCTGTATGGCCTTTTAGCTTTTGGTTTCAGATCTTACTCTTTGATGTTATGTTGCTTTTATCAAGATGAAGAGCCATTTAAAATAGTTATCCATTTATTAATTTGATTATAGGACTTTTTTTTGCTTTTCATTATTTTCTAATTCATTTTAATAAACATTTATTTAACTTTAATAAGGAAAGAAAGACATATTAACTACCATAAATGACTCTCTGGACCTAGCTTATGGCTGAAGGTTTCTCCCTAAAAATGTAGCTCACGCTGACTCTCTTCTCTTCTGAATTTCTACAGTCCTTAGTTTTGTTTTCTTCACTTTGGCCATTTTACATTGGGGCTGCCAGTCTCGGATAATGCCCCGCAGTGGCCCCTGTTTCCCACGTGCACGGCTTTGTGCGGTCTTCATCCTCACCTACTCGAGGCTGGGCTGTGCCTGGTGTGCCCAGCAGACGGTGGTGCTGCCCACTGTGAGCCTGAAGGGGGCAGGCCAGGCAGAGGCGGCCTTTGCGCTCTGGGGACCCTTGACAGCCATCTAACCAATCCAGGCGCTCTGATGCTGTTTTAAACCACCGCCATTTGGGGATCGTTGCTTATGTGGCATCTATACCTATACATACTAAACTTCGATTTCCTGGGTTTTGTCTGAAGATCAGAGACCTTTCCAGTGTGCTTCTTTTGTATCTTAGCGGATAGCTGAATGGGCATATTGTAAATGGTGTCGAATGAATGAAGGAATGAATGAGCAGGTAGATGATTTTGTGCCACTAGCCACAGGTTGACGAGATGCTTTATCTAAAATATTTAAACACTTCATTCAAATCTTTCTTTTGTCCATGTGGACCCAATTCTATGGGAGTGATGTGTCTTTTGCCTATCAACTTAATTGCCTGTCCATTTATTACCTATGTACCTATCAATCTATACTCTTGTTACTCAAACTGTGGTGAGCGATACGAAGCCTCAGCATCACCCAGGAACGTAGGAAAAGGGCAGCATCGCAGGCCCCATCCCAGGTCTCCGGAACCGGAATCTGCATTTTCACGAGCTCCCAGGTGGCAGCCCAAGTGTCACGGTCTAGAAGGGTGGCTCTAGGTCACAAGCTTTCCTTTGTTCCTGGTGAGTGCACCAGACAAGCAGGCTGAATGAATGCTTAAAAATATATGACACTAAATAGGGTTCTTTGAAGATATTTGTGATTGACTGTGTTTCACAAACAAGTGCACTCTGATGTCAACAACGTCCCCATTCTCTAAAGACTCCCCGACTCAGCCCCAGTGTCACCCAGCTGTGACAGCCTGAGTGATTTCAAACACCGCTGATTGACATCGTAAACGTCGCCTGGAAATGCCGCGCGCTGCAAAATCCTTCATCACAAGAACACATCTGCCTTCAAGTCGGTTGTCCAAATGGAGGGGCACTTCCTCCAGCAGCAAAACACCGGGCTTTCATCTCTTCAAAGCAAAGCTACATTTTTGGTACAAAGAGGAAGGTTTCCCGCCTCTTCCCAGCTATTTGAGTGCCCCTCGGGGTGAGTGGGGGCCCTTAGCTTTGGGCCCTTCCCTGAGAACAGCCTGTGGAAGGATTATGCAGATGATAAACCTCGGAGCCACCAAGCAGTTACCATATATCCCCGGGGATCATGTTGTGTGAATGGCCGACAGGAAAAACCCAGGGGGATCGGGTTACAGGAAAGGGCTGCCATTTATTTATTTATTTTCCTCCTTGGGTATCTAATTCCTAAAACAGGCCCTTGCTCGGGGAAGCAGGAGTACAAGAGAACAAGAGGAATTCTGCAAAATTCTAATTGGGGAACAGTTGACTTAATTGGTGTCCATTTGGCAGACAATGGGGAAGGCTCCCCAGCTGGATGGGGAAGGGACCCGGGGAATACAGCCTTGCAAGAAGCCCACACCCTCTGGGGACTGATTGTTTCCTGAGGTGAAACCTGGAGACCAGAGCTTAGATTAACTCTACAACTGTCAGACTCCATTAAGGGCAATCAGAGGGGACAAAACCTGGGTTAAGCACAGGAAGTGGAGCTGACAATAGAGGCATATGTCTCCAAGAGCAGGGACGGGAGACAGGCAGATAGATGTCTAATAACAAACATAAACATTTTTCTTTCAGGTTCAGATGTAGCACTGATGGGTCAAAGATATTCCTCAGTCTGGGGTGTTAAATGTCAAGTGTTAGGGACCTGAGTGGTTCGGTTGCACATGCTCATGTGCAATTTGATGGCGCTGAAGATGCTTCCTGAGCATCTCGGATCCACGGAGAATTGGAGTGGCTGCCGTGAGTCAGGAGTGGAGAGCTGGCTGGGCCAGGACCCAGGAGGACCATGCTCTGTTCCCTGGAATGGCCCTGCCATTAACCAGCAGTCTGCTCCTGGACCCCCCTCCTGAGTATTCTGGCCCCCCTGTGAAGTCATCTTAAAAATAGGGTGTTATTATTGATCATTCCTGAGGCCCCTTTTAGCATGAACATTCCATCAGCTTATATCTTCCTGGAGTTCAAGACACACAGATTCTTTAGTGTGTGGGTGTGTGAGTGTGTAATAGCATGTACAGTGTGGAAAACGGTACACTGTGTATTTAAAATATAGCATAAAATCTTGTGTAATGGTGTAATATGTTAAAATAAGGATGGGGTTCAGGACACGCTACCCCGAAATATGGTGCCTTGGCGTATTGAGTGTTCTAAGCTGAAGGAGGTTGAGAAAGCTCAAAAGAGTTAAACTCACATTATAGGACAATGTAGAAAGAGCATTCACAGAACAATTAGGCCACAATTTAAAACCATGCTCAAGCAAAAGCTTAGACTCTGTTCATATGAAAGAAGTACTTTTAGGAAATTTTTACACAAACATTTCATGCCCTCCAAAGGTAGGGCTTCACTTCCTCTTTTTACATTGACTGTGGGCTCCTCAAAGGCAAGGGCAGCCTGGAACTCCCATCGTGGGCCCAGGGTTCCGTGGGAACAGAAGGCCACAGCAGATGAGAGCACATTGCCTTCAGTCGGCCAGGGGCTGTCTCAGTTCCCAAGAGAGTGCATGTTCTTCTGGACTGATCTGGAAAGTTCTCTGAGAACAAACTCCAGAGGGAGGAAATGTCTGGTAGGTGGAAGCAGGGAAGAGGAGCCGTGTCATCCAGAAGGCCAGGCCACGAGCACCGAGCACTCCGGAGCACCGAGGTCTGGAGCTACGTGGGCTGGAAGTGAAGGCGATCTCACGTGTCATTTTCTCCAGAGTTGTCCCAAATCCATAAATTAATAAATTAAACATCCTTCCTCCTGCTCTGGAAGAATAGAGCACATGACAGGAAGTCATTTGGCTATTGGAATGCAGGCGGCGTCTACAGGCATTTGAAGTCCCAGGGAGAGCAAGGGAAGAACTCTCTTCCTCCTGCTCATGGGCATTTCCTGAATGCTGGAAACGAAGTCGGGAGCTTTAGTCGAAAAACACACATGAGTCTGCAACCACCTTGACCTTTAAAATGGAAGGTTGGCAAAATCCATTTTGATCTGAGTTCACCTGTCTGCCTTCTCTCCTTTTCTGAAATGTCAATCTCACAGAAGAATTCGGTTTGGGGAGATATAAAAACACTTTATAGGCAAAACGGGTATTTTAATGTTTTAATGCAATTCTTTTTCCCTCTCCCGTTAGATTGTTTGACCAGCAAGGGGGAGCTGTGAGCTGCTGAGCTTTTTTTTCCCCCTTTTCCTCTGCAAGGCAGTTTAACTTTGAATTAAGGGAAGTACCTTCACTTTCCCCGAGAGGAGTAATTAATTCAAAAGGGGCTTTTCTTATTCGGGTCAAGATATTTTTAAAACAGGTGAGCTGTTACTGGTGATGACAGGAGATTAAGAAAAAAGAAGAAAATCTTTGTGGCTGAAAATGGATTAAATTAAAAAACAAAAGCAATAGTAGTAAGAGTGAAAACTTTAGCATTCTTTGGCCTAATTAAATCTCAATTACACAATTTTGAGATTTTTTTTCTTTTCCTCCTAACATTCGTAGTAAAGGCTGTCCTCCATTCTCATGTTTGTTTTTTTTTTTTTACTTTTTATTTTTATTTTTGCATCCCAAGTATCCCATGCCACCTCGCTCTGCTCACCCAACAGCTACTTCTTCGGTTTATCTTTAACTCTCCCTGTCTTCTGCATACCTGTAGTGCACATTTATCTTTGTCCTTGCATCCCTTATACCAGGCCCACTCTGCCCCAGGGCTTGTCAATTTTATGATTCATGGGCATATTTTTCCTAGCTTCCACCACAGAAGGTCTTGGAGTAATTTAAAAACAAGTATTTCCATTGGCAAGCTGGGATGAAAAAAATCACTTATTGACTGGTCTCATGTTGTATAATATAATCTACTAATAAGACCAGCTCTCAGAGGAAATATTCAATAGATATGGTAGTGTTCAAGCCGATTTTACGCAACACGCTCAAACACATTAAGTATAACTGAGCCTGTCCAGTTCATTTCTATTTACCATGCCTCTCCGAAAGGAAGGTTGTGATAACGTCTACCGCCAAGCCCCAAGCGGTCCCTCCCACAAGTCTGTGTGCCTATGATTTGCATTCTCTGTAGCCATACCTTTACACAATAATTAAATGGCCACTCATTTAGAGAGCTCTTGGCCGTTTTTCTGGCAGTTAAATGCAAAATAACAACCTAGTTTACTTAGGGCAAATGGATAAGAGCAGCTTCCTTCACATGCCAATAAATTCTTCCATCAATTACCATTTCTGAGTGCTTTGTGAAAAGTGCCACATGTGCACGATTTTCCCCAACATGCTACTGCATGAATGGGTACCACGGTTATTTCCACGGCACTGGGGGTAGCAGGAAAGAAAGTGTATGGTTGGAGAAGTAACTTGGTTGATAAGCAGCAAGGCTCCGGGAGTGTATGCTCTAACTCTCACTATACTGCCACAAATCTTAGCTCTTCAGTCTTCCATTAACTTCGAAGTTTTACCCTGGAAATATCCCATGCTTGGTGCAAGCGAGGAAGGGGACAGGAAGTTGCATTTACTGACAATACACCCTATTATCTGACGCTGTGCTCGGGGCTTTCTTGTTCCATTTGTACCCGAATGTCTTATTATCGGGGTTTTATATGCAAGAGAACTGAGGCTTAGGATGTGAAAGGACTTGCTCTAAATCACACAGTATTGTTTCTTCTATGTGAGATTTAAATCTCTTTAGGTTGGTCTCTGAAGCTCGTTCTCTTGCCACTAGATGCTCCAGAGTCCTGCTTTCCTGGAAACATACAGTTTGGTTTCATGAAATAAATCCTTCTTGTTTATAGGCACATCATCTTCAGTCTGGCATTTTCTCTCTCCTGTGATCAATATTCTTAGTTGGGTCTCTTTGTTTCATTCCTTCTTTCATGGATTCAACATGTCTGTTGGTGATTCACATACTATGGACCAATATGCATTTGCCAAGACAGACCATTTTCATAAATCTAAGAAAAGTACTGTATGTTGTGGATGCAAGGGGAGACTATTATGGATTGATTACCCTCCATCATGCCAAAGGTCAGGTAGTCCATTAGTAATTACGGAGAGCCAGCCATGCATGTGCACAGGTCTTGTTGGAAGTAGCAGGTGTTCTCATTCTCCCACACCTACACCTTTTCTAGACCCTGCATGCCTGCCGTAATGATTCTGAAGACGTTCCCAAAGCTGACGTAGACTTACATGAGAGGGCCGGTGGTATTCCCCTTCCCGTTCCCATCTAGTGCCCTGCCCTTGAGTAACTACTCAGTGGATGTGAATTGAACTGAGTTTCTCAGTCCCTCGGTTTAGAAACCTCTAAGCCTTTAAACCTTGAAATTGTAAACCACCCTTTCCCATACGTCAGTCAAGTCCAGGAATGTTTCCCTTCTTGGCAAGTTTGAGTAAATGCATCTATCCCTTTTCTTTTCTTGTACTATTGCCCAATCCCTCTCATAGCTTCGTTAAGCACTCCAACTTTCTTTCTATCTCACCTTCTGGTTGAGAAAACACCCCCCTCATCTTCCATTCCTCCGGATGGATCTAGCTGTGACTTTGGATATCATACCCAAGAAGCCATAATTCCCATCCCATTGGGAACCTTATTTAAAATACCTTTTTTCCCCCACTGTGAGAAACCAGTACATATATTTGGTTAATATTGTTTAATGCAAAGTGTGGAATACACTTGAAACAGCGCCTTAAATGAACAGCACAGGTAACTTCATGGGCCTTGTAAGTAGAAGTATCATATTAATTGCAACATGTTTAAGTACTTATCTTAGTAATTTAACAGCTTTTAAATGTGGAAAAGTAGCCTCCAACATAAACATATCTTTATTAACAATACTGTAGATTAAAATTGCCAAAATTTAGTTACTGCTTTTTATAAATTTATTATGCACATAAAAATTATACCATTAATTTAAAGACACCCCTTTTGGAAACTTACTTTCTTCATTATCATAAGTATTATTATGACTATACATATTTTACCTGGCGTAATGTTGGCATGTCTAACATATTTGGGTCATAAATCTTTAATGAGAGTCTTGAAATTAAGAAAAAAAATGCTTGGAGATGAGTAAATTACAGAGCATTTGGGCTGCAGAAAGGATCCAGCCCCGGGCCAGACCTGATGCAAATGAAAATTCTTTGGCTTCCTTGTTTCACCACCAAATTCTGTTACTCATTTCAGGTCAGCACTTATAACTCCCTGTTTTAATAATTAGCTCTATCACACATACCCATGGCTCCTTGACTAGGAAGCCCACGGGGTCAGTTTATACTTTACATTGTTGCACACATTAAATGAAATCAACATTAAATGGAACTTGGTATGGGCAAAGAGCTCTTGAATCTGAGAAATTGGTGTTTGAAATATAGCTCTAATACTCATCAGCTATGTCCTTGGGAAAATTACATAAACTCTGAGTTTCTTCATGCTGGGAAACGAAATAAAACAAATTCAAATTAGTCCACAAAGAATTGTTATAAAAATTAAATGAGATAAAATATGCCATGTCCCTGGCACAAGGAAGTCAAAGAACATCGTAGGCCGTCACCAAATGTTGGTTCGCTTTTTTCCTGTAATGTTGTATCATGATATTTTTACAGTGCATTCCCATTAAAGAGTTACTTTTTAATATATGTATAAGATATTTAAGTCCCCACAAGCCCTCACTGTGCCCCCCAATTCAGTTTTCTTGCAACAGCAGTTCCTAAAATTTTCTACATTGATTTATAACCTTTGAGGGGGAAAAAGCATCTCTTAATTCTCCATGGTTTCTGATCACTTAGGCTGCTCTGGACTGGGGCGGCACAGCATGCCACTTGTTTTCCTAACAAATTGCATTCGGACACTTTCCGACACTTCCATTATTTTAACTCAGGTAATAATTAGTCACTGTCAGAGGAAGGACTTAGGTTGTGCAAATCAGAATAAATTTACCTTCCGTTGCAGCAGTCACAAATGAAGCAATAAATTAGAAATAGCAAATTGTTACGGACTTAGGAGATCACAAATCAAAATCGCTCCCTGAGATCCAGGAAAAGGTAGAGGACTGCCAAGATTTCTTTGAGAGCTTAATTTTTCCAGATAACTTTTGAGGGGAACCAGTTTGTGACAAATCCCAGAGACGCTGTGGGCACTGATCACAAAGATGACATTCTGGGACTTTGCCCCTGTAACGTAAACTAGTTCATAATGCTCTTTGTTAAAGGAGAAATGAAATTTTTTCTTCTGATATTTGGGAGATCCTAAATCTTGTAAGTACACACACATAGACACACACATATACTCCACAGAAACACACACATATACACACAGACATAATGAGAAAATTAAGAATTCTTCTGTAGAATCCCTTCGAGTATACAAAGCCTTTCCTGCTTTACCAGTGACTAAAACGGTGAAATCTGAGATCACGAGAGGGTCCTGGACTTCGCTGAACATCTGCTCCCAGAGGTGGGTAATTAAGTGAATGGATGTCACTGAGGGAGATAGTTCTAGAGGCATGTCACAATCACCCTGCGCCCAGCCTCATCTTGCTTCCCCATCGTTATCCATAGTCAGAAAGATAACATGGAAAGAAAGCATGCTCAAGTTTTCGTACATGGACCCAGGCAAGCTCTTGAACACAATGAATGAAAGAATGTGGATGATAGACTGAAATATACAGTAACGTAGTGGGCCAGATACAAGGACCTGCACTTTCCTCCAAAGAAGCAAAAGACCTGAAATTACTGGGTGAGAAACCTGTGGCTTCACCAAAGCCTCCCTGGAAAAGATTAGTGGCTTCAATTTTGGAATAGAGCACTATGTGTCAACTACATGATATGAAACCCCAAAGGTAATAGCATGTCGGCTTGGATTGTAAGAGTCGATATACCTTACTGTAGGAGATGGTCATCCTACTTAAGCACTGGTCAGGTAACAAGCAGAGCGTTGTCTTCATTTACGTGTGCTGCAAACACACAGAAACACGGGGACGAGACACTGACTGAGAAACGCCAGTCCCTTCCACGGGCAGAGCGCAAATCTGCTATCACACAGGTGTTGGGTAAAGCACCCTTCCACTATGGACAGAGTTACCCTGTCATCAAGGAAGGAATAGCTTTGATCTCTTTGGAACAAAGATAAAGACTAAACTTTGATCCCAAAGGGTGTAACTGAAACCAATGGGTACACTTCTGGTTAAGATGGACACTCGAGGTTGAGCATCTAATTTTCCCCAACTCCTGCTGCCCACTGAAGCCATCAGTGAAATTCTCCAAGTTGTCCACCTAGGGCAAAACCTGATGCCATTTTCTAAATTGTCCCTCAGAGCCCCCCATCTTGGCGTCAGCTCTGTGAAAAAGTTTTTGTGTCACAGTATACTTGAAACACAACACATGCTATGCCCATCTCTTAGATATGCATGAAACACAGTAGGAATTAGAGGCTTAAACGCCTTGCAGCAAAGAAATCGGTCTGTCCTAGGGAGTCCCCCAAGACATTTTATCACAAATTCTTGTTTTCCACTTGTCACCTAACATAATAATATTACTATCTTCTAAAGAAACAGAAAATACAATTTTTAAAAATTATTGGAAAAATTACAACTCCGCATGTCACGAGGGGGTGGGAATTACATCGTGTCCATTCGATGCATATTGGTCGAGAGCCTACAATATACCACACGCCTAGGTACAGAGCAGAGACCAATAAGCAAAGTCTCTGCTGAAGAATGAGCTGTTTGTGTCTCAGCAACTCAGGAGATGGTCGTTACCAGTTAAAGGGGCTGACGTCCATTTGTTACCTCCTGAAATGGCTGAGGGAGCTGCTGACTGCTGGCTGCTTTGCTCACGAAACCACCGTATTTGCAAACACAAATGCATATTTACACTCTGATGAATAATGAAGGTTATTTATGGCAGGTGCTTGAAATAACGGTTGATTTCGGAGTGCCGTGCATAAAACCCACATCCCAAAGTGTGTTGCGGCCTGACGTTTTCATGGCAGTTCAAGGAAAATCGTCCTTGGAAATGGTCTCACTACCAAATTGCCATCGTAAAGGCAGGAGTTCAGACTGGGAGAATCACTTCATATTGTGAACTTGTGGATAATATATAACATAAAGAGTTTAATTGAATCATTCAGTTGGGTTTTTGCCCAGAAGAGTGGGAATTTAAATGCTGATACAGCTTCTGTTTCCAATGCCATAGTCAGCATTCCTTAGATTGGATGTAAATAATCCTATTTGCGGATATGCAATATGATAGGGGTGTGCTTGTCTGTAAACTTGCTAGCAAAGGTAATTAAATAATTCTATCATGTCTTAATACATATGAAAAAAAATCACTGACCTCAAAGATTTGATACGCATTTTCCTTCTAGCTACTGGAAGAAAATACTGAATTTTTAGCCACCTTTATCTTACTTTGGAACTGCAGTAGCAAGATAGAAAACACACACACACACACACACACACACACTGAAAGTTCAGAAGTTACCCTAGCAACAGCAATAACTGCTCCTGACCCCAGGTTTGGAGAAGTTTGTTGCAAACACAGTTTCAAGGTGACTGGACCGTGTGATTCTTCTCTTCTGGGATTAGAGAGTCGAATTTGGTTCAAATTCTACATTTTAAAGTTCATCTTGATTTAAATTCTGAACTTCTCAAATCCTGTGTCCTGAGCTCCAGCCTTATCACAGCATTCCTGGGAAAGTAAATCAGCTGTGGAGTCACTTAGAGCGTTGTAATCGAGCCAACACACAGCAGGAACGAAATCCCTCTCAACACAAAGAGGCCGTTCCAGCAAAGGCGCTTCTGGGGGCAGCTTGTTTAGAAAGAACTCTTCTGTCATAGAGGAATCAATAAAGTATACTTAAAAAATAACTTCTCCATGTATTCCAAATGGACCCTGTTCATGTGGCTAAGCATTGAATTAAGGTAGAGACAAAAAATCATATAGAAAGAAAGGAAGAAAGTGTGGTTTTTGGGGGGAGGATTCCCTTTCCTGTGGAAATCCGTCTTCCTGGCATCATAAAGGTGGTAGTGGGAAGCACACTATATTTTGGCATCACCTACATCCTCCCTCTTCATTCTTCATCTTCTTTATGATTATTCCATAATTGGTTCCATCTTCCACATGATTATTCTCAGTCCCTGTTTTCCTCTTCTTCATTCAGTCAGCGTTAGAATGTTGGTGTTCCCAGGGTGCCATCTTGGCCCCTTTTTCTCCTGCCCAGACGTTCTTCCCCGAATAAGGTCAGTCGTTGAGAGACCCACAGTTCCTTACCACTCATCTCAGCCAAGGCTGTATCTCCAGCCAGGACTGTTTTTCAGAACTCCACCCTGTTTCTGAGTTGATTATTTTCAGTTGACTTCCCACCAAGGCCAAAAAACGCAAACTCCTTTTTCCTCAACTTGGCTTCTCCATCTCTGTTAGTTGCTTGTCCTTCATTTTTGTACTTCACCGTGAATATTTGAAATTATGTGAAACTTTCCCTTAACCTCTGCTTGTGCTCTGGCCACTCAGAGACTTGCATTCTCCAAATGAATGGGCGCTCCAGAAGCTCTGGGCCTTCTCATGTGCTGTTTCCTCTAGGTCATTTGCTGGATATCTCTGATCTCCTAAAGAGGGTTATTTCTCTCTCCATTTCCTCGACATAATTTCATGAATAAAGGCAGGCACTGAAACTTTCTCCTACCTGAAGCTTCTAAGTCTCTCTCTGTCCTTGCTTCTGTGGGTCCCTGAATGTGTAGGAATAGACCGGATAAGGTGATCAAGATGTTGTATTGTTTCTTTAGCAATTACAAATAACAACAATAAAGTTTAACATCGGTGTGGTGCTTGATAGCTTCCCAGGCACTTTCATACCTTTTCCACGTCTGGAGAAGAAGGAGGGTTCTAAAGGCATGAAGAAAACAATAGGGAAAGGGAGCAATCTTATTTGTAGGCAGTGGGCCAATGGCTGTGTTGTTGGGATAACAATTAAAACCAAATTAAACTATCAGTCTCTGTTTGAAAGCCTCTAAATCACTTCCGATTTTCAAACATGTGAATGATCACCCCAAACCTACTTTATAGATCGACTCCAGGTACCCTGGTACTACATGCCCTAAATTTGTTTTTTGCAAGCACGTACGTAAGTTGTTTTTTTTTTTTTAATTATAGCTGTATTATGCTTCTATGAAGTTTTCTTATTTGAATTTATGGAATTGTTATATTGAAATGGAATTGTGTTACACCTTTAAGCCTCAAGTGGCTACTAATATTTTATTAAATACAGCTGCCACTAGGCAATAAAGATCTCCAAGGGGCCCCCCGAAAAAAGTGCAGTTTTTCATATCTGCTGCTTGCAGAAGCCATATGCTCGTCATACGTATATGCTGTCTGGTGTTCAGCATCTACCCCAGCTCTGTGTATAGTTAGCCTAGAGCGCTGCCCAGCACCTGCATAATTTCAAAACACTGAGCCCTGCATGTCACAGAACAAAACCCCACGCTGTGCTCCGAAGCACAAATGCACTTACAGTCGGTTAATGAGATACACAGAAAGCTGCCGCAAAGCCAAAGAAGTTAATTTCATTATCCAAGTTTAGGAAATAACGGTGGACTTTTGAGGGCCGATATTGAGCCACCATAATTAGCTTTAAGATAAATCCATTTGGTATGCATTTGGTGTTTCATCAGGACATGCATTTTCACTCCCATGCGCAGTGTTTGAAAGGTTTACATTACATAAAATTAGAGCTGTATAAACTGGGTGCTTCAGCGCTTTCTCTAATGGGACTGCGCTGTCCCTGGAGCACAGTAGCCTCAGTGATAGCCCCCATTGTATGCCATGCACGTCAATAAATACAGACCAGGAGTGTGAATCGATATGGTGTTAGTATTGGGATTAAGCAAGCTCTTTTCTCCTCCCTTCTCCCCTCTTCTTCTGGGGAGATGAATAGGAGTAAATAAAATGAGTGGTTGTCAGAAACTGTGTTGGAGGATTAGGTTTTGTGTTTTCCTTTGGAGGAGCAGCATGCCAACTGGCAAGCCTTGGCTGGCTACCTGGGCCGAGCCAAGGGAAGGCGACGCTCACCCTTGGAGCTGCCAGGATTGCCGCTGCGAGAGAGAGCTCGCGCCGGGAGGCGGGCCTGCTCTCGCCCAGAAAAACCAGGTGCAGTTTCTACAGCCAGGAAAGGTTATGCTTCATATGACTTCGTTTTCTCTCTGTAAATTAAAGGACAATTTATGAGTGTCTAGACAGGAATTAATCGGAATAATATTGGCTGCTTTTGACCCGAGAGTGCTATTACAATAAAGTATACACAACACAAATATAGGACAAAATCATTTATATAGCCTATTATCATGCCAGCATCCAGAGGCACCTTACAATAATAAAATGATTTACCAAAGAAAACACTAACAAAAACATCTCTTTGATGATGAATGGCTTTGAAAAGCAAACTTAATCTGTTCCTGAAGTTATAGTTAGAGAGAGTCTTTGTAAGTGCTTACAAGATAAGGAGATTTTAAATGATGGGGAAATAATAAGACGGGCTGCTGGGGGGGGGGGGGGGGGCCTCCGATCTAGGACAGAGCCGGCTGCGGCGATTTACAGGACGTCAGCATGCGAGGGTCTTCCCAAATCCCTCTGAGGCCTGGACCGGGAGAATACATGTTCAAATCCAAATGTGTTAAGTGCCCCTGAAGTGGAAACAAATTTTGTAGACACATACTCACAAGAAGAGAAATAGAAGCTTTTTATGAGAAAAAAAAAAGCTATGAAGTTCAGATATGGAAAAAAATATTTTTACTTAAGTGAAATGTACTATTTCTTAGAAAAATTTAAAAGTACTGTTCTTGAATTTGCTGCATAAAGGTAGAAAACATTTGAAGAATTGAACAATTTATAAAGAATTTCAATATGGAATGTATTCTCCCCGGCCAAAAACAACTATTAAACAACCTCGGTTATGGTGTATTACCTGATACAGTTGATTTACTAAATCTACTGAATGAAAATGAACTTTTTTAAAAAAATTTTTGTTTGGTAGAATACAACTTTTTTCCCCTCAATACAAAGAAAATATGATATTGCACAATTTATATTTTAAAAGCAACTTGTCTTAATTACTTATTTAAGTAACTCCAGTTATTATACAAAACTTGGAAAACACATATGAGTATCAAGCAGAGAACAAGATTTACACTAAATTAATTCCAGGCTCATTTTAAATTGGAAAAATTAACTATTCTAATGAAAACTCCTGCCACATCAGGTAGAAATGAGAACTGTGGTAACTTTTGAGTCAATTTATTTCCCCTCAATTTTTTTATCTATGTTGATAATTATTGCAAAAATGTTTTAATGAATTATTATAGTTTTAGTACTGCAATTTAGCTTAGGAAAGAAAAACAAAGCTACTCTTATTAAAAATAAATTTTATTATTTACATTTATATATTATATTATTTACTGCAAGTTATAAAATATTTTGCCATTTGCTTTCTTTTTCATCTAATTAATGTTAATTAATAAATTCAATCTCTTAAGTGCACACATGCATATATGAATATGTATCTTGGTATATATATATATACATATACATACATATAAATATACATATATATGTGTATATATACATATATATATAATTTCCTTTCTTTACTGAAAGAGTAGGGATTGTTCTACATTCTATATTGGTCTGCTTCCTCAAAAAAAAAAAAAATGGAGCAGAAGATGGGAGGTTGTGTTTCTATTTGTGTCCCGGCAGCCTGGCCCCGAGTGAGTTTATTCAGCTGAGAACCGACTGCAAATGCTGGGCTCCCCCATCTAACTCCACTGAGCCACTCACTGGCTCTCGGAGACTTGGGGAGCGACGCCCCGTGTCTGATTTCAATGGGGATTATTTCCAGCAGTGCAGTTGTGAATTGCTCTTCTGACGGGAGAAAGACCAAGGCCAAAACTGTCACAAAGAAAACACAATGCAAATATGATGTGAGTCCTGTCAAACCAAAGGCTCTTAATTTGGACATTTTATGAGTCATTTGCTGTCTCTGTGCCCCTGAAGTGTTTGAATCCACACTTCAAGATACGAGAAAAATTCACCTCTGCACCCACGGCACACATGCCCTCTGTTTTCATCTCCCTCTGCGATTGCCACAGTCAAGTCCATGGGCCCTCGGAATCATCTTGCTTTTTCCCTTCCCATCCCATAAAGCTATAGACCCAGTTTTAAGGGAAATTTTATTTTATTACGTACTTGTTTGTGCACTTCCCTTTAAAAACTTGCCATTCCTGTTTCCTTCGATGGTGGTGCTTTCCCACTCTGTGAGGTACTGCATTTTAAGACAACCAAATAGAAAAATTCAAATCGTACTAAATAGTGAACAAATCTGTTACCTCTCCTCATCATCTAAACCTGGAGCTGGCCTTTTGAGAACTGTAGGACTAAAACGATAAACTCACACCTGTGGATCATACTGGCTTGCTGCTGCTCTCAAGGGTCAGTTCAATCAGTTTCTGCTACCTCCTAGTAATGCAGAAAAAAACCCTAAACATGTGCTCTTTCTTTTTGCAAATTTGGCTGAATTATCTTTCTTAAGTTTCTGAATGATGTTGTTCTCTGTCTCCACAGCTTAACCTTTTCCTAGCACACCTAGGAAATATACCAGCTCTGCGCAGACCCCCAAACAGTAAACCTAGGAGACAGGCCTCGTTAGGAGCTCTGGGAACTGAACTCACATGGGACCCTCAGTGCCTCAAAACTAAGAGGATGTGTCTTTTTCTTCTCCAAAAACAGTTGGCTATCTATAATGAATTTTTTTTTAAAGTGTGTTTGTTTCCTGTTACCTGTAATAATTGAATTGGAAGAATCCTGATTGCTTGTTTATTTTCATGGACTATTAAGTTAGTAGGGTTTCATTTGTTTCATCAAAAACATTTGCCCTCCATAGCTCCTCCTAATATGGGTTCTCATATAGTTCCTCCTAATATGGGTTTCCTAGTGTGGAGGGAGGCGGTCCTGACCCCTTGCACATGTTTGTCCAGGGTCCCCTCTAAAGGGGATTCCAGGAACACTGATGGTTGAAGAAAATATCCCAGAGCTCACAGCTGTGACTGAGAACACCTGAGAGATGGCCCTGCGCAGTGGGGAAGGGTTTGGACCCCAGAAACAGCCTCAGTCTACCACAACAGTCCTGGAGGGTTACTCAGTGCCGCTTGCAGGTACATGTGGGTGGTCACAGAAGGGAAGAATCTGTTTGGGGGCTCCAAGGAAAGATTTGGCTCGCTGATCATAGAAAAGGCTCCTTTTACATCTGGCCTTCACCTTCTCTCTTGAATGCATTTGGGGAAGGTTGAGTTGTCTGGATCTGGCAGCCATATTGTAAACAAGAGGTGGAAAAGTCCTTAATGACATCAGGGAGCTGCTGCACTGACCATGGAGCCACTTTTCCTGGGTCGTTCTGGACCAGAGATCATTAAATGCCCCTATTTCTTCAGCCACTATTAACTGGCTATGCTATCACTTGCAGTTGACATAACTATGCCGGGCCCGGCAGAAGTTAAGGCCTGCTTGAGTGTGGTTGGTGGGGTAATGACATGGGGGTCATAATTTATAGCTTTAATTTGAACATTTCACCTGAAATGTCCTATGGTGTGTTTGAGTGTGATAGTGTTATGTTGCAGAATTACATGCTTACGATTTTGTAATAAAAAAAGGGGGGGAGCATTGTTTGTGCCAGACCCTGTATATCTCTAAAACTCCTATTTGTTTAGTCTTGCTCCATACAATATTGCGACAAAGGCTGCTATTAGTCATCTAGTTACTCTTCCACCCTTCTTCTTGTTAGTAACAGAATCCCTGCTCCTGAATTTTAGGTAGCAGGTGACCACCCAACTGAAAGCTACGTTTATCAGACTTACTTGTACCTTGTTGTAGCCACCTGCATGTCCTTGACAATGAAATATAAGCAAAGCATGGTGTGCACAAGTCTTTCTTTACTTCCTTGACCTCCTCTGCTTCACTTCTGTCCTTCCTTGTGGGCTGTAACGAGTTCACGAACTTGTCAGCCAGGTTTGACCACATAATCAAGGGCTCTGTATCGAGGAATTTCTGAGCAGCAAGAGATCACTGCACCGTTGGTGGGGATTCCTCAAATGTTTTTTTTCTTTCTTTTTATTGTTGGCACTATTGTAGATGTCCCCATTTTCCTCATCTCTGTCGCTCCCCTCTCCCAGCCCTTGCTGTCCCTTCCCTCTGGCCTGTGGCTGTCACCACACAGCTGCCTGTGTCCTTGGGTTCAATCTGTGGTGGCAGAATCAACCAGCACCCAGTCTGCCTACCTGCCACTGGACGACCCTATAAGAAAGAGATCTTAACTTTTCTCTTATTTGATTCATGTGGTTTTGCTTGTCATCAGTGTATGAGGTTGACCTACACACCAACTAAAGCAGACAAGTATATGTTGCAGTAACGAAAAGAAACTTGACAAATCAGTAGAATTTGGTGGAACTCCTGAAGAGTTTACAGAGCCTCACCGTGCTGTGCGTTTGGAGCTGGCAGTTCTAGAACTGATGCTCTACACGACCTGCGATGACTGGGTATGTTGCTGGCGTCAGCTGTCCCCGAGAACAGTAACTACTCTCTAGAAGTAATGCGTCAGTGGCTGCTCCTTACCTTCCGAGAGAGCTGGGTGGGATCTCAATGGACCTGAGCAAAGATAGGGTGGAGACTCTCCACCTAATATCAGGGTGTTTGAGTGTTGCTGAAGGTGGGCGAAGTTGACTGCCGGTTTTCACTGAAGTTCATAGTACCTTCTGACTCTGCCAGATTGTAGGAGAGGGTGGCAATAGCTGCTGAAAAAAATGGTTAAATAAGAATGTGAAAGAAACTGAGAGACAAGGTCTCTAATTTTCCTGCCTCATAGTGACGGCTGGATTTTGGTTTGCCTCCTTCCCTACTGTGATGGTGGTGGCCACGTGGGTGCCTGGGTGCAGGAAGATGACAGTAATGAAGGGAACGGGGCCATCAGTCTATGAAAACACTTAGATTCAACATAGCATCAGGAGAAACCAGGGACTGGTAGGACAGAAAGTGGGAGAGTGAAATAAAATCCCTTGAGGACAAATGTGGCCCCTGGAATGACAAGAGGAGGAGCAGACCTAAGTTGTAATAGAAGGGTTTCAGTCATCGTGGGTCAGGGTGTTGCACTGGGACGAGTCTCTGCCGGAATCCAGAGCGTGGATGAGCTGGGGCTAAGACGCCCACCATTTTCCTTGTGGGAGGTTTCCATGGCTGATTCTATTGTTATCCTCGCCCATTTGATTATATCCCCTGCAGGAAGGAGCGAGCTGAGAAACCTGGCCTGTATTTATAAAACATAAATACCTACATGTAAAGCTAATCTTCATTATTTATCATAGAGGGCTGCCTGGGAACCATAATAAACAACTTCATCGTGAGCGGTGAGACAGGCGTGAGCATGGGCTGAGCACACCCCCTCCAGCAATGAAGGAAAACATTCTGGGGTCAGGCCGGGCTCCTCTGGGGAGCTTTTGCACAATAACAAATGAGACAGACATACTTTAGTCTCCAAGCGCACTTCAGAATTCTGCGATGGCCCACGCCAGTTTTCAGGGATCTAAAGTTGATGTAAACATACTGATATTTGTGTTCAGCATGTGTAGAACATCAAGAATGGGATGTTCATCCACTACACAATTCAAATGTATGGGCCAAAAATCAGGAACGAAATTCCAGAATATGTAAAGCTATTAACACAACCGGAGTGTGAGGCAAATAAAAGTCCAGTTTGTCTGAGGAAAGTGGAAAGGTAGACACAGCCAATCAAAATGTTCCTATAAGAGGCAAATTGAGTAAAGAATAGCCATAAATGATTGTTTTTTAAAATGTAGAAAATGTTATAATCTACTTATTTTGTGTGTTTACCTGTGGTTTTGTATTATTTTCTTTATGTAACTCTCTTGTTAGTTCTGGAGACAAACCTGATATGAAGTTCACGGCCTCCAGTAAGTGAATCAGAATCTCAGAAGTGAGGTGGCCGTGACTGATGTTGGTAGGGGGCAGAAAGCCGTCTGTCGGTCACAGAAGAGAACACGTGAGGCTGAAGGGCTGGGAGCGGTAGCAAGAGATGCAGCAGCCTCTCTGTTACGACTGTCTCAGTTTACAGTCAAATGAGAGGAATGTTGTCTTTGGCAAAATTCTGAATGCATGGTTATTTGGGCTATTTCTTAACTGTGCACCAACCGAGGCCTGGTGAATATTTAATTGATCATTAGGTAGGTAAGTGTTTCATAAAATATGAAAACAAAGTTAGGAAGAACAGAGTAAGTTTACCTAGAGTTTGTTTTACATCAGAGACTCAATCAATAGGAAGAAAGTCACCAACAGCTCTGGAATGCAGTGGGGCCATCATCTGCCACAGAACATTTTCTATACTTTTCAGAAGTGATCTCATTTGGTCTCGACAATTACGCCAGGAGAGAGAAGCCCAACTGTCCCTTTGCAGGCGAGGAAACCTCTATGCCCCCTGACCTCCCTGGAGGGGTTTGCCAAGTCTCCTAAGACGTCAGCAATCTTCACACACGAACAGCGAATGAACAACTTACAGTTGTGAAAAGGCCCCGTTCAAACAATGCTGGTATCATCATTACAAACCACGCCCCTGTGCTTGGAAAGTTTCCCTATTTTTGAGTCGGAAAGCAGAGGCTCGTGCCATCTTTGAAAAGCTGCCATGAAATGGCGATGCGTTTGGTTTCCTATGATATAAGACATTGAATTTCTGAAAGAAATCCAGGGGCTCGCAGTGAGTCCCATGCTGTGTGACTGTTACAGGAAGGTTGAACTGGGGTTTTGTCTTCCAGTTGATCTTAATTTGAAAGTGTAAAGAAAACACATCATTCAAACTCACAGCACATGAGTTAATGTCTTTCTGTCACCAACCTCTTTTTTTCCCCTCCTCATTGGGTCAAGGGCCCTATGGCCTCTCCTTTCCTCCCTGGGGAACTTTGGAAAATACTTTTTTAAAAAACATGGCTTTGGATAATACTTTAAAAAAAAAAAAACATGGTTCCTTAGTGTCTAGCACCTGTATTTTGTCTCAATCAAGGCAGGTCTGCTTGTTCAGAAAATATTTCTTTAAGAAGTTGAGAATGAGGTTGGTGCTCACCAGTTGAGAATGGAAACTGGCCCACTTTTATCTTGGTCAGGAGAAAGGTGGCCATGCAATTTATTGTTCAAACCTAGGTATATTTGAGAGTGAAAGGAGGTGCCAATAAAAATTGAAATGGGACTTCAGGCATATACTTGTCACAGGCAGAGGGGAACTATGAGGTTTATTGGTTGAGTTAGGACTTACTTTTCTTACCCTTGGAGGAATGGGAAGCCAAAGACATTTTTAAATGAAGTGAGATAATCAAATGGCATGATATCTACCAAAGGAAAGATAGTACAGATCACTACGGGGTGGAGAAGCCAAGAGTGACAGCAGCTGAAAAAGCCAGCCAAGGAATACAACGGTGGCCAAGACTAGGGCGCAGCCATGTAAATGGATAGAAGTGTTCAAATCTCGGTGGTCTATTGAGAGAAAAACCAGCTGAATATGCATACGGTTTGGATGGGCAACAAAGCATTAGCAAATGAGGGAGAGGAAAGAGCCAAGGTCGATTCCTTTATGACTTACCTACCTGGATTGAATGGCAGCTACCTTCCCATTCTGTGGGAACTGGCAGAAGGGTAGGATGTGGCAGGGGCTGGGGCAGAGGGATAAGGTGTTGGAGAGTGGAGGTCATGAATTCAGTATTGGACATGTTTATGTTAAAGGTTTGGAGACATTCCTAATGACATCCGTATTAGTCTGGGTTCTCCAGAGAAACTGAGGACTGGATGGATGGGTGGATAGAAGGAATTATGGAGGCTGTTAAATCCTAAGATCTGAAGGATGAGATGATCTGGAAGCTTGAGACCCAGGAGACTTGATGATTTAGTTTGAGTCTGAAGCGGGGAGAAAACCCCACGTGCAGGTTCAAAGGCAGTCAGGCTGGAGGAATTCCCTTTAACTTGCAGGAGCATCAGCCTCTTTGTTCTGGTCAGGCCTTCAACTGATTGGACGAGGCCCATCTACATTAGGGAGGGCAATCTGCTTTATTCAGTCAAAAGATAGCTTTTTAAATGTTAATCTCATCCATAAGTGCCCTCCTAGGAATACCCAGAGTAATGTTTGGCCAAATATCTGGGCGCCCATGTCCTGGTCAAGTTGACACATGAGATTAACCATCACGATATCTCAATGGAATATATAGATTTGACCTCAGAGAAAAGACATGGCTTGTGAATTGAACTGAAGAATTATCCATGGAAAGATGGTAACTAAAGCATTAGACATGGATGAAATTACATCATCAAAAAAATTAGAAGAGAGTATTAGTGTTGTAATACTGGATCTGCTTCTAATTTATTCACTTATTCATGTATTTATAATTTCAAAAATATTTATGGTGCCCTCCCTACATGCTAGCCGTATTTCCGGAAAGGGGGATTCAGCAGTTCAGAAGTCGAATGTGATGCTGCTCCCGTAGAATTCATGCAAGTTGACATCTGACCACTGAGAAAGATGCCACCCTTCCGGGCAAGGCCCAAGTGCTCCTTACGTGATAGTCCCTAAACAATCCGCCTCTTCCACGTCAAGCAAAGAAGAGAGTTTCTGCCGCCCCGTCTTTTCCTGGATGCCATTTCCTCTATGTCTAGACAAAGCATCTGCCCATTAAGAACACCAATGTTGCAAACCCCCTTAGGCCCCCCACAAATTATCTGAGACAGCAGCCAAGCCAAAGTACCATTTTGAACTTGCCTGAAAGGGCACAAACCCTTTTAAGCTGGGAGGATATTATCTCTTTCCCTTAAGTGGTACCCAGGTGACCCAAAAATGTACATTGAGCTTCCAAAAGGCGCTTAACAAAGAATGAGGGAGGAACTTTGGCCCCTAAGAAAGTCTGGATCATTGAATAATGCCTGCCTTAAATGCACCAATAAAACGCTACACATTAGGGTTTGGCAATCAGAGAGATGAGCCCAAAGTCGGCTTCTTAAGTTCCTTTTAGAGGAATTGGAATGGAGATTCACTTTGCTCATCTTCCTATCACAGAGGGTGAGCTCCCCAAAGAGTTTATTGGCAGAGTAGTCCGCCAAAAGTGCTCCCTGCCCACACTGCTTGTCCCGCTGCACCCCAGAAGGAGGACAGTCCCATGAGAGAGCACGTTCTCACTGCCCCGCTGTGGGAAACACCAGAAGAGCTTCTCCCAGATCTGTGCGAACCGAGCAACTGAAAGCAACACTCCCCAGCTGTCTTGTTCACGTTATTCTCTGTAAGAAATATTGGCAACCCACAGCACCTCAGAAGCGTGCTGGCACTGAATTCTATCAGGACAAACATTCGATTCAGGAAGAGTTGCTGGATGTGTTTTAATAGCTGAGAAACCTGGAGACATGTGCATTCTATTCTGCCTGTCAATTTACGGTCTTTAAAAACATTTTTTAAATTGACTGGTCCTTAAATACATCCCACCTCATTTGGTCTGAGCCAAGTTTTACAGATGCCAGTCTTAAAAATCAATTCAAAGAGCAGCCATAAACTCAAAAGCTTCCTCCTTGAAGTCTATATGGCAGAATGCAATTTTGTTTAATTTTAATTGACAGAGATGTCAGCCTCAGAGAATATGTTAGAATATTAGTAGGAACAGTAAACTGGTGCCTTGACATTTTTATGGTATAATGGTCTAATTCCCTGGAAAAAGAGTCCACTGTCAGGATTTATATGAAAGCAATGCATGTGTTACCTTTTCCCCCCTTATTGAAGGAATGACAAATGTATTACTAATTACACAATTGCTTTATTATGTGGAGCTGTGACTGAAGTAGTTTCTGGATTTTCCACCAAAGTTGAGCTTCTTCCTTAAACGATCCATTCCAGTAAATGGACTTGAGTAGAAAAAATTGATTCCAGCTGAAGGAATACCAGCTCCCCACCCGCTTTCAGTTGGAGATCCAGGCATGGGACACTAAAACCACTTAGGACAGACTCCCAGGACAGAAGGGACACTGAATTTTACCAGAGTGGCAGTTTTTCAACAAGAGATGTGGGAAGCCAAGAGATTAATTCTCTTAACTCTAAGTGTAAACATAGGTAAAATTTAGAAGTCCAAGGGGGGTAGAAATGAGGATTACTTCAGGCTTTTAAAGCTTCATGTTGGGGTAAATGTCACTTTTTAAAATTTGTATAACATCCAGGGCATACACTGACCATAGAGCTTCCTACATTTGGTTGAAATGTTGGCTTTATCTATTTGTCTTCTCCGTTAGAGTAGCCACGACGTCTCGATTAACTTTGTATGCATAATGCCCTGCGTAAAATCGTGGCACATAGTAGGCACGCAAGAAAAGTGTGTGGAACTGAAAGTGATCGTTTTGACCCAGTTAACATAACCCAAGTAGCACCTGCAATTTAGGGATAAAAGAAAGAATACCACTTTTCTAAAAAAAAGTTTTTTAAAAATCTGCAATCCTAGGATTAACCCTTGGTCCTCCAAAAATTTTTTTTAAAAATGCCATACTGGAGTGTGAAATAGTCTCTGTCAACCTCTTGTGGTTTCTGAGGCCTAAAGCTGAGTCCAAAATAACAAAATCAATGATCATAGCAAGACATTAGTACAGGACATCCTTGGTCACTGACCAAAGCAAAATCAACTTGGAAACACGGCACACTTTCATCTCAGACGTTCAGTCACTCAACTTCTGAATGCAATTTTGTGCAGTCTACCAATTTCAGTAAGCGTCACTAAGCCCCCTTCACCATGGCAGAGACAGTGGTTACATGGGGCTGGGGCTGGAGTGGTGGGGACAGATAGCTACTCATCATTGCATAGGTTATACATGAATGAGACCGTGTATGCGAACTTAGCACTGTGTCTGGCTCTTAAGTATAAATCCTTAAGAACAGGGATTAAAATAATAATAAAAGCTAACTAAGTATAAGATGAGGGAATGGGTACCCAATACTAGTATGAGTACAAATTGTTATATATGAACCAGAGGGAAAGATTAGTTATAAAAAGATCGAAAGAAGCTTCCTAGCATTTGATATGGCTCTTTGAGAAGGAATAGGATACAAAAGGTGACTGTCAGGATGAAGGGATTTGTAGGACAAAACATTTTGTGAGCCAACCTAAGAAAACAAGGAGGCACACAGTGGGCTGGGAGAATGAGGACCAGCTCGATGTTCCTAAAATTTAGGTTGGTCTGTGTGTAATGTGATGTGGTTTCAGTGGTGTACTGGGGTTTCTTCATGGCTATAAATGCTATAACAACTCATAAAAAGTTAAGCCAAAAAGTTCCTGCATGCACCATCTTTCCTTACCTCTTAGAACTGCCCATTCCGAGCCCTTTATCTGTAGGGGATCCTTCCTTATGCAGAAAGATAATGATATAAAACAGGAATAGCCATTCTCCTTAAAGTCATCGTTCAGTGTGTTTGAATTGCACCTACTGACAGCAATGTCTAGGGCTCATCCTTGGATCTCCATCACCAACAATTGAATGTATGTCAGCAGTGAACAAATTGTGTTACGAGGTGTAGGGGTTTAGTAAGGAGCTAGGGGTGTTCTCCACCGCAAGTTTGGTGTTGTGTAAGCTGTGAAGGCCGTCTTTCTCCAGGAGACCCACAAGGCATGTTTGCAGATCAAAGGCTCTGAAATCCTGTAATCGGAAACCAGTTTAAGTATATTTCATCCGACATCTCACAAACTGTTTTCACCATGCAAGCTTCCTCCGTGTGTGTGTATGTGTGTGTGTGTGTGTGTCTGTTGAGTATCTAGAATAACCGTTAACATCTTAGTAACTTAACATCTTAGGAATCATGTGTTGGGAGATGCTCAGAACAATTCCTGAGCTGTTGCGATTGTAACTCTGGGTGGGACCAGTCAGTCACCTTGGAACTCCGTGCAAAGCCTTATGGACCAACAGATATTTCCAGATCTTTGCTGACCATGTCATCCTTGAAGTATACTGAAACAGTATGTTCCCACCCAAATTATATCTAAAATCATTGTAGAATACTACTACTGAATCCATCAACCTCATTGTCTAAAATGTTTTAGTTAGTTCTATAGACACTACCTGTCAAAGTATTTTCACAATGGAAGGAAAAACCCTTGCCAGGTGCTATTTGCAGAGGTGAAATGAGTAAGTCTCCCAGCCTTTTCCTGATGTCTTCAGCTCAGCACAGCCCCACCTGGTTGCGGTGTTGGTAATGAGATGCAAATGAATCATGGTAAGGGAGCTTAGCTTTAACAGCAGAACTCCACAAAGGAAAGAGTGGGGAAGGTGAAGGCTGCCTTAATCACTTAGAGGAAAATGTCATCTGAGAAGAAAGCAAGACAGCAGCGAAGTTCAATGTCTTGCCCAAACCCAGTAGCTAATCCATGACCAGACATTACTCCAGAACCCAGGTTGCCTCATTCTCTCACCGTTCCTTCCCCAATAGTGAAGATTTCTCACTCCTAGCAAGAGGAAATTTTCACTGACTTAGAGATGAAGGCTTGAGAATAACAACATAGATCCTCCTTAAAAAAATTCTTTCTAGGAGAAACCAAGAGGTCATTGCTAAGTGAATCAGTGATAAAGGCAACTTTGGCGAGGACAGTTAGAAGGTCTGTCTTTGCTCAGCATGTCTATCAGAGAGAATGTGTTTGCAGATACACTAGCCAGGAAAATGGTCCAAATGGTCAGGCAGAGAGGACCTATACAGCAAGGGACCCAAAGTCAAGGTGAAAAATGCAATGCATGCGAAGGTCTGTGTCTGATTTCAGGAGCCACGGACCATCTTTGTCTCTGGGGTCATTCTCTGGGCTCCCCATTCAGCAGTGGCACATTCCCAGTAGTTCCATCCAGCAGGAGAAACATGGGGGTGAAGGGGGGAGCGAGTGCAGGCCCAAGGAGGGGAAAGCGAGGGCAGTGCAGCCGATGCTGCTCTGTGATCTGGGAGCATGTGAATTTTTAGGTCAGCTAAATCAGGACACAAAGCTACAGCTGCTAAGCCACAAAGGCCCCCGTATCGTTTCCCTTCCTAGCCTTTAATCTGCAGGAGAGAGCCTTGCATGGGGGAACCTTCTTCTCCCTCAATTAGTGCCTTTTCACAGAGGCAGGATGGAAAAAGGTTTTACTGGGCACCATTACTGAGGATCAGTAATATGCAAAAGATCTGTGAAATCAATTCCCATTATTTCAAAGGACGCAGCATAGTGAAAATAATGGATAGTAAAAACTCTGCAGTGAACCACTGCTTAATCGGCTGTGATTATCTATGACGAACCAGCAACTGTTTCTTCCTTATTTTGTAGCATCTGGTTCGGAATCATGTGGGCTACAGTGAGGCATCGTGCTATGGTGGTCGAGACTCTGCATTTTGGGGTGTCCCTGGAATGGAAGTTCTGGGGGATTAAATGTCGGGCTTAAGATCATTAACATGTTTTCATTCTCACCTCTCCTATTTCATTTGTTTCTGCACTGTTGAATCTCTAAATTACCTTTGCTTTTTAATGAAAAAAAAAAGCTCAAAAAGAATGAACGGAAGCCAAATGTTCTTAAAAAAAAAAAAAAAAACTAGGTTGATCATTATGCAAATGGCACAGTGCCCGCATCCCCCCACTTTGCCCTCTGCCCCGTGCTAATAACAGCCAGCCTTGTTGGCCACAGCTTGGCACAACTGCCCAGCGTTTCTGCCGCTCTATATTTCAGCCATGACTTCTGTCATATTTTGCAGAGAACCTTGCACCTGGCCAGCCAACTTGCACGCCAAGCTCTAGCCCACTGAGACTCAAAATGGATGTGAATCGGTTGCCTTATGAAATTTAGAATGTACCCAAAAAGGCGCCAGTAAAGAGTCACAGCAGAGTTTTCTTGCAGAGCTGAGAATAAAATCAAGGTTATTATGAGAGATAGCACTCACTCCCCAGTATCTTTAAAAAACACAGGCAGTAGTTTTTGGGTTTTTTTTTGCTAAATGCCAAGATGAAGAAAGAAAAAGCAACTAATAAAATGTGTTGGGAGAATAGCATGCATTTTTCATTTGGCAAACCTGATGCAAAAAGAGAGTTTGTGTTTTTATTATTGTGGTTATAACTTAAAATTAACCTGATGTACAGGTATGTGCTGTTGGGCGATGTGTCTTTCGTTTCCTTACAGGTAATCCGCTTTGGTGAGAGATGGAGCCCTCCTTTTCTCTAGAAATTTGTGCTTCCACAGGAGCTATCCTCAGCATCTTCTCAACTCTTGTCTGATTCTTTCTTTCTTCTCCGCCAGGACGTGCAGAGAAAGGTTAAGCATTTGTTGCTTTTGGTCCCTTGCAAAACCTGTACTAGGGAGGCAACAGGTACCTAAAATTATTCAGTAACTGAGAGGGGATTGGCTCTCTGCTAAGCCAGAGGATGCTTTGAAAATGCCAAGTGGCCCCTAGTTCAGCCAGACCCTTCAGATCTTTCAAAAACACAGATTTTGAGTGACTGGGTTTGAGAGTCTGCCTAATGATATCAGCTGGCCAGGAGGTCAAGACGCAGAGGTGACCCTCACACTCTTAAAGCCCCAGCTGCTAATGGCATCACTTTTCCTATCTTCCTCTGTTTGTAGGTGTCTGATCTAAATCTACTCAATATGTTTCTGCCTTTTCTCGGGTCAGAAATCTTCTTCAAAACTCCATATTTTAAAGAAGAAATCCATAGATTTAAAATAAATAAAATAAGTACACATCAAATTTTATTTTCACTTCTTGTGTAGCAAAATATTTGTGATGTTCTGTTTCGTTAACATGTGGCTGGGGAGTTGATAAGTGGCAATGTTGTCAAAAAATCCACCTAAGTCCTAGAGAGTGGGTGCGTTCTGATAAATGGAGCTAGTAGCAAGCAGAACTGTACTTTTTAAAATACTTGAATAAGAAGCAAATGATACTAATGTTTCTGATTAATATTATGTAAAGTAGCTTTCGGATGACACCCTTCCTTCAGCCTACAGAAGGACAAAAAGGATAATTTTTCATTTCAAACTCTGTCATTCAAAAATGATTATGCCGTGACTGTGCCCGAGGGTTCATCGCTTATCCCTGTTTCATCCTGCCCGGAAAGTCGCCGTGAGTGGGATGGGACACGGCAGCGCCAGCAGCAGCAAAGGGTTCCTTCTTTCTCACGTTGACTTCTGGGTGAACATCGTCTGAGCTGGAGGGACTCATCAACGATAAACCTATCTTGTCTTTTGGCAAAAAAAAAAAAAGACAAAAAAATATATATTGAGCATAACATTGCTGCTGAATATTCTCATTTCCCTTTAGTTCCCTTGATGTTGCAATGCTATTTTTATCATGAGGGTTCAGTTGTTAGGCACCCATTACAAATATGGACCCCACGGGCAGGTAGTGATTCCATCTGGACCACGGGGGCAATAATAGCCTGCGAGGCGAGAAGGGCATTTGTGATCTTCGGTGTATAGGGCGTGAGTGATGGCCAGGCCACGTTATAGGCAGAGTTTGCAGTTTTATTGCTGCTTAGAATTGAGAAACCAAAATGGATTTTCTTCTCAGTTTATGTGGGGCTTATCTATGGAGATAAGGTTTCTGTACATAGGAGTTGGATAAAGGGATGGTGAGTAGCTTATGGCGATAACTTCAGGAACCCGACCAAACTATTTGTAAAAGTCCTTTCAAATACAAGAATGTAAATCCAAATTAAATATCACCGACTCAAGTTGCAATCTACTTATCTTGGCAACGAACCCATCTCAAAGTACCGTGTCGGAAAATCAGCTTTCACCCCTTACAAGAGATAAAAGCAAAAGAAATATAAAGGGCATTAGAGAAAACAGTCCTTTCTTCCAGATTTTGGAGAATTCCAGTTTAGGAAGGTTAACGTTTTTAACTGACTTTGAGAATGCTTTACTTTTTCTTCTACAGGTAAACCCTTTCTGTGCTCACGTGGTCCAATTTCCCCCCGTTTGTGCAATTTCAAACACATCTCCACTTTTAGAAATCAGTGATTTTGCCAGTGCTTTGTTTTACACGTTTCTGCCCAAAAGTCCCGATCTGTGGAATGCTCTTTGTACAGATAGGGGTGAACAACTATATTGGGAAGTGTCGCTAGCAGCCTGCAGTGTAGGTTGTGAGTGGCTTCAGTGTTATTTCCACAAGTGATATGTTTATTTTTGTGATCAGTCAGAGGTTTGGTCTATGAGTCCCTGCTGAGAATCCCAAGCACTTCCTCAGTTCCCAAGACCCAGAGAACACCTGGAAAAGGACTCTAACCGACCAACACAAAACCCCAAACTCTCCCCCAAACACATGCCGACAAGATGCCGACCAGGGCTGCTGCTCCGTTTTCAGCTGGGAAACAAACCAACCAAATCACAAATCGAATAGAAGATTCTGTCTCATTGTCCTTCACCTGGACGCTTTGGTTTAAAACAAGCAGATAAAAGAAATAAACATCCCCAAAAAGCGCCCCCCACCCCATGCCATTAGGATCTCCAAAGTAAATAAAAAGTGGTACTGCCGAGAGTGAATTGCTGTGGCCATCCCGGGGGGAATTCTGATTTTATCACCACTGTACCAAATTTGTCATTTAGGGAAGCTCTTGTTCCCTTTATTGAGTTCCACTGTAGCGAACAATTTCTGCCTGCATCCCTCGTGTGTCCTTCGGTTTATTATCTTTCTTTGCGAATTGAGCCTCCACAATCAGTTTCATGGGAAGCCTAATTTCACTCACTGTTTATACAGATGAGGGGCCGCCCCTCCCGGCCTCCCCCTCTCCCAATGTTCTTATCAAATGAAGAATTGTGGATAAGGGTTAGGTGCAGATAAACATGAGTGTAGCACTTCCAGAAAGGTCGTGACCCCCCCATAAGGTGCTTCTTGTTATGCCTGACCTTCAGATTTTCATCATCAGCCCGCCTGACAACTTAATAATGCAGAGGACCAGGATTCATTTCGCCCCTCTGAGAAAGCCAGCACGGGCCGCCCTTTCCTCTGATTATTTCCCTGCACTCCGGGCTGCCCTTTATAAGCCAACCAGAACTCCATCAATCATGCTCGTCTCTCCCGCGCCTCCTCGGCCCCCAGTTCTGAAGGCTCTAAAGCTGCCCTGTTCCTTTTGTCTGGGGCTGGAATGTGTCTACAAAGACCCCCAAAAGGGGGGCAGCGGCGAAGAACACCTTGGGCAAATATCCACCCCTTCCTGTTCTGTGCATCTGCGTCGGAACACTGTGAATTTCTTTTTCTTTCTTTCTTGTGTTTTTTTTTTTTTTAAAGAAATGCTTTAAAAAGTTCTTATTCTCACTTGTGTGTATTACTGTCATGCACCATCTCTCTTAATGAGCTCCTATAAGTGCTGGGCTTTAAAACAGCCTGAACGTAAGCGAGGTTTTCTGGTTTCCTGGCCTGGTTTCCTCGTTATTGTGGGTATTGTTGTTATTAGAGCTTTTATTGTTCTAGAAGTAGTAAAAGGAGATGAAACCTGTTTTACACCTTCCTGCGTATCCCTGTTTTCTCCTGGAGGGAAAGGACAAGAGAAGAGACAGGAAAACAGAGACAGGGGTGGAAACAGGGGAAAGGGAGAGACTACTTGGGTCGGTGGGAGGAAGCAGTCATTTATTTCACCTTGATCAGAACAGAAATGGCAGAGGTGTAGAAGGAAGCGGATAAGTGCTTTTGGAAGGTGATGATATAGATTGGAATAAGATTTTAATAGCTGTAATAAACCTGTTCTATAAAATATGCATGGACTTCATCGTTCACATTGCAAGCGGTTTTCAGCCAATAAAGAAGTGGTTTCAGAGCACAGGAGAGATCAGGTCTCCCCGATGCCCCGGAGTGCCTTCTGCTGGCACAGGGATCATGGCCTGTGGCAGTTGTCTTTGCTCCCTCGGCAAGGGGAGGCACGTCTCCCAGGGCAGCAGCTCAGCTGGAGGTGGGCCGCCAGCACACCCGGCTAGTCCATTCACACCCCCGTCTGCCTTGTGCACAGGACAGAAACCTGCACCCAGCTGCATGGGGGTGTTCATGCCAGCCCAGCTCCTGTCAGGCTGCTTTGCTGAATTAGAATTTTTTTTAAGAAAGAGAAAGAAGGAGAATGCATTGTAGAAAATACAATAGATTTGCTTGATTGCCAAATTGCCATAAAGAGAAAAAAAAATGAGGCGATCTTAAATCATGCTTGACATTAGCAAAACCAAGAGATAGGTACAGCAATGCACCACATACTGTTTAGTCAAAGGCATATATCCGCCCTCCACTTACCAGTCAACATCCAAAGCCCTGTGCTGAAATAGAAAACAAGTTACCCACCTTTGTTTTCTTGAGCGAGAAACTGGCAGTGTCCGAGATAACGGGTCTCTCAGTAACCCCAAGAGTTAGCGAACGCGCATTTGTTAAGGGCTCAGCACACGAAAGACATGCTGAGATACTCAGAGCCTGGTATTAATGGGAAACTGGCATCATAGGCACATGGGAAAACTAATATCAACATTACTAATATTATTATTTTGAATATGTCTGATGTTTTAATAGTGAACATCTTATTTTGAATACCTATGTCCAAAAATGGATAGGATTAGATTAGAACACTTGACTTGGACTTGACCTCCAAGAATCGAGTGTGCATGTGTGTCTCTCGTATGGTGCGTGTTTCTCTCTATATCTTTTAGAATAAGGAAGTCACTGAAATTATGCTATGGATCATTCTGGAATACCGGAGACGTAAAAAAAATCTCTCTACTAAGAGACTTTTGTTCCGGGGGCCCTGGGATTTGGAGACCCCGGGAATGATCACCCATGACTGCCCTCAACCCCGTGTGCTTTCCGTGGGCACGGCATCATCCTCGGGCAGTTGGGTAGACCTTCAGCTGAAGAAGGAAATTTAAAGGGGACGTCAATGAATTTGTCTTGATATTTCTTGAGTTCAGTGCTTGCCAGACATCCAGGCAGAGGTATCTGGGGTCAGACGGTTGTGTACGCAAGTACTGGGGTGAGCTCAAGACTAAATAGATTAGTTGAAACCATGAGAAAAGAGAAAAATGTGAGGAATGAGAAAAGACGTGAAGAGTTAAAGGTTGCTAGACAAAAAGGAAGCCCCAGTGTGAGGCAGAGACAAGTTAAGAAGCATGAGATGAAATTGCCTCATTTATATGTTTATTTACTTGGGTAATATTCCTCCACCTCCAGTGTAGCAAGGCCTTGCTCGCAGATGCATCTGGAGTATCACAGAACACCCAGTAAAAACCTGTTCACAAATAAAAGTGAGTGATGGGTGAGAGGAGCACCTGCAGTGTGGCGTCACAGGTACATGGAAGGAGAACTTAACAAAGAAGCATCTGAAAATGCAATGCAGTGAGAATGCGCAGTTGAAGGACTGGGAAAATAGGCAGTGGACGTGCCAGTTAGAAGGAGGACACAGGCGATAGGTTGGGGGTTCCTTCTGCAGAGCAGGGAGAACAGAAACTGGGTTTTGGAAAGCTGATACATGAAAGAAGCCAATAATGTTTAGGCTTCTGCATGTAAGGTTTATTTTCAGGAAATGTTTGGGTAAAAAGGGCTTGGCCCCCAGGCATGGGAATAGGCTCGCAAGAGGCGCCTCTCTCTGTTGCTGAGTATTTACTGACTGTGGATGGAGCTGAACATCTAAGGCAGGATTTTGTTATGATTTGACCGCTCAGGAAAATGCAATGATGACTTATTCATGTCTATAATTAAACATGCAAGGGACTAGGGTTTTAATGGGTACTTTTTATTATAAAATATGCGTTAATTATAAAATACAAAAAAAAATTTTAAAAACACATCTTTTCATCCATGTTTAACATTTTGTTAAATTAGCTTCTAATAGTTTTCTCTACATATATTTCAAAATGGAAGTATTCTTTTTTGGCACTCAATGCTATTATATATTAGTTTTGGGTATACAACATAGTAGTTAGACATTTATATATTTCACACAGTGTTCCTCCCATAAGTCTAGGACCCACCTGGCACAATGCACAGTTGTTAACAATGCTACTGAGTATATTCCCTGTGCTGCACTTTACTTCCCTGGACAATAAAACTATTCTCTATTTATAGTTTTACATCAATATAGTGAGATTATATATATATATAATTATATATATAATATATATATATATGATTTTCAGGTACCCTGCTATTAAGTGTTCTTAAATACGACTTTTAGTTAACCCATATGAAGCCAGCCTATGGGTATAGGCACAGGGCAGGGCACAGGAGGGTTGCAGCTGTGAGTACACAAGACACAGAGTGTATTCTTGTATTATTACTTATTAATTATTGTGTTATTGTCCATATGAAACATTTTAAACCTACTTTTGCCCTGCCCTGTGTGTGCATGTATATATATAGAATGTAATTATGTATATAAAATATATATTATATATATTGAGGATATATAGATATATCTTCTCATGGTTTCAACCAGTCTGTTTCTCTAACTATTCTTCTATGAGGGGAAATTTGGGTTGTGGAGGACATTTGTCATTCTTTGCCTGCCCAGCAACTTTCGAACACCCTTTCTATACCTGAGAAATTCCCCCTACGCAAGTCCTGCCTCCGACCATAGAAACCTTAACACACTCTTCCAGGCTGCCTTGCGGAAAGACGGAGTCATGTGACCCTGGCTCCTCTACCAATGAGACTCTCACACAGGAACACCCACTTAGGAAGGAAGCAACATGAAGGAAATGGGTGGATCTACATCTGCTGGGGACAGCGATGTTGGTGTCTGTCTTTGGAACGTCTCTGTGGCTGGGGTCCTGGTATCTGGGACCCGGCCTCCGTAGTCTGAGCTGCGGGTTCTTTGGCAAAGGCAGTTTGCAGTCTTCTCTGGTGGGGGGCCCCCCCGTGGTCGGCAGCATGGCCCCTGCACCTGACCTCAGCATGACCTGTGTGTCACGAATCCTTTCTCTGTTGAAACCAGTGAAGGTGGCATCTGCTCTTGTTCATTTGTCTTTGTTTAATCCAAAGAGACCAATTGAACGACTCAAACTTGTTTGTCGTATTTGGCTGGATGGAATCTACTTTAAATACAAATAGTCTGATTCTTTGACTTTTAAAAGTCCTTTCAGAATTTCTGAGTCGGGTGATGTGAGCATTTTTAATGTTCTTGAGACAGAGGGGCCAATTCTTGAAAGACTAACCGACTTTGTGTAGCAGACTCGTCTTCACGAGCCCTCGCTGGTATGGAATACTAGCTCTAAATAAAACCTCTTTAATTAAATGGGCCAAACAGCCCTTTATTGTAGTTTCATGTGTGCTTTGTGCCTTTTCATTACTGAGGAGAATCATTTCATGTGTTACGTTCTTTATTTTTCTTTTATGGCTTAACCGTCAGTTGTCTGGTTTTTATGAAAATGGCGGTACTAATGTTGGGACTCACACACAACCAGGAGAGCCCGTGGTTTTGGCCTCATGGAGGACTTTCAAAAATAATCACTCCAACCCACCAAGCTAAACTTCTCCATGAGCTTTAATAATGATAATAATAATAATAATAATAATAATAATAATAATAATGAAGAAACTTGCAACTACTTTTTCCTATCACCCTCCTTACCTTGACTTTCATCAAACTGAAAGCCTCAAGCAATCTCGTCTGCTCAGTAAAGGTCTCTTCTGTGAAAAGGGAAAACCAGAATCTCCGGCCTCTTATTTTGAAATACAAGACTCTTAGTAGAGTAGCGTTGGGGGTGTGCCCTCCTCCCACCTGACCTCTCCCAACTGGAATGAGAGTTGCAGAGGAGGAGCAAGCTGACTGCTCCAGTCTCCCCAGTGACTGGGTTGAGGTGCTCTCCTGAGCAGGCACTGGGGCCCTGACCTCAGGGTCTGCATTCTGTGGGCTGGCAGAAGCTCTTCTTGCAGAAAATCAGTCAGTAAGCCTCCCTAGATTAGGATGCAAAAATATTTAACCTGAATATATTACAGAGAGGAGTTCTTTCATATTCTGAAATATAGAGATGAGCCATTGATATTCATTTCTAAATGAATCCCATTCTTATTATTGGGGAGAGCGGTTTATTTTGGTAACTCAGGCAGGATGACCCAATTAAAACTTGATATAAAAATTCAACATGTGATATAGCACGTTACCTGTCCAAAGTAAACACAGACAAGCACAATTTATTTTACTGGAGCATCTCTCATGCAAAATTACTAGCGAGTATATCACAAGCAATTACAGGCCACTGTATATGCAAATTATTACTCTTTCAATTATTTATAGAGAGCTGTGTGTGTACACAGTTCTTTATAGAGCATCAAACACAGAAGGCAAGGGCTCTGAATGAGAAAATCGGAGCAGTGGGGATGTCTCCCAGAATAACATGATTAGGTGGAAGGAAAAGAATGAAATTTGTTTGCAAACAGCTGAAGAAGGAAAGGGGGAAACACTATGACTTAGGCTATACAGGAAAGCAAGTGAAAACGAGCCACAAGAACAAGGGTGGACCCCGCACAGAAGTGGGGCCACAGCAAATGTCTTTATGGTCCCAGCTCCCATACCCCACTCCTAACACAACTGTAAGTCATGTTCGAGACTGTGTTTTGTCTTTTTTTTTTTTTTACTCAAACTTATATACAAGAAAAGATACCACGAGAGAAGTTAAGAGAAAAAACCATACTGAAATGCAGTATTTCAACATACCTAGCAGTCAAGAATAGCTATCTGGAATACATAAAAGCGCTAAAGGTCAATAAGAAAATTATAAACTACCCACCCTCGATGCATAGACAAATTACATGGAAATGCAATCACCATATAAAGAGACACAAATGGTCGATTGCACATATGTAAACATGCTCAACGTTACCAGTAACTGGGGGAAATGCCAATTGAAATAAGATACGTTTCCAGCAAAAATTTTTAGAATTGCTAATACATTGGAAACAGCAAAGGGCAATAGAAGCTCTCAGGCAGCTGGCTTTGAGTGAATGTTGGTGCGGCTATTTGGGAGAACAGTGGCCGCTCTATGAACATGGCCTTTGACAGTGCATGTCCCCTGCCCCAACCAGTCCACTTCCTGTTGACCACCCAAGACGTACAGTCACACTGTACATGGGAGTCACCGTGAACAATGCTTTTGTAAAGATGTTTAGGACCACGGACCTATTCCGTGTCATATTGTAATAGCAGAAGCATGACATTACACATTCGTTCACACCCACGGCACTTTCCCACACACGGAGGGAAGAGCCCTAATGTAAACCATGGACTCAATTTAGTCCCAGCATACCAGTATTGGGTCATCAGTTATAATAAATATTCCACACTAAGGCAAGACTTTAGGAATAAGGGAGACTCAGGGGGTCAGGGATGGGAACTCTCTGTAGTCCTCGCTCAGTTTTCCTATAAACCTAAAACATTACTCTAAGAATGGATTCATTTTAAACAGCATGAAAAATGGAGACCCTTGCATGATATCTCAGGGACAGCGGCATCAACAACCGCGGTGCAGACAGCGAGGATGGTCTAGAAAGGGGATGGAGTGTGCACAGGCGCACCTGAACAATGGCGGCGGCGACTGTATCTTCCTCTTATCGTTTTCATCTTTCCTTTTCAATGTAGGCGTGACTTTTCTCCAGCTAAAGAGTAAGCTGCTAGAGAAATTGAAGACTTTCCTTTGTAATCACCCTACACAGAGAAAAATTAAATGTTATGATCTGAATGATAATTTCAACTTCTAACCAAGCAATTTCATTTTTACATTGATAGATGAAATCACAAGTGTGCCAGAAAAAAAAAACACCCCAAACAGTAGGTCCTATTAACATTAGGGTGTTTCTACCCTTAAGAGAACGTAAATGTTAAAAAATAAAATAAATGAAAAAAGAAAAGGCTTTTCACCATGCCTGAGTTTTCTAAAATAAATTCCTCTTTCCTCTATTTCTAGAGCCACTTGGTTATCACAGTCTCCACACTTTGCCTCCCCCGCCCCCGTTTGTACCAAACTCTTCCGCATTCAGCGAACGTTTGAGGTCCTCTGATACAACAGAGAGAGTGCCGTGTCGTGGTTTTGTCCCTGGCTTATTGATGGGTTTTCATTCTTGGCATCATACCTCTGTCACACTCACCTCTTCCCTGCCTCTGCACTTATAAACCTTAATTGGATGCAGTAGCATTGCCAGCTCTCCTCTGCCTCCCATCTTCCAAGTCTTTGTGTCTCAGCTTCCGTGAGGCTATAAGCCAAAGCTTCTAGACAAATTGGAGGGCATATTAGCAAGTTACCCAGTAATCCCTCATGGATTCCAAAGGCAGTATGGAGAGCCCCGAGATTAAAGTTCAAAAACTAAGAAACCTTCTTGGATTTGAAGTTGGGTTTCTGAGCTATTAAAGTTTACACAAATGGGTCACCGTCATCTGATATTTGAGAGGGACTCTGGAGTTGGACCAAAGGACTGTTGAAAGATTGAAGCCATTGCAAATTGACTTGGCATGGGAAGACCCTCCCGAGGGGTAAAGAAAACTAAGGCAGTGCCACTTCCAGCAGCAAACACCGCCTGCTTGACTCGGCACCCATCGCCGAGAAGGAGACAGTGCCCAGGAAAGGGGCAGAGCTGACAAGCGGGGCGACGACGCCCTGTCAATGGGGCACCGCTTCCTCCCACTCAAGTAAGTTCATAAGGACATGTGGTTTGCTACGAAGCTTCGCCGAAACTGGACATATGTGCTGTTATTAGGATGGGCTCTCCTGTCCGTTTTGAAATTCTGGGACAACTGCTGTGGCAAATCAAGAAGTGATGGCACATTCAGCTGAGACAGGCTTCTTGTCAAGAGCTTAAGTATGTCAAGATGCACTCTGTCTTTCTTAGAGACGGGAAGTAATTGGGAGGGAAGA